>NC_140990.1:254463327-255183831 GCF_052327205.1 Somniosus microcephalus | reverse complement strand
TGAATTTCACACCACAACTCTCCTCATTCACCTTCCAGCTTGTCATACATGGCTGAATAGAAATAGCATTTAAAGAAAAGGAAAGAGTTTCTGTGACCTTTTTGCAATAGCAAAATGATTAATTGCATTTTAACCTTTTTCTTTATTTAACAATTACTGTTTTGTAATTTTACAGAATTTATCAGAAAGCGATAAGATATTAATTAAAAGTAACAATCCCATAACTGCAGTAGGAGAGGAGGTAACAGACAGAGGGCTGGATGTCAGGAAATTTCACCACTATTAAGCTGTAAAGAGGTAGAGCACTTTAATGCCTTTCATTAGTTTACACTGGAAAATATCATTTTTTTTTCTTTGAGCACTAAATGTTTCAATGTGAGTCATTTTGTGACAATGTAGACTGTTTTGATAATGTATTATTCAAGACCAGTTACATGTACATGTACTGTATTTTCCACATGAGGTTTCTTATTATGTTGTAATCCACATCTGTCTAGGCTTTTAAGTACCAGGTTCTGCTATAGAACCACACCAAGTAAAGTTGCTCAATTACATTTCTTCACAAGTGGTGAAAAGATCTGCAATTTAGGGACCTTTTACCACTTAAAGAATCTCAAGAAATTATTCATCTTTGAGAGGATTAACTATTAGTGTATGTATCTCTGTAACCTCTTTAAGGGCATCTTTCACTTTCTGCATCACTGAACTCTGGTCATGGGAACAAGTCATGAAATTTAGCCGACAATGACTGGGGAGAAAAATTATGCTATAAATCATACAGCCACTACCTTTTTTCCCCCAACAGTAATGATGAATTTTATTTCCAAGTAATTCTAGTAGATTATAACCTTGTACAGGATATCAAAGAAATGCGTTATAGAGAATGTCAGATGATAAACCCACTCTATGAATTCATTCTTTCATGTACATTTGTTACAGTCATCACTTCTTATTTTGACACTTAAGGTTAAAAAATTTGTGCTTTCATCTAATTGGAATTTCTAGCGCTATGAGTGTTGTACTATTTATGGCAATTTGTTTACAATGAACCACTATTGTTTACAATCGGGATGACTATTTCATTGAAGGTTGATTTTACCAAAGTTTCGAATTCTGCAGGTAATGAGTGAAACTTTTTCAACACCGATTTAATGGGGCAGAATTTGTGATCGGTATGATTGCGTACTCCGTCATATTGCCTTTGAAATTGACTGCAAGTTCGGGATTTCCAGCACATTGCTAAATTCCAAACTTGTGATCTGTCAAGTTCCGACTAGACAGATCATCTGCTATGACTGTCAAATCCTCATTGTTGGTGAGAAGTTGGGCTAATTGCCCACCAACTGCGCGGCAATTACGCTGGAAAATTTTACGGCTGATGCAAACAGGCGCAGGAGCCTGTTTGCACAGCGTAAGGGGAGGGGGATGAGAAAAATATAAAAATAATTAAAACCGAACACGTATAAAAGTGTCGTGTAACAACCTACCAGGCAGCTGTAAAGGCTCAGTTTGAGGAATGAGATGTTTAAATCTGCTGTTTAATCTTGCAAAGTCTTGCACTTATTCCAAAGTATTCTCTGTGCTTTTTAAAGCCAAGCACTGCATTTGTCAAATAAATATTCACACTGTTTAATTTAAAATGTGTTTGATGTTGGGCATTGGAAATTTCTGTTTCCTGATTGGCTAGTGAAAGGAGCACTGCCACACGTGACCCCAAGTACGCTTACACACAACGGTGCGCGCCTGGGATCCGTGGGTCACTACGCTGCGCACAACACTGCAGCATTTCAAAGCAAGTTTTCATTTGGTGCCTCACCCCAGGTAATGAGGATTTTGTTCAGAAGTCGGCAGCATACTCCATAGCTACGCGCCGACTGCAATTTCAGGGCCATTATTTCTAGACTTTGTTTAATGTAATTGCTTAAAACACACAGTAGTTTATATTAAGTATATCACGTTTGGGTTTGTATCTCTTCCTTTATTATTGCCATCAAGTTTTCCATTGTAAAATTTAGTACATAAAATATAAATTTTATTATAAATAAAAGTGACAATTAGAAAAATATGTAAAACATTTCTTGTTCTTCTGTGGAAATTGACAATATTGTTAAACATTTCTTGTTCTTCTGTGGAAATTGACAATATTGTTATAAAAGTCTACAAATATATCAAAGGCCTAACAACAACTGATGAGAGGGAACGGTAGCGTAATGGTCATGTCACTGGGCTAATAATCCAGAGGCCTAGACTAATGATCCAGAGACATAAGTTCAAATCCCACCACGGTAGCTGGGTAATTTCAATTCAGTTAGTTAAATAAATCTGGAATAAAAAGCTAGTATCAGTAATGGTGACCATGAAACTATCGGATTGTTGTAAAAATCCATCTGGTTCCCTAATGTCCTTTAGGGAAGGAAATCTGCCATCCTTACCTGGCCTGGCCTATATGTGACTCCAGACCCACAGAAATGTGGTTGACTCTTAACTGCCCTCTGAAATGGCCTATCAAGTCACTCAGTTGTAACTAACTGCTACGCACTGTGGGAGTACCTTCACCACACAGACTGCAGTGGTTCAAGAAGGCACCTCACCACCACCTTCTCAAGGGCAACTAGGGATGGGCAATAAATGCTGGCCTTGCCAGTGATGCCCAGATCCCATAAATGAATTTTTAAAAACTGTCAGAAATTGGGTAAAATTATATTAAGGTGATTGAGGAATTACTTGCAGAGTAGCTTTGTAACAAATTTATTGATGAATTATTAAATTCAGATTTTTAGGAATATGTTTCTTTCAGCATGGGCATATGGGTAGATTACACTAGCAAAGCCATTTCCTCCAATTTGAGCACAATTTACCAGTGCAAATGGCCACAACACAGCGCAATTTCTCTCTCTCGATTGATTCACTTATAAAAGTAAAGCATACGAGCTCCTTTATTGTAATTTGTAACAATACACACAGGTCCTGAACTTGCGGTCAGCAGCGAAGTGAAGGCTGGCCCCGAAGTACGTTCCGCACAAGGACTTCGCAATCCCTGTGTCGAGAACTTCGGCTTTTCCGGCCTTGAATTCAATTCAATGGAACTTAATGGGGATCCCTTTGTTCGAACTGCTGTGACGTCAACAGGCTGTCTAAGCAACCAATCAAAAGGCAGAATTCTCACAGACAGCGAACAAGGAAGTGAGTAAGTTCTTAAAATTCTAACTTTTTTAAATAGTTAGAGAGAGCAAAAGAAAGATTGGGGTTCTCACATGGGGAAAAGGCAAACCTCACTGTGAGCAGCTGAGGTGGAGCGGACCTAACCGGGGACCGGAGCAGAGGCAGGAAATAAGGAGCGCTGTTGGATCCGTGGTTCAGTGGATATGCTATTATTAAATAATCACACGGATGCGGTACATTAACAAATAACAGGTCTTTACTGGAGGAGGGTAGTCTCTAGACTGGGGGTACAGAGGCATGCGCAAAGCTTATCACAGAATCCCCACAGTGCAGATAGAGGCCATTTCAGCCCATCGAGCCTGCACCGACACATATCCCACCCTATCCCCACGTATTTTAATCCCCTAACACTAAGGGTCAATTTATCATAGCCAAATCAACCTAACCTGCACATCTTTGGACTGTGGGAGGAAACCAGAGCACCCGGAGGAAACCCACGCAGACACAGGGAGAATGTGCAAACTCCAAACAGACAGTCGCCCGAGACCAGATTTGAACCCGGGCCCCTGGCGCTGTGAGGCAACAGTGCTAACCACTATGCCACTACAGTATACAGGAGCTGTAAAAGTAGTTCTGACTTAAAGGCACATACACTACAATTCCTCCCCTTTTAGATTAGTAATACCCCTAATATTCAAATAACAATGAACATTTCAACATGTACATTAAACAACAAAAGTCCATTTACAGATTCAGTCTTTGGGGCGGCTTCCTGACCCTTTCGGGATAGCGCCTTTCCAGAGGTTCTTGTTCTTGGTGCAGAGGCGATTCTGACCCCTTTTCATCGGGTAGTTCATCGGGTTTCACTGCTACTGGGTCTGAAGTAGATGCTACCGGTATGTCGGGTTCATCCCCAGGTACTCGAGACATGGGGTTGACGTGTTCCTGTGACGCTAAGATCTGATCGACGTGGCATCTCACAATGTTCTCCCCGACATCCACTGTGTACATTAATGGCCCCTGCCTTGTACATATCGTTCCGGGTTGCCACTTCTCTGTTCGATAGTCACGGGCCAAGACTGGTTGCCTTACATTGAAGCTCCTTGTCAGCTTCTCATTGATGTGCTGAAATTGTTTGTCCTCAACATTTCTTCGCACATTTGGTCTGAGCAAGTCCAGACGAGATCTCAACCTTCGGTTAAAGAACATCATGGCCGGGGTCTGGTTGGTAACTGCATGTGTCGCGTTTCGGTAGGCTAATAAGAAATTGTCCATCTTATGCTGTAGTGGAATTTCATCGTCGCACATGGCCTTTATCGCCTTCTTAAAGGTTTGTACGAACCTCTCAGCCAATCCATTGGTGGCTGGATGATACGGGGCGGATGTGCAATGCCTTACCCCATTCCTTTTCATGAATTTTTGGAACTCGTCGGACACAAACTGTGGTCCATTATCAGAGCAAATCTGCTCTGGCAAACCGTTTCTGGCAAATATGGTCCATAGGACTGCAATCGTTTTCTCTGTAGTGGTTGAAGACATTTTTATCACCTCAGGCCACTTTGAATGAGCATCCACTGCTATTAAGAACATTGAGTCTATGAATGGACCAGCGAAATCAATATGCACCCGTTGCCATGGAGAGGAGGGCCACTCCCATGGGTGTAGAGGGGCATGTGGTGGTGCATTTTGGACCTTCTGGCATCCTAAGCAGCTCTTAGTTAGGTCTTCAATTTGTTGATCGATTCCCGGCCACCACACATAAGCCCTAGCAAGGCTTTTCATTTTCACTCCCCCCAGATGACCTTCATGTAGCTCATTTAGCACTCTCTCCCTTAACTTGGGTGGAATCACCACTCTGGATCCACACATCACTGTCCCCTGGCATACTGACAGCTGTTCTCTTCTGGATGAGAATGCTGGCAACAGTGAGTCGCCATGTGTTGGCCATCCCCTCACCGTCAATTCATATACCCGTGACAGCGTCGGATCATTGCGGGTCTCCTTCTCTATATCCGCGTTCGTTACTGGCAATCGTTCAATTATTGACAAATAAAATATCTCGATAGGGTCCACTGCTGGTGCTTCCTCCACAGTAGGCAGTGGCAGGCGCGATAGCCCATCAGCGTTCCCATGCTGTTTCGTGCCTTTATATTCTATTTCATATTGATTCACCCCTAGAAACAGGGACCATCTTTGTAACCGCTGTGCAGTCATCACTGGAACGCCCTTAGGATTAAAGATGGAGACAAGTGGTTGGTGGTCAGTCAGCAAGGTGAACTTCTGCCCATGCAGATAGTGGTTGAATTTTTTTACTCCCCATACTAGGCTGAGGGCCTCCCTGTCAATCTGGGCATAGTTGCGCTCGGCTGAGGTTAGTGACCGAGACGCAAAGGCTACTGGCCTCTCCAACCCGTCTGGGAATTTGTGTGACAGCACCGCTCCAATACCGTAGGGTGATGCATCACATGCCAAATGAATTGGTAGTGCTGGGTTGAAATGGGCCAACACCTCTTTTGATGTGATCAATTCTTTATACTTCTGGAAAGCTCGTCTACGTTCGTCATCCCACTTCCATGGTACCCCTGTTTGCAGTAGGGTGTTCAGCGGGTGTAATACCGTAGACAAATTTGGGAAGAACTTGTGGTAGTAGTTTACCAGCCCGAGGAACGACCTCAGTTGTGATACATTTTCCGGGGCTGGAGCCTTGACTACTGCCTCAATCTTGTCAGGGGACTTATGTAACCCCTCTTCATCGATGATGTGGCCACAATACGAGATCTGTTTCTGGAAAAACTCGCACTTGTGGCGATTAGCTCGTAGCCCATACTCCTTTAATCTGGTGAGCACCTTCTCCAAGTTGGCGAGGTGATCACCGTCATTTTCGCCCGTGACCAAGATGTCATCCAAATAACACTGGGTCCCTGGAATCCCTTGCAGGACCTGATCCATCGCCCTTTGCCAGATAGCCGGAGCCGAGGCTACTCCAAACACCAGCCGGTTGTATTGATAGAGACCTTTATGAGTGTTGATCATAAGGTAATGTTTTGAAGCTTCTTCTACCTCCATTTGCAAGTACGCCTGGGCTAGATCAATTTTGGTGAAGCGTTTACCTCCAGATAGCGAGGCAAAAATATCCTCAATTCATGGAAGTGGATATTGCACCGTGTGAAGGACTGGGTTCACTGTCACCTTAAAATCCCCACAGATGTGGACCTTCTTTGGTTCCCCAGGCGTATTACTCAACGACCTCTTCATTACAGGAACGATGGGTGCAGCCCACTCGCTCCAGTCCACTTTGGACAGTACTCCTGAACATTCCAACCCTTCCAGCTCTGCTTCAACAGCTGGTCTGATCGCATAAGGCACTGGTCTGGCCTTCAGAAACTTTGGGCTTGCATTTTCCTCTATTTTAATCATTGCTGTTATTCCTTTTAGTGTTCCTAGTCCCTCCTGGAACACTTCTTTTGCCTCAGTTAGCATTTTTGACAGTCGTCCAGGTGTGACATCGTCATCCTTTTTGGCCTCAACCTTCAGTGCCTGTATGGAATGCCAATCTAATTGTATCTTCCGGATCCATTCACGTCCTAGCAGTGGTGGTCCTCCATTTGGCAATACATATATATCCATTTTAGGTATTTCCTGGCCTTTATATGTCACTTTCACCCTTATTTTTCCTTTGGGGTAGACTTTTTGCCCCGTATACGTCTTCAAGACAATCTCTGTAGCTTTCAAGGGTATGTGTGAAAATAGCCGCTTGTAGTCTCTTTGATTTATGACTGTTAGAGCTGACCCTGTGTCCAATTCCATTTCCACTTGGACTCCGTCTATCTTGAGTGTAACCCAGATAGTCTGGTGATCCTCCATTTCGGTTACCTTATGTAGTTTCAGACAACCCAGCTCCTTGCTTCCGGAGTCTGTGTCACGTTTCTGTTCGTCTGAACCACTGTCCATCACCTGGTGTACCTTTTTGTACTTCTCCTGTGGAGATTTCTTACTGTTGGTTTTCTTCCCAGACCTGCAGACTCTTGCTATGTGTCCTGCTTTCCCACACTGTCTGCACACTTGGTCCTTGAACCAACAATCTTTCTGGTCATGTGTTGTTCTGCCGCAGCGATAGCACTTCCCTGTTCCATAGGACATTTCATTGGTGCCATATTCTTGCGGTCTCTGTTGTATTTCTGCAGCGCCCCTTGTGGCTGCTTCGTGTGATACTGCCATATTGAAAGCTTTGTCCAGCGTAAGGTCCTTTTCTGATAGAAGCCGTTTCTGGGTTCCTTCACTTTGTAGCCCACACACAAACTTGTCCCTTAACGTGTCTGCTAGTCCCGCTCCAAACTGCAGTGTTTCGATAGCTTGCGCAGTTCCGTTAGGTACTCAACATTGCTTTCGTCTTTGTGTTGGTTCCTTTTATGGAACTTAAATCGTTCTGCTATCAGCAGCGGTGTGGGGTTTAAGTGGTCCTGTAGGATTTCTACTATGCTTTCAAAATTCTTGTTTCCCGGCTTCTCTGGGGTTATTAGATTTCGCAGCAACCCATAAGTTTTTGCACCCATGGAATTTAACAGAACCAGTGCTTTATTAGCATCTGGCACTTCATTCGCCTTGCAGTACACCTCAATACATTCCACATATGTCGCCCAATCTTCGACTTCATTGTCGAACGTAGAGATACTGCCACACTCCGGCATCCTTGGGTGTGCGTTAACTATCACAAATGGCGCCTCCCGCACTTCCCCTGCTTCTCTGCTGGCACAAAATGGCGTCTCCTGCACTTTCCTTCCTTCCCGCGCTCGCCCTTCTTCTCCGCTGCGACTTCTAAAAATGGCGTCTCCCGCGCTCTTCCTTCTTCTCCGCGGCTCAATGGCATCTCCCGCGCTCTTCCTTCTTCTCCGCGGCTCAATGGCGTCTCCCCTTTCTTCGCCCTGCGGACCCTGTTCAGCCCGTGAGCACTGGCTGTGCTCTGCGCGTTCTTTTTATATTTTTCGACGCCGCTCAGTCTAGAACCCGGCTGTTTCTTACCCTCTCTCTCTCCGGTTTGTTTTATTTTCCTTGACGCCGCTCGGTGTTCAACCCCCGGCTGCGCCCTGCACTCTTCACCCTCTGTCTTACCCCGTCGACGCTGCTCGGCTCTCTCTCCGCCGTCGGTCGGCTCCAGTCGCCGCTGCTCGGGAAGGGTCTGCGCTGGACCTGTCGTCTGTCTCTTACTGCTCGTTGTGGCTGGGGAACCAAGCCCAGCTCTCCACAGCCTCCCCTGCAAAGTTGGATCTCTGCCTGACTGCTGGGCGGTTGCTTGTGGTCGACGCCCGTGTTCCTGGCCTCGACTATTTTTTAATTTTTTTATGTTGCAGGTAGATTCGAATCGACATTCGTCGCCACTGTTGGATCCGTGGTTCAGTGGATATGCTATTATTAAATAATCACACGGATGCTGTACATTAACAAATAACAGGTCTTTACTGGAGGAGGGTAGTCTCTAGACTGGGGGTACAGAGGCATGCGCAAAGCTTATATACCGGTGTGGTCACTGCCGGTACAACAGTATACAGGAGCTGTAAAAATAGTTCTGACTTAAAGGCACATACACTACAAGCGCGGTCAGAGAGGGGCCCAAACGCACTGTGAGCAGCGGAAAAGGAGAGGACCTAACCAGGGACCGGAGCAGAGAGAAAAAAAAAATCAAGGAGTGATGTCACAGGACAGCAGGTAGGTGATTGGTTGGTGAGTATTAGAGCATTTTTTCTGTCTCTAAGCTAGTGCAGTGTTTTAAACTAAGAGCTGGGGAACAATAACTAATACTTTATTAAATTAATAACTTAGCTAGATAAACGAATTAATTAATAACTCTAAATAATCACTTGATTAAAAACTTAAACTATATAAATAAAAAACTCAAGAGATGGCAGGGCAGGCTGTGTGTCGGGACTGTAGATTGTGAGAATTTGTGGACAGTGAGACTGTCCCGGATTCTCACATTTGCAGGAAATGTCTCTGCCTTCAATCACTCCGGCTCAGCGTCATTGAGCTGGAGACACTCTGAAACATAAGGGAGGGGGAGGAATTTCTGGACAGTTTTATCCAGAATACAGCCACACCCCAGAGGAAGGCACAGGTCCAGGAAGGGGAGGGTGTGACTGTTAGGTAGATGGATAGCGGGGACTTAGGAGAGGTTGAGAAGGAGGTCCCGCAGACACTGGTCCTGCCCAATAGGTACAATGCACTCGCTACCTTTGAGGACGAGGAGAAAGGCTGCGGGGAGGACAGCCACAATGCAGACCAAGGCACTGTGGCTCTGAAGACTATCCAAGGTGGGAGAAGTGCAGAATAGAAATGTGATAGTGATAGGGGATTCTATAATTAGGGGGATAGATAGCGTCCTCTCCATCCAAGAACGAGAATCCCGAAGTGGGTATTGCCTACCCACCAGGGCAAGGGAAATCTCGAGGCGGCTAGAGAGGAATTTTGAAAGGGAGGGGGTAAATATAGTTGTTATTGTCCATGTCGGAACAAATGATATAGGTAGGAACAGGGAGGAGGTCCTGCTGAAGGAGTATCGGGAGTTAGGAGCTAAATTAAAAAGCAGGACCTCAAGGGTAATAATCTCTGGATTATTGCCCGAGCCACATGCAAATTGGCATAGAAGCAGTCAGATCAGGAGAATTAACACGTGGCTAAAGGGCTGGTGTGGGAAAGAGGGGTTCCTTTTCATGGGACACTGGCACCAGTACTGGGACAGGAAGGAGCTGTACTGATGGGACGGGGTCCAACTGAACTGGGATGAGACCCGTGTCCGAGCGGAAAGGGTAAATAGAGAAGTGGCAAAGGCTTTAAACTAATAAGATGGGGGGAGGGATCTACAAGAAATGAAACAGCCTAAATATAAACAAAACAGGAAAGGAGAGCATAGGAAAGAGTAAAGTAAGGGAGGATATTGATGGCCAGGAATAAATGGAGTTATAGAACAGGAGTGTAAAAAGATGGTTAACATATTGAAAGGAACTGCTATTAAAAATGAGTTAAACTATCTGTAGAGCAATGCACACAGTGTCGGTAATAAAACAGGGGAGCTGGAGGTGCGTTGCGAGGAACCAGACATAGTAGGGATTAATGAGACATGGCTACAGAAAAATCAGGACTGGGAATATTGCAGGGTGTAACATATTTAGAAAAGATAGAGAGGGCAAAAGGGGAGGTGGAGTAGCTGTACTTATTCGGGATAACATAACGGCAGTAGAAAAAAGTGATGCAGCTATCAGCAAGACAGAAATAGAATCCATGTGGATAGAGATAAAAGATAATAAAGGATCAATCACACTAATAGGGGTAGTCTACAGGCCACCTAATAGTGGAAGGGAGGTGGAGGAAGAAATATGCAAACAAATTGGGGAAATGAGTAAAAAACATAGAATAATAATCATGGGAGATTTCAACTACCCCGATATTAATTGGAAAGGAGAGGTAGGTAAAGGGGATAAGGGAATGGAGTTCCTACAATGTGTGCAGGACTCCTTTCTAACCCAATCTGTAAAAAGCCCAACAAGGGAGGACTCGCTATTGGATCTAGTAATGGGGAATGAATCAGAGCAGATAAGAGAAGTTAAAGTAGGGGAACATCTGGGCAATAGTGACCGTAATATAATACGCTTTAAAATAATAATTGAGAAGGACATAAGTATGACGAAGACCAGGGTAATAGATTGGAGAAAAGTTGATTTTGAGGGGCTGAGAATACAACTTGGAAAAATAAAATGGATCACAATATTGGCAAACAATGACGTATGGGTAACATTTAAAACAGTATTCAACCGAGTCCAGGAAAAATATATCAAGGAACATTAAAAAAATAGTAATATATTTTACAGGCACATCAGTTAAAAAAATGAAGGTCAGAATGGGAATAGGGCCATTAAGGGATGGATAGGATAATACCACAGGCAATGATCGAGATGGCAGAAATATTAAATAATTACGTTGCCTCAATATTTAACAGGGAGATAGAACAGGTGGACATGACATTGGATCATGAGATTAGTAATGAAATGACTGCATTTAAAATAAAAAGAGATATATTAAATAAACTAATCAAACTCAAAGAGGAAAACAACCCTGGTCCAGATGGATTACATCAGCGCATTTTAAAAGAATCTAGGGAAGAGATAGCAGAGGCATTACTACACATATTTAATAATTCATTAGAAAAAGGTGTCGTGCCAGAGGACTGGTGGTTTGCTAACATAATACCTATATTTAAGAAGGGAGCTGACCAGTCAGCTTAACATCGGTGGTAGGAAAAATAATGGAATCCCCACTAAAGGAGAAAATAGAAGAACATCTAGAAGCCAAAAATTTAATAATGAATAGTCAGCATGGATTTCAAAAGGGGAAAAGTCTTGCTTGACCAACCTCATTGAATTTTTTGAAGCGGTAACAGTGAGAATAGACAAGGGTAATGCAGTAGATGTAATTTATCTAGATTTTCAAAAGGCCTTCGATAGGGTACCACATAATAGACTAATGAACAAGGTCAGAGAATGTGGAGTCAGCTGACAAGTAACAGAAGGAATAGCTATCTGGCTTCAAGACAGAAAGCAGAGTAGGGGTAAAGGGTAGCTATTCACAGTGGCAGAAGGTGGGTAGTGGTGTTCCACAAGGATCAGTTCTGGGACCACGGTTGTTCACAATTTATATTAACAATTTAGACTTTGGAATCAAAAACAGAATTTCTAAATTTGCGGATGACACCAAATTGGAGAGAATAGTCAATACTGAGGAGGACTGCAATAAATTACAGGAGGACATTAATAAACTTGCAGAATGGGCATATAATTGTAAAATGTAATTCAACACATAAATGTGAGGTATTACATTTTGGTAGGAAGAATAGGGAGGTCACTTATTACTTGGAGGGTGCGAGTGTAGGTGGGGTAGAGGAGTAAAGGGATCTTGGAGTACAAATACACAAATCACTAAAGGTAGCGACACAGGTTAGCAAGGCCATAAAAAAAGCAAACCAGGCACTAGGGTTTCTAGAGGGATAGAATTGAAAAGTAGTGAAGTTATGCTAAACTTGTATCAAACCTTGGTTAGACCACACTTGGAGTACTGCGTACAATTCTAGTCGCCATATTATAAAGATATAGAGGCACTGGAGAGGGTGCAGAGAAGATGTACAGAAATGCGAGGGTGTACCCATCAGGAAAGGATGAACAGGCTGGGTCTCTTTTTGCTTGAAAAAAGAAGGCTGAGAGGTGACTGTAGTGTATGTACCTTGAAGAAGGAACTATATTCTGCAGCCCCTGTATACTGCAGTACCAGCAGTGACCACCACTGTATATAAGCCTGTGCAGTAACTTTGTGTAGTAGTTCCAGTTTTGTCTCCATTCAGTAAACACCTGTTATAACCAACTTCTGCAGTCCGTGTCTCAATTACACACGGACATTACATTGGCGACGAACAGATCCGAACTTACCTACAGTTCTGCACCGCCTCACGGGGATCCATCCCTGAAGCGAATTTATTAGAGGTCGAAGCCAGAAGGAAGAAATCCAGAAAGAAAAAAACAAACAAACAGAAGAAACAGGCATCGACCGTGGGCAACCGCCCTCTGATTCATCGAATTCAAAGATTTGCAGGAGAGGCTGTCGAGAGCTGGGCTTGGTTATCCAGTCTATGGTGTTCCAGCTAATCGGGCTGGTGGCAGGTAGTACACTGATCCTTCCTGGGCTGTGGCGGGCTAGAGCTCGATCGGCTGGCTTTTCAACGGGGCCGAGCAGCGTTGTCGGGAAGAGGAGAGAGAGAGAGAGGGTGGAGCACACAGGGCGCGGCCGGTGCTACGAAGCCGGGCAGCGTACAGACCCGAGAAGAGGGAGGGAAGTGTCCCATAGGGTCTGCTCTGATGACGGGAACAGTAATTAAAAGAAAAGAAAAAGAAATTAGAAGCGCAGAAAGCCGCGAGGAGCTGCAGTTTGCCACGGGAACCGTGGAGAGCGGAGTTGGCAGCAGCGGAAAAGACAGAGCGCGGGAGGCGCCATCTTAATCCAGCGGGGAAGAAGGCAAAGCGCGGGAGGCACCATTTTGTTCAATCGGGGAAGAAGGCAAAGCGCGGGAGGCGCCATCTTAGATCTCCAAGATGCCGAAGATTGGCAATATCACTGCCTTCGATAATGCAATAGAAGACTGGACCATGTATGTGGAAAGAGTCGAAGTATATTGCAAGGCAAATGAAGTAGCCGATGAGAAAAAGGCATCGGTACTACTAAACTTAATGGGCGCAAGAACGTACGGCCTATTGCGGAACCTAATCACTCCAGTCAAACCGATGGAGAAGAGTTTTAACGAAATTGTTCATATCCTACAGGAACACCTAAATCCTACACCGCTGCTGATAGCAGAAAGATTTAAATTCCACAAGAGAAATCAGCATAAAGATGAGAGCAATGCTGATTACCTTATGGAACTACGCAAGCTATCAAAGCACTGACAGTTCGGAGCAGGACTGGCAGATACCCTACGGGACAAATTTGTCTGTGGACTCCTGAGTGAAGGAACCCAGAAGAGGTTACTCTCAGAGAAAGAGCTGACGCTAGATAAGGCTTTCAGCATGGCAGTATCATACGAAGCAGCAGCAAGGGGAGCTGCGGAAATACAGCAAAAGCCACAGGAATACGGCACCCATTAAATGACACGGGGATTTGAAAAATGTTATCGCTGCGGCAGAACAACCCATGACCAGAAGGACTGCTGGTCTAAGGACAAAACACGCAGGTAATGCGGAAAGATGGGACACATTGCACGAGTTTGCAGGTCCTGGAAGAAGACTAACGACAACAAAAAGACTACTAAGGAAAAGTACAGGAAAGTACAAAAGATGACGGACAGTGGTTCCGAAGACCAGAAGAGCGATAGTGAATCCGGGAACAAGAGACTAAGCTGTCTCAAACTACACAACGTAATCACAAAAGAGGATCACCGAACCATTTGGGTCACCCTCACGATAGCAGGGTCCCAAGTCAAAATGGAATTGGATACAGGATCAGCTCTGACCGTCATGAATCGATGAGACTACGAGCGGCTATTCTCACACATACCCTTGAAAGACACATCCATTGTCTTGAAGACATATACGGGGCAGAAAGTATACCCCAGAGGGAAAATAAGGGTGCCTGTCGAATACAACGGCAAGGAAATACAGAAATTGTATCTGTACATACTGCAAGATGGTGGACCACCGTTATTGGGACGTGAATGGATCAGAAAGATAAGTTTAGACTGGCACTCCATTCAGGCACTGACTGTGGCTGGTAAAAAGGATGACGACGTCACACCTGGACGATTGTCAAAAATCTTGGCTAATGCTAAAGAGGTATTTCAGCAAGAACTGGGAACTCTTAAAGGCGTAACCGCCTCGATAAAAATAGAAGAGAATGCAATTCCCAAGTTTTTCAAAGCAAGACCGGTACTGTATGCGATTCGCCCAGCCATCGAGGCAGAGCTGGAGAATCTGGAGAATGCAGGCGTGTTAACTAAGGTAGACTGGAGCGAGTGGGCGACACCCATCATTCCTGTCATGAAGAAAACGTTAAACAATAAGTCTGAGGAGCCAAGGAAGGTTCGCATCTGTGGGGACTTCAAGGTGACTGTGAACCCAGTCCTTCACACAGTACAGTATCCTCTTCCGAGGATAGAAGATATTTTCACCTCACTATCTGGAGGGAAACGTTTTACAAAAATTGACCTAGCGCAAGCATATTTGCAGATGGAGGTTGAAGAATCCTCTAGGAAATATCTCACGATAAACACTCACAAAGGTCTTTACCAGTATAATCGACTGATATTCGGAGTTGCATCAGCTCCGGCTATATGGCAAAGAGCGATGGAACAAGTCCTGCAAGGGATTCCGGGGACTCCGTGTTACTTGGACGACATCCTAGTGACAGGTGAAAATGACAGTGAACACCTTGCCAACCTAGAGCAGGTGCTCACTAGACTAAGAGAACATGGGCTACGAGCCAATCGCCCCAAGTGCGAGTTTTTTAAGAAACAAATATCGTATTGTGGCCACATGATTGATGAAGAGGGGTTACATAAGTCCCCTGACAAAATTGAAGCGGTAGTTAAGGCTCCAGCACCTGAAAATGTGTCGCAACTGAGGTCATTCCTGAGATTGGTGAATTACTACCATAAGTTTTTGCCGAATTTGTCCACAATTCTGCACCCACTGAACGCCCTGCTACAAACTGGAGTAGCATGGAAATGGAGCGATGAATGTAAGCGGGTCTTTCAGAAGTGTAAAGGCCTGATCACTTCAAGAGAAGTATTGGCTCACTACAACCCATCACTACCGATAAGACTGGCGTGTGATGCGCCTCCCTACGGCGTTGGAGCGGTACTGTCACATAAATCCCTTGATGGTTCAGAGAGGCCGATAGCTTTTGCGTCACGCTCGTTAACTGCAGCCGAGCGTAACTATGCCCAGATTGACAGAGAGGCCCTCAGTCTGGTGTGGGGGGTGAAGAAGTTCAATCACTACCTGCACGGACAGAAATTTACTCTACTAACTGATCATCAACCTCTTGTCTCCATTTTCAACCCTAAGAAGGGCGTCCCGATAATGACAGCACAACGGCTACAGAGGTGGTCCCTTTTCCTAGGGGCACACCAATATGACATCGAGTACAAAGGAACTAAACAGCATGGGAATGCTGATGGATTGTCGCACCTACCGTTGCCGACGGTGGAAGAAGCACCTGCAGTGGATCCTGTGGAGATATTCCACTCGACCATAGTCGAATGTCTACCTGTGACGAATGCAAACATAGAAAAGGAAACACGAAATGACCCGACACTCTCCAGGGTCTATGATTTAACGGTGAAGGGATGGCCAGCACATGGCGAACCACTGTTGCCAGCATTCTTGCCGAGAAGAGAACAGCTGTCAGTGTGCCGAGGAACCTTGATGTGTGGATCCAGAGTAGTAATTCCACCCAAATTGAAGGATAGAGTGCTCAATGAGCTTCATGAGGGTCATCTGGGAGGGGTAAAAATGAAGAACTTAGCCAGAGCGTTTGTGTGGTGGCCGGGAATCGATAGAGAAATCGAAGAGATGACCCAGAGCTGTACAGGATGCCAGAAGGTCCAAAACGCCCCACCACAAGCCCCTCTACATCCATGGGAGTGGCCCTCATCTCCATGGCAAAGGGTACACATTGATTTTGCTGGTCCATTTATGGACTCGATGTTTTTAATTGCGATGGATGCACATTCAAAGTGGCCAGAGGTAATAAAAATGTCCTCAACCACCACAGAAAAAACTATCACAGTCTTACGAACCATATTCGCCAGAAATGGGCTGCCTGAACAGATTTGCTCCGACAATGGACCACAGTTTGTGTCTGAAGAGTTCCGGAGGTTCTTAAAGAACAATGGTGTTAAGCATTACACATCCGCCCCATATCATCCAGCCACCAATGGATTGGCTGAGAGGTTCGTTCAAACATTCAAGAAGGCTATCAAGGCAATGTGTAATGAAGACATACCCCTACAACACAAGGTGGATAACTTCTTGTTTGCCTACATGCGACACATGCGGTTACCAACCAAACTCCAGCCATGATGTTCTTCAATCGAAGACTAAGATGCCGCTTGGATTTGGTTAAGCCAAACATCAGAAGCGATGTGGAGAACAGGCAGTTTCAGAATATGAATGAAAGGCCAACCAGGAGTTTCAAGATAGGTCAACCAGTTTTGGCCCGGGACTACCGCACAGAGAAATGGCAGCCAGGAACGATCTGCACACGGCAAGGACCTCTAATGTATACTGTGGACGTTGGAGAGAGCATTGTAAGACACCATGCTGACCAGATTCTAGAGTCACTGGAAAACGTCAAATCTACACCACGATCCTATACACCTGGTGATGAAACCGAAGTACCAATTGCATCTACCTCAGAATCGGTGATATTGGAAGCAGACGAACCAAACAACGACGTTGATCCCAAGTCAACTTTGCCAGAAGAACCTGATACCCCAAAGTGGCGTTATCCGGACAGAATCAGGAGGCCTCCTCAAAGACTGAATTTATAATTGATTAACTTCAGCTAATGTATATAGCAACTGTAATTGTAAATATGTTATTTAATTATTAATCGAATGTTATGTACTGTTTAGCTAAAAGGGGAGGAATTATAGTGTATGTACCTTGAAGAAGGAACTATATTCTGCAGCCCCTGTATACTGCAGTACCAGTAGTGACCACCCCTGTATAGTAGTTCCAGTTTTGTCTCCATTCAGTAAACACCTGTTATAACCAACTTCTGCAGTCCATGTCTCAATTACACACGGACATTACAGTGACCTAATTGAGGTCTTTAAAATTCTGAAAGGTTTTGATAGAGTAGGTACAGAGAGAGAGTTTCCACTTGTGGGGAAGAGCATAACTAGAGGCCATCAATATAAGATAGTCATCAAGAAATCAAATAGGGAATTCAGAAGAAACTTCTTTACCCAGAGAGTGGTGAGAATGTGGAACTTGCTACCACGGGGAGTAGTTGAGGCAAATAGTATAGATGCATTTAAGTGGAGGCTAGATGAGCATATGAGGGAGAAGGGAATAGAGGGTTATGCTGACAGATTTAGATGAGGAAAGGTGGAAGGAGGCTTGAGTGGAGCATAAATGCCAGCATGGACTGGTTGGGCTGAATGGCCTGTTTCTGTGCCGTATATCCTATGTAATAAAGATGCACAAACTTAAAAATATATATATATTTAAGTTTCTTAATTTTAGTTTTTATTAAAATGGACAAATTTCAAACTGCACAAAATTACTATTAGTTTTCCAGGCTAGTCTTTGTTTAGCAAGCAATATGCTGTTAAAATCACAGTTACACCTAATCCCTTTGGGCCTAACTTTTAGTGGGGAATTTAACATCATACTTACTGTAGAAGAGCTGAAGTTTTTATCAGTTTCAATGATTTCCGATATTTCACTGATTGCCAGCTCTGTGAGGAAGGGGCACAGCGCAGCCAGTTTCGGAGCTGTCGTTGACAGACCGCAACTTTGGGATTTCCGCATGCGCTTGCGAGTGCGCCAAATCCCGAAGTTGCGGTCAGTTTCAAAGGCAGTATGACAGCGTACTCTGACAGTTTGCCATCATACCGACCACAAATTCAGGGCCATTATCAACTTTCCTTTTTCTGAAGAATTATTCCGTTATTTACTGTCGGTGGGAAATTTCTAATTTGGGCACACAGTGTCAGCTATAAGCACCCCCAATCAGGTATAACATGTGCAACGTAAAGCTCATTCCATTCTGCCCAATAATATGGTTTAATCACAACCAGAATATAAACTCCACTCCCCACTACTGTACCAATGTAAAATTTATTGCAGTTTGGTAAGTAATGAATGCAATGCAGTCTTGAGCACTGCACCAACACCAAACAGGCAATATAACACAGCCAAATGTGTTGCAGTGAGAGGAATGGCATGGTAACAAGACCACCCAGTAGAGGTGGTCCTATATCACTTGTGCTGCACCTTAGCTACTCTCAATGTGACACTTGCTATGTTACACAAAAATTACAGAATTTTGTAAATGTCCTATTGAACAGAATCCCAACAAATGTCCATGCCATCCAAATATGGATAAAATTATTTAAAAACTATTGAAACCTGCATGTACAAGGTGCCTAACCCCAAGTGGTGTGAGCAGACCATATAACTCTAGATCTTCAGCTCACACCCAACAGTTTCTCATACTGCAATATAGCGTAACTGGCAGCATAAGTGAGATTGGCACTAAACTCATGATCTGTGCGGAGTAGCCCTACCCACGAGGAAGCAGGCCAAAATTGCTGCCCCAAACCCATTTCATGCAAGGTCTTTACAGCTGGCACAAGACGCACTCCACTTATGATTCAAACACATAATCTGGAGGTGAAAAGAGTGTTCTAATCCATTATGTTAATTAGTATCTCTCAACCACAAATTGTGTAGAAACCCTGTTTGTAAATGGGAATTCTGGCAAAGTAACACCCATGAAACAGGAACAGCTCCAAGGAATCTCTCGACCATTATCGTCCTAGTAACAAAATGGTTGTGGGATTTTGTCAAGTCAAATAAACTGAATTCAAGGATATTTTTTTCTGGAACAGCTAAAGGTGATGACAGCATTTTAAATTCTAGGCTACTGATGTGCTTCCCACTCCCTGTGGGTAACACACGCACCAATCAGTCTAGAATATGTTGATTGCATCAATCAGGTAAGTTCTCTTTTTCGGCAGTCCCTCGGAACCGAGGATGACTTGCTTCCACATTAAAAATGAGTTCTCAGGTGACTGATGAGTCCAATGCGGAACCTACAGCCTCTGTCACAGATGGGGCAGACGTGGTTGAAGGGGCAGGTGGGTGGGGTGCTTGGGTTGACGTGCGCTGCTTGCGCTTGCTCCCGGTGAAGAGACTCGAGGTATTCGGCGCCTTCCCGGATGCTTCTCCTCCACTTTGTGCGGGCTTGGGCCAGGGATTCCCAGGTGTCGGTGGGGATGTTGCACTTTTTCAAGGAGGCTTTGAAGGGTGTCCTTGAAGCGTTTCCTCTGCCCACCTGGGGCTCTCTTGCCATGTTGGAGCTCCCGAGTAGAGCGTTTGTTTTGGGAGCCTCATATTGGGCATGTGGACGATGTGACCCGTCAATTGGAGCTGATCAAGCATGGTCAAAGCTTCGATGCTGGGGATGTTGGCTTGAGCGAGAGCACTGAAGTTGGTGCGCCTATCCTGCCAATGGATTTGCAGGATCTTGCGGAGGCAGCATTGGTGGTACCTCTGCAGTGCTTTCAGGTGCCTGCTGTACATGGTCCATGTCTCTGAGGCATACAGGAGGGCGGGTATCACTACTGCTCTGTAGACCATGAGCTTGGTGCCGGGTTTGAGGTCCTGGTCTTCAAACACTCTCTTCCTCAGGCGACCGAAGGCTGCACTGGCACACTGAAGGCGGTGTTGGACTTCATCATCGACATCTGCCCTTGTTGACAGTAGGCTCCCGAGGTATGGAAAGTGGTCCACGTTGTCCAAGGCCTTGTCGTGAATTTTGATCATCGGGGGGCAGTACTGTAGTACAGTTGATTGCACCAATCAGGTAAGTTCTACACTCAGGAGAAGTGCAGATTTACCTGTTTAGCAAGGATCCAAAATTAGAGAAACTTAAATTTTAAATCCTATGTTTTGCTTTCCTGGAGTATATTTTTTGTTCAAATTATTTCTGTGTAACAAATTTAAAGTTTTCGGCTTGCTTTCCATCTTTAAGCGCCAATCCCAAATGGCAATAAGCGTATTTTAATGATACCAGTTTAAAAAAATGCTCTGGATACTGGCATTCTGAAATTCAATGTGGGTGAAACTTATTTTCTAACTATCTTTGTTCAGAACATTCAGTGCAGTTAATTTCCAAGACAACTTACCAATCTTTGGCCCCAATATTGACGGGAGGTTTTTGTTAAGTATGTGTATTGTATTGAACAATTAACACAAAGACTTAAACGTATAACTCAAACAGGTCTTTACTGGTTGGAGGTAGGGACTATACGTAGGTCTTTACTTCATGCCCACAGGCGGGAACTGAGGGGAGATCAGTACCCACAGTACTATTTATACCCCTATGGCCAGGAGTGGTACTGCGTATCACTACGCCCAACAAGTAGTGCAGTCCTGTCCATAGGTTCAAAGTAGCACACATATTACATACACAACATTCCTCCCTTCCTAGCTTTACAGTCATCTCCCCATTTAACATAACGTAATAACATATATACATATATAACTTCAGGTTTACATAACAGAATAACATAGATAACTTCATGTCAAAACAGATCACAGATTCAGTCTCTGCGGAAAACAGTTCACAGATTCAATCTCTGTGGTGGAGTCGGTTCACGTTGCTGGAGTGACTCATTCAATAGTCCTTCCATGGATTTAACAGTTTGAACTTCCGAACTGAATTGGCTCCGTTTGGAGGGACCACGTGTGTGATCTGGTAGAGGTAATAATGGTTCAGATGGGTCATCTTCTGTTTCGACTTTTCCTTTTCTGCTTCTTGGAGACTCTCTGGGCTCCACTGTCAGCTGCCAGCTGCATGCGCAGTTCCTCCTTCTCTCCCTCCTTTTTCCGTAGTAGAGCCACCTTCTCCCGATGTTCCGTAGACTTTCGGTGCTCCTCCATGATTTCTGTATGGTGGGAGTCGAAGTTACAAGTTGGGCAGGACAGGACATAGTAATATTCGGTGTCATCCTGATCTAGGCCAGCGAGAGGGTCTTCTATTTCCTCCATACCCAGCTGGGCGTTAGCCAGCTTTTGTTCCAAGTCCAGACATCTTTCCTGAAGAGACTTCTTCATGCGTACCTCTTCATCCAGCTTTTTCTGGGCTTTCAGCAAGTCGTTTACTAATGACCTCATTTGAGATTTTACTACTTCAACTTCTTTTGGAGATTGATTGATCGGACTATTCAATCCCTCTACCGGAGCAGCTGTTTCAGCGGTCTGTTGTTCTACGTTGACGTGAGTCAGCGTACTTTTGGCATCCAAGGGCTGCTCTGTTGCAGTCATCTCAGTCTGTGTTGCCACCTCAGCTCTTCCAATAACCTTTGAGAGCTCCGAACCCCTTTCGTTTGAATATTGAAGTTCGTGTTCAAGTTTTTCCCATTTCAGAGTCCTGTCCTTCAGCATATGCAGGAGTTGGCTGACCGTTAACTCCTCTGACATCAGACGTTTTGTGTGCTCCTGCTCCATTTTCTCCATCAGCTGCTTCTGTTGTCTTTCCAGATTCTCCAACTCTATATCAAAGAACTCTTTCGTTGCATTCAACTCTTGCTCACAACGGCGAAGCATTTGTTCTAATTGCTGTTGTAGTTTGAAATGGAGTTGAGTTCGAGCCCGGTGTCCCTCAGAAATGGGCACATCAGTAGACTTGCCAGACTCAGAATCCACAGTTAAACTATGTTGTTGTTGCTCAGTGGAATTCTGTGCTGAAACTTTGTCTTTTGCACCTGAGTTGGGCTTACCATCATCCGTTCCAGAGTCTGGGCCGACTATCTTCACCGAGTTCTCACTCGTTATTGTTTGTAGGAAATGCCAGTCCATATTCATTTTCCTAATCCACTCCCGTCCTAGTAGTGGAGAACCTCCTTCAGATATCACATATAAGTCCATTATTTGACTGTCTTCGCCCTTGTGGACCACTGCAACCTCTATTTTCCCGATGGGGTACACTCTTTGCCCCGTGTATGTTTTCAATATAATCCCCGTATCCTGTAGGGGAATATGTTGGAATAACTTTCCGTAATCTTTCTTATTTATGACCGTCAATGCCGATCCAGTGTCCAATTCCAGTTTTACTTGGACTCCTTCTATCTGAAGAGTGACCCAAATTGTCTGGAGGTCTGCACCCTTACCAGCGTTGAGTACTCTTAAGCTAGCCAGTTCATTACAGCTTAAGCTAGCCAGTTCATTACTGCTAGCGTCTGAATCGGACTCCTGTTCGGTCACCTTGTGTACCTTTGCGTATTTTCCTTGCGGTGACTTCTTGTTGCTGGTCTTCTTCCCTGACCTGCATACTCTAGCTATATGTCCAAGCCTACCACAAGTTCTACATTCTTGGTTTTTAAACCAACACTGGTTCTGATCATGCGTTGTCTTTCCACAACGATAACATTTGCCAGGACTCACACCCAATTTGTGTGCACTGAGCTCCGGTGACCGTAGCTGCATTACTGCCGTGCCTCTCGCTGCGGCTTCGTGTGCTGCTGCCATAGTGACCGCCTTCTCAAGCGTCAGCTCATTCTCCTCTAGCAGTCGCTTTTGTGTATCCTGTTTAAATAAGCCACACACAAATTTGTCTCGAAGTGCCTCTGTCAGTCCCGTTCCAAACTGGCAATATTTCGCTAATTTACGCAATTCCAGCAAATAATCAGCATTGCTTTCATGCTGTAGCTGCCTTCTGTCGTAAAATTTAAATCGTTCCGCTAGCATCAGCGGCGTGGGGTTTAGATGATCTTTCAGGACAGTAACAATCTCATCGAACGTCTTATCCGCCGGTTCATCTGGTGATAACAGGTGTTTCAATTGCCCGTATGTCTTCGCACCCATTAAATTTAATAATGTTAGAGCTTTATCTTGGTCACGAATTTTATTGGCCATACAATAATTTTTTACTCTTTCAACATATATGGCCCAATCTTCGAGGTCACTATCAAAGGTGCTAATATTCCCGTGTTTAGGCATTGTAGATTTGCAATTTCTCAGATTTTATTTTGTTTACTTGTTATCAAAGATGGCGGCTTCCCGCTCTTGCCGTCGTCCTCCGCCCACAAAATGGCGGTTTTCCCGCGCTTGGCGGTCTTCACCCGTCCCCCGACGCCGTCTCCCTTCAGCCCCCGAGTGCGGCCCTTATCTTCGCCGCGATCGATAGCCCGCGCTGTGCCTTGCACTTGAAGCGGCTCCCGGCCTCTGGCTCACCCGCTCGCGCGGCTCTTGCTCGCTCCCTCCCGGGCTCTGGCTTACCCGCTCGCGCGTTTCACCGCGGCTCTTATCAGGGATTGCGATCGCCCTTATCTTCTCCAACTTCCCCAGCCCTGTCTTTGCAGCCAACACTGCACGGCTTACCCCACCACCTAGGTTGAACAAGGAAACTGCAGAAAGACTTCTGTCAGTCGCTGGAAGCTGTCAGGATGCTTGCTGCACTCCAGTGCTCAGTCGCTGATGGAGGCTTCAGAGTCCTAAAGCCTGTCGCTTCTAGTGGGGTGGTGATGTTTGAAACCTCTCTTCAACTGCCGCAGGGTAAGAACCTGACTCGTCGCCAGTGTTAAGTATGTGTATTGTATTGAACAATTAACACAAAGACTTAAACGTATAACTCAAACAGGTCTTTACTGGTTGGAGGGAGGGACTGCACGTAGGTCTTTACTTCATGCCCACAGGCGGGAACTGAGGGGAGATCAGTACCCACAGTACTATTTATACCCCTATGGCCAGGAGTGGTACTGCGTATCACTACGCCCAACAAGTAGTGCAGTCCTGTCCATAGGTTCAAAGTAGCACACATATTACATACACAACAGTTTTCGTAAGCGGGGGGGGAGTTTCGGTCGGGAAAGCCGTAAATCTGGGTTTCCCTGCATGCTGTGAAGTTTTAACTCCCCAGTGTGTGTCATTTTTTTCCCTATTGGATTCCTGCCCAGAAGTTAGCCTGATTGACAGGCTTGACTCCCTGTTGAGTGGGGAGCTCTCCAGAGGAGGCCGCAGGAGCTGGGTGGGGGGGGGAGGGGGTCCGATGGCATATCTCACTCCTCCCTAAGTCTGCAACCTTCCCCTGCCTTAAATCATTGCTTGTGTCCTCTACTCTTCTAATTCTGGTCTACTGTGTGTTCCTTCTTCCTTACACTCTACTATTGGTGGCAGAAGCTTATCACCCCACAATTTGAAACTTTTCCCAAATCCCTCAGCCTTCAGTTATTCTAGCCCCACTCTTCGAAAGCCTCCTTAAAACCTCGACTATGCCTTTGGTCACCTCCCCTACTTCTCCTCCTCCTTGAGTCTGTTCCCAATCTGTGAAGCACCTTGGGACAATTTGCGGCCCCTATGGGCTGTTATTGTTGCAATAGTTTGTCTTGCCTATTTGGACTAATTAGCAAATCAAACAGTTTGATTTAAACTGCCAACTGGGTATTTTAATAAGTGAGGTGGGTCACATTTTAAAATATCGCAAATCCGCACTTTTACAGTTGCCTGTAACAATGCGGTTGCACGTTCTGGTCACCAGGTGGCTCTGTAGTGAGTCTCCCCCCACTTTGCTCAGCTGTTCACTCCACCATTTTGTTCTCAGACAATCTGCAGGTAGTTTGAGTTTATTTTTTCGTTGCGTTTCTTTACTTTTTAATTCTATATCTAATTGATTTCACTTATCGTGAATCTGGTGTTTTGCCCCGTGGTCATCCTGCCTCCAGTCGGGTTGCTGTAGTGTATGTACCCGTCTACCTTTAAGAGAACTATTGTATGTAACCGTTCACCTTTAAGAGAACTATTTTAGGTGTGGCACTACTTTGTTTGGCTTCTGTATACGGTAATACCGACGGTGACCACACCAGTATATAAGTGTTGTGCCAGGAGTTATTGGGCAGATTCGCCCTGACCTTCGAATAGTAAAGTCCTGTTTTAAGTCACTCTTGGAGTCTGTGTATTAATTAACTAAACAACCCACAGACTTTACAGTGGCGACGAGTCCGATCGTACCCTGCGGCAACAATAATTCCGAAGCAGTTAACGAGCGTCGAGAAGAGGCAACCGCCCTCGTCATTCTGCTGGGAGAAAACTCCAGTCTGCAGAGCTGGAAAGGAGGAAGAATTCAGAGACAAAGACTTCCATCAGCAACAGGCACTGACTGTCCCTTCTGCCACGGTGAGGAGTGAGCCGATCAGCACGAGAAGCAAGGCGGCCACGGTGACTGTGAGTAAGGGAAAAGTAAAAAGAATAACCGGAGGATAAGGGCGGTGCACTCGACCACGGTCGAGGGGGAAAGGAGCCGGACAGAAGTCGGGCCCAGAGGCGCTGAGACTGGGGCAGCGTGGAGCAAGGAAGCCGCGGTACAGACAGGCTGGGGACGCAACGGCGTCATGAGACAGCTAGACCGTGACCGGCGAAAAAGGCCGGGCAGCGACCGAAGCCACGAAGCGCTGCGACCGGGAGCGTAGGCGCGGGAAGATATAAAAACTCAGCCGCAGCCGGGGAGGGAAGCACCGGACTGCGAGACGGCTGGGAGAGGCGTTTGGGAGCCGAGCGAGCGGGAGAGGCAGAGCCGACCAAGGGAGACTGCGCGAGAGCCAGTCCAGCGGCTGAAACTGTTCTCCGTCAACGGGGTGTACCCAGCGCCGGTAGAGCCGAGCGAGCGGGAGAGGCAGAGCCGACCAAGGGAGACTGCGCGAGAGCCAGTCCAGCGGCTGAAACTGTTCTCCGTCAACGGGGTGTACCCAGCGCCGGTAGAGCCGAGAGAGCGGGAGAGAGACCGAGCCCGAGCAAGGGGAACTGAGCGAGAGCCAGCCCAGCAGCTGAACCTGTTCGCCGTCAACGGGGTGTACCCAGCGCCGGTTGCCTTGCCGAGAAAAGGGAAAGCACTGAAGCCGACGCACAGGCTGTGAATCTGAAAGCCAGCGGCCGTCGCCTGTGGGGGGGAAGTGTACCCCTCCCGCTAGGGAAGAAACGCGGGAAGCCGCCATTAGGTGGGGAAGAAGACAGAAGCAGGAAACCGCCATTGAAGTGGGCGGGGAGAGAAGATAAGCGCGGGAAACCGCCATTTTCGCGGGAAAACTGCCATCTTAGAGAGAAAAAAAAAATAAGTTAAAGAAATAATTCGGGGTGTTATCAGAAAGAGAGGAAGATGCCTAAGCGTGGTAACATCAACGATTTTAATGCTGAGGTAGAAGACTGGGCCACGTACGTGGAACGCATCGAGATCTATTGTGAGGCCAATAAAATAGAAGAAGATGACAAAGCTATAACCTTGCTAAACTCGATGGGCGCGAAGACATACGGGCTCTTGAAGCATCTACTATCACCAGCTAAACCGGCGGATCAGACTTTCGATGATATTGTGGCTGTTCTGAAGGATCACTTGAACCCCACACCGTTGATGTTGGCGGAACGATTCAAATTCTATGCGAGAACGCAACGGAAAGACGAAAGCAATGCAGAATACTTGGTCGAACTGCGTAGACTAGCGAAATACTGCCAGTTTGGAGGGAATCTGACAGAGGCATTGCGAGACAAGTTCGTGTGCGTGTTGGCAAAGGAAGGAACGCAAAAGCGACTACTCGAAGAGAACGACCTTACACTTGACAGGGCTGTCCTTATTGCAGCATCGCACGAAGCCGCAGTGAAGGGAACTGCGGAAATGCAGCTAAAGACAGCAGCACTAAGTGTGGATCAAATTACCTCGACAACAACAAAATGCTATCGTTGTGGGAAGACAACACACGACCAGAACCAATGCTGGTTTAAGAACCAGGAATGTAGGAAATGTGGCAAACTGGGTCACATAGCTAAGGTATGCCGGTCAGGGAAGAAGACCAACAACCAAAGGAAGCCATCACAGGAAAAGTACAACAAGGTACACAAGGTGGCTGAGAAGAGTTCAGACGAACAGAATTCAGACTCAGACCCAAACGGCCAGGAGCTGGGTAGTCTGAGAATTCACAATGTGAGTAAGGAAGCTGACCGGCAAACTATCTGGGTCATGCTAAAAATAGCTGGAATCCAAGTGAAAATGGAGTTGGACACTGGATCAGCTCTATCAGTCATAAATCGAAGGGATTACCACCGGCTATTCTCACATATACCCTTAAGAGATACCAAGTTCGTATTGCAGACATACACGGGGCATAAAGTATACCCCATGGGAAAGATAAGAGTCAAAGTGAGAGATAGGGGTAAAGAACACCCAAGAATGAACTTATACGTACTACATGAGGGAGGACCACCACTTCTAGGACGGGAGTGGATCAAGAAAATAGACATGGAATGGCACTATCTAAAAGCCATAACGAGTGAGGACTCGGTGCAGACAATCAGCTCAGATTCTGAAACGGATGATGATAAGACCAACCCAAATATGAAAGACAAGGCTGAAATGGACTTGCCGACGAAGGTTGGAAAAACGAAGGCATGCAGAAAGGCTTATGCTCCAGAGAAGAACAAAGTTTCAGAGCAGAACTCCACCGAACAACGACAACCTAGTTTGACAGAAAATTCTGAGCCTGTTCAAGTTACGGACATATCCATGACGGAAGAACACTGAGCTCGGACTCAAACTTATTTCAAATTACGACAACAATTAGAACAATTGAGTTACCGTCTCGTACAAGAGATGAAAACAATGAAAAAGTTCTATGACACCGAATGGGAGAATCTGGAAAGACAACAGAAGCAGCTAGCTCAAGCAGAGAGCGACCATAGAGCCATCGTGACCAATTACCGATCACATCTCCCTTATGCTGTTCAGGAGTTAGAATATTTGCAGGAAGAAGCAAATGAAGAGGAATCTTCAGGAAGCCAGGATTTTATTCCAGTTCTTCTCTACGACTCCTTACAAGCAGAGTGTGAGAAGTTGAAAGAACAGTATGAACAGGCCCAGGCTACAATTCTGGAAGGGGTTAACTCGGCAACCTCCGAAAAGCTAGTTTCAGTGGAAACATATGAGCAACTGAAGGTTGAACATGAGCAAGAAGTCCAAAGGCTGCAGGAAATTCTTGATGAGCTCAAGGCCAAGACAGACTCATCGGTAGAAGTTCCATCCATAGATGAGAAATTAGAGGTGAAAGACATGGCAGAACATGAAAGACAAGATGTACAAGAACTCATAAAAATATTAAAGGAAACCCAAGACAAATATGGGGCGGCAATGACCGAGATTCAACAACTTGAAGAACAGATTCAACTGGGAATCCGTTCAGTGGAAGAAAAGGGAACTGTAAGAAACACAGAGACTGTAAGAATGGCCTCTGAACATGAGCTAGAGAGCATCAAGGCGCAACTTCTCCGAGCACTGGAAGCCAAAGTACAAGAGGAAAAGAAGGTGAAAGCATTGGAGGAAAAGGTGGATGAAATGGAGAAGACTCTGACCCACAGTGTTCCCGTGGAAGAGTTAACGGTCAGCCAACTCCTTCATATGCTGAAGGACAAGACTCTACAATGGGAACAATCTGAACACGAGCTTCAATCTTCAAAGGGAAGGAGTTCGGAGCTCTCAAAAGTTATGGAAATAGCTGAGGTTGCAACACAGATTTTACAGGGATGCCAAAAGTACGCTGAATCACATCAATGTGAACAGCAGAATGTTGAAACAGCTGCTCCAGTAGAAGGATTGAATAGCCTGATCAATCAATCCCCGAGGGAAGGGGAAGTATTGAAATCACAAACGAGGTCATTAGTGAAGGATTTGCAGGAAACCCAGGAAGAGCGGGATGAATATGAACGCATGAAGAAGTCTCTTCAGGAAAGATGTCTAGGGAGGGAACAACAGTCGGCTAACGTCCAGTTGGGTACGGAAGAAGTAGCAGGCCCTCTCGCTAGACTAGCTCAGGACGACACCGAATATTACCATGACCTGTTGAGTGACACGGAATATTACGATGACTTGGTCTGCCCAGCTTGTGATGAAAACTCCCAAAGTGCAGAAATCAGGATGAAGCACTTAAAGTCTAAGGAACATAGGGAGATGGTGGCGCTACAGCTGGCAGCGGATAAGGGAGCCCTGAGAGTCTCCAAGAAGCAGAAAAGAAAAAGACGAAGCAGAAGACGATAACCATCTAAATCATTATCACTTCTATCAGATCATGCACGTGGGCCCACGAAGGGGGCCAAATCAGTTGGAAAGTAGGAAAAATTACCAAGGCAGTCCAGCTGTTTGTAAAAGTCAGCACTGCTGGTTCAGCAGGACGGAAGTTCAAGCTGTTAAGCCAAGGGAAAGACTATTGGATGAGTCACGCTAGAAATGTGAACCGGCTACACCACAGAGATGTTGTTCGGACCGAGTCAAGACCAGAGACTGAATCTGTGAACTGTTTCCCGCAGAGACTATATCTGTGAATTGTTTTACATGAAGTTGATTATATGTTATGTTTAATGGGGAATAAGTATGTTGTAAGCTAAAAAGGGAGGATTGTAGTGTATGTACCCGTCTACCTTTAAGAGAACTATTGTATGTAACCGTTCACCTTTAAGAGAACTATTTTAGGTGTGGCACTACTTTGTTTGGCTTCTGTATACGGTAATACCGACGGTGACCACACCAGTATATAAGTGTTGTGCCAGGAGTTATTGGGCAGATTCGCCCTGACCTTCGAATAGTAAAGTCCTGTTTTAAGTTACTCTTGGAGTCTGTGTATTAATTAACTAAACAACCCACAGACTTTACAGTTGCCAACTCTGGTTGAATGTATTCCAAGAGGTCATTGCATGACCTCTCACCTCCAACTGCCCTGTTCCATGGTCCTATCATTGGTCACCCAACTTTACTGTTATCAAGAAGATTAATAAAGTACTGGGATGTGTCTCAATGGCATTTACTATATATTAAACCAAATTATTTTAATCTTGTATTTGCCATTAGTGAAACCGTATTTGCCTAGCTGCCAACTTACGGGCAGCCAAGGCGAACAAGTAGTCCCCTAATGTTAATATTGGGGTGCAATGCCTTTGTCTTGTTTGGGGGTGGGAAGGACTAGTTGCTCTAACGTGCCAGCTGCTGGCTCATTTGTCTGCTTTTTCAATTAAATCAATGGAGTCAAATTTTCTACAATCTGAAGTGCGGCAACTCATAGGATAGGATAGCTACCTGGAGCACGGAAAATTTCAATCTACTGATTTAGCTGCAGACAAGTGGGCCACTGACCAGCATGTTTTCACAATGAGCCCACCCCGAGCAGGGCCAGAACAATCAGATGGTTGTTTCTTTGTCTTGCTCAGGAATGGCTTTCTGCTGGAACTTACTAGCTGATGGTCTGCTTGTCCATGTTTGAATAACTGATTCAAAGTTCTTCAGTCACCACAGCTCATTGGAACAGGGGAAATTTAACTCTGCTGATTATGCCCTCATCACACATGCATATAGCATGCAAGCCTGGTGCTCTTCGGTTCTCCTCGAGTTTCACATACGTTAGTTCCCCTCCAGATTTGGAATAATTTGTGCAATTTTAGACACTCTACCCTGAAACAGGCATGGGTGCATTGGAGTGTGTACAAAAAAGATGATCCTGGCACTTAAGGCTGAAATCTATGAAAAATTGTCTCAAAGAATACACTTGTTTTCACTGAAGAAGATTGAGGGGGTGAACATGAACTGGGTCTTTAGAATGCTGAGAAGCATGAGTAATACAGGTGTAGGTAGATTGTTTTAAGTAAACTGGGATCTTCTAATCAGATGATACAAATTCAAGGATAACAATCCTCAGCACCACTATAATGAATAGGAGTTCTATATCTTTCCCTTCACTCACAGTAGTTGATGTGGAACAGATTCATAGCAAAAGCATTTAATGTTATGTTCATTAACTCCTTTAGAGAATAATTGGATAAATATCTGTCTGAAAATTGAAGGTGATGAGGACTCCAGACACTGATGATCAAATGCTCTGTGGAACATGATTGTCCCTGTGCTGATGGAATCATAAAAATGGAATGCAGCTGGTCAGGGTTGAATAACTGAAGTTGTTATGTTAGATTGATAGCCTGGCATTTCACTAGGATTACTTGGTAGGTCAGAGCGAGAGTTTCACTGAGTTTTTATCTTGAAAATCTATCTGTTGTTAGTCACTGTCGTTCAGTGTCCATGAATGTGTAAATTGTACATGGTGTGTGGAAGGAGCAGGTTTGATGGCTCAAGTGGTATTCTCTCTTTGCAGATGTTCTAATACAGTAAATAGTGGGCATCAATCTAGAATTCAATCTAAATTCTTCATCACTGAAATTTAACATGACAAAATAGTTTGGCAGGAAAGCTTTTAGACAATTAGATGCAATGCAAAAATAAATATTTTCTTCACAAATATACAAAGCATTTCCTGCAGTGAAAGCATGTTATGCTTATAGATCTCCTGTGGCATTGCTCAAGAGCAGTCTGGGACTAGGAATGCGGTTTCTGGTGGTCACTAGTTTGTTGCAGCTTAAATGTGACAGCAGTTCACCTGTCGCTGTAATACAGCAATATGTATTAAAGCAGTCCATCACACAAAATAAAATATTACACATTACTGATACTAAAGATATAGGCCTTACAGTTAGAATATTGTAATACTAACTTGCTTAAGATGCAAGGAACATTGTTTGTTCTTCCTTCTCCATTCTTATTTTCAGCTATTTACATTATAAAATATGTGGGAGGTATATTCCATACCTCTTGGAGTGGATTTTCAGTATTTGCTTAAGCTGGAAGTACTTTTCATTTCCCTTCTCCTTCCCTGAAACCTGTCTTTTTTTCTCAATGATTTACGTGATTATAAAAGTGATATTTTTTTCCTCTCTCTTCTTACAGTGGATTTGTAGTTCTTCAAGCTGAATTAGTCCTGTCGCACAGGGATTTTCCCCAAGACCAGGTCACTCCCCATTCTATGGGCCTGACCAACTAACTGAGTCCAGTTGAAATGTCTGAGCTCAGCATCAAGGTGCCTCTTGACCTGTTACAAACATCAATCCACCTCAGTGACACAATTTCTTTTGTAGAACTTGTTAGTTCTAGATTGGTAGCTTTGAATAAAAATTGAGAAATTTGCTTGGCTCGTCTTTTGTCAATTGTTGGTTCCTGATTGCTAGCTTTTCCTATCACCTATATTTGAGGTATCAGCATAGTTAACTGAAGTGGTTAGTTGAACCAATTAGAAAAGTGTGGAAGATTTTTTTATGCTACAGACATACTTGGAAAGGAGAAAGGACTTGCTAGCGCCTTTCACAGCTTCAGGACATACCAAAGTGCTTTACAGCTTATGAAGTACTTTTGTAGTGTAGTCACTGTTGTAATGTAGGAAACGCAGAAACACAGCAAGGTCCCACGAACAGAAATGGTATAATGACCAGATAATCTGTTTTCTTTGAGTGCTGTTGGTTAAATATTGGTCAGGACACCGGGGAGGATTCCTCTGTTCTTCTTTGAAGTAGTGCCATGGGATCTTTTGCATCCACCTGAGAGGACAGACGGGGTCTTGGTTTAACGTCTCATCCGCAAGACAGCAACTCCGAGTGTCAGCCAAGATTATGTGCTCAAGTCTCTGGGGTGTGACCGACAACCTTCTGACTCAGTGGTGAGAGTACTACCACTCTAAGGCTAAGGTGATGCACACACTTATGGTGTAATATCTGCAATAAAACAAGACTTTTAATTTTATGCATAGATGCAAGGTTGAGTGAAATTAATGCATTTCTGAATGTATTCAAATTATACCAGTTTAGATTAAGCAGGTTATGAAGAATTTCAGTTTAAGTTGAGATGTTAGAAAGTAAGAAGAAATTTCATTTATATAGCGCCTTTAATGATCTCATGACGTCCCAAAGCACTTCACACCAATGAAGTATTTTGAAGTGTAGACACTGTTGTAATGTAGGGAAACACAGCAGCCAATTTGTACACAGCAAGCTCCCACAAACAGCAATGAGATAAATGACCAGATAATCTGATTTTATTTGGTGGTGTTGGTTGAGGGATAAATATTGGCCAGGGCACCAGGGACAATCCCCTTCTTTCATAAATGTACAATTTATAGCCACCCTTCTTCTATACATCAAATTAATCAATAATTGCTTAACTATATAAAAAGATGATGAGTTGTTATGGATCATGACAGGAAATCTGAACAATTACAAATCAGACAGGAAAACTCATCTAAAAACAGATTCAGCTATTTCAACTAACTTTGGACATGTTAAATGTTCACTTTCAGAGAACCTTGTTTTCTACTCCTGATCAAAACGTCGCCCATCTCCGCTCCTACCTCAGCACATTTGCTGCCGAAACTCTCATCCATACCTTTGTCACCTTTAGACTAGACTATTCCAGTGCTTTCCAGGCCAACCTACCATCGTTTAATCTCCATAAATTTGAGCTCATCCAAAACAATGCTGACTGTATCCTGACCCGCACCAAGTCCCGGTCAGCCACCACCCCTGTGCTTGCTTGCCTACAGGGGCTCCCGATCCCCCAGTCCCTCCAATGTAAAATTCTCATCCTTGTGTTCACATCCCTTCATGGGCTCACTGCACTCTATCTCCATAATGTCCTCAAGCTCTACCACCCTCTGAGAGCTCTGCATTCTTCCAACTCTCGCCTCCTGTGCATCCCCACTCCCTTTGCCCCACCATTGGTTGCTGTGCCGAGGCCATAAGCTCTGGAATTGCCTTACTTTAAACCCCTCCGCCTTTCCACCTCTCTCTCCTCCTTTAGACCTTCCTTAAAGCCCACCTCTTTTATAAAGCTTTTAGTCATCCCCTCCTAATATCTTCTCCTTTGGCTCGGCATTGATTTGTGTGCGAGTACGCTTCTGTGAAACACCTTGGGACGTTTTACTACATTAAAGGCACTATATAAATACAAGATATTGTTGATGTTTCTCGAATAGTGCCTTTTCTCTTACAACCTTGACGTGATTTCCCAAGATAAAGCAGCACTGTTAGAAACAAATGAGTTGCTTATCAATGTATATTTGAAGTTCAAAATCATGAATGTACTGAAAATTTAAAACCACCCTTCTCCCATATATTGAATTATTTGATAATTGCTTAACTACATAAAATAATTTGTTATGGGTTGTGACAAGAAATCAGAACAATTACTTGTCAGTAATATAACTACTGTGAAAACAGGGATTTAGGTATTTGTAATGAAATCTGTTTGTCTTGATCCTGTATTCGTTTTGCACTCATGTATATTACCCTCCCCCACTGTGTATAGTTTCACTTCCTCTTTCCCGACTAACCTGGGAGGTTCCAGGTCTTGGCTCTTGGCTCCGCCCCTGACTTCTCTTACATAAAGATCCCAGGATCTGTATGACTCATTCCTGTGAACCAGTCGGCGTGTTGAGATGTTAGCTCTGATCTTAGTGATTAAAAGCCAACGGCCTAGAAATTCATTGTAGCCACTTTTGGGGCGGTAAAGTCGGGCGGCCGCTAAAGTTTGCGCCTGCCGCCAAATCGAGGCCACTTCTCCGATATTCATTAGCTTCGCCCTAAGAGTTTGCTCGAGCGCTAAAACTGGCGCTGCACGCCTCTCTTTAGGCTCTAAGCCGGCGGGCCGGGGCGCTAAAGCGGAAGTTGGGCGCAGGGCAAGTGCAGCGAGCTGCTGATTGACGGCAGACACTCTGGCTCCGGTGAGCTCTTAAAGGGGGAGGGTGGATTTGTTTTTTTGAAAGGCCGACACTGGTGTCTTTGTGGTTTTGGGGAGGGTTTCTCTCCATCAGTGTGTTATGTGTTCCCGCCACCACCACCACCACCTCCTCCCTCCTTCCTCCTTCCTCCTTCCTCCTTCCTCCTCCCAGCCATACCATGTCTAGTACAGGAGGGCCCTTTAATTTGCGCTCCCCGCGGCCCGCATCGGCTGTGTACCGTTCCACTTCACAGTCATTAGGGCCGCCCGGCGCACAATGGGCCGGCGCGAGTGAAGTTCCGGTTCGGGGTGTACAAAGGGCGTTGCACGACGAAATGACGTCATGATCTGCGCGCGCAGCAGGGCGCGCGCTAAGACTTTGCGCCGGTGCTAAATGTGTACTGAAGTTGGGGCGAGGCGCAGATCGCGCTGCGCCCGGGCGCTAAGCGCCTAGCGCTCGAGATCTACTCCTAAGGTGCTAACGGCTGGCGCGCCCAACTGAATTTCTAGGCCAACTTGTTTAAGTCTATAACTTCTAGTTTTGTGGTTATTGAAGGCCCATCAATTTTAATCACTAAAGAATACTAGGATGGATCGACTCCTAAAACCAGAGCGTCTGGACTTGGATCCACATTCTGCTGAAGCATCAAATCAATTTGGACACTGGCTCAAATGCTTCGAACTCTTCGCGGGGGCCTCATCCGCTAGCGAGGTAGATAAACTGAGTCTACTGACTACTCGCGTAAGTCATTGGATTTATTTGTTCATCCGGGACGCCACCTCTTACACGGAGGCCATCACTATCCTGAAGGCCCAATACCAGAGGCCGGTAAACGAAGTGTACGCCAGACATCTGCTGGCTACACGCAGGCAGCGACCAGAGGAATCAATGGACGATTTCTTACAGGGCCTAAAGGACCTGGTCCGGGACTGTAACTGCAAGGCCGTGACGGCCAACGCGTACTCTGACGAATTGGTCCGCGATTCCTTCATCACGGGCCTCAAATCGAATTATATCCGGCAGAGACTGCTGGAGAAGGAGGTCCTGGACTTAAAAAAGGCAGTGGCCACTGCGCGATCGTTGGACGTGGCCCAGAGAAACCCTGACTCTTATTCTTCCAGCCATGCGGCCCTCACCGCCTCGTGCGCGCCAAGGGGGCCGCCATCTTGGAATCAGCCATCTTCCCCATCCAGGTCTCAGACCAGCTCTACGCCGCCGGAGTCCCCACACAGAAGTTCACCCAGGAGTCCTACTACAGTGGCAATGTCTCGAGGCCCGAAATGCTACTTCTGCGGCCAGGCCAAGCACCCCAGACAACGATGCCCAGTGAAGGACGCTACATGCTTCAAATGTAAGAAAAAGGGGCATTTTAGCAAAGTCTGCAGGGGGAATCCGATTTCCAACTCCGTCACCGCCTCGTGCGTGCTGTGCGGGCCGCCATCTTGGGATCCGCCATCTTTTCCCGACTCAACGGCCGCCCAGGGCCCAACAGTGGCTTCGATCACAGTGGATCAATCCAGGCCACACCCGTTGACAAAATCCATGATGGACATACAGGTAAACGGGAATTTAACGAAATGTTTAATTGACTGTGGGAGTACCGAGAGTTTTATCCACCCTAGCCTGGTACGGCGGCACTCATTAACGGTAACCCCTACACGGAGCAGAATTGCTATGGCTGCTAAGCCCCACACTTTGGACATTTTGGGCTACTGTGTGGTAACACTGACTGTAAAAGGCACGGAATACAAGGATTTTAAACTCCTCGTGATGCCAGAACTCTGTGTTAATGTAATCTTGGGCCTGGACTTCCAGTGCCACCACGAAAGTGTCACGCTAACATATGGCAGGTCCCAGCCGCCACTCACAGTCTGTGGCCTATCAACCTTAAAAATCAGCCCGCCCTCTTTATTCGCTAATCTCACTCCGAACTGTAGGCCCATAGCGACCAAAAGTAGATGGTACAGTCTGGAAGACAGACACTTTATCAAGGCGGAAGTGGACAGACTCCTGCGGGAAGGCATTATTGAATGCAGTACCAGCCCGTGGCGTGCCCAAGTAGTCATAGTTAAAAATAGCGAAAAGAAACGGATGGTAATTGACTACAGCCAGACTGTTAATATTTATACCCAGCTGGACGCCTACCCTTTACCCCGCATATCAGAAATGGTCAACCAAATTGCGCAATACCGAGTCTTCTCGACTATCAACCTCAAATCCGCGTATCACCAGCTCCCCATTAGAACGGAGGACCGCCCATACACCGCCTTCGAGGCGAACGGGCGCCTCTACCATTTTCTCAGAGTGCCCTTCGGGGTAACAAATGGGGTCTCGGTCTTCCAACGTGAGATGGACCGCATGGTTGACGAGAATAAACTACAAGCTACCTACCCCTATCTGGACAATGTCACTATCTGCGGGCACAACCAGCAAGACCACGATCTAAATCTTGCGAGAATTTTAAAAACTGCCCTAAAGCTGAATCTAACCTACAACGAAGACAAATGTGTCTTCAACACAACCCGTCTCTGTATCCTCGGCTGTGTGGTGGAAGATGGGGTAATTGGACCGGACCCTGACCGATTATGCCCCCTAAAGGAACTGCCCCTGCCACACAATCCCAAAGCTTTAAAAAGGTGCCTGGGATTTTTTTCGTATTATGCCCAATGGCTGCCCAATTACTCTGAAGGCCCGACCCCTCATTAAATCGACGTCCTTCCCACTATCAGCTGAAGCTCGGGAGGCTTTCACCAGTATTAAACAGGACATTGAAAGGGCTGCAGTGTGTGCAGTGGACGAATGCATTCCCTTTCAAGTCGAAAGCGATGCGTCAGACTTTGCCTTAGCTGCGACCCTCAATCAGGCTGGGAGACCTGTGGCCGCCTTCTCCCGAACCCTTCAGGGACCTGAAATCAGACACTCTTCTGTCGAGAAGGAGGCACAAGCTATAGTGGAGGCAGTGCAGCACTGGAGACACTACCTAGCCGGCAAACATTTCACCCTGCTCACCGACCAGCGGTCGGTGGCTTTCATGTTTAATAACAAACAAAGGGGGAAAATCAAGAATGACAAAATACTCAGGTGGAGGATCGAACTATCCACGTTCGACTATGATATTATGTACAGGCCGGGAGCCCTTAATGAACCCCCAGACGCCCTATCGCGGGGAATGTGTGCCAGCATTCATACGGACAAATTACAGGGTCTCCACAACGACCTCTGTCACCCAGGGGTCACCCGACTATACCATTTTATAAAGTCCCGCAATCTGCCCCACTCCATCGAGGAGGTCAGGGCAATGACCAGAGCCTGCCGCATCTGTGCGGAATGCAAGCCTCGTTTCTACAGGCCTGACCGTGCACACCTTATCAAAGCCACACGGCCATTCGAGCGCCTAAGTCTGGACTTCAAGGGACCCCTTCCCTCTGCCGACCGTAACGTATACTTCCTCAATATCATTGATGAATATTCCCGCTTCCCCTTCGCCATTCCCTGCCCAGACATGACCAGTGCCACGGTCATCAAGTGTCTCTGTAATCTATTCTGCATGTTTGGCATGCCGAACTACATACACAGCGATAGGGGGACGTCATTCATGAGTGACGAGCTGCGCCAGTTCTTGCTCTCGAAGGGGATAGCCACTAGCAGAACCACTAGCTACAACCCCCGGGGTAATGGGCAAGTGGAAAGGGAGAATGCTACTGTTTGGAAGGCTGTCACGTTAGCCTTAAAGTCAAAAGGCCTTCCGACCTCCCGCTGGCAGGAAGTCCTCCCAGACGTGCTCCACTCCATAAGGTCTCTGTTATGTACTGCCACTAACGCTACCCCTCACGAAAAGATGTTTGTTTTCCCCCGGAAATCCACCTCGGGCATATCTCTACCCGCGTGGCTGACTTCTCCGGGGACAGTACTATTGCGGAAGCACGTGAGAGGCCATAAAACGGACCCCCTTGTGGAAAAGGTACAGCTCCTCCATGCAAACCCTCAGTACGCCTATATCGAATACTCTGACGGGCGAGAGGACACTGTTTCCATAAAAGACCTCGCTCCCTCAGGGAGCGGAGAGAACGATGGGAGACTACCCGATGAAGACCTACACTACAAAGAGACAGGATGCCCAGAGGTATCAATACCCAACTTTAACCTGGAGGACACTGCGGAGGCCCGGACAGCGGAGGAACCAGAATCCACTCCCCTAGAGGCACCCCAACCGGCTTTGCGCCGATCACTGAGAACTGCAAAACCTCCTGACAGACTCACTTATACCAACTTTTAAGAAACATCACCCTGATGGACTAAATCTATAGAAGGGGTGAATGTAATGAAATCTGTTTGTCTTGATCCTGTATTCGTTTTGCACTCATGTATATTACCCTCCCCCACTGTGTATAGTTTCACTTCCTCTTTCCCGACTAACCTGGGAGGTTCCAGGTCTTGGCTCTTGGCTCCGCCCCTGACTTCTCTTACATAAAGATCCCAGGATCTGTATGACTCATTCCTGTGAACCAGTCAGCGTGTTGAGATGTTAGCTCTGATCTTAGTGATTAAAAGCTAACTTGTTTAAGTCTATAACTTCTAGTTTTGTGGTTATTGAAGGCCCATCAGTATTCCAACTAACTGACATTTTAAATGTTCTATTCTGTGAACCTTGTTTTTCTACTGCTGATGGAAGGTAAGACAGCAGCAACAATCATAATTTTTATTGTATTCCTCATATCAACCTGCTTAATTTATTATGACACAGGTCAGTAACCAAATGCAGTAATTAATTTGGAAGGAAAGAAGCACTGTACATTTTGGCAGTTTAAAATTATGACGAATGCTTCAGACTTTGAACATTATGGTTTGCGTACAGGAGCTTTCATTGCAATTTTAAAAAATCATTCTCGGGATGTTGTCATTGTTGGCAAGATTCATTGCCCATCCCAAGTTGGCCTGAGAATCAAAGGCCATCGACCTGAAACGTTAACTCTGTTTCTCCCTCCACAGAAGCTACCTGACCTGCTGAGTATTTCCAGCACTTTTTCTCTTTATTTCAGATTTCCAGCATCTGCAGTATTTCACTTTTGCTCCTCTAAATGTATGGTGGCTGCTTTTTAAAAACTATTAATATACAAATATTCTTCCAGTCCTTCCCTATGGTTTCCAATATTGTACCCATTATTGATCTAAGACTAATAGGCCTGTCGTTGCTTGGATCAGACTTGTCCCCTTTTTTAAATATTGGTACTATGTTTGCTTCCTTCCCATCTTATGGAACCTCTCCAGTATCCATGAATCTTTCATGACCAAAACCAGTGACCCACAAGCTTCCTCCCTGACTTTCTGTCATCAAAGAGAAAGAAAGTTCACAATGATGAAAATATGCAACACGGTAGTGCTGAATTTAACTTTCAGTGGTGGCGGAAAATGGGCGGTAATGTATCGGCCACCTGTTATACACCAGGTCTGATTTTCCTTTGCAGAGGCAACACAGATGGTGTACTATTGCAATTATTTTTTTTTAAAAAGACTATCAATAAACACAAAAACAATGTGCATTTGTATAAATTAGCTAAATATTTCTACCACCTTATTCCATAACAAAGGGGAACTTTTGTAAGTACTAATGCACAGCAGCCAAAAGGCCCCAAGGCCGGCAGCAAGGAGGGCAGAGCTGCAACTGCATTCAAGTTTCCACCCCACCCCCCCAGAACCTAGTGTAAGGTCCTGCCGAGGGTGGGCCTGGGCAGGAAATTTCTGTGATTCTAAGTCTTCACATGTGCAACACACTTAAGCTATGCTGTAATAACAACAGAAAATGCTGGAAAAACTCAGCAGGCCAGGCAACATCCGTGGAGAGAAAATAGAGTCAAAGTTTCGGGTCAAACCCTTTGTCAAGACTGGAAAAGCACAGGAAATGAAATAGATTAAAAGGCCAGTTTGGGGGCTGGGAGAGAACAAAAGTGAAGTGAAGAGACATTAAGAGGTATTCAAAATGAGAATAGATGGTGATAAGACTAATGGAGACAAAAGACGGCTCTAGATTAGGTGTGAAATGCGCTGGCAGAATGGGAGACAGCTGCCATGTGGGAGAGAAAAAAAGGGGGGGGGGAAAGGGCCAAAACAAAGGTGTGGATAAAAAATAAGTAAAAATGTAATGGGCGCCAAGGTTATGACCTGAAATTGTTGAACTTGATATCGAGTCCGGAAGGCTGTAAAGTGCTTAATTGGAAGCTATGCTGTACCTGTCCAGTGTACTGGCGCAGTAGTGGAGGTGGGAAATGGGGAGATTTTGGCTCTACTGTGTCCAGTTTCGGGTGCCCCCAAAAGAATGTCAAAGTCAAGGAGAATGTACAGCAGAGACTCACTAAGATGATAACAGGGATGCGAGGCTTTAGTTATGAGGAGAAAGTAGGGAAACTGGGCTCTTTCGACTAGAACAGTGAAAGTTAAGTAGAGTTCTGACAGAGATGTTCAAAATTGAGGTTTGATTAGCTAAATATGTGAAAATTATATTCCACTGGTGGATGGATCAGTGACCAAATTTAAGGTACTTACCAGAATGAAAAGGGTGGGAGGTTTTTACACACACGGTAACCAGGACATTGAATGACCTACCAGAAACAGTGGTGAAAGTAGAACCCATAATAGATTTTAAAAGGGATTAAAGGATAAATATTTAAGAAATACATTTTTAAATGGACATGGGATGAAGTGTTTAGCTTTTCCAGAGAACCAACACAGACTGATAAGCCAAATACCTCCTGTGTTGTAAAATTTAGGATTCGATGATTCAATTTCGGATTAATTTAAAACTTTGTTTTAATTTATATTCATTGACTAATTTTACCAACATCTACAGAAATATGGACCACAAGACAAGTGATAAAAGAACTGAGAATAGCAGAGATATATTCTAGTCTTATTTATGCCATAGATATTACTGAGCTGTTATTTGAAACATTTCTAGAACAGAATGCTGAGCAATATTTTTGTATTATGAACTTTGGTATAATAAATTGGTATAATAAAGTATTCTAAAATCTGTATAAATCTAGCCTGTGAGTTATTTCCAGTGTAAGGATACATACTTGTTTTAGTAAGATTTTTAATTATACTTTCAGTTGCTGGTTCATGATATTTGATTTCATGGCAGCAGCTCTGAGGCAGACCAATGAAAAATATAACCTTGGAACCTAATTGTGGTTCTTAACCCTCTATCTTTACTTAAAATTTAATGTATTGTAGCAGAACTCATATGCTATGACATGCAATTTCTGTGCATATTTCTCGTGTATTTGCCCAATAAAAAAGGATTTTTATATCTTCTCTAACCTGATTATACTGGGTCATTAAAGGTGTTGGGATATGTGGAACATTCTTTGTTCCAGTCCTACTCGGGTCCCTTCCCTCACAAAAAAACAGAATATTTTTTGAATGGTGAGAGATTGGGAAATGTTTGCATTCAGAGGGACCTGGGTGTCCTTGTACGTGAATCACAACAAGTTAACATGCAGGTATAGCAAGCAATTAGGAAAGCCAATGGTATGTTAGCTTTTGTTACAAAGGGATTAGAGTATAAGAGTAAAGAAGTCTTACTACAATTATACAGGACATTGTTGAGGCTACTCCTGGAGTACTGTGTACAGTTTTGGTCTGCTTACCTAAGGAAAGACATACTTGCCTCGGAGGGAGTGCAGCGAAGGTTCACTAGACTGGTTCCTGGGATGGGGGATTGCCCTATGAGGAGAGAGTGAGTAAACTAGGCCTATATTCACTAGAGTTTAGAAGAACGAGAGGTAATCTAATTGAAACATATAAAATTCTTAAGGGGCTTAACAGGGTTAATGCTGAGAAAATGTTTCCCCTGGCTGGGGAACCTAGAACACGGGGTCACAGTCTCAGAATAAGGGGTCAGCCATTTAGGACTAAGATGAGGAGAAATTTCTTCATTCAAAGGGTTGTGAATCTTTGGAATCCTCTACCCCAGAGAGCTGTGGATGCTCAGTCGTTGAGTTTATTCAAGACAGAAGTCGATAAATGTTTGGGAATTAAGGGATATGTCGATAGTGCGGGAAGATAATGTGGAAATATGATTTTGCCCTTACTAGTGCATGATGGGATACTTGACATCTAATGTATTTTTGTACCATTGCCTGTGGACTAAAACCGAGTTAGCAGCAACTAACGTAATCTTCTGACCTATTGCAATTAAGTTAATCACAGCCTGCCAGAACAATACATTGCAGAACTATTGGGTAACCGCACTGCTAATGACATCTGGCCAAAGAATGAAAACAATTCTGTTAAAGGTCAATCTCGTTTCTCTTTATACATGATCATATTGAACTTGTGTTCTTCACTGTATAAATATGATAATCAGACATGAGTGAGCAAATCATTTTTTTGTAACAAGATTCAAACAAAACCTCCTGACAGAATATAATTAACTAACTTTGTCTGAAGACATTTCTGTCCTGCTGACCTTTTGATTGTCCTTGTTTAAACTCTTAATGTGTTTAAGATGATACAATACCATTACACGTGATCTATGGAACGCTTGCTTGTTTGAGTGTATAAATATGCTGCATTTGCTGATGTCCTTTAGAGATGTTGGCCTAGCCTTTGTCCAGGCAGCTCTCTCCTTGTATACACTTGTATGCAAGTAAAATAAAGCTTTGCTTATCTGACGGTACAGTTTGTTTCAGAGTCTTACTCGAAGTCGAGACTTCGACAGTATTTCTTGGAGGTCCCACCGAGATCGCTTGCTGTACTGGTGAGTAAACGGACGAAGACACGGTATCTTTCTGGGAACGAATTCTAACTGGCCAGTTATAAGTGGCATTAGCCACCAAAGGGATTCCCTCTCAGTCTGAAAACTAGTGTGTTCTGTTTGCTATTGGCTACAGTACTGCGATCAGTTGAGACTCATTTTTCCAGGGTTGAGTTGTCATTTTTGTAATTATTTCCTCTTTCAGTCTATCAGAAAAGGAGACGATTTCGGAAACCTGAGCCCTGAAATAGACCATCCAGATAAGACACAGTAAAGTCGGGTGATCCCGGACTAAGAAAGGTACCAAGGGTAAAAGGAAAAGCGCTAGAAGTTTGATACTGCAGTGGGGGTGGGTCCCCCGGAGATTAAGTTAAGACTATAGTAGGGGGTGGGTCCCCCGGAGATTAAGAAGCCAGAGAGAGAGTCTTGCGGCAGAAGGCAGGAGACCTTCAGAGATAGTAGGGGGTGGGTCCCCCGGAGATTAAGAAGCCGGAGAGAGAGTCTTGCGGCAGAAGGCAGGAGACCTTCAGAGATAGTAGGGGGTGGGTCCCCCGGAGATTAAGAAGCCGGAGAGAGAGTCTTGCGGCAGAAGGCAGGAGACCTTCAAAGATTTCATTAAAGTATAAGGACTCAGTTCTGCAGTGGCGAATAACACAGACTGAGAATTGTCTATTGTTCAGTATATAGTATAAGATTTTAATGAGTTACCTAATTTGTTTACCTGTGTGGTCTGTCGCGTTAGTTATTATTAGTCTTGTTATTGTTAGTATGTGTTTCTTTTCATCTCTTACAGCAACTTGGTTGCAAAATCGCAAAGGGGAAACGGGTTATTGCGATCCAGAGAAATTACGCCTAGTTGAGACTAACCAACAGGAAAGTCCCAATTAAGTAAAAAAAAAGGGTGCCAAATCTAGTAAAATCCCAGAGAAAGGCACCCCTGCTTGTTATATTTTTCAAAACTGCGGTCAAGTTTCAATCAATGACCTGCCAAGGTGGTCCAGATGGACCCGAAATGGGAAATACCCATTTCCACCAGATGGCACCTTTAACATAGACAGAATTACCTGTCTAGAGGAATGCCTCATAAAAACAAAGGGACCCAACTAGAAAAGGAAAAAAAGAAGTAAATTGGTCAGCCTTCTCAGATTGGAAAAAGGAAGCAGAGAGGCGACGCGAACGAAGTATAGAAGTTAGTAAACATAATAAAAAGAGGGATGAGATCAATCAGGAACAGAATAAACAACAAAAAGTTAAACAAATCAGGGTTGGCAGGGTCCACAAAATTTATCCGGAAACAGAAATACCCAAGCCCAGGTTCACACTTGTCCACAGACTAATTGGACAACTAGCAATCCCTGGGGAAATCAAAGTGGCCCAAACGAAGAGTTTGGACAAAATCCAAATTGTTCAGCATGACGTTACTTAGAGCCCACCCCAGACATTGCCCAGGAACAACAAGCTGTGGTACAATTGTCTGCAGTATCATTAAATTCTAAAGAAGAGCCATTTATAAATTTAAATATGAATGGAACACAAGTTCCATTTTTGGTAGACACTGGAGCAACTAATTCGGTCTTGACTAAACAATATGCAGTAGGAGCACCTTGTACCAATCAGAGTGTCAAGTGTGTAGGACTTTCAGGAACAACCCAGACTACGGTATGGCCCACTCCATTGGATGTACAGATGAAAGACTTTCATGAACAGCATGCATTCTTATTATCTGAAGACGTTCCCATCAACTTATTAGGAAGAGATTTGTTGTGTAAAATGAAAGCAGTGATATCATGTACGGAAAAAGGACTGAAGGTACATATTCCAACTGACAGATGTGGGATGTACCCATTGCAGGTCCACAATTCTCCTATTTTGTATTGTTGGACTAATCATGATGACAACCTCAGTAAACAATTACTGATGGCTGTGGGAGCATTGCAGTATGTCACAAGATCAGTATCAGAATACCAGAAGCAGTTTAATTTGGGACATTGGCATGATAAATTGCACTGTACAGCCTATTATGACAAAACGGGAGAAGATCTAGAAGTGGCAATTAATTACAAGTCCTTTCTGCATCAGAAATATTCATTTAAAATCCGAAGAATTTTAATTGGGCAAGAAGAAATAGCATCACCAATCTTGTTGACCCAAACAGCATGGGAATTATTCAGGGTAAAAGACTCTAAGCCACACTGTACACTAGCAGTGGCACATGAATTCAAATCTTCTGATCTAGGACAGATGGTCCTACGCCTATCAAAAGCTGCAGTTCAACAGGAGTGGAGAATAAGTCAGGGTTGGTTCAAGACCTAAGAGCAGTTAACGAGTCTGTTCTCCCTGCCTACCCGGTGGTCCCAAACCCAGCCACTATCCTGACCAGTATGCCTCCTAATTCAAGGTATTATACGGTCATAGATCTCTGCTCAGCCTTCTTCAGCATTCCTATTCACCAAGATTCCCAGTTCCTGTTTGCCTTCACATTCAAAGGAACCCAATACACATGGACCAGGCTGCCACAAGGCTATACAGAAAGCTCAACTATCTTTTCGCAGTGCCTCAAACATGATTTACAGGACATTGTCTTAACCGATGGGTCAACCCTCATACAGTACGTAGACGACCTGCTAATTGCATCACCTACCCAAGAGGCATTGTGAATCAATGACTCAGCTTATCACTAAGCCTCGTATAGACATTGTAGAAACTCCTCTGGACAATAGCGATTTTATATTTTATGTGGATGGATCAGCCCTCAGAGACGAAAAGGGCTTGCCAAAAAGTGCATATGCCATTTCCGATGATCATTCAATTATCGAAGTATGCTCACTACCATCTTTCTTTTCAGCACAACAAGCAGAACTGTTTGCCGTTACAAGAGCATGTATTTTAGCTGCAGGAAAATCAGTGAATATTTATATTGACTCTCGGTATGCATTTGGAGTCACTCATAATTATGGTCAAATTTGGAAACTTAGAGGATTCCTGACTTCATCAGGATCTACAGTTAAAAATGCTGAACAAATTGATAACCTTTTAAAGGCTCTCCAGTGTCCTACAAAAATTGCTGTTATTAAATGCAAAGCACATACAGGCAATCAAGACCAGGCTTCTTTGGGCAATGATAGGGCGGATCGAGCAGCTAAGGCTGCTGCTCTATCTGATACAGGGTCACAAGTATCTGCATATGTTCTTAGAAATCAAGATCCAGACAATCCCCCACCCACAATTGATGACGTTTTGGCCTATCAATTACAGGCCAGTCCGGACGAAGTGTTAGCTTGGGTGAATGATTCTTGTTTTAAAACACCTGAAGGAGTATGGGTCTACCATGATGGCTGCATGGTGGCTCCCAAGTCAATACTCCCATGGATTGCCCGATGTGTCCACATGTTCACATGCAGGCAAAGGGGGGATGGCAGACTATATCACACAAACTTGGTATTCACCAGGCATTGACAATTACAAAACAAATTAGTGAACAATGCATTACCTGCCAAACAATGAACCCAGGTAAAATGGAAAAGGTACAGGCTGCCTCCCACCCAAATCCAACAGGACCCTTTGTACATTTACAGATGGATTTTATTGAATTACCGGTATGTTTAGGATTTAAGTATGTATTAGTTATTGTAGATGTGTTTTCACGATGGATTGAAATGGAAATTAGAGACAGCATAAAATCCAAAGATAGGGCGTATAAAATAGCCAAAAAAAGCGCCAGAGCGGAAGATTGGGAACAGTTTAAGATAGAGCAAAGGAGGGCAAAGGGCATGATCAAGAGGGGCAAAATAGCTTACGAAAACAAGCTGGCGGAAAATATAAAAACTAACTCCAAAAGCTTTTATAAATATATCAAAAGGAAAAGACTGGTGAAAACCAAAGTTGGTCCATTGCAGTCAGATACGGGGGAATATATAATGGGAAATAAGGAAATGGCAGATCAACTAAATGCATACTTTGGGTCAGTCTTTACGAAGGAAGACACAAAAAACCTCCCTGGGATATCGGGAAAAATAGGGACATTGGCAAAGGAGGAACTGACGCAAATCAATATCTCTAAGGATATGGTGTTAAGGAAGCTAAAGGGATTGAAGGTGGACAAATCCCCAGGGCCTGATAACATGCATCCTAGGGTACTGAAGGAGGTGGCCCTAGAGATAGCGGATGCACTAAGGATGATTTTTCAGAATTCATTAGACTCGGGAACAGTGCCGATGGATTGGAGGGTAGCTAACGTTACCCCACTATTCAAAAAGGGGGGTAGGGAAAAAGCAGGTAATTACAGACCTGTAAGCCTTACATCAGTTGTGGGCAAAATGCTGGAGTCCATCATTAAGGATGAAATAGCGGAGCACTTAGCAAATGGGGACAGGATAGGACAGAGTCAACATGGATTTACAAAGGGTAAATCGTGCTTGACTAATCTATTGGAATTTTTTGAGGGAGTAACTGGTAGAATAGATGGGGGAGAGCCAGTAGATGTGGTGTACCTGGACTTCCAAAAGGCCTTCGATAAGGTCCCACATAAAAGATTAGCATGGAAAATTGAGGCTCATGGGATAAAGGGGAAAGTTTTGGCGTGGATAGGGAACTGGCTGTCAGATAGAAAACAGAGAGTTGGAATAAACGGCTCATTTTCTGAATGGCAGGCAGTAACAAGTGGGGTACCACAGGGATCTGTCCTGGGCCCCCAGCTGTTCACAATTTACATTAATGACCTGGATCAGGGAGTCGGATGCAGCATTTCCAAATTTGCAGACGACACTAAACTAGGAGGTGGGGTGGGCTCAGAGGAAGAGACCAGGAAGCTCCAGAGCGATTTGGACAGACTGGGCGATTGGGCGGATAAATGGCAGATGCACTATAATGTGGACAAGTGCGAAGTTATCCACCTTGGGTGCAGGAACGGGAGGGCAAATTATTATTTAAATGGCAATAGATTGGGAGAGGGGGAAGTACAGAGAGACCTGGGTGTTCTTGTACACCAGTCACTGAAGGCGAGCATGCAGGTGCAACAGGCGGTCAAGAAGGCAAACGGTATGCTGGCCTTCATAGCAAAAGGGTTAGAATACAGGAACAGGGATACCTTGCTGCAGCTGTACAGGGCACTGGTGAGACCACACCTCGAGTACTGTGTACAGTTTTGGTCGCCTCATCTGAGGAAGGATGTTCTTGCCATGGAGGGGGTGCAGCGGCGATTCACCAGGCTGATACCAGGAATGGCGGGAATGACCTATGAGGAGAGACTATGTAGTTTAGGGATGTACACACTGGAGTTTAGAAGATTGAGAGGGGACCTCATAGAAGTGTATAAAATTCTGACAGGTCTAGACAGACTGGATGCAGAAGGAATGTTTCCCTTGGCGGGTGAGAACAGAACTAGAGGACATAATTTAAGGATAAGGGCTAAACCATTTAGGACAGAGATGAGGGGGAATTTCTTCACTCAGAGAGTGGTGAACCTGTGGAACTCATTGCCACAGAGGGCAGTGTACGCCAGCTCATTAAATATATTTAAGAGGGAATTAGATATATTTCTACGGGCAAAAGGGGTTAAGGGTTACGGAGAGAAGGCGGGGACGGGATACTGAATTAAAGGATCAGCCATGATCTCATTAAATGGCGGAGCAGGCACGAAGGGCCGAATGGCCTACTCCTGCTCCTATCTTCTATGTATCTATGTATCTATGAAGCCTTTCCATGTAAAAAAAAAAAAAATGATGCAGTTACTGTTGCAAAATGTTTGTTAAAAGAAATTGTACCACGATTTGGTATACTTGCACAACTTTCAAGTGACAATGGATCACATTTTACTGGGACAGTTGCGCGAGAAATGTGTAAGGCTTTACAGATCAACCAACACTTCTACTGCAGCTATCATCCACAGTCAGCGGGACTGGTAGAAAAATATAATGGTATGCTGAAAAATAAACTTTCCAAACTCTGCAGCGAGACAGGACTTAAACGGGTCGAACTGTTACCCTTGGCATTGATGGTAAGGCGATCAGCAACAAACAGAACGACGGGACTGTCACCACGTGAAGTCGTCATGGGACGACCTCAGAGACTGCCATTTTCTGCACCCTTCACTGCCAAGCAGATGGACATTCACAAGATGGATGAACATATGTTGAATTATTGCATTGCCTTAACTAAGTGTATTTCCAGTTTCCACCAACAGGTCAAGGTGCCATAACCTAGAACCAGGAGACAACGTATACGTGAAAGTATTCAAGAGAAAAGTATTCAAGAGAAAGAACGGTCTCCAACCCAGATTCGAAGGTCCGTACCAAGTACTCCTAGCAACTAATACTGCTGTAAAGGTGCCCACTGCAAAAGAGCTCCAGAAAACAAGGAAAAGGAATCACCAACCCCATCAGTAAATGGAACTGGACATTAGGACTATGTTTCCTTGGGACACTTATAATACCTGCAATGCCCGAATTGTATATAAATACATTTTTGTATATGGCATACACGTACGCAACAACGGTAAGCGCTTCCAGCTGTTGGGTTTGTGCCCATGTTCCCATACATAGTAAAGGGGGAATTCCATTAAGACCTATCCCCTTCAATGAGTCAGAGACGATGGAATGGATTTTACGCCAAAATGGGAGTATTACCAAGTATGAGTTAAATGGTCCCAAAAAGATTATAGTAGATGAAGACTGGCAAAGGCATTGGACCTCGGCAGGGTACGATTTGGACACCCTCAAAGGATGGTATCAGCCTAAGTATGACCATGCTAGACAGCTCCCCTCCCTGGTCCTCACCAATACATCTGTGATAGGGAGACCAGTAAGCTCATTGTGCCTGGATAAGAGTAAGAGTAGAGGACCAAGCGTTGGCCACAGTTATTATGCAGAACCAGTTAAAGTAATGATGCAGGTACAAATCAAGGACCTATTTGATGGAGAAGGAAAGATTAAATGCAATCTTGCTAGACTAGGTTGTCCTTGATAAGGACAAAAGGAGGTAATGTGGAAATATGATTTTGCCCTTACTAGTGCATGATGGGATACTTGACATCTAATGTATTTTTGTACCATTGCCTGTGGACTAAAACCGAGTTAGCAGCAACTAACGTAATCTTCTGACCTATTGCAATTAAGTTAATCACAGCCTGCCAGAACAATACATTGCAGAACTATTGGGTAACCGCACTGCTAATGACATCTGGCCAAAGAATGAAAACAATTCTGTTAAAGGTCAATCTCGTTTCTCTTTATACATGATCATATTGAACTTGTGTTCTTCACTGTATAAATATGATAATCAGACATGAGTGAGCAAATCATTTTTTTGTAACAAGATTCAAACAAAACCTCCTGACAGAATATAATTAACTAACTTTGTCTGAAGACATTTCTGTCCTGCTGACCTTTTGATTGTCCTTGTTTAAACTCTTAATGTGTTTAAGATGATACAATACCATTACACGTGATCTATGGAACGCTTGCTTGTTTGAGTGTATAAATATGCTGCATTTGCTGATGTCCTTTAGAGATGTTGGCCTAGCCTTTGTCCAGGCAGCTCTCTCCTTGTATACACTTGTATGCAAGTAAAATAAAGCTTTGCTTATCTGACGGTACAGTTTGTTTCAGAGTCTTACTCGGAGTCGAGACTTCGACAGTAGAGTTGAGGTAGAAGATCAGCCATGATCTTGTTGAATGGCAGAGCAGGCTCAAAAGGCCAAATGGCCTACTCCTGCTCCTATTTCTTATGTTCTTATGTTCTTGCCTCTTTTTCCGGTACATTGATGACTGTATTGGTGCCGTTTCCTGCTCTTGCCCTGAACTAGAAAATTTCATTCACTTTGCTTCAAACTTCCACCCTCCCCTCACCTTCGCATGGTCCATCTCTGCCCTTCCCTTCCTCAACTTCTCTGTCTATTTGGGGATAGGCTATCGACAAACATCCACTATAAGCCCACTGACTCCCACAGCTACCTGAACTACACTTCCTCCCACCCCGCTTCCTGTAAAGACTCTATTCCATTCTCCCAGTTTCTCTGTCTCCATCGCATCTGTTCTGACGCTGCCACCTTCCATACTAGTGCTTCTGATATATCTTCCTTTTTCCTCCACCGAGGATTCCCCTCTACCCTGGTTGACACGGCCCTCGACCGTGTCCGTTCCATTCCCTGCACTTCTGCTCTCACCCCTTCCCCTCCCTCCCAGAACCGCGATAGGGTTCCCCTTGTCCTCACCTTTCACCCTACCAGCCTCCACATTCAACGGATCATCCTCCTCCATTTCTGCCACCTCCAGCGTGATCCCAACATCAAACACATTTTCCCCTCCCCTTTCAGCATTCCGAAGGGACTGTTCCCTCTGCAACACCCTAGTCCACTCTTCAATCACCTCCAACACTGCCTCCCCTTCCCATGGCACCTTCCCGTGCAAGCGCAGGAGATGCAACACCTGCCCTTTTACCTCCTCCCTTCCCACTGTCCAGGGCCCCAAACACTCCTTCCAGGTGAAACAGCAATTTACTTGTACTTCTTTCAATTTAGTATACTGTATTCGCTGCTCACAATGTGGTCTCCTTTACACTGGGGAGACCAAATGAAGATTGGATGTCCTCTTTGCAGAACACCTTCATTCAGTCCGTAAGCCTGACCCCGAGCTTCCGGTCGTCTGTCACTTTAATTCTCCGCTCCACTCCCACTCTGACCTCTCTGTCCTCGGCCTCTTACACTGTTCCAATGAAGCTCCACGTAAGCTCGAGGAACAGCACCTCATCTTCCAATTAGGCACTTTACAGCCTTCTGGACTCAATCGGATTCAACAATTTCAGACCATAACCTCTGCCCCTATTTTTCCTCATGACAGCTGTTGATGATTCTGCCATCCCCATTTACACCTCTTCTAGACTCACCTTTTGTTTCTTTACTTGTCCCATTACCATCTCCTTTTGCTTTGTACTATCATACCTTTTGTCATTTAATCACTCCTGCCTTCCACCCTATCACGGATCTTCCCTTTTGTTCTTTCCTCCCTCCACCTTTCCCTACCTCTGTACTTGTTAAAACCTGTTGTACCTCTAACTTCCAGTTCTGACAAAAGATCCTGAAACATTAACTCTGTTTCTCTCTCCACAGATGCTGCCTGATCTGCTGAGTATTTCCAGCATTTTCTGTTTTTATTTCTGATTATACTGGGCGCTGCTTTTCACTGGTTTAAATACCAGCTTTAAAGACTATGAAAATAACAACAATGTATATAAAGACTAACTTCTCCAAGATCATTGAACATGTTAGGATAGCTCTATCACAGTTGCTAAACCCATAAAATCTCTAGTCCCACAGCACAAATGAGTTATGTAAGTTTTCAATACAAATGAAATAACTTAAAGCAGTTTTTGATGAGTTTATTTATTCTGTGGATTGTGTGAATACCTGTGTGATCTGCTCTACACCAATAGGTGGAGCCCATGTTATGGATTTCACATCTGAGTTATTCTCTCATGAGACACGACGCTTTATACGGGTTGTGAAATCATTATTCAAGCACAGAAAATAAAGCTGGTACGAGTCTACATGCTGCTATTTCTCATATACATAAGCAAGCAATTGAAGCTTCGTTTCACAATTTTCATTGTAAATTTTAATGGTACACACAAATACAGGAGATGCAAAGACAACTTAATTTACGTACATCCCATTTTAACAATCTAATTTCCAATATCTTGTTTATAAAGGAGCAGCCCATTTTCTTCTACTGGATATGTAGGGCTGACATAAATGATGCACATTCAGGAAGTAATTGCTCTGTCTATGCATAAGTTAATTTAATATGTCTATTAGTTGTCTGTTGAGTTCTATAACCTATTGGTGGTCAGATTTTATCAGCAGTTGAAGGTATTTATTAAATAAATGTCTAAATGAATCAGATTATCTAAAAGAATGAGAAAGACTGTACGGGGGTACTATCCTACATCCATTCCCATGTTCTATTTGAATTCTAAATGCAACAGCATAAAAAGATGGAACAGCCATTTTTAAGCCAGCTAGAATTCCAACATTATTTTAGATAGAAATAAGATATGAACACTGTTCCATCCTTCACTAACTTTATATTATAACACTGCAACTAAGATTCATGCATTCTGCTAACGTTAAAAAGCCACGAGTCCAAGTCTGGGACTAAGGAACATTTGTTTTTAAGGAAGATGCATTAGTTTACATAAAACATGCAATCAAATCCCAGGATGCAGTTGGATTGTTTGAGTTGCAGACTTGCAGACACCTTTCATGAATTTGGATAATAAAGTAGAACTGGATTTCAAATAATATTTTACTAAGCGGTGGAGCTAAGCCAAGACACGCAGGATCAAAACAGTAGGATCCTTCTCTCTACCTTCGCATTCTTACAGTCTTCTGAGAGTACATTTTGAAAGCCATGGTATTGCCAGGTGGAAGGTTTTGGAATTTTAGCTGATTCCATTAAATAACAAAACCAACAATTTAAATTTGGATAGTGAATAACATAACTCTTTTTCAACTCCCACCATATAATTTTCTCGCCTCCTCTTTTAAGGGAGACATGGCCCTATGGTTCCCATCAGTCCTCCAGTACCTTGCCAAGTGGCTGGTCTTCATGAGTGAGCCTAGACACTGTGGGCTATAAATTACTTTGGCCGGTAGAGCAAAACCGGCAGTATTGCATCGGTCGCTTGTTATATGCCCCATCCAATATTCAGTTCCATTGGCCCTATGTAAATGTAGTTTGTCGTGTGGTAATCCTTGGATTCTACTGAGAAGCTGCTAGTATAACCAAAAAGAGCCCTAACCGGCTTGGATAGACTTATCTTGTCGACAGAAGATGCTTCTTAGCAGTGTATGTTGAAATTGCCTCCATAATTTGTTGTTCTGTTTGTATTTAGTGAGCCTCCTCCATCTGATCCTCATCAAAGTCCCATCATTTATCCCATCCCATCCCTTGTCCTTGCCTTCCACCCCATCAGCCTCCACATTCAAGGAACCATCCACCATTTCTGCCACCTCCACTTCCAAACACACTTTCCCCTACCCTCCCCTTTCAGCAATCCGAAGGTATCCGTTCCCTCCGTGACACCCTGGTCCACTCCTCAATTACTCCCAACACCCCCCTTCCCTTCCCACTGCAAGCGCAGGAGATGCAACATCTGCCCTTTTACCTCCTCCCTTCCACCTCCTCCCTTCCCACTGCCCAAGGCTCCAAACACTCCTTTCAGATGAAACAGCAATTTTCTTGTACTTCTTTCAATTTAATATACTGTATTCGCAGCTCACGATGTGGTCTCCTTTACATTGGGGAGACCAAACGCAGATTGGGTGACCGCTTTGCGGAACACCTCCATTCAGTCCGCAAGTGTGACCCCAAACTTCCGGTTGCCTGTCATTTTATTTCTCCACCTCACTCCCACTCTGAACTCTCTGTCCTAGGCTTCCTACACTTTCGATTAGGCACTTTGGCCTATGGGTTGGGGCGCCAAAGTGGCGCAAAAGTCGCCTGAGCGCAGGATTTAGCGCAGGGTTCGAGGCCTCAGCGATCGCCAGATATTCAGTTTCATTGCCCCTCTTAGGGCGCTGAAACTGAATATCGCAGTGCAACATGCCGCAGCGCCACAAGCTGCGGCGCGGCACGGCACGCTGCGGTACTGCAGGCCTTCCTCCCACTGTTAAGGGGGCGGGGCCTGCAACAGCGCGATCCCCACTCGCGAGTGCCGGCAAACGAGCCCGGCACCAAGGAGAAGTGCCGGGCTCTCGGGAAACAGCCGGCAATGCCGCGGGGGGGGGGGTGGTTAGGAGGCCGGGGACGGAGGTGCTGGCAGGCGGCTGCCGAAAAAGGCGGCCACCTCCACCTTAACTTGCGCCGCTGCTGGCACAGTAAGGCCCCGTGAACCAGACGTCATCGGTGGCGGCGCAGCGCAAAAGGCTAACGCCACCATTATCGCCCCAACTCAATATCGCGGGAGGCGCAGCCAGTGGCGCTACAGCCACTGCCTGCCTCTTTAGGCGCTAACAAGTGGCGCTACTCACCCAATTTCTCCCCCTTTACACCCTTCCAGACTCAACATCGAGTTCAACAATTTCACTTCATAACCCCTGCCCCCATTCTTTTGGACAGCCGCTGTTGGTAATGATTCTGTTATTCCTATTTACACCTCTAGACCCATTTTTGTTTCTTTTCCTTGTCCCATTACCATCTCCTTTTACCTGCTTAAAACATGTTACATTCCAGTTCTGACAAAACCTGAAACGTTAACTCTATTCCTCTCTCCACAGATGCTGCCTGACCTGAGAATTTCCAGCATTTTCTATTTTTATTTCAGATTGCCAGCATCTGCAGTATTTTGCAATTGTATTAGTGTTTGGTTCACTGCCCACCTTGAAGAAGTGCTGCTCTTCTCTCCGACGGGATTTCTGTTTGTCTCTTTTACCTTGTTCATCTTCATTGCTTTCTGTTTCCCTTCTTGTGTTTGATCAGGTATCTACCATAATTCACTTTCCTCTGCAACTGTCTCCAGCTCCAACTTATTCCATGTGGGTTTCAACTGAAATTCCACCCTTCATGTTTTGAATCCACCCAGGATTACAGATGTCACTAAGATATTCAGCATTCCTCGAACCTCTGCTCTCGCAGCATCCTCAGATCCACGCTCAATGCCTTGCGCCACCACATGCCCGCTCTTGACCCCTCTCTTCAGCAGCAGCGACTTGCTCTATTTCAAAGCTGCCCTAGTCCGCAGTTTCATTTCATCCTTTGCCTCATCCGGTGCTTTAACAAAAAACTTTGTTTCTTCCTTTCAGGTGTCAAGGATTGCAAACCGGTGGAGAGAAATCTAGAATGCTAAAGAGAAAAGTCAAGGAAGCAGTGTAGGAAAGTGATTGGGGTAAGGATAACCAGAATGTGTCAGGAAGGGACAGAGTGTACAAACAAAAGAGTGCACTAACAAATAGGGTCCTGGTAAGAAAAAATAGAGCCTAGTGATACGCTTATCAATTACTTCATAAAAGGTGATGAGTCGAAGAAGAGATGACGAGTCGAAAAGAAGAGATGAATAAGGCTTTTATTAGCTAAGAAGAGACCATGCTTCTTCGTGAGTGACTGAACAAGTCTGAACGAAACCCACACAGTGGTGGGTGGAGTCAGCTGAGGCATGCCTCCATACACAGCGCCACCCAGAGGTGGCAATATACAATACAGTGGTTTACCACATTCACCCCTTGTTTAATGTGAAGTCCGGCGGGGTGAAGGGTACTACAAGTTAAGTCTATCAGGAGGCCTTGTCTGACGTCCTGATCGTCGTGGTGGCGGCGGTGGTGTTGCAGCATCCGACGTCGGGTCTGGTGTCTGGGTGGTTGGCGAAGATTCCTGGGGCTTTGGCATGCCGTCTGCAGGGGTTGGGTTGGGAGGGGTGGTGGGGGATAACAGTGGTAAGGGGGATAACGGTGGTAAGGGGGATAACGGTGGTAATTCAGGGGTACCCGAGGGTGCGAGATCTCGTATGGAGACCGTGTCCTCCCGCCCGTCTGGGTATGTCACCCAGGCATACTGGGGGTTGGCGTGTAGGAGGTGCACCCGCTCGACCAGGGGGTCCGTTTTATGCGTCCTCACGTGCCTCCGCAGTAGGACGGGCCCAGGAGAAGTCAACCATGCCGGTAGCGAGGTTCCCGATGTAGACTTCCGGGGGAAAACGAACATTTTCTCATGAGGGGTCGCATTAGTGGCAGTACAAAGCAGTGACCGAATGGAGTGGAGCGCTGCAGGGAGGACCTCCTGCCAGCGGGAGGTCGGAAGGCCCTTAGATTTTAGTGCTAAGAGGACTGCCTTCCAAACCGTCGCGTTCTCCCTTTCCACCTGGCCGTTCCCCCGGGGGTTGTAACTGGTGGTCCTGCTCGTGGCGATACCTCTTGTTAGCAGGTACTGCCGAAGTTCGTCGCTCATGAACGATGAGCCCCTGTCGCTATGTATATAGCTGGGGAACCCGAACAGAGCGAAGATGTCATTCAGACACTTGATGACCGTGGTACTGGTCATGTCTGGGCAAGGGATGGCAAAGGGGAAACGGGAGTACTCATCAACTATGTTGAGGAAGTACACATTGCGGTCAGCGGAGGGGAGGGGCCCTTTAAAATCGACGCTCAGGCGTTCGAAGGGGCGGGTGGCCTTGATCAGGCTTGCTCTGTCCGGCCTATAGAAGTGCGGTTTGCACTCGGCGCAGATTTGGCAGCTCTTGGTCATGGTCCTGACCTCCTCGATGGAGTAGGGCAGGTTACGGGATTTGATAAAATGGAAAAACCTGGTGACCCCCGGGTGGCAGAGGTCATTGTGGAGGGACTGCAGCCTATCACTCTGCGCGTTGGCGCATGTACCACGTGATAGGGCATCTGGGGGCTCATTGAGTTTCCCTGGCCGATACAAGATATCATAATTGTAGGTGGAGAGTTCGATTCTCCACCTCAAGATCTTGTCGTTCTTGATTTTACCCCTCTGCTTATTATTAAACATAAAAGCTACTGAACGCTGGTCAGTGAGCAGGGTAAATCGTTTCCCGGCCAGGTAATGCCTCCAGTGACGCACCGCTTCTACAATAGCCTGGGCCTCCTTTTCGACGGAGGAGTGTCTCGTCTCGGGGCCCTGGAGGGTCCTTGAGAAAAAGGCCACGGGTCTGCCCGCCTGGTTAAGGGTCGCGGCTAGGGCGAAGTCGGAGGCATCGCTCTCCACTTGGAAGGGGATGGACTCATCCACCGCGTGCATTGCGGCCTTCGCGATATCGTTCTTGATAAGAGTGAAGGCTGCACACGCCTCTGGTGTCAGGGGGAAGGAGGTGGCTTTGATGAGGGGCCTGGCTTTGTCTGCATAGAGGGGCACCCACTGGGCGTAGTAGGAGAAAAACCCCAGGCATCTCTTCAGTGCTTTTTGGCAGTGGGGAAGGGGTAGCTCCATTAGGGGGCACATTCTGTCGGGGTCGGGCCCGATGACTCCGTTCTCCACCACGCAGCCGAGGATGGCCAGGCGCTTGGTGTGAAACATACATTTTTCCTTATTGTACGTTAGGTTCAGCCGTTGGGCCGTACGGAGGAAATTTGCTAGATTAACGTCGTGGTCCTGCTGGTCGTGGCCGCAGATGGTGACGTTATCCAAATAGGGGAAGGTTGCCCGCAGCGCGTTCTGGTCAACCATTCGGTCCATCTCCCTTTGGAAGACCGAAACCCCGTTGGTGACGCCGAAGGGGACCCTAAGGAAGTGGTAGAGGCGGCCGTTTGCCTCGAAGGCAGTATACTGGCGGTCCTCATGGCGGATGGGCAGCTGGTGGTACGCTGACTTAAGGTCGATGGTGGAGAATACTTTGTATTGCGCAATCTGATTGACCATATCAGATATGCGAGGGAGGGGGTACGCGTCCAGCTGGGTGTACCGGTTTATGGTTTGGCTGTAGTCGATTACCATGCGGCGTTTTGCAGTGGTTTTAACGACTACAACCTGGGCTCGCCAGGGGCTAGTGCTACCTTCGATAATGCCCTCCTTCAATAGCCGCTCCACCTCAGAGCTGATAAAAGCTCTGTCCCCGGCACTGTACCGCCTGCTTTTGGTAGCGATGGGTTTACAGTCGCGGGTGAGGTTAGCGAACAGGGGAGGGGGGGGGACTTTTAATGTGGAAAGGCTGCAGGTGGTTTGCAGCGGGCGATTTAAAAGTTGTTGGTTGCAGACTGTGAGTGGGGGGAGGGGTCCACCGTATGCTAGTGTGACACTCTTAAGGTGGCACTGAAAATCCAACCCTAGCAGGACGGCAGCGCAAAGACGGGGCAGGACTAGCAGTTTAAATTTTTTATATTCAGTGCCCCCTACTGACAGGGTCACCACACAGTAGCCGCTGATGTCCATTGACTGGGACTTGGACGCCATAGAAATGCGATGGTGCGTTGGCAGAATCGTGAGGGAGTGGCTACGTACCGTGTCGGGGTGGACGAAACTCTCTGTGCTCCCGCTGTCGATCAGGCAACTGGTGGCGCGGCCGTTTACCGCGATATCCATCATGGAGCTGGATAGATGGTGAGGGAGGGCTTGATCCAGCGTCACGGAGGCCAGTATGTGGCTTAGTGAGTCACTATAGTCATCCGCCGAGACGGTGGTCGGTTCCGGTGACGAAATGGCGGTTGAGTGCGTTGGATACGATGGCGGCGGATGCCATGCGGCCGGGGGTACACAAAATGGCGGATAAGATGGCTGCTCCCACGGCCCGCACGCTGCGCTGCTGGCTGGCTTCCCCTTGCAGGCGTTAGCGTAATGGCCTTTCTTCCCGCAGCCCGAGCAGGTAGCTGTCTTAGCTGGGCAGTGCGCTCTGGGATGTTTTAACTGGCCACAGAAATAGCATTTTTGGGCCTGGTTACTGGGCATCGAAGCAGTTCTTACCGGAGGCTGCTGTCTCGGTTGGGTCGCTGCAGCGGTTGGTGCCGGGGGCGGCGGTCCCGTGTCCCACGGTTTCGATTGCCATGTCTCGGCGCCGTTACGGGGGTATGCCTCGAGGTTTCGGTGGGCCTCCTCTAACGAGAGCGCAAGGGCAATGGCCGTCTTCAGGTCGGGTTCCTTGCTTTCTAGCAGTCTCTGCCGGGTGTGGTCTGACTGGAGGCCCCTGACGAAGGCATCACAGGCGAGTCCCTGCGCGTGCTCCACAGCCGTTACCGCTTTACAATCGCAGTCTCTGCAGAGTGCCAGTAGCGCCCGTGCAAATGCCCCTACCGATTCTCCCGGTTGCTGCCTGCGGGATCCCAAGAGGTGTCGGGCGTAAATTGTGTTCACTGGGCGCGTATATTGCCCTTTTAGTAGCTCGAGGGCCGCCACGTACGTATTAGAGTCCCGGATTAGCATATATACTTGATGGCTCACCTGGGCGGTCAAAATTTTCAGTTTGTGATCCTCCTCTGTAACCTGTGAGATTGCGAGGAAGGATTCAAAGCAGCTCAGCCAGTGTTCAAACTTGGCTGATGCACCCACCTCTTGAGGGTCGAGGTCCAGGCGTGGTGGTCTGAGGGCTCTCAGCAATGTCTGCTGTATCCGTTGCTGTTGTTGCTCCTCAGGTGTCGCCATTTAACTTTTAGCTAATAAAATTGATACGCTTATCAATTACTTCATAAAAGGTGATGAGTCGAAGAAGAGATGACGAGTCGAAAAGAAGAGATGAATAAGGCTTTTATTAGCTAAGAAGAGACCATGCTTCTTCGTGAGTGACTGAACAAGTCTGAACGAAACCCACACAGTGGTGGGTGGAGTCAGCTGAGGCATGCCTCCATACACAGCGCCACCCAGAGGTGGCAATATACAATACAGTGGTTTACCACACCTAGTCCAAACGAATGTTAAGATGTTTAAAAATGTTAAAAAGACAAATCTAAAGGCACTGTATCTGAATGCACGAAGCATTCATAATAAGGTAGACAAATTAACAGCGCAAATAGATGTAAACGGATACGATATAATTGCAATTACAGAGACATGGCTGCAGGGTGACCAAGGCTGAGAGCTGAATATCCAAGGATATTCGATATTTAGGAAGGACAGGCAAAAAGGAAAAGGAGGTGGGGTGCCATTGTTAGAAAAGGATGAAATCAGAGCAATAGTGTGGAAGGATATTGGCACAGAAAATTAAGATGTAGAATCAGTCTGGGTGGAGCTAAGAAGCACCAAGGGGCAGAAAACATTGGTGGGAGTTGCCTATAGGCCTCCAAACAGTACTGGTAATGTAAAGGATAGCACTAAATAGGAAATTAGAAATGCATGTAACAAGGGTAATACAGTACTCATGGGTGACTTTAATCTTCATATAGACTGGCCAAACCAAATTAGCAATAACACTGTGGAGGATGAATTCCTGGCATGTGTACGAGATGGTTTTTTAGACCAGTACATTGAAGAGCCAACTAGGGAACAGGTTATTCTAGATTGGGTATTGTGCAATGAGAAGGGGTTAATTAATAATCTTGTTGTGTGGGGTCCTTTAGGGAAGAATGACCATAACATGATAGAATTCTTCATTAAGATGGAAAGTGAAGCAGTCCAATCCGAAACTAGGGTCCTAAATCTAAACAAAGGAAACTACAAAAGTATGAGGAGTGAGTTGGCTATGATAGATTGGGGAGCTTCATTAAAAGGCATGACTGTGGATAGGCAATGGCTAATATTTAAGGAACGAGTACATGAATTGCAACAGTTATACATTCCTTTCTGGCGCAAAAACACAAAAGGAAAAGTGGCCCAACCATGGCTAACAAAAGAAATTAAGGATAGTATTAGATCCAAAGAGGAGTCATATAAAGTTGCCAGAAAAAGTAGCAAGCCTGAGGATTTGGAGCAGTTTAGAGTTCAGCAAAAAAGGACCAAGAGATTGATTAAGAGGGGAATAATAGTGTATGAGAGTAAACTTGCAAGGAACTTAAAAGTGGACTGTAAAAGCTTCTACAAGTATGTAAAAAGAAAATGATTAGTGAAGACAAATGTAGGTCCCCTACAGTCAGAAACGGATAATTTATAATGGGGAACAAGGAAATGGCTGAGCAATTAAACAAATACTTTGGATCTGTCTTCACGGAAGAGGACACAAATAACTTCCCAGAAATGCTGGGGAACCAAGGGTCTAGTGAGAAGGAGGAATTAAAGGAAATTAGTATTAGCAAAAAAAATAGTGCTGGAGCAATTCATGGGACTGAAAGCCGATAAATCCCCAGGGCCTGATGATCCGCATCCCAGAGTACTAAAAAGAAGTAGCCATGGAAATAATGGATGCATTGCTTGTCATCTTCCAAAATCTATAGATTATGGAATAGTTCCTGCAGATTGGAGGGTGGCAAATGTAACCCCACTATTTAAAAAAGGAGGGAGAGAGAAAACAGCAAACTACAGACCGGTTAGCCTAACATCAATAGTAGGGAAAATGCTAGAGTCTATTATAAAGGATGTGATAACAGGACACTTAGAAAATACCAACGGGATTTGACAAAGTCAACATGGATTTATGAAAGGGAAATCGTGTTTGACAAACCTACTGGTGTTTTTTGAGGATGTAACTGGTAGAATAGATAAGGGAGAACCAGTGGATGTGATGTATTTGGATTTTCAGAAGGCCTTTGATAAAGTCCCACATAAGAGGTGCAAAAGTCTCAAAGTGGCTGCAGAACATCTTGGAAGGGAAGGGTGAACAGCCAGTTGTCATGGTGCATATAGGTACCAACGATATAGGTAAAAACCGGGATGATGTCCTAAAAGCTGAATATAGGGAGTTAGGAGGTAAATTAAAAAATAGGACCTCAAAGGTAGTAATCTCAGGATTGCTACCAGTGCCACGTGCTAGTCAGAGTAGAAATAGAAGGATATTTCAGATGAATACGTGGCTAGAGGAATGGTGCAAAGGGGAGGGATTCAAGTTCCTGGGACATTGGAACCGGTCCTGGGGGAGGTGGGACCAGTTCAAACCGGAAGGTTTGCACCTGGGCAGGGCTGGAACCGATGTCCTAGGGGGGAGTGTTTGCTAGTGCTCTGGGGGAGGGTTTAAACTAAAATGGCAGGGGGTTGGGAATCTGAGCAGGGAGACAGAGGAAAGGGAAACAAGGATAAAAGCAAAAGATAGGAAGGAGAAAAACAAAATTAGCAGTCAAAGAAATCAACGGTTTAAATCAAACGTGGCCACAGTAAATAATAATTCTAATAGGTCTAAGAGCGTTAAAAAAACAAGCCTGAAGGCTTTGTGTCTTAATGCGAGGAGCATTCGTAATAAGGTGGATGAATTAGCAGCGCAAATAGAGGTAAACGAATATGATTTAGTTGGGATTATGGAAACGTGGCTCAAGGATGGCCAAGGCTGGGAACTCAATATCCAGGGTTACTCGATATTCAGGAAAGATAGGCAAAAAGGAAAGGGAGGTTGGGTAGCATTACTGGTTAAAGAAGGGATTAACAAAATTGTTACTAGGAAGGATATTAGCTCTGATGATGTGGAATCTGTATGGGTAGAATTGAGAAATACCAAGGGGCAGAAAATGTTAGTGGGAGTGGCATATAGACCTCCAAACAGTAAGGCAGAGGTTGGGGATGGCATTAAAAGGGAAATTAAAGAAGCGTGCAATAAGGGCACAGCAGTCATCATGGGTGACTTTAATCTACATATAGATTGGGCTAACCAAATTAGTAACAATACTGTGGAGGAGGAATTCCTGGAGTGTTTATGGGATGGTTTCCTGGACCAATATGTCGAGGAACCAACCAGAGATCAGGCCATCTTAGACCGGGTATTATGTAACGAGAAAGGACTGATTAGCAATCTTGTACGAGGCCCCTTGGGTCGGAACGATCATAATATGATCGAATTCTCCATTAAGATGGAGAATGAATTAGTTGACTCAGAGACTAGGGTCCTAAATTTAAATAAAGGAAACGACGATGGTCTGAGGCGTGAGTTGGGTAAGATTGATTGGGGAATGTCACTCAAAGGGTTGACGGTGGATAGGCAATGGCAAACATTCAAAGATCGCATGGATGAACTACAGAATTTGTTCATCCCAGTTTGGCATAAAAATAAAACAAAAAAGGTGACTCAACCGTGGCTAACAAGGGAAATTAGGGATAGCATAAGATCCAAGGAGAGGACATATAAATTGGCCAGAAAAAGCAATAATCCTGAGGATTGGGAGCAGTTTAGGATTCAACAAAGGAGGACAAAGGGATTAATTAAGAAGGGGAAAATAGAATATGAAAGTAAGCTTGCAGGGAACATAAAAACTGACTGTAAAAGCTTTTCTAGATATGTGAAGAGAAAAAGATTGGTGAAGTCAAGCGTAGGTCCCTTGCAGTCAGAATCAGGGGAATTTATAATGGGGAACAAAGAAATGGCAGATCAACTAAATACATACTTTGGTTCTGTCTTCACAAAGGAGGACACAAATAACCTCCCAGAGATGCCGGGGAACATAGGGTCTGATGAAAGGGTGGAACTGAAAGAAATCAGTATTTGTAGGGAAATGGTGTTAGGGAAATTGATGGGACTGAAGGCCGATAAATCCCTAGGGCCTGATAATCTACATCCTAGGGTACTTAAGGAAGTGGCCCTAGAAGTAGTAGATGCATTGCTGATCATCTTCCAACATTCGATGGAATCTGGAACAGTACCCATGGATTAGAGGGTAGCTAATGTTACCCCACTATTCAAAAAAGGTGGTAGAGAGAAAACGGGGAATTACAGACCAGTAAACCTGACATCGGTAGTGGGGAAAATGCTAGAGTCCATTATAAAAGATGTAATAGCAGAGCACTTGGAAAACAGTGACAGGATCGGACAAAGTCAACATGGATTCACAAAAGTTAAATCGTGCTTGACTAATCTACTAGAATTTTTTGAGGATGTAACTGGTAAAATAGATAAGGGAGAACCAGTGGATGTAGTGTATCTGGACTTTCAGAAGGCCTTCGCTAAGGTCCCGCATAAGAGATTAGCGTGTAAAGTTAAGGCACATGGGATTGGGGGCAAGGTATTGACTTGGATAGAGAACTGGTTGGCAGACAGAAAGCAAAGAGTTGGAATAAACGGGTCTTTTCCCGAATGGCAAGCAGTGACTAGTGGGGTACCGCAGGGATCGGTCCTTGGACCCCAGCTATTCACAATATATTTAAATGATCTGGACAAGGGAACTAGATGTAATATCTCCAAATTTGCAGACGACACAAAGCTGGGTGGGAGGGTAAGCTGTGAGGAGGATGTCGTAAAACTCCAGTACGATTTGGACAGGTCGGGTGATTGGGCAGAAACATGGCAAATGCACTATAATGTGGATAAATGTGAGGTTATCCACTTTGGTGGCAAAAGCAGGAAGGCAGATTATTATCTAAATGGCAATAGATTGGGAGAAGGGGAAATGCAACGAGACCTGGGCGTCCTTGTGCACCAGTCGCTGAAGGTAAGCATGCAGGTGCAGCAGGTGGTTAAGAAGGCAAATGGTATGTTGGCCTTCGTAACGAGAGGGTTTGAGTACAGGAACAAGGATGTCTTGCTGCAGTTGTACAGGGCCTTGGTGAGACCACATCTGGAGTATTGTGTGCAGTTTTGGTCGCCTTATCTGAGGAAGGATGTTCTTGCCAAGGAAGGAGTTCAGCGAAGATTCACCAGGCTGATACCTGGGATGGCAGGAATGATGTATGAGGAGAGATTGGATCGATTGGACTTGTACTCGCTGGAGTTTAGAAGAATGAGAGGTGATCTCATTGAAACTTATAAAATTCTGACAGGACTGGACAGACTAGATGCAGGAAGGATGTTTCCGATGGTCGGGGAGTCCAGAACCAGGGGACACTGTCTAAGGATAAAGGGTAGGCCATTTAGGACAGAAATGAGGAGGAATTTCTTCACCCAGAGAGTGGTGAACCTGTGGAACTCTCTACCACAGAAGGCGGTGGAGGCCAGTTCATTAAATATATTCAAGAAGGAGTTGGATATATTTCTTAAGGCTAAAGGGATCAAGGGGTATGGGGAGAAAGCAGGGACCGGGTACTGAATTTGGATGATCAGCCATGATTGCATTGAATGGCGGAGCAGGCTCGAGGGGCCGAATGGCCTACTCCTGCTCCTATCTTCTATGTTTCTATGTAAAATTAAAGCACATGGGATGGGGGAATATACTGGCATGGATTGAAAATTGGTTAACAGACAGGAAACAGAGAGTAGGAATAAATGGGTCTTTTTTGGGGTGGCAGGCGGTGACTGGTGGGGTACCGCAGGGGTCAGTGCTTGGGTTCCAGCTATTTGCAATATATATCAATGGTTTGGATGAGGAAATCAAATGTAATATTTCCAAGTTTGCTGACGACATGAATCTAGGTGGGATTGTGAGTTATGAGAAGGATGCAAAGAGGTTTCAAAGCGATTTAGACAAGTTGAGTGAGTGGGCAGATGCAGTATAATGTGGATAAATGTGAAGTTATCCACTTTGGTAGGAAAAACAGAAAGGCAGAGTATTATTTAAATGGTGATAGATTGGGAAATGTTGATGTACAGAGGGACCTGGGTGCCCTTGTACACCAGTCATTGAAAGCAAACATGCAGGTGCAGCAAGCAGTTAGGAAGGCAAATGGTATGTTGGCCTTCATTGCAAGAAGATTTGAGTACAGGAGCAAGGATTTCTTACTACCGTTATACAGGGCCTTGGTGAGACCACACCTGGAGTACTGTGTCCAGTTTTGGTCTCCTTACCTAAGAAAGGATATACTTGCCATAGAGGGAGTGCAGTGAAGGTTCACCAGACTGTTTCCTGGGATGGCAGGACTGTCGTATGAGGAGAGATTGGGTCGACTAGGCCTGTATTCACTAGAGTTTAGAAGAAATGAGAGGGCATCTCATTGAAATGTATTAAATTCTGACAGGGCTAGACAGACTGGATGCAGGGAGGATGGTTCCCATGGCTGGGGGGTCTAGAACGAGGGGTCACAGTCTCAGGATATGGGGTAGGACATTTAGGACTGAGATGAGGAGAAATTTCTTCACTCAGAGGGTGGTGAACCTGTGGAATTCTCTACCACAGAAGGCTGTGGAGGCCAACTCACTGAATATATTTAAGAAGGAGACAGATAGATTTCTAGACACAAAAGGCATCAAGGGGTAAGGGGAGAGAGCGGGAATATGATATTGAGATAGAGGATCAGCCATGAACATGTTGAATGGTGGAGCAGGCTCAAAGGGCCTACTCCTGCTCCTATTTTTCTATGTTTCTATGACCCCATCACTGAACATCAAGCCATCGTTTCCAAGACTGTCACTGATCTCATATCCTTTGTAGATCTTCCCTCCATGGTCTCCAACTTCATAGTCCCCCATTCCTGCACAGCCTGTTAATACCGCTTTCCCAAGATCCACAAACTGGCCTGCCCTGGTAGACCCATCATTTCAGCCTGTCTTGCCCCACGGAACTGATTTCTTCAATCTCAACTCTTTATTCTCCCTTTGCCCAATTTCTTCCCACTTATGTCTGCAACTTTTTCGACGTCCTCCGCCCTAACCATCTCCTTTTCACCATGAACGTCCAATCCCTCTGTATCTCCATCCCACACCAGGACAGCCTGAGGACTCTTCCTCGAATGGAAGTCCAACCAGTCTCCATTCACCACCACCCTCCTCCCCCTGGCTGAACTTGTTCTCCTATTGAATAACTTCTCCTTTAACTCTGCTTACTTCCTCCAAATAAAGGGTGTTGCTATGGGAACCCATATGCATCCTAGCTATGTCTGCCTTTTTGTGGGATATGTGGAACATTATTTGGTCCAGTCCTACTCGGGTCCCCTCCCTCACCACTTTTTCTGGTACATTGATGACCGTATCGGTGCCATTTCCTGCTCTCGCCCTGAACTAGAAAATTTCATTCACCTTGCTTCCAATTTCTACCCTTCCCTTGCCTTCACATGGTCCATCACCGACGCTTCCCTTCCCTTCCTCGACATCTCTGTCTCCATTTCTGGGGATAGGCTATCAACCAATATCCACTAACTCCCACAGCTACCTTGACTACACTTCCTCCCATCCCGCTTCCTGTAAGGACTCTTTTCCATTCTCCCAGTTTCTCGGTCTCCGTCGCATCTGTTCTGATGATGCCATCTTTCATACCAGTGCTTCCGATATGTCTTCCTTTTTCCTCAACTGAGGATTCCTCTCCACCATGGTTGACAGGACTGTCAACCGTGTCTGTTCCATTTTCCGCACTTCTGCCCTCAACTCTGCTGCTCCCTCCTGGAACCACAATAGGATTTCTCTTGTCCTCACCATCCACCCCACCACCCACCACATTTAATGCATCATCTGCCGCCATTTCCGCCACCTCCAGCATGATTCCACCACCAAACACATCTTCCCCTCCCCTTTCAGCATTCCAAAGGGACCATTCCCCTCGCAACACTCTAGTCCATTCCTTAATCACCCCCAACACTCCCTCTCCTACCCGTGCCAGTGCAAGACATGCAACACCTGCCCTTTTACCTCCTCCCTTCCCACTGTCCAGAGCCGCAAATACTCCTTCCAGGTGAAACAGCGATTTACTTGTACAGGAAACTTTGGTTTATCCGGAGGTTAACTGTCCGGAATGCTCGATCCACCAGCAAAAATCAGGAGCCGTTTCGTTAGTTTTTTTTTCTTTTTGTTGCTTTTTTCACCAGTCAGCCTCTGCAAGGTCTAGCTGAAGCTGTTGCTTAGCTACATAGACGCTTGCAAGGTACGGCCGACTGTTTAGAAGTTGTTGCTAAGCAACAGGGTTTTTGCTAGATACAGAGCTCAAAAGCTCTGTATGTTTTAACATTAGCGCTGGTTTGTCCGGCAGTTTTGATGGGACGGCAACAGCTCGGTCCCGTCGGTGCCGGATATCACAAAGTTTCCTGTACTTTTTTCAATTTAGTGCAAATGCAAGGAGCTCATGGACTTTGTCACCTAAAGACCATTCATTCAGGTGGCTTCGCTGCTTCCCTTCCTTCCTCTTGCCCACAAAGCCAAACCACTTCTCAGGCTCGTCTTCTCTCACCCTGAACCCTCCATCACTCTCTAGTTTCTCTCCCATCTCTCTCCATGTTCTTTCTAAGTTCATCTCATCCATGAGACCCACCTCCTGCTCCCTTGACCCCATTCCCACTAAACTACTGACCATCAATGTTCCCTCTAATTTTGGGGGGGCTCTAGAGATGAATGGGCCATGCTATCTGACTTTCACTTCTGTAACATCATATGTCTCCACCCCTACCTCAGCCCATCTTTTAGTTATTAATTCTTGAGATGTGGGCGTTGCTAACAAGGGTGCATTTATTGCCCATCCTAATTGCCCTGAGAAGGTGGTGGTGGGCCTTCTTCTTGAACCGTTGCAGTCCTTGTGGTGAAGATGTGGTCCCACAATGCTGCATGTTATTCTTTGTAGTGGTTTGATACAGCTGAGTGGCTTGCTAGGTCACTTCAGAAACCAGTTAAGAATCAACTACTCAAGGGCAGGGACATGTGATGTGGGACTGGAGACAGATATAGGCCAGCGGATATTAGTGAACCAGTTGAATTTTTATGACAAACTCAAAGCTTCATGGTCACTTTTAGTGGTACCAGCTTTATATTTCTGGAGTTTGTAAACTGAATTCAAATTCTCAATCTGCCGTAGTGGGATTTGAACTGATATTCTCTGGATTATTAGTCCAAGCCTCTGGATTACCAGTAACATAACCACCTTACCCCACCTCGCTGCTGCTGAAACAATCGTCCATGTCTTTATTACATCCAGACTAGACTATTCCAATACTCTCCTGGCTGACCTCCCATCCTCCATCTTCTTCTGAAAACTGTTTCCACTGGCAGTTGGGCCAGTAACCAGAGGACACAGATTTAAGATAAGTATTAAAAGAACTAGAGGGAAGATGAGGAAAATGTGTTTTTTTACACAGAGTTGTTATGATCTGGAATGCACTACCTGAAAGGGTGGTGGAAGCAGATTCAATCATAACTTTCAAAAGGAAATTGGATAAATACTTGAGAAAGAAAACATTTGCAGGGCTGTAGGGAAAGAGCTGGGAAGTGGGACTAATTGGATAGCTCTTTCAAAGAGCCACACAGGCACGATCGGCTGAATGATCTCCTTCTGTGCTGTATTATTCTGTGATTCTGTAAACTTCAGCTCATCCAAAACTCTGCTGCCGGTATCATATCCTGCACCAAGTCCCGCTTGCTCATCACCCTTGTCTCACTGACCTACATTGGCTCACAGTCTCGCAATGCCTCAAATTTAAAATACTCATCCTTATGTTCAAAATCCCTTCATGGTCTTAACCATCCCTATCTCCATAATCTCCTCCAGCTCTATAACCCTTCCCTGAAATCTCAGTTCCCCTGACTTTGGCTTCTTGTGCATTCCCCACTTTTTTCCCCCACCATGGGTTCATGTGCCTTGAGTCACCCATGCCCCATACTCAGTGATCCAATCCCTAAACCCCTCCACCTCTTCACCTCCTTCTTGTACTTTAAGACCCTCCTGAAAACCCACACCTTTGACCAAGCTTTTGGTCTCCCCTCCTAATATCTCTTTCTTTGGCTCGGCATCTATTTTTTTAGATTGTGCCTCTGTGAAGCACTTTGGGACATTTTTCCATGTTAATGACACTATATAAATGCAAGTTGTTCTCATAGTCACTACTGCTGGACTGTGAATGTCAGATGGTGCAGGCCATTCATCTCTGGAGCCCAGGGTGGTGATGGCCTTAATTTGCTTGTGTTATGGGAGGGTGGGAAGCACAGGAGGCTAGAATGAGGGGATAAAAGAGCCTGGGATGAGGGCTGGACCAAGTTGCAGCGGTAGGGAGGGACAAAGCCATGGAGTAATTTGTAAATAAGGATAAGGAATTTGAATAGAGTATACCAAAGGACTGGGAGCCAATAGAGGCCAGTGAAGAAAGGAGTGATGGATGAGTGGGACTTAGTTCATGACAGGTCGAATTTTTGACACACGCTGGTTCTTGACTTTAGTACTTCTGTGGGGTGACAAGCTCAATACATTTATTTGCTGTAGTTTAAAGAAACATAACTTTAAGAAGCATGAAATGAGTAAAAGCCATTTGGCTCACCAAGCCCACTCCAACTGACTCTACAATCTGCACTATCATGGATTGAAGTCCACTTATTTAAACTCCTGAAAGAAAGTAGGAAAGTTCTATACATTTCTCTCTGATCCCCAAAGTTCATTCAGCAAAACTCCAGAATACTGTACCTATTCATACTTATGTCTTCATTAATCAAACTGTTCAGTTTCTGTAACATTTCCATATTCCCAGTAGCACACTTATTCCGTAGAGCATTTAATCATCCCTGTCAATATTTATCCCGTTATCCTTCAGATATTTAAGTTAATGTTTAGTTGAGAAATCACAATATCAGACTCTTTTGGTTCTGAGTAACTGCAGTAATTATTACAACACAGCTAGCCGATAGTGGGATGTCTTGTACACGCTGGGCTCCATCAAATACAGCTTAGTCATGCTAGATACTTGCAGCACTTTCAAATTAACAAATTGTGAGAGCCCAACCTTTTGATTGCTTTTAGTGCTCTGTTGCCCAGAATATTTGATCAAACACATCATTTGGCGAGAATGTCATTTGAGTAATTCTACATAAATTTTCCAAATTAGCCGTATATTTATATATAATAGAAATACATTAAATAGAATACAAGAATGAAAAAAAAATAGTGCCTATAAAGTATGTTACTGTGTCATATTGTATTACTTTGGTAAAATATTAGTAAAAATCCCCTCTGACAGAACACAGTAAAACTTCCAGATGTCCAGCATATTAGCTCAACCTTTGTAAAGTAACTGCTGTGTGAATTGGTACAAAAGGTTATGTTTTGATGTGCTGTCTTACATCGGTAATGGTTCATAAGAATATAAGATATAGGAGCAGGAGTAGGCCATTCGTCCCCTCGAGCCTGCTCTGTCATTCAATAAGATCATGGCTGATCGGATCTTGGCCTCAACACTACTTTTCTGCCTGTTCCCCATCACCCTTGTAGTTCAAAAATCTGTCTATCTCAGCCTTGAATATAGTCAATGACCCAGCCTCCACAGCTCTCTGAGTTAGAGAATTCCAAAGATTCACGACCCTCTGAGAGAAGAAATTCCTCCTCATCTCCGTCTTAAATGGGCGACTCCTTATTCTGAAACTATGACCTCTAGTTCTAGATTCCCCCATGAGGGGAAACAACCTCTCAGCATCTACCCTGTCCAAACCCCTCAGAATCTTATATGTTTCAATAAGATCACCTCTTATTCTTCTAAACTCTAATGAGTATAAGCTCAACCTTTCCTTATAAGACAACCCCTTCATTCCAGGAATCTACGTAGTGAACCTTCTCTGAACTGCCTCCAATGCAAGTATATCCTTCCTTAAATAAGGAGACCAAAACTGTACACAGTACTCTAGGTGTGGTCTCACAAATGCCCTGTACAGTTGTAGCAGGACTTCCCTACTTTTATACTTCATCCCCTTGCAATAAAGGCCAACATTCCATTTGCCTTCCTAATTACTTGCTGTACCTGCATGATAACTTTTTGTGTTTCAGGTATGAGGACCCCCAAATCCCTCTGTACCGCAGCATTCTCTAGTCTCTCTCCATTTAAATAATATTTTGCTTTTCTATTCTTCCTACCAAAGTGGATAAACTCACATTTTCCTACATTATACTCAATCTGCCAAATCTTTGCCCACTCACTTAACCTATCTAGATCCCTTTGCAGATTCTTTGTGTCCTTCTCACAACTTGCTTTCCCACATATCTTTGTATCATCAGCAAATTTGGCTAAAGTACACTCGGTCCCTTCATCCAAGTCATTAGTATAGATTGTAAATATTTGAGGCCCCAGCACCGATCCCTGTGGCACCCCACTAGTTACCGTTTGCCAACCGGATAATGACCCATTTATCTCGACTCTCTGTTTTCTGTTAGTTAGCTAATCCTCTATCCATGCTAATATATTACCCCCAACACCATGAGCTCTTATCATGTGCCGTAACCTTTTATGTGACACCTTATCGAATGCCTTTTGGAAATCCAACTAACACTACATCCACTGGTTCCCCTTTATCCATCCTGCTCGTTACATCCTCAAAGAACTCCAGCTAATTTGTCAAACATGATTTCTCTTTCATAAAACCATGCTGACTCTGCTTGACTGTATTATGATTTTCTAAATGTTCTGCTACTGCTTCCTTAATAATGGACTCCAGCATTTTCCCAATGACACATGTTAGACTAACTGGTCTATAGTTTCCTGCTTTCTGTCTCTCTCCCTTCTTAAATAGGGGCGTTACATTTGTGATTTTCCAGTCGGCTGGGCTCTCTCCAGAATCCAGGAAATTTTGGTAGATTGCAACCAATGCATCCACTATCTCTGCAGCCACTTCTTTTAAGACCCTAGGATGCAGGTCATCAGGGTCTAGGGATTTGTCCACCTTTAGTCCCATTATTTTACCGAGTACTTTTTCTTTAGTGATAGTGATTGTTTTAAGTTCCCCTCTCCCTATACCCCCTTGATTATGTATTATTGGGATAGTTTTAGTGTCTTCTACTGTGAAGACTGATACAAAATATTTGTTCAAAGCCTCTGCCATTTCCCTGTTTATAGTTCTTGCTAGTTTACTCTCATAATCCATCTTCTCTCTCTTTATTTTTTAGTTGTCCTTTGCTGGTTTTTAAAAATTTCCCAATCCTCTGGCTTCCCACTAATCTTGGCAACATTGTATGCCTTTGTTTTCAATTTGATACCATCCTTTACTTCCTTAGTTAGCCACGGATGGTTCTCCCTTCTCTTAAAGTCTTTCCTTCTCACTGGGATATATTTTTGTTGAAAGTTATGAAATATCTCCTTAAATGTCTGCCATTGCTTATCAACTGTCTTACCCTTTAATCTATTTTCCCAGTCCACTTTAGCCAACTCTGCCTTCATACCTTTGTAATTGCCTTTATTTAAGATCAGGACACTGGTTTGAGACTCAACTCTCTCACCCTCCAATTGAATTTGAAGTTCAACCATGCTATGATCACTCTTTCCTAGAGGATCCTTTACTATGAGAGCATTTATTAATCCTGTCTCATTACACAGTACCAGATCTAAGAGAGCCTGCTCCCTGGTTGGCTCCACAATGTATTGTTCTAGGAAACCATCCCGGAGACACTCTGTTGTATCTGTGTGTTAATAGAAACACTGAAGGCAGGAGTTGGTTTCACAGGTGTTTACTGAACAAAGTCTGGAGGTGAACTAACTGATACAACACAATATACAGGCTTATATAGCCCGAGTGGCCATTACCGGCATTACAGTACACAGGGGGCTCTTAAAGGCACATACACTACAATTCCTCCCCTTTTAGCCAACCAGTACATAATATTTTAAGTAATCATTAATTACATGTTACAAGAACAATAATCTACACATTGCTGCAGTTAATCAATTATAAGTCAGTCTCTCTGGAGGCTTCCTGACTCGGTCCGGATAACGCCTCGGTGGTGTAGTAGTTTCTGGTGGTGTAGTAGGTTCTTTTGGCAAGGCTGATTCGGCTTGAATGCCAGTGTCGGGTTCATCTGGTTCCAGTATCACCGGATCGGAGGTAGATACTATGGGTATCTCTACTTCATCATTAGGCGTATAGAGTTGTGGTGTAGGTTGTCCCTTTTTGGATGACTCTATGATCTGGTCAGCATGGCGCCTTATTATGCTTTCTCCAATGTCCACGGTATACATCAGCGGTCCTAGTCGTGTGCAAATAGTTCCAGGCTGCCATTTCTCGGTACGGTAGTCACGGGCCAAAACTTGTTGACCTATCTGGAAGGTTCTAGTTGGCCTTTCATTCATGCCTTGAAATTGCCGGTTTGCCACGTCCCTTCTGATGTTTGGCTTGATCAAATCCAGCCGGCATCTTAGGCTTCTATTGAAGAACATCATGGCGGGAGTTTGGTTTGTAACCATATGTGTTAACTTCTTGTTTGCATACAGGAATGCATCTACCTTATGCTGAAGTTTTATGTCTTCATTACCCATGGCCTTTATGGCCTTCTTGAAGGTCTGGACAAACCTTTCAGCCAATCCATTGGTGGCGGGATGGTATGGGGCGGACGTGTAGTGCTTAACCCCATTGTTTTTTAAGAACTTCCTGAATTCTTCGGACACAAATTGCGGTCCATTATCAGAACAGATCTGTTCAGGCAGCCCATTCCTGGCAAATATGGTCCTTAATACTGTGATGGTTTTTTCCGTGGTGGTGGAGGACATCTTTATTACCTCCAGCCACTTGGAGTGTGCATCAACCGCGATTAAGAACATTGCTGATCCATTTATGGACTCCAAGTCAATGCGTACCCTTTGCCATGGAGATGAGGGCCACTCCCATGGATGTAGAGGGGCTTGTGGTGGAGCGTTTTGGACCTTCTGGCATCCTAGGCAGCTCTTGGTCATTTCTTCGATGTCTCCATCGATACCTGGCCACCATACAAATGCCCTGGCTAGGTTCTTCATTTTCACTCCACCCAGATGCCCCTCGTGAAGCTCCTTTAGCACTTTATCCTGGAGTTTGGGTGGAATCACCACTCTGGATCCACACATCAGGGTTCCTCGGCACACTGACAGCTGTTCTCTTCTTTGCGAGAATGCTGGCAACAGTGGTTCGCCATGTGCTGGCCATCCCTTCACTGTTAAATCGTAGACTTGTGAGAGAGTCGGGTCATTTCTCGTTTCCCTTTCAATGGCAGAATTTGTTACTGGTAGACATTCGACTATGGTAGAGTGGAACATCTCCACTGGGTCTACTGTAGGTGCCTCTTCTACTGTTGGCAACGGTAGGCGCGATAAACCGTCAGCATTCCCATGCTGTTTTGATCCTTTGTATTCTATGTCATATTGGTGTGCCCCTAGAAAAAGGGACCACCTCTGTAGCCTTTGCGCTGTCATAATGGGAACACCCTTTTTAAGGTTGAATATGGAGATGAGGGGTTGATGGTCAGTCAACAAGGTAAATTTTTGTGCGTGTAGGTAATGGTTAAATTTCTTCACTCCCCATACCAGGCTGAGTGCTTCCCTGTCGATTTGGGCAGTTACGCTCAGCTGAGTTCAATGAGCGTGACGCAAAAGCTATCGGCCGTTCCGAGCCATCAGGGAATCTATGCGATAATACCGCTCCTACGCCGTAAGGGATGCATCGCACGCCAGTCTGATTGGCAGTGATGGGTTGTAATGAGCCAAAACTTCCTTGGACGTGATTAAGTCTTTGCATTTATGGAAGGCATGTTTACAGTCTTCGCTCCATTTCCAAATTACTCCTGTTTGTAGCAGTTCATTAAGAGGGTGCAGAAGAGTTGATAAGTTCAGTAAAAATTTATGATAGTAATTTATCAATCCCAGGAACGACCTTAATTGTGAAACATTTTCAGGTGCTGGGGCTTTTATGACCGCTTCAATTTTTTCAGGTGACTTATGCAACCCTTCCTTATTAATTATGTGGCCACAATATGATATTTGATTCTGGAAAAATTCGCACTTGGGGCGATTTGCTCGTAGGCCCTGTTCTCTCAGCCTAGTGAGCACCTGCTCCAAATTGGCAAGGTGCTCGTTGTCGTTTTCTCCTGTTACAAGGATGTCGTCTAGGTAGCATTGAGTCCCCGGAATCCCTTGGAGGACTTGCTCCATAGCTCTTTGCCAGATAGCTGGAGCTGATGCTACTTCGAAAACCAGTCGATTGTACTGGTACAGGCCTTTGTGTGTATTTATCGTGAGATACTTTCTAGAGGCCTCTTCAACCTCCAGCTGTAGATATGCCTGTGCCAAGTCAATTTTGGTGAAACGTTTCCCTCCGGATAGTGAGGCGAAAATATCTTCTATCCTCGGAAGAGGATACTGTACCGTGTGAAGGACCGGGTTTACAGTCACCTTGAAGTCTGCACAGATGCGAATTTTTCTCTGTTCTTCAGATTTATCATTATTCAACGCTTTCTTCATGACCGGGACGATGGGTGTTGCCCACTCGCTCCAATCTATCTTGGATAATACGCCTGCCTTTTCCAAATTCTCCAGCTCTGCCTCGACTGCTGGACGAATTGCGTATGGCACCGGCCTTGCCTTAAAAAACTTGGGAATTGCCGCATCTTCCACTTTTATTGAGGCGGTGATGCCTTTCAAGGTTCCTCGTTTCTCTTGAAACACTTCTTTGGCGTTGGCCAAGATGTCTTTTAATCGTTCAGGTATGACGTCATCATCATTTTTTTTCTTACTGGTCACCGTCAGTGCCTGAATGGAGTGCCAGTCTAAACGTATCGTCCTGATCCATTCACGTCCCAACAGCGGTGGACCACCATCTTGTAGAACGTATAAATACAACTTCTGTATTTCCTTGCCGTTGTATACAACAGGCACCCTTATTTTTCCTTTGAGGTATACTTTCTGCCCCGTATATGTTTTCAAGATAATGGATGTGTCTTTTAAAGGTATATGCGGAAATAGCCGCTCGTAATCCCGTCGATTTATGATGGTCAGAGCTGATCCTGTATCTAGCTCCATTTTAACTGGGGACCCTGCTATCGTGAGGGTAACCCAAATGGTCTGGTAATCTTCTTTGGCAATTACATTATGTAATTTGAGACAGCTTAGTCTCTTGTTTCCGGAGTCGCTATCATTCTTCTGGTCTTTGGAGCTACTGTCCGTCATCATTTGTACCTTTCTGTACTTTTGTTTATTGATTTTTTTTTCCTGTCCGTGGATTTTTTTTGTCCAGATCGGCATACCCGTGCAATGTGTCCAATCTTTCCGCATTGCCTGCATGCTTTGTCCTTGAACCAGCAGTCCCTCTGGTCATGGGTGGATCTGCCGCAGCGATAACATCTCTCGAAACCCTGTGTCATTTCATGGGTGCCGAAGTCCTGTGTCTTTTGCTGTATCTCTGCAGCTCCTCTTGCGGCTGCTTCGTATGATACAGCCATACTGAAAGCCTTGTCCAGTGTCAAATCTTTCTCAGAAAGCAGCCTTTTCTGTGTTCCTTCACTTAGGAGACCGCAGACGAATTTGTCTCGTAGAGAATCTGCCAGTCCTGCCCCGAATTGGCAGTGCTTTGATAGCTTTCTTAATTCGGTGAGGTAATCAGCGTTACTTTCATTCTTGTGCTGATTCCTCTTGAAGAATTTGAATCGTTCCGCTATCAGCAGCGGTGTTGGGTTTAAGTGCTCCTGTAGGGTATCAACAATTTCCTTAAAATTCTTGTCTTTTGGTTTGGCTGGAGTGATTAAGTTTCGTAACAGCCCGTATGTCTTTGCGCCCATTAGATTTAGAAGTACTGACGCCTTTTTATCATTTTCTATTCCATTTGCTGTGCAATATACCTCCACTCTTTCCACATATGTGGTCCAATCCTCTATATCATTATCAAAAGCATCAATATTGCCAGCCTTAGGCATCCTGGAAAAAAAAATGGCGCTTCCCGCGCTTTCCCGCCGCTGCTGACAACGCTGTTTTCCGCGATTTTTTATTTTTTTATTTACAGGTGGAGACTCATTCCTGCCGGACTCTCTGGGACTTTCCCCCCCCTCTGCTAGGTCCGAACGCCGACCTGCTTTGCAGCGCCGGCCGTCTCCCGAGTGCTCCCCCCCCGTCTGTTTCTGCTTGCCTCCGTCTTCGCTGCTTGGCCTCGCCGCAGAGCCAGCCGATGGAGCCCTAGCCCACCCAGGAAGGATTATTGCAGTACCTGCCACCAGCTCGGCTAGCTGCTGAAACCACAGTTTTTTTTTCTTGCTTTTCTTCGACTTTGGACGTCTGAGGAATCGATGTCCTTGAGGTGCTGCCGAATTGCAGGTAAGTCCGTTTCCAATTCGTCGCCACTGTTGTATCCGTGTGTTAATAGAGACACTGAAGGCAGGAGTTGGTTTCACAGGTGTTTACTGAACAAAGAATGGAGGTGAACTAACTGATACAACACAATATACAGGCTTATATAACCCGAGTGGCCATTACCGGCATTACAGTACACAGGGGGCTCTTAAAGGCACATACACTACACACTCTATGAACTCTTCCTCGAGGCTACCTTGGCCAATTTGATTTGTCCAATCAATATGAAGATTAAAATTGCCCATGATTATTGCTGTACCTTTCTTACAAGCTTCCATTATTTCTTGATTTATACACTGGCCTACAGTGTCGCTACTGTTGGGGTCCTATAGACGACTCCCACCAGTGACTTCTTTCCCTTATTATTTCTTATCTCCTCCCAAACTGATTCTACATCTTGATCTTCCGAGCCAAGATCATTTCTCACTACTGAACTGATCTCATCAGCTCCTTTTCCTTTCTGCCTATCCTTCTGAAATGTCAAATACCCCTGAATACTCAGTTCCCAGCCTTGGTCACCTTGCAACCACGTCTCTGTAATGGCTATCAGATCATACCCATTTATATCTATTTGTGCCATCAACTCATCTATCTTGTTATGAATGCTGCGTGCATTCAGATAAAGAGCTTTTAATTTTGTCTTTTTACTATTTTTCCATGTTTTGACCCCACTTTCTGATGCACTCTTATTTTTATATGTTCTGTCCCTTCCTGTCACACTCTGGTTACCATTACCCCCATCGCTACCCTGCTCTATTGCCTAGTCCTTTCTCTTTGACTTTTTAAATTCCCGCTTACCTGAACCCTCCCCCCCACTATTTAGTTTAAAGCCCTCTCTACAGCCCTAGTTATTCGATTTGCCAGGACTCTAGCCCCAGCATGGTTCAAGTGAAGCCTATCCCAACGGAACAGCTCCCTCTTACCTCAGTACTGGTTCCAGTGCCCCATGAATCGAAACCCATTTCTACCACACCAATCCTTGAGCCACGCATTCATCTCTCTGATCTTATTGACCTTATGCCAATTTGCTCTTCTCCTTCCCAGTCATCTGGTGGCTTGTAATCTCCTTTGCTGCTTCCACCTCTAGCTGGAAATCATTTGCTTGCTTTCAGAAATAAGTACTAAGGGAACTTACATTACGAATGCAAGTAAGCTCACTTTTATTTAACAGAATCTTAGACTGACACTGAAGGTATAAAACCTGCCACAGATTAAATTTTTGGGGATTTATGCAAAGTTAATACAACTGCTGAAAAGAATGATTCAGACATTGAGCAAGATTTGATGATCATTGATGAATGCATAAAAATCAAATGCCAAACATCAAGTATTAGATACATTATTTCAAATATCCAATTATTGGGATTTGAAACCATACAGCTGATTACCTTTAAAGGAACACTGCAGGATAAGATGCTCCAATGATTGTTGAGTATTCAAGCAAAGTACCATCCAGTAAGTCATTTATGTCTATGATTTTTTTTTTAAATTACCATGCTGTCGCTGGCCTCCCATTTTTCCAGTTTCATTCTGCTTCTGAGGCTGGGACGCCAATCTTTTTGCTTCTGCTCCCACCATTCCTCCTGTCTTGTTTCACTATAAGGAACACCAAGAGGTGCTAGAAGCTGAGGTCAAGCGAAGCAACATCATGTTCTCACATTTGGTCTTAAATGCTGGCGGTGTAAACCCCAATTGGGTGCCCTGTCACTGCAATGCAAGTTTTTTTCAAAAATTACATTTTCTTTTGCAATTTCTCCCAGAAACAATAATGGATAGACTATTATTGTTGGTCTGCATTGCAATAACATCATTGCACCATCAAAACTCAACAAAGCAAAACTTCCACCTGTTTTTAGGTTCTGGCACTGGCCTCATTGTAAATTCTTGGGTCAGCCAGTTTACATAGGTGGAGGCATACAAGCTGTGTAAATGTAGCTTGAAATGTCTCAGATTTACGGGGGAGGTGGGGTGAGGGGGAGGGTCAATGGGGCTGGAAAATACCTGGAGGAGAGGCAGTGACCTGGTGCAGCAGCAAGATATAAAACACGCTCCTACTTAAAGGGCTATGGCAGCACTGGAGGAAGCAGGCAACCTGGACCACATAGATAGCAGCCAAATCGAAGAAATAGGCAGCAAGCTTCAGCAACTTGGACTTGCATGTCCTCCTTACAGAGATACGGAGCAGGAGGGACAGTCTGTTTGGCGTCAGTGGCTGCAGACCCACCAAGAATGTGCAGCAAAGTTTGTGGAGGGAGGTGGCTGTTTTACAGTGCAGGAAGAAATTGAACAACCACCAGAAAAGCCAATGTAAGGTACATGCTCCCCCAATCCTTCCTTGCAGTCTCTTTATATGTGTGATACTCCTTCATTCATTACCCTCATAGAGCCAGAGGTGAAAGTGGGATCTGACAGTGGGAACTGTAGGCTAACCAGACGTCTTGTTCCTGGCTCTCGAGCCTGCCGATTCAGACTGTTCCTCCTTCCTATCCAACTCCCACACATGGTATGATATTGTTGCTACCACAGAGACATGGTTGAGGGAGGGGCAGGACTGGCAGCTCAATATTCTGGGGTATAGAATCTTCAGGCGAGACAGAGGGGGGTGCAAAAGAGGAGGGGGTGTCGCAATATTAATCAAGGAGTCAATTACTGCTGTAAGGAGGGATGATATCTTAGCAGGTTCCTCTAATGAGGCCATATGGATAGAACTTAAACAAAAAGGGGGCAAGCACTTTGCTGGGAGCGTACTACAGGCCCCCAAACAGTCAGGGGGAGATAGAGGAACAGATATGTAGGCAAATCTCAGAGAAGTGTAGAAATAATAGGGTAATAATAGTAGGGGATTTCAACTTCCCCAATATTAACTGGGATAGTCAGAGTGTGAAGGCTTAGAGGGTGCGGAATTCTTAAAGTGCATCCAGGAGAGCTTTTTGAGCCAGCATGTAGAATGTCCTACAAGAGAGGGGGCGGTACTGGACCTAATTCTAGGGAATGTAGCCGGGCAAGTGGTAGATGTATCAGTAGGAGAGCATTTTGGTGACAGTGACCATAATTTGGTGAGATTTAAGGTAGTCATGGAAAAGGACAAAGGTGGACCGGAAATAAAGGTTCTAAATTGGGGGAAGGCCGATTTTAATATTGATATACCTATCAATTCATCCAATGAAAAGCGACGAGTTAAGATAGTAACTATAGGTTTTTATTGGCTAAATAACAGAGCCCACCCTCGTGGGTGATCGGGTCCAACAAGGAGGAATACCAGCCAGTCGACCACCTTTATACCTGGGCAAGCAGGCGGAGTCATGGGCGGAGTCAGCTGTGGTCAGCCCAGGTATAACAGCGTGACAAGAGGTGACCTTGTGTAGTGATACAACAGTGTAAACAGTGATAACCATAGTGTAACGATAGTGAATGATAAAAGTGGTTTACCACATTCACCCCTTGTTTAGATTTGAGTCCGGCGGGGTGAAGTGTACTACCAGTTCGGGTATGTCAGTCTGTCCGGAGGCCTCGTAAGTCTCTCTGATGGGCGCAGCAGCGGCGGCGGTGATGCAGTATCCGATGTTAATGCTGGTGTCTGCGTGGTCGGCGAAGGCTCGTGGGGTTCCGGCATGCCGTCTACCTGGGGTGGATTTGGGGGGGTGGTGGGGGTTAACGGTGGTGTCTCAGGGGTGCCTGAGGGTGCAAGGTCTCGTAAGGAGACTGTGTCCTCCCGCCCGTCTGGGTATGCCACATAGGCGTACTGGGGGTTGGCGTGCAGGAGGTCCACCCTCTCGACCAGGGGGTCCGTTTTATGGGCCCTCACGTGCTTTCGCAGCAAGACGGGCCCCGGAGAAGTCAGCCATGTTGGTAGCGAGGTTCCCGTAGTCGACTTCCTGGGGAAAACAAACATTCGTTCATGGGGGGTGGCGTTAATGGCCGTGCAAAGCAGTGACCGGATGGAATGCAGCGCTGCCGGGAGGACTTCCTGCCAGCGAGAGGTTGGCAGGCCCTTAGACTTTAAGGCTAAGAGAACGGCCTTCCAGACAGTCGCGTTCTCTCTTTCCACCTGGCCGTTCCCTCGGGGGTTGTAGCTGGTGGTCCTGCTTGCAGCAATGCCTCTCACTAGTAGGAACTGGCGAAGTTCCTCGCTCATGAAGGATGAGCCCCGGTCGCTATGTATATAGTTCGGGAACCCGAACAAGGCGAAGAGGTCGTTCAGGCATTTGATGACCGTGGTACTGGTCATGTCTGGGCAGGGGAAGGCAAAGGGGAAACGGGAGTACTCATCAATGATGTTGAGGAAGTGCACATTACGGTCAGAGGACGGGAGGTGCCCCTTAAAATCGATGCTCAAGCGCTCGAAGGGGCGGGTGGCCTTGATCAGGCTTGCTCTGTCCGGCCTAAAGAAATGCGGTTTGCATTCGGCGCAGGTTTGGCAGTTCCTGGTCCTGACCTCCTCGATGGAGTAGGGCAGGTTGCGGGCCTTAATGAAGTGGTAAAGTCTGGTGACCCCGGGGTGGCAGAGGTCGTTGTGGAGGGTCTGCAGTCTATCAATTTGCGCGTTGGCGCATGTACTTCGTGATAGAGCATCTGGGGGTTTGTTCAGTTTACCAGGCCGGTACAAGATATCATAATCATAGGTGGAGAGCTCGATTCTCCACCTCAAGATCTTGTCGTTCTTGATTTTGCCCCTCAGCTTGTTATTAAACATAAAAGCGACCGAACGCTGGTCGGTGAGGAGGGTAAATCGTTTGCCTGCCAGGTAATGCCTCCAGCGTCGTACTGCCTCCACGATCGCCTGGGCCTCCTTCTCGACCGAAGAGTGTCGGATCTCAGGGCCCTGGAGGGTCCTGGAGAAGAAGGCCACAGGTCTCCCCGCCTGGTTAAGGGTTGCTGCTAGGGCGAAGTCGGATGCATCGCTCTCCACTTGGAAAGGGATAGACTCATCCACCGCGTGCATCGTGGCCTTAGCAATGTCTCCCTTTATGAGGGAGAAGGCTGCGCACGCTTCTGCCATCAGGGGGAAGGAGGTGGACTTCATGAGGGGTCTGGCTTTGTCCGCATAATTCGGCACCCATTGGGCATAGTAGGCGAAGAGCCCCAGGGTTCTCTTCAGCGCCTTTGGACAGTGGGGGAGGGGTAGCTCCATGAGGGGGCGCATTCTTTCGGGGTCGGGGCCGATGACCCCGTTCTCTACTACGCAGCCGAGGATGGCGAGACGCGAGGTGTTAAACACACATTTCTCCTTATTGTAAGTGAGGTTCAGCCGTTCGGCCGTACGGAGGAATTTCTCCAGATTAACATCGTGGTCCTGCCGGTCGCGGCCGCAGATGGTGACGTTATCTAGATAAGGGAACGTGGCCTGCAGCCCGTTCTGGTCAACCATCCGGTCCATCTCCCTTTGGAAGACCGAAACCCCGTTGGTGACGCCGAAGGGAACCCTAAGGAAGTGGTAGAGGCGGCCATTCGCCTCGAAGGCGGTATACTGGCGGTCCTCAGGGCGGATAGGGAGTTGGTGATAGGCCGACTTAAGGTCGATGGTGGAGAATACCCGGTACTGTGCAATCTGATTGACCATATCAGATATGCGGGGAAGGAGGTATGCGTCCAGCTGGGTGTACCGGTTTATGGTTTGGCTGTAGTCGATGACCAGGCGGTTTTTATTGCCGGTCTTAACGGCTACGACCTGGGCACGCCAGAGGCTGTTGCTCCTCTCGATGATGCCCTCCTTCAGGAGACGCTGCACCTCAGAGCTAATAAAAGCTCTGTCCCTGGCGCTGTACCGCCTGCTCTTGGTGGCGATGGGTTTACAGTTGTGGGTGAGGTTAGCGAACAGGGAGGGGGGCGGGACCTTGAGGGTGGATAGGCCGCAGGTGGTATGCGGTGGGCGGTTTAAAGGCTGCTGGTTGTCGACTGTGAGTGGGGGGATGGGTCCACCGTATGCCAAAGTGACACTTTGAAGGTGGGATTGGAAGTCCAGCCCTAGTAGGACGGCAGCGCAGAGCTGGGGCAGGACGAGGAGTTTAAAATTTTTATACTCCGTGCCCCTAACCGACAGGGTCACAACACAGTAGCCGCTGATGTCTGTAGAATGGGACCTCGACGCCATCGAGATCCGGTTGCGCGTTGGCCGGACAGTGAGGGAGTAGTGGCTCACCGTGTCTGGATGGATGAAACTCTCCGTGCTTCCGCTGTCGAACAGGCAGGTCATGGCGTGGCCGTTTACTTTGATGTCCATCATGGACTTGGACAGGTGATGCGGGCGAGCTTGGTCCAGTGTGACGGAGGCTAGTGTATGGCTGAGCGAGCTGCTGTAGTCTGCGGGTGAGGCGGTGGTCGGGTCTGGAGACAAGGTGGCGGTCGAGTGTGGTGGACAAAATGGCGGCGCCCACGAGGTTGAATAAAATGGTGGAGGAGATGGCCGCCCCCACAACTCACATGAGGCACTGCTGGCGTCGGTGGCCTTGATCAAAGATGGCCGCCCCCACGACTCTCACGAGGGGATACTGGCATCTGTGGCCTTGATGAAAGATGGCCACCCCCACAACTCGCATGAGGCACTGCTGGCGTCTGTGGCTCTCCCCCTGCAGGCCTTAGCGAAGTGGCCTTTCTTGTGGCAATCGGAGCAAGTCGCGTTTCTTGCAGGGCAGCGCGTCCTCGGGTGTTTCGCCTGGCCACAGAAGAAGCAGCCGGCGGCCCGATCGCGGGGCTCCGATGTTGCAGCTGGTACCGGGGGTGGCGGTCCCGATCGGTTCTGGGACGCCGACGCTGAGGTAGGTCCCAGAGGCGGCGGTGCGAGGGGTATTGCGGCCGGGGTCGGGCCGGAGTCCCAGGGTCGCGCAGCACAGTACCTGGAATACGCCTCGAGGTCCCGATGGGCCACTTCCAGAGAGCGAGCAAGGGCTGCAGTTGTATTCAGGTCGAGGTCCTTTGATTCGAGCAGTCTTTTCCGTGAGTAGTCGGACCGAAGGCCTTTCACGAAGGCATCGCGGATATTCCCTTCAGTATTTTCTGCAGCCGTTACAGCTTTAAAGTCACAGTCCCTGCCGAGTGTTTGTAGCGCCCGTAAAAATTCATCTACAGACTCTCCTGGCTGTTGTGAGCGGGATCTTAGGAGATGTCTGGCATACATAGAGTTTACCGGGCTCCGGTACTGCTCTTTCAGCAGGTTGAGGGTGTCCTCGTATGTAGTAAGTTCCTGGATGAGTGCAAATACTTTAGGGCTCACTTGGGCGGTCAGAACTCTTAGTTTGGATCCCGGAGGCACGCCGGATTCTCCCAGGTAGGATTCGAAACAGCTCAGCCAGTGTTTGAAGTCGAGGGCTGAGTTCGCTGCCTGTGGGTTTAGATCCAGGTACGGCGGTCGGAGGGCTCGCAGCCAGGCCGGCTGCTGTGGCTGTTGTAGCTGGCCGTTTGGCTGGTCATTTGGCTGCTCCGATCCACTCATTTCAAAATTTAGCCAATAAAATTGATATACCTATCAATTCATCCAATGAAAAGCGACGAGTTAAGATAGTAACTATAGGTTTTTATTGGCTAAATAACAGAGCCCACCCTCGTGGGTGATCGGGTCCAACAAGGAGGAATACCAGCCAGTCGACCACCTTTATACCTGGGCAAGCAGGCGGAGTCATGGGCGGAGTCAGCTGTGGTCAGCCCAGGTATAACAGCGTGACAAGAGGTGACCTTGTGTAGTGATACAACAGTGTAAACAGTGATAACCATAGTGTAACGATAGTGAACGATAAAAGTGGTTTACCACAAATATGATAAGGCAGGATCTGGCCAAAGTGGACTGGGATCAGCTACTTGTAGGAAAATCCACATCAGAGCAGTGGGAGTCTTTCAGAAAGGAAATAGAGAGAGAGTACAATGCCAACATGTTCCTGTAAAGGTCAAGGGTGGGACCAACAAGCCCAGGGAACCATCGATGTCAAGAGATATACAAGAATGGATTAGGAAAAAAAGGGAGGCTTTTAGCAGAATGAAGGACTAAAAACAGTGGATGCCCTAGAGGAGTATAGAAAGTGCAGGGGAATACTTAAAAAAGAAATTAGGAGAGCGAAGAGGGGGCATGGAAAAACACTGGCGGGCAAAATAAAGGAAAATCCCAAGGTGTTTTATAAGTATATTAAGGGCAAGAGGATAACCAGGGAAAGAGTAGGGCCCATTAGGGACCAAAGTGGCAATCTATGTGTAGAGCCGGACAATGTAGGTGAGATTTTAAATGAATATTTTGCATCTGTGTTCACTATGGAGAAGGACGATGTAGGCCTAGAAATCAGGCAGGGGAATTGTGATATACTTGAACAAATTAGTATTGAGAGGGAGGAGGTACTAGCGGTTTTAGCTGGCTTAAAAGTGGATAAATCCCCAGGCCTAGACGAGATGTATCCCAGGCTGCTGTGTGAGGCAAGGGAGGAGAATGCAGGGGCTCTTCACACAAATTTTCAGAACCTCTCTGGCCACAGGGTAGGTGCCAGAGGACTGGAGAACAGCTAACGTAGTACCATTATTCAAGAAGGGTAGTAGGGATAAACCAGGGAATTACAAGCCAGTGAGCCTAACATCAGTGGTAGGGAAATTATTGGAAAAATTTCTGGGACAGAATTAGTCTCCACTTGGAGAGGTAAGGATTAATCAAGGATAGTCAGCATAGCTTTGTCAGGGGGAGATCATGTCTAACCAATTTGATTGAATTTTTCGAGGGGGTGACTAGGTGTGTGGATGAGGGTAGTGCAGCTGATGTAGTCTACATGGACTTCAGTAAGGCTTTTGACAAAGTCCCACATGGGAGACTGGTCAAGAAAGTAAGAGCCCATGGGATCCAGGGCAATTTGGCACATTGGATCCAAAATTGGCTTAGTGGCAGGAGGCAGAGGGTGATGGTCAAAGGTTCTTTGTGACTGGAAGCCTGTGTCCAGTGGTGTACTGCAGGGATCGGTGCTGGGTCCTTTGCTGTTTGTAGTGTACATTAATGATTTAGATATGAATGTAGGGGGTATGATCAGTAAGTTCGCAGATGACACGAAAATTGGTGGAGTGGTAAATAGTGAGGGGGGAAGCCTCAGGCTACAGGACGATAGAGACGGGTTGGTCAGATGGGCAGAACAGTGGCAAATGGAATTTAACCCTGAAAAGTGTGAGGTGATGCATTTTGGGAGGACTAAGAAGTCAAGGGAATACACAATGAATGGTAGGACCCTAGGAAGGACAGAGGATCAGAGGGACCTTGGTGTGCATGTACATAGATCCCTGAAGGCAGCAGGACAGGTAGATAATGTGGTTAAAAGGGCATATGGGATACTTGCCTTCATTAGCCGAGGCATAGAATATAAGAGCAGGGAGGTTATGATGGAGCTGTATAAAACTCTAGTTTGGCCACAGCTGGAATACTGTGTGCAATTCTGGTTGCCACACTATAGGAAGGATGTGATTGCATTGGAGAGGGTGCAGAGGAGATTCACCAGGATGTTACCTGGGCAGAAGCGCTTCGACTATGAAGAGCGACTGGACAGGCTGGGGTTGTTTTCCTTAGAGCAGAGAGGGCTGAGGGGGAACCTGATTGAGGTGTACAAAATTATGAGGGGCAGAGATAGAGTAGATAGAAATGAACTTTTCCACTTAGTAGAGGGGTCAATAACCAGGAGGCATAGTTTCAAGGTAAGGGGCAGGAGGTTTAGAGGGGATTTGAGAAAATGTTTTTCACTCAGAGGGTTGTTGGAATCTGGAACTCACTGTCTGAAAGGGTGGTAGAGGCAGGAATCCTCACAACATTCAAGAAGCATTTAGGTGAGCGCTTGAAACGCCATAGCATACAAGGCTACAGACCAAGTGCTGGAAAATGGGATTAGAGTAGACAGGGCTTGATGGCCGGCGCGGACACAATGGGCCGAAGGGCCTCTTTCTGTGCTGTATAACTCTATGATTCTATGGATGAGGTCAGCAAATCACATTGTAGGATAAACATCTTCGTGCTCTCCATTCCCTGTGATCTTCATCTCACAGCCTGTGGTATGCAAGGTGGACATATTTCCTACCAATAATTGCTTTTTATTTTTCCCAGAATTTGGATAAAAATACATCTCATCTTGTAGGAAATTAGCAATTTGAATTGAAAAATTTATTGTTCAAAAGTAAGTTCTTAATGTGGCTCATTAGCTTCTTAAAGCAATCATTAGTACTTTATATAGTAAATGGGACACATTTTTATGTTACTGACTTACTTTATATTCAGCCACTTTGTCACTGCATCAAACTAAATAAAGACTGGATTATATTAAATACTGACATAACGTAGCAAATACTTTTGCAGGATTATGGTATGTTGGCCTTTATTGCAAGGGGGTTGGAGTACAAGAATACGGAAGTCTTGCTGCAATTGTACAGGACTTTGGTGAGACCACACCTGGAGTACTGTGTACAGTCTTGGTCTCCGTACTGTTGTGTATGTAATATGTGTGCTACTTTGAACCTATGGACAGGACTGCACTACTTGTTGGGCGTAGTGATACGCAGTACCACTCCTGGCCATAGGGGTATAAATAGTACTGTGGGTACTGATCTCCCCTCAGTTCCCGCCTGTGGGCATGAAGTAAAGACCTACGTGCAGTCCCTCCCTCCAACCAGTAAAGACCTGTTTGAGTTATACGTTTAAGTCTTTGTGTTAATTGTTCAATACAATACACATACTTAACACTGGCGACGAGTCTGATTCGGACCCTGCGGCAGTCACTCCACGGCAGCTTCGTCCACAGCCAGGACGTTGCAGAGAGGTTTCCACCCTCTCCACCCCACTGGAAGACATCCTGACCTCGGAGCCTCCATCGGCGACCGTCAGCATCTTCTCCAGCTTGGTGGTGGGTAAGCCGTTGTCTGAGCCGGGCAGCGACGCGACAGGCAGTCGACCGCGTTGGCCGCATGAACGGGGCTGGGGGAGCTGGAGGAATAGGGCGCGAGAGCCGCTTCGAGCGGGAGGCGTTTCAACAGAGCGATCGCATCTCCTGATAAGAGCCGAGAGCCGCTTCGCGATCCAGCGATCGCATCCGCTGATAAGGGCCGCACTCGGGTGATCGCGGCGAAGATAAGGGCCGCACTCGGGGGCTGAAGGGAGACGGCGTCGGGGGACGGGTGAAGACCGCCAAGCGCGGGAAAACCGCCATTTTGTGGGCGGAGGACGACGGCAAGAGCGGGAAGCCGCCATCTTTGATAACAAGTAAACAAAATAAAATCTGAGAAATTGCAAATCTACAATGCCTAAACACGGGAATATTAGCACCTTTGATAGTGACCTCGAAGATTGGGCCATATATGTTGAAAGAGTAAAAAATTATTGTATGGCCAATAAAATTCGTGACCAAGATAAAGCTCTAACATTATTAAATTTAATGGGTGCGAAGACATACGGGCAATTGAAACACCTGTTATCACCAGATGAACCGGCGGATAAGACGTTCGATGAGATTGTTACTGTCCTGAAAGATCATCTAAACCCCACGCCGCTGATGCTTGCGGAACGATTTAAATTTTACGACAGAAGGCAGCTACAGCATGAAAGCAATGCTGATTATTTGCTGGAATTGCGTAAATTAGCGAAATATTGCCAGTTTGGAACGGGACTGACAGAGGCACTTCGAGACAAATTTGTGTGTGGCTTATTTAAACAGGATACACAAAAGCGACTGCTAGAGGAGAATGAGCTGACGCTTGAGAAGGCGGTCACTATGGCAGCAGCACACGAAGCCGCAGCGAGAGGCACGGCAGTAATGCAGCTACGGTCACCGGAGCTCAGTGCACACAAATTGGGTGTGAGTCCTGGCAAATGTTATCGTTGTGGAAAGACAACGCATGATCAGAACCAGTGTTGGTTTAAAAACCAAGAATGTAGAACTTGTGGTAGGCTTGGACATATAGCTAGAGTATGCAGGTCAGGGAAGAAGACCAGCAACAAGAAGTCACCGCAAGGAAAATACGCAAAGGTACACAAGGTGACCGAACAGGAGTCCGATTCAGACGCTAGCAGTAATGAACTGGCTAGCTTAAGAGTACTCAACGCTGGTAAGGGTGCAGACCTCCAGACAATTTGGGTCACTCTTCAGATAGAAGGAGTCCAAGTAAAACTGGAATTGGACACTGGATCGGCATTGACGGTCATAAATAAGAAAGATTACGGAAAGTTATTCCAACATATTCCCCTACAGGATACGGGGATTATATTGAAAACATACACGGGGCAAAGAGTGTACCCCATCGGGAAAATAGAGGTTGCAGTGGTCCACAAGGGCGAAGACAGTCAAATAATGGACTTATATGTGATATCTGAAGGAGGTTCTCCACTACTAGGACGGGAGTGGATTAGGAAAATGAATATGGACTGGCATTTCCTACAAACAATAACGAGTGAGAACTCGGTGAAGATAGTCGGCCCAGACTCTGGAACGGATGATGGTAAGCCCAACTCAGGTGCAAAAGACAAAGTTTCAGCACAGAATTCCACTGAGCAACAACAACATAGTTTAACTGTGGATTCTGAGTCTGGCAAGTCTACTGATGTGCCCATTTCTGAGGGACACCGGGCTCGAACTCAACTCCATTTCAAACTACAACAGCAATTAGAACAAATGCTTCGCCGTTGTGAGCAAGAGTTGAATGCAACGAAAGAGTTCTTTGATATAGAGTTGGAGAATCTGGAAAGACAACAGAAGCAGCTGATGGAGAAAATGGAGCAGGAGCACACAAAACGTCTGATGTCAGAGGAGTTAACGGTCAGCCAACTCCTGCATATGCTGAAGGACAGGACTCTGAAATGGGAAAAACTTGAACACGAACTTCAATATTCAAACGAAAGGGGTTCGGAGCTCTCAAAGGTTATTGGAAGAGCTGAGGTGGCAACACAGACTGAGATGACTGCAACAGAGCAGCCCTTGGATGCCAAAAGTACGCTGACTCACGTCAACGTAGAACAACAGGCCGCTGAAACAGCTGCTCCGGTAGAGGGATTGAATAGTCCGATCAATCAATCTCCAAAAGAAGTTGAAGTAGTAAAATCTCAAATGAGGTCATTAGTAAACGACTTGCTGAAAGCCCAGAAAAAGCTGGATGAAGAGGTACGCATGAAGAAGTCTCTTCAGGAAAGATGTCTGGACTTGGAACAAAAGCTGGCTAACGCCCAGCTGGGTATGGAGGAAATAGAAGACCCTCTCGCTGGCCTAGATCAGGACGACACCGAATATTACTATGTCCTGTCCTGCCCAACTTGTAACTTCGACTCCCACCATACAGAAATCATGGAGGAGCACCGAAAGTCTACGGAACATCGGGAGAAGGTGGCTCTACTACGGAAAAAGGAGGGAGGGAGAGAAGGAGGAACTGCGCATGCAGCTGGCAGCTGACAGTGGAGCCCAGAGAGTCTCCAAGAAGCAGAAAAGGAAAAGTCGAAACAGAAGATGACCCATCTGAACCATTATTACCTCTACCAGATCACACACGTGGTCCCTCCGAACGGAGCCAATTCAGTTCGGAAGTTCAAACTGTTAAATCCATGGAAGGACTATTGAATGAGTCACTCCAGCAACGTGAACCGACTCCACCACAGAGATTGAATCTGTGAACTGTTTTCCGCAGAGACTGAATCTGTGATCTGTTTTGACATGAAGTTATCTATGTTATTCTGTTATGTAAACCTGAAGTTATATATGTATATATGTTATTATGTTATGTTAAATGGGGAGATGACTGTAAAGCTAGGAAGGGAGGAATGTTGTGTATGTAATATGTGTGCTACTTTGAACCTATGGACAGGACTGCACTACTTGTTGGGCGTAGTGATACGCAGTACCACTCCTGGCCATAGGGGTATAAATAGTACTGTGGGTACTGATCTCCCCTCAGTTCCCGCCTGTGGGCATGAAGTAAAGACCTACGTGCAGTCCCTCCCTCCAACCAGTAAAGACCTGTTTGAGTTATACGTTTAAGTCTTTGTGTTAATTGTTCAATACAATACACATACTTAACACGTACCTAAAGAAGGATATACAGTACTTGCCTTAGAGGGGGTGCAATGAAGGTTCATTAGATTGATTCCTGGGCTGAGAGGATTGTCCTATGAGGAGAGATTGAGTGGAATGGGCCTATACTCTCTGGTGTGAAGAATGAGAGGTGATCTCATTGAAACATAAGATTCTGAGAGGACTTGACATGGTAGATACTGTGAGGCTGTTTCCCCTGGCTGGAGAACTAGGCATCATAGTCTCAGGATAAGGGGTCGGCCATTTAGGACTGAGATGAGGAAAAATTTCTTCACTTCATCTTTGGAATTCTCTACCCCAGAGAGCTGTGGATGCTGAATCATTGAGTATATTCAAGGCTGAGATTGATAGATTTTTGGATTCAAGGTATTTGAGGATCGGGCGGGAAAGTGGAGTTGGGGTACAAGATCAGCCATGATCTTATTGAATGGCGGAGCAGGCTCGAGGGGCCGTATGGCTTACTCCTGCTCCTAATTCTTATGTTCTTAAGATTAATATGTGAACATGTAGTGTAGCCTTTAACAGATCATAGGCTTTTAGTCCCACTATAATTTTTCTCCCATCAGATGAGTGAACTGAACTGCAATGAGTTTCTCATCAACTCTAAATAAATGTAATCTTGCCAAAATATTTAGCAACCATCCTAGATAAACAAAAAACAATCACCAAGAATATATGAACTGGTAAACAGATTTCCACTTGATGTAATAGGATAATGTAATAGGCCACACTTGGAATACTGTGTACAGTTCTGGCTGCCATATTATAAAAAGGATAAAGAGGCACTGGAGAGGGTGCAAAAAGGATTTACAAGGATGATACCAGAAATGCGAGGTTATTCCATCAGGAAAGGATGAGCAGCCCGGGCCTCTTTTCTCTTGAAAAGAGATGGCTGTTGGATGACCTAATAGAGGTCTTTAAAATAATGAAATGTTTTGATAAGAGTAGATACAGAGTGAGTATTTCCACTTGTGTAGAAGAGCAAAACTAGAGGCCATCAATATAAGATAGTCACCAAGAAATCAAATAGGGAATTCAGAAGAAACTTCTTTACTCAGAGTGGTAAGAATGTGGAACTCACTACCACAGGGATTAGTTGAGGCAAATAGTATAGATGCATTTAAGGGGAAGCTAGATAACCAAATGAGGGAGAAGGGAATAGAGGGTTATGCTGATAGATGAGAAAAGATGGGAGGTGGCTTGAGACGAGCATAAACACCGACATGGACTGGTTGAGCCGAATGGCCTGTTTCTGTGCTGTATATTCTATGTAATGTTTATGTAAATTTTTTAAATTGGGGCATCCTTTAGATTGATTACTGACTTGTCAGACTGATCTGTGGAATGGAAGGTGACCAATAATATTTGTGTGATGGCCTGACAGTGCATTTTATACAGTGGTTGGACACTGCTTTTTGCCTGCAATTCCCCACAGTGAGTTTCTAATCTCTCATGTTACTGGGAGAGATACTGAGGAGAAGTCAGGTACTTTTTCACAGTGAAGGATGTAAATTCAGAGGCCAGGTTATCTTTGGCTACTTTCTCATACTTCCTGGTGCCTGGGAGCAGATTACATAAGAACATAAGAAATAGGAGCAGGAATAGGCCACTTGGCCACTCGAGCCTGCTTCGCCATTCAATAAGATCATGGCTGATCTTGGGCTCAAAGCCACTTCCCCGCCCGCTCCCCATAACCCTTCACTCCCTTATCTTTCAAAAATCTGTCTATCTCCACCTTAAATGTATTTAATGACCCAGCCTCTACGGCTCTCTGGGGCAGAGAATTCCACAGATTTACGACCCTCTGAGAAGAAATTCCTCCTCATCTCAGTTCTAAAAGGGCGACCCTTTATTCTAAAACTGTGCCCCCGCATTCTAGATTTCCCCACGAGGGGAAGTAGCCTCTCTGCATCTACCTTGTCGAGCCTCCTCAGTACCTTATATGTTTCAATAAGATCACCTCTCATTCTTCTAAATTCCAATGAGTATAGGCCCAGCCTGCTTATCCTTTCCTCATAAGTCAACCCCTTCATCTCTGGAATTAACCTAGTGAATCGTCTCTGAACTGCCTCCAATGCAAGTATATCCTTCCTTAAATAAGAAGACCAAAACTGTACGCAGTACTCAAGGTGTGGTCTCACCAATACCCTGTACAGTTGTAGCAGGGCTTCTCTGCTTTTATATTCCAACCCCTTTGAAATAAAGGCCAACATTCCATTTGCCTTTTTGATTACTTGCTGTACCTGCATGCTAACTTTTTGTGTTTCATGCACAAGGACCCCCAGGTCCCCTCTGAGCTGTAGCATTTTGTAATCTCTCCCCATTTAAATACTAGTTTGCTTTTTTATTTTTCCTGCCAAAGTGTATAACCTTGCACTTTCCCACATTATACTCCATCTGCCAAATGTTTGCCCACTCACTTAGCCTGTCTATATCCCTTTGCAGGTTCTTTGAGTCCTCTGCACAACTGTATGTAGATTGTAAATAGTTGAGGCCCCAGCACTGATTCCTGTGGCACTCCACTAGTTACTGTTTGCCAACTGGAAAATGACCCATTTATCCCAACTCTCTGCTTTCTGTTAGTTAGCCAATTCTCTATCCATGCTAATATATTACCCCCAATTCCGTGAGCTCTTATCTTATGCAGTAACCTTTTATGTGGCACCTTATCGAATGCCTTCTGGAAATCCAAATACACCACATCTACTGGTTCACCTTTGTCCACCCTGCTCGTTACCTCCTCAAAGAACTCCAGCAAATTTGTTAAACATGATTTCCCTTTCATTAAACCATGCTGACTCTGCTTGACTGCATTATGATTTTCCAAATGCCCTGCTATTGCTTCCTTAATGAAGGACTCCAGCATTTTCCCAACGACAGATGTTAGGCTAACTGGTCTATAGTTTCCTGCTTTCTGTCTCCCTCCTTTCTTAAATAGGGGTGTTACATTTGTGGTTTTCCAATCTGCTGGGACCTCTCCAAAGTCCATAGAATTTTGATATATTGTAACCAATGCATCCACTATCTCTGTAGCCACTTCTTTTAAGACCCTGGGATGCAAGCCATCTGGTCCAGGGGACTTGTCATGTTTTCGTCCCATTATTTTACCAAGTACTATTTCCTTAGTGATAGTGATTGTCTTTAGTTCCCCCCTCCCTGTGGTCCCTTGATTATCCCTTATTGGAATGTTGTTAGTGTCTTCTACCGTGAAGACAGATACAAAATATTTGTTCAGAGTCTCTGCCATTTCTCCGTTCCCCATTATTAATTCCCCAATCTCATCTTCTGAGGGATCAACGTTTACTTTAGCTAACCTCTTCCTTTTTATATACCTGTAGAAGCTCTTACTATCTGTTTTAATGTTTCTTGCCAGTTTACTCCCTCAATTCATCTTCACTCTCTTTATTTTTTTAGTCATCCTTTGTTAGTTTTTAAAAATTTCCCAATTCTCTGGTCTCCCAACAATCTTGGCAACATTGTAAGCCTTCGTTTTCAATTTGATACCATCCTTTACTTCCTTAGTTAGCCACGGATGGTGCTCCCTTCTCTTAAAATCTTTGTTTCTCACTGGAATATATTTTTGTTGAGAGTTATGAAGTATCTCCTTAAATGTCTGCCACTGCATTGCAACTTTCTTACCCTTTATTTTTCCAGTCCACTTTAACCAGTTCTGCCCTCATGCCATTATAATTGCCTTGGTTTAAGATCAGGACACTGGTTTGAGATACAACTTTCTCACCCTCCAACTGAATTTCAAATTCAACCATGCTATGATCACTCTTTCCTAGAGGATCCTTTACTATGGGATCATTTATTAATTCTGTCTCATTACACAGTACCAGATTCAAGATAGCCTGCTCCCTGGTTGGTTCCATTACATACTGTTCTAGGAAACCATCCCGGATGCACTCTATGAACTCCTCCTCAAGGCTACCATGGCCAATTTGATTTGTCCAATCAATATGGAGATTAAAATCACCCATGATTATTACCGTACCTTTTTTACAGGCTTCCATTATTTGTTGATTTATACTCTGTCCAACAGTATTGCTACTGTTCGGAGGCCTGTAGACTCCACCAGAGATGTTTTCCCTTTATTATTTTTTATCTCCACCCAAACCGATTCTACATCTTGATCTTCTGAGCCAATATCATTTCTCACCACTGCACTGATCCCATGCTTTACCAACAAGGCCACCCCACCTCCCTTTCCTTTCTGTCTATCCTTCTGAATTGTCAAATACCCTGGAATATTCAGTTCCCAGCCCTGATCACCTTGCAACCACGTCTTTGTAATGGCTATCAGATCATACCCATTTGTATCTATTTGTGCCGTCAACTCATCTATCTTGTTACAAATGTTGCGTGCATTCAGATATAGATCTTTTAACTTTGTCTTTTTACCATTTCTCCTTGTTTTGGCCCCATTTTCTGTTGCACTCTTATTTTTAAACATTCTGTCCCTTCCTGTCACACTCTGGTTATTATTTCCCCCCTCTCTATCCTGCTCTATTGTTTTCTCATTTCTCATTGACTTTTTAAATTACCGCTCACCTGGACCCCCCCCCCCCCCCCCCCAACTATTTAGTTTAAAGCCCTCTCTACAGCCCTAGTTATTCAATTCGCCAGGACTCTAGCCCCAGCATGGTTCAACTAAAGCCCGTCTAAACGGAACAGCTCCCTCTTATCCCAGTACTGGTGCTAGTGCCCCACAAATCGAAACCCATTTCTCCCACACCAGTCTTTGAGCCACTCGTTCATTTCTCTGATCTTATTTACCCTATGCAAATTTGCTCGTGGCTCAGGTAGTAATCCAGAGATTATTACCTTTGTGGTTCTGCTTTTTAATTTAGCCCCTAGCTGGTCATACTCTCTCAGCAGAACCTCTTTCTTTGTCCTACCTATGTCATTGGTGCCTACGTGGACCATGACAACTGGATCCTCCCCCTCCCACTCCAAGTTTCTCTCCAGCCCAGATGAGATGTCCTTAACCCTGGCACCAGGCAGGCAACACAGCCTTCGGGACTCACGCTCTCGGCTGCAGAGAACAATGTCAATCCCCCTAACTATACTGTCCCCTATCACTGCAACATTTCATTTTACTCCCCCCACTTGAATGGCTCCCTGTACCACGGTGCTGTGGTCAGATTGCTCATCCTCCCTGCAGTTTCTGCCCTCGTCCACACCGGGAGCAAGAATCTTGTACCTGTTGGACAAGGCCAAGGGCTGAGGCTCCTCCATCACTACCTGGATCCCAATACCTGTCTCGCTTGTAGTCACACCCTCCTGTCCCTGACCATGGGCCAAATTGGAAGTAATTACTCTAGTGGGTGTAACTGCCTCCTGGAACTTAGTGTCCAGGTAAGGCTCCCTCTCCCTAATGTGTCGCAGTGTCTGAATCTCGGACTCCAGCTCATCAACTCTGAACCGAAGTTCATCAAGCAGCCAACATTTGCTGCAGATGTGGCCGCCTTGGGCCTCAATTGTGTCCACCAGCTCCCACATGCAATAACAACAACCCATTGCCTGGTCTTCCATCTAAATGAATTAATTAGTTTTAAAATTTAGAATATGTATATCTTTTAATCTGCACCAAGGCACTTAAATTTAGACGCCCAAGTTTGGAAAAAAAAAGTGAGAAATATTGAAATACTCACCAACCAATCACTTACCTGCTTTCTGATTACTTTTTACTTCTTTACACTCACTGGTCTGTTATAGCTCCCGCTCACCTTTTGAATCTGCCGAGGTCTCGCGCTCTCCTGGGCTCCCGCTCTCCTTTTGAATCTGCCGAGGTCTCGCGCTCTCCTGGGCTCCCACTCACCTTTTGAATCTGCCGCGGTCTCGCGCTCTCCTGGGCTCCCGCTCACCTGTTGAATCTGCCGAGGTCTCGTGCTCTCCTGGGCTCCCGCTCACCTTTTGAATCTGCCGCGGTCTCGCGCTCTCCTGGGCTCCCGCTCACCTTTTGAATCTGCCGAGGTCTCGCGCTCTCCTGGGCTCCCGCTCACCTTTTGAATCTGCTGAGGTTACCTACCCTTCCACTCCACCAGAAAATAGTGTGTGATGCAGACACCTAAAGAAGGGAGGGGAATGTATGAAACAGCTTCTGAAAAAAGTTTACTATAGATATCAGATATCCTCCAGATACCCAAAAACCTGGAGACTCTAAAGATGCAGTAATCTGTTCTTTACTGTAGCAATCCAAAATTATTTTATTCTAACAAAAACAATTAGTTCAAGACATTTTTTTTTTCAAGACATTGGCCCAGAAATTCGGGTCTCCACGGATGAGTACGCGCTGGGTACTCACGCGTGGGCCCGATGGAAGTGCCAGTTTCCTGCATGCATGGGAAACCGGCACTTCCATTCCTCTGAAAGCAGGGATTCGGAAGTCGAACGTGTGCGCGGGGGAGTCTGCGCGTGCGCTTTGAACTTACGTTTTTTTTACAGGTTTCTCCGGGAGGGTAAGTCTTTAGAATTTAGAAATGTAAAAAGCAGGCATAAGGCCTGCTTTTTACAAGGTAAGTGGTCAATTAATTAAAATTAAAACATTTTTTCCACAGGTTTATTCTTTTTAAATACTTTAAAGCAAGGTAAGTTTATTTTAGCCCCGTTAGAATATAAAATTATTTTTTTCAAAAATTTAAATTATTGTTTAAAATAGTTATTTCATGTAATTTATAGTTTATTTAAAAAGTGTGTTTTAAAAAAATATTTATTTGAAGGTTTACTGCTATTTTGGGGCCGTAGTATTTATAAGTCTTGACAGGTCTTCCTGTCAATACTTATGAATGGAGCATTCACTGCTCCAATTGGCTGCCCATGGCCCACGTGATCCCAGGGGACGCATCGAACTAACTGCGCCCCTGGGACACGCAAGCACTACGCGCCGGCAGCTGGGCCAGGCCCCGGATCGGAATTCCACGGGGCCCTACAGCTCAACTGCCGGCGAGCAAGGGAAGTGCAGGTCGGGGGCTTACACCCACGGGAAGCCCCCGACCCGAATTTCTGGGCCAATAAGAATCTCTGGGTTTGGATGAGATAGTTGTACCAACCCCAAAAACAAAGTCTCGAGGTGAAGTTGTAAATGTTGGTATGTGGAGAAGAAAGTAGTTTGAAACATGAGAATCCCACCACTTTTGGTGAATATCAATCATCAACAATAGTTCTTCACCTACTCTGGTCCACCTAGCCCAACAACTCAGAGGGGCTACTGTTCCTTTAATATGTCCAGGAGGCCCTCTCAGGCTATTGGTAGGAACTTTGCAAGTATCTGGCCAACCAATTTGTTTTAACAAGGTAGACTCAATTTTCTCACTGTTGAAGACAAATAGCCCCAATTTTCTGATAGTCTTTGGCCTATGCACTTAGAATTGTATAGCAATAACAACAACAACTTGTATTTATAGAGCACTTTTAAAGTAGTAAAACATCCCAAGGCACTTCACAGGAGTGTTATCAAACAAAATTTGACACCGAGCCACATAAGGAGCTATTAGGGCAGATGACCCTTTTGAACCTTGGTATAAGAGGTAGAGTTTAAGGAGCATCTTAAAGGAGGAAAGAGAGGTAGAGAGGTTTAGGGAGGGAATTCCAGAGCTTTAGGGCCTTGGCAGCTGAAGGCATGGCCACCAATGATTGAGTGATTAAAATTGGGGATACTTGAGAGGGCAGAATTAGAGGAGCGCAGATATCTCGGAGGATTGTAGGGCTGGAGGAGATTACAGAGATAGGCCATGGAGAGATTTGAAAACAAGGATGAGAAATTTAAAATCGAGGCTTTGCTTAACCAAAATCATTGTAGGTCAGTGAGCACGGAGGTAATGGATGATCGGGACTTTGTGCGAGTTAGGACACTGGCAGCAGAGTTTTGGATGACCTCAAGTTTATGGAGGGTAGAATGTGGGAGGTTGGCCAGGTGTGCGTTGAAATAGTCAAGTCTAGAAGTAACAAAGGCATGGATGAGGTAATTCCCTGGCTACAACTGGATCGATAAAAATGGAACCAACCAGCTGGACGATGGTAGAGGAGAATGGTGTGATCAACCATGTCAAAGGCTGCGGACAGGTCGAGAAGGACGAGGAGGGATATTTTACATTTGTCACAGTCACATAGGATGTCATTTGTGACTTTGATAAGAGCTGTTTTGGTACTGTGGCAGGGGCAGAAACCTAATTAGAGGGATTCAAACATGGAGTTCCGGGAAAGATAGACACAGATTTGGGAGCCGACAGCATATTCAAGGACTTTGGAGAGGAAAGGGAGGTTGGAGATGGGGCGGTAGTTTGCAAGGATGGAGGGGTCAATGGTTGTTTTGTTTTTTTAATTTTTTTTATTCATTCATTCATTGATGGGATGTGGGCGTCGCTGGCTGGCTAGGCCCGCATTTAGTGCCCATCCCTAATTGCCCTTGAGAAGATGGTGGTGAGCTTCCTTCTTGAACCGCTGCAGTCCATATGGTGTAGGTACACCCACAATGCTGTTAGGAAGGGAGTTCCAGGATTTTGGCCCAGCGACAGTGAAGGAACGGCGATACAGGTCCAAGTCAGGATGGTGTGTGGCTTGGAGGGGAACTTGTAGGTGGTGATGTTCCCATGCGTCTGCTGCTCTTGTCCTTCTAAGTGGTAGAGGTCGCGGGTTTGGGAGGTGCTGCCGAAGAAGTCTTGGCGAGTTGCTGCAGTGCATCTTGTAGATGGTACACACTGCAGCCACAGTGCGCCGGTGGTGGAGGGAGTGAATGTTGAAGGTGGATGGAGTGCCAATCAAGCGGGCTGCTTTATCCTGAATGGTGTCGAGCTTCTTGAGTGTTGTTGGAGCTGCACTCATCCAGGCAAGTGGAGAGTATTCCATCACACTCCTGACTTGTGCCTTGTAGATGGTGGAAAGGCTTTGGGGAGTCAGGAGGTGAGACACTCGCCACAGAATTCCCAGCCTCTGGCCTGCTCTTGTAGCCACAGTATTTATATGGCTGGTTCAGTTCAGTTTCTGATCAATGGTAACCCCCAGAATTGTGGGGCATTCAGCGATGGTAATGCCATTGAATGTCAAGGGGAGATGGTTGGAGTCTCGCTTGTTGGAGATGGTCATTGCCTGGCAATTGTGTGGTGCGAATGTTACTTGCCACTTGTCAGCCCAAGCCTGAATATTGTCCAGGTCTTGCTGCATATGGACACGGACTGCGTCAGTATCTGACGAGTCTCGAATGGTGCTGAACAGTGTGCAATCATGAGCGAACATCTCCACTTCTGACCTTATGATGGAGGGAAGGTCATTGATGAAACAGCTGAAGATGGTTGGGCCTAGGACACTGCCCTGAGGAACTCCTGCAGTGATGTCATATGATTGAGATGAATGACCTCCAACAACCACAGCCAACTTCCTTTGTGCTAGGTATGATTCCAACCAATGGAGAGTTTTCCCCTTGATTCCCATTGACTTCAGTTTTGCTAGGGCTCCTTGGTGGCACACTCGATCAAATGCTGCCTTGATGTCAAGGGCAGTCACTCTCACCTCACCTCTTGAGTTCAGCTCTTTTGTCCATGTTTGGACCAAGGCTGTAATGAGGTCAGGAGCTGAGGGGAGGAGTGTTGATGGCAGATTTTAAGGAGAGAGGCACAGTACCTGAGGAGAGAGAATCGTTAACAATATCAAATAACATGGGAGCCAGGAAGGGAAGTTGGGTGGTCAGCAGTTTAGTGGGAATAGGTTCGAGGGAGCAGGCGGTGGGTCTCATGGACAAGATGAGCTCAGAGAGGGCATGAGGGGAGATTGGAGAGAAACTAGAGAAAGATCAGAGTTCGGGGCTAGGGTGCAGGGGAACCTTCGAGGAAGTTTGGCCCGGTGGGCTAGGGGAAGGGAAGTGGCAGAGGCAGCTGAACGGATGGTCTGAATCTTAGAAATCCCATGAGCTCCTCACACTTGTTGGAGATGAGGGCGGAGGAGACAGAGGGGCTTAAGACGACGGTTTGCAGGGGGTTACCTTTGCATTCCAGGATGACCCTAGAATAGTGAGCAGTTTTGGCAGACGAGAGCAGGACCCGATAGTGGCGGTGAATGGCTAAGCCAGGTGTTCGCCATATCCATTCAAGTTTGCGTCCCTTGGACTTAAAGGAGCAGAGCTGAGGGCCGTATTGGGGAATGGCCAAGGTGAGAGAGTGTAATGGAAGGAAGGAAGTAGGGAGGGGGAAGGGGGATGGGGGCGGTGAGCGATACAAGGAAGTGATCAGAGATGGCCTTATCTGTGATTGACACGATGGGAGTAACGAGACCACGTGAGATGGCAAGATCAAGTGGGTGGCTGTGAATATGGGTTGGGGAGTTTATATGGAGGGAGCGATTAAGAGAGGATAGAAGGGCAATGAATTCAGAGGAGAGAGCGCATTATGAATAAGCACAGAAGGAAATGTAGGAAATAATGATGGGATGGAGAATTTCTGTGATGCTCAAGTTATGAAAAGTAAAGCTGTTGTAATCAACTACCTGAGCTTACATAACCATAGCCAAAATCATCAAAAATGTTTTTCACAATTAGAAGCTGCGGGTCACACAGAACTGTAAATTTTAAAGGGAAAATACATAAACTTATGAAAAACGTAGAAACATAGAAGATAGGAGCAGGAGTAGGCTATTCGGCCCCTCAAGCCTGTTCCGTCATTTAATGAGATCATGGCTGATCATCCAAATTCAGTACACTGTCCCTGCTTTCTCCCCATATCCCTTGATCCCTTTAGCCTTAAGAAATATATCTAACTCCTTCTTGAATATATTTAATAAGTTGGCCTCAACTGCCTTCTGTGGTAGAGAATTCCACAGGCTCACCACTCTCTGGGTGAAGAAATTCCTCCTCATCTCAGTCCTAAATGGCTTACCTGTTGCGTTTGCAAAGATAATCCAGAGACCGTCAGTGAGTTCAGTTCATGCTGCTTTTAATATGGCTGACACACACACACACACACACACACTCTCTCTTTTCCAGGCACAAGCAATCGAATACCTACACACAATACAATGATCACAGCACTATCAAACTCCATGTGCTCAGGCCAAGGCAATCGAGTACCTATCACCAAATGTCAGACATAACATTTCCTCCCCCCTCACAGAATTTCAAACATGAAATGTAGTGACAAAGTCCTGTAGGTGGCCAGGGCGAGAACGTGTATGAACAGGCCGAGGTGTGGACTGGTGAGGAGCAGGCTGAGGCACAACATCTGCTTGAGGGTTGGCTGGCTGAGCCACATATGCATCCCGCCACTCTGGGGGTAAGGCTTGGGGGGTTAGGTCCGTATAATCCCGCATCAGGGAGTGCTGGCACCTTCCGAAGGCGGCTGGCATGCCACCGAGAGCCGTCAGTGAGGCAGAAAGTGGCTGGTCCAAGTTGGCGGCTGATTTGGAGAGGGGAGGACCAGAATGACGCCATCTTATTATTGCGGTGAGGCCTGCGGACTCTGACCCAATCGGAGACTGAGATGTTGGGTGCCTTGGCCCTCTTCGACTGGTCGAAGCGGAGTTTCATTTTCTCCTGCTGTCTAGCGACTGTGGCTTGAGCCAGTGGAGCAGGGCTCTGAGCTAGCGAGGGGCAGAGCCTGCCAAGGGGCAGCATGAGCTCACGGCCTAGCATGAGGGATGCGGGTGAGACCCCTGTAGTGGAATGCTGGGAGGCTCTGTAGTGCAGCAGTGTGTGGAGGAGGGCCTTGTCAAACGCACACCCCTGGGATAGGTGTGCTCTGAGGCCATTTTTCAGAGTCTGGTTAAAACGCTCCACCCCCCCCATTTGACTCGGGGTGGTAGTACGCTGTGCGAATGTGACGGATGCCCTTGCTCTCAAGGTAAGAGGAGAGTTCCGAAGAGACCATTTGGGGGCCATTGTCTGTGGTGATGGCCTTTGGATGCCCCCAGCGGGAGAAGAGGGACTCAAGGATATCAATGATGACCCAAGAGGAAACGGAGCCCATGGCAGTGACCTCTGGCCATTTTGAGTGCAGGTCATGGGTCACCACTAGGAACCGTTTATGGTGGGGGACACCATGGATCTCCCCGCAGACGTCCAGCTGCAGGTGCTCCCAGGGCTGAGAGGGCCAGGCAAGGGGTTGCAGTGGTGGGGGAGCTTGGTGGCCAGTCTTGCCACTTACAAGGCAGGCTGCACAGTCCTTGACCAGGGCCTCGATTTCCCTGTCGATACCCGGCCACCACACTAGGTTTCGGCATCGTTGTTTGAGCTTCACTATGCCCAAGTGGCCCTCATGCGCCATGGATAAAACACGCGCACGAAGGGCACTTGGGACCACAGTGCAGAGCCCACGTGCAACACAGGAGTCATTCCAGCAGGAGAGCTCCTCTTTAACTCTGGAGTAGGCAGACAGTTTCTCAGGCACCTTGCGAGGCCAGCCATCTCTGATGAAGCTGCACAGCTGGGAGAGGGCCGGATCCTGTTCAGAGGCCTCTTTGAGCTCCTGGAGAGAGACACTGGTTTGGAGAGGCGTGTGCAGCATCTGGACGATATCCTGTTCCACTTGTTCAGGCCCGACGAGTGGGGCTGGGGCAGAGACAGTGCGGGAGAGCAGATCTGCAACAACATTGTCACGTCCTGGTGTGAACTGGAGACTGAAATTGTATTGGCGGAGGCGGTCAGACCAGCGGTGTAGACGCAGTGGTCTGTGGCCCATGCCGGATGTCGACAGCAGGGCAGTGAGAGCCTGGTGATCGGTTCGCAGGGTGAAGGCACGGCCATACGTGTACAGGTGCCACCACTCACATGCCCAGACGCACGCCAATGCCTCACGCTCGCCTACTGAGTACTTCTGTTCGGTGGGGCTAAAGGCTCGGGAGGCAAAGGCGATTGGTTTCTCCACTCCATTCTGTATCTGCGATAACACTGCCCCCACAGCTGCAGCGGACGCGTCGCAGGTGACGAGGGTGGGGTTGGCGACATCAAAATGAGCCAACACTGGAGGCGACGTGAGCTGCGATTTGAGGAGGCAAACAGCTTCCGTACAGGCTTGTGACCACACCCAGGGCTCATCCTTTCGCAGGAGCTGGCGCAGTGGGGCTGTGGTGGCTGAGTACTGGGGCAAAAACTTCAGGTAGTACCCAGTCATGCCAAGGAAGGAGGCAACCTGTGCTGCAGAGCTGGGTTCTGGGATGCTGTGAATGGCATCCACGTTTGACTGGAGTGGGGATATACCGTCAGCCGACAACCGAAACCCCACAAATTCGATCTCTGAAACAGCAAAGACACACTTTTTGCCATTCAGTGTGAGCTTGTGTTTTGCTAGAGCTGTGAAAACTGTTAAGGCGTTTGTCGTGAGTGGAGGTCGAGGGCCCATGCACGACGATGTCATCCAGGTAGATGGCCACCCCAGGAATGCCCGTGAGCACAGAGGCCATCACCTTTTGGAAGCAGCTGGGTGCAGAGTTAAGTCCAAATGGCATCCTGGTGTACCGAAAGACGCCAGCATGTGTCACAAAAGCAGTGATGTCCCTGCTGCTGGGGTGGAGGGGAACCTGTCGAAGGTCCAGTTTCGAGAACAGGATGGAACCATAGAACTACGCTGTGAGTTCCTCTGACGTGGGCAGTGGATACTTGTCGGGGATTACGGCCTTATTCACTGCTCGAAGATCGACACAGACGCGTAGACCACCTGACTTTTTCGTTGCGACCACCAGGTTGGAGACCCATGGGGAGGCATCAACTGGTTTGATGATGCCGGCTTCCAGTAGCTGCTTTAGCTCAGCTGTGACCCCGTCACGGAGAGCAAGCGGGATGCGGCGCAGTGGCTGAATGACAGGGGTAACGGTGGAGTCAACCATGGGCTGGTGGGTGAAGGCAGTCAGGCAGCCCAGACCCTCGAAGAGTGCTGGCCATGTTTGACGCTGCGGTGAGGCAACGTGCAGAATCGCAGACCCGCCGGTGTCCAAGAGAGAAATACTCAGGTCAGTGAAAAGATCCAGTCCCATCAGGTTAGCTCCTTGGCGTGCCACATGAAAACAAAAATCTGGCAAAACTTTTGTTCCATAGCGTACTGTGAGGTTGACTGAGCCCACTAGTCCAATTTTCGAATTACCATACCCGCAAAGGGTAGTGGAGGGCGCAGAGAGTGGCAGGGAGCTGAAAAAGCGTTTGAATGTGTCCACATTCAGCAGTGAGACGCTGGCACCGGTATCAAACAACAGTGGGATGCACACATCATTCAGGCTAATTGTGCATGATTTGAAAGCCACTACTGACCCAGAGCTCACGTTGTGAATTGTAGGCCAACTGCTTGAGGACTGAGAGTGTTCATCTGTAGCAACAGGGGCAGAGCGGCAGACCTTGGCAAAGTGATTTTGTTTTCCACAATTGCGACAGGCTTGGCCGTGCGCGGGGCAATTCTGCACTCTGGTAGCATGTGAACGAAATTCGCAGTTTCCACACTGTTGCCGCGGTAGCGCGTGTTGCTGCCATTGCGCGAGCATTACCGTGTCAGAGCTGTCGGGGCCGAGGGCGCTGTCACTGGGTGTGTGTGCTAGTTTCGCTGCACATTCGGCTGCAGACTCCACTTGAAAGGCAATGTTGACTGCCTGTGACAACGACAGATCATCAGACTCGAGTAACAGTCTTTCACGCACTCTCACGTTGTTTGTGTGCTCTATTAGTTGATCACGCACCATCTCATCTTGTAATGCACCGAACTTGCACGAGCTAGCTAACCCCCTCAAATTAGCCACGTATTGATGCACTGACTCGCCGAGGAGTTGGTGATGCTGTCTAAAAATGAATCGCTGCAGGAGGGCACTTTGTGGGGCAGAGAAGTGTGTGCTTAACAGAGCCACAGCCTCATCATATGTTTGGATTGAGTCTGCTGTGCATAATGTCCCAAGAACACGCTGGCCCTCCGCTCCCAAGCAATGGGTTAACAGGGCCTTTTTCCGAGCCGTACTCACAGTTTCTAGTCCAAGAGCAATGAGGTAGGTTTCAAAGGACTGTAACCAGCGAACCCATGGGATCGGGGGCTCACCGGGTAGTGCAAGGAAGGGAGGTGGTGGTGGAAGAGAGATTTCAGCCATCCTTGTCGCCAAATGTTGCATTTGTAAAGATAATCCAGAGACCGTCAGTGAGTTCAGTTCATGCTGCTTTTAATATGGCTGCCACACACACACACACACACACACACACTCTCACACTCACACTCACACTCACACTTCCAGGCACAAGCAACCGAATACCTATACACAATACAATGATCACAGCACTATCAAACTCCATGTGCTCAGGCCAAGGCAATCGAGTACCTATCACCAAATGTCAGACATAACATTACCCCTTATCCTTAGACTGTGACCCCTGGTTCTGGACACCCCCGCCATCGGGAACATCCTTCCTGCATCTAGTCTGGCTAGTCCTGTTAGAATTTTATAAGATTCAATGAGATCCCCTCTTATTCTTCTAAACTCTGGCGAATATAAGCCTAATCGACTTAATCTCTCATCATACATCATTCCTGCCATCCCAGGTATCAGTCTGGTGAATCTTCGCTGTACTCCCTCCATGGCAAGAACATCCTTCCTCAGATAAGGTGACCAAAACTGCACACAATACTCAAGGTATGGTCTCACCAAGGCCCTGTACAACTGCAGCAAGACATCCTTGCTCCTGTACTCGAATCCTCTCGCTATGAAGGCCAACATACTATTTGCCTTCTTAACTGCCTGCTGCACCTGCATGCTTACCTTCAGCGACTGGTGCACAAGGACACCCAGGTCTCGTTGCACTTCCCCTTTTCCCAATCTATTGCCGTTTTGATAATCTGCCTTCCTGTTTTTTCCACCAAAGTGGATAACCTCACATTTATCCACACTGGGCAGATGCATGGCAGATGCAGTATAATCACCCAACCTGTCCAAATCAGACTGGAGTTTCTCTGCATCCTCCTCACAGCACACACGCCCACCCAGCTTTGTGTCGTCTGCAAACTTGGAGATATTACATCTAGTTCCCTTGTCTAGATCATTAATATATATTGTGAATAGCTGGGGTCCTAGCACCAATCCCTGCGGTACCCCACTAGTCACTGTCTGCCACTTGGAAAAAGACCCGTTTATTCCAACTCTTTGCTTCCTGTCTGCCAACCAGTTCTCTATCCAAGTCAGCATGCCAATTTCTTATGCGGGACCTTATCGAAAGCCTTCTGAAAGTCCAAATACACCACATCCACTGGTTCTCCCTTATCTATTCTACCAGTTACATCCTCAAAAAATTCCAGTAGATTAGTCAAGCATGATTTACCTTTTGTAAATCCATGTTGACTTTGCCCGACCCTGTCACAGTTTTCCAAGTGCTCTGCTATTATATCTTTTATAATGGACTCTAGCATTTTCCCCACTACCGATGTCAGGCTTACAGGTCTATATTTCCCCGTTTTCTCTCTACCACCTTTTTTAATTAGTGGGGTTACATTAGCTAGACACGACTCCATACCCACAGTACCAGGTAACAAACATAGGCATAGTGAGGGGTGAGACATACCTCCAATACTATCCAATTGATACCTATGCCATCAGGAAGAATGGTACTATAAGAGGAGTCTCCCTAAATGGATGCCATGGGAAAGGTACGCTTACGATATGCCCACATCCAGTAGGAGAAGGCCCTAAGGATGAGTGCAGCTATAATAAGACAGAGTTGGAATTATCACATGTCGGTCACCATCACACCCGCCCGAGATATAGAGGCAGAGGGGAGCATTGTATAAACACCACAGAGACTGAATACCAATATAGTAACCTTGTATGTGTAATCACAATGCCTAACTTCTGCTTCACACCAAAGATCCCTGTGAAAATTGGGCACACCAGATTGGTGTATGTACACTTAAGGGAGGAAATGAAACTAAATGTGCCAGATAGTTTAAGGGATGAATTGGTCAATTATGAAGATCCGGTGGGGTCTCTGATACCCCGCCTGCAAGAGATAAAAGAGGGCTTAAGTAAAATGGTGAAACAATACGTAATGTTGCAAAGGAACCTTGGGGATCTAGAAAGGGACATAGAAGAAGAACTACAGGAAGTCCCATGGTATGAGAAGCTGTGGGATTGGGGGATGAATGTCAACATCCACCCATGGATCCGTATTACTTCTCTCATACTAGTTATAGTACAATTGGTTTTGGCAATAGGAATGGGAACAGCAGCATGCGCCGCCTGTAAAAAACGTAGAAAACAAAAAAGAAGGAAATGGAAGAAGTGTACATGACCTTGATAAAGTAGTAATGTATGCTGTTCAGTGGTAATTGTTACAGAAACCTCCTGGGTAGATTCCCATCGATCAGACGGACTATTACTATGAACGAGCGAAGGCTTCGGAGAAAGACCTGCTTAACGGATGTGTAGCACTAATAACATTAATGCTTATAACCTATGTGATATAATAAAACTCACTACGCACTTGGTTTGAGCATAAAGCAAGGCTTTAATCAACTTGTTTCAGAACATGGAGGTCTAGTTGTACTTCACTAGTACCTTGTCTTACAAAATGTCCCTGGCAAGCTGGAGCCGACGCCCGAGTATTTATACTACTTTGACGGCGCCACCAGCTGGCCGTCCAGTGTTATTTCACAAGTAGTTTCTTGATGAATGATGAGATTTATAACATTCTTCCTGCCTAAAAGATTTGGAAGTCCTACGACTTCCTCTTAGCGGATCAGGCGGACCACGAATAGCCACAGTCTTTTAGATTTTTGTTTATGGCTAGAAGGCACGTCTCCTCGGACCGTGTCTTGGTCCCTGGGCTGCTTGATCCGCACTGGTGGATCGACAGGGCCCGTGTTGCTCTGATCAACCCGAGGGAGGCTAGGGAGATCGTGACTCCGGGTGCGGGTCCCCACAGGCACAGAACTGGCTTCATCCTGTTGGATAGCCGGGGATTGACTGGCGTCCCGGCCTCGGGTGGCCATCCCACGGGGAGCGCTCGGCTCCCCGAGTGGATCCGGTGGGGCAGCTGGCAGATCTCTCAATGCCCCAGGTAGGGTGTCATCTTCGGGGGAGCGCAGAGTGTCGGCATCATCCCCGTGGGTCCCTCTATCGGTTGGGTCCGTGGAACCGGCCGGACAGGGAGCCAGGTCCCGGAGCGAAACGGTGGACTCCCGGCCATCAGGGTACCACACGTGCGCGTACGTGGGGTTGATGTCCATGAGTTCTACCTCGTCGATGAGAGGATCGGTTTTAGATGATCGGACGAATCTTCGAAGCAGCACGGGGCCGGGAGCTGCCAACCATGACGGTAGAGACGTCCCATGGGTGGAGCGACGCTGGAAGCTGAAGAATCGCTCGTGAGGTGTGACATTGGTAGACATAGAAAGGAGAGACCTGATGGAATGCAACACGTCAGGGAGCATAGTTTCCCACTGCTGGTCTAGTAGGTTGCGTGACCTCAGCACAAGATGAACAGCGTTCCAAATGATAGCGTTGTATCTCTCAACCTGTCCGTTACCGATGGGATGGTACGGTGTCGTTTTACTTGTGGTGATTCCCCGTTGGGAGAGAGAACTTTTGAGTTCGCTTGACATGAAGAGGGACCCCGATCAGAATGGATGAAATTGGCCGTACCGCAAAGGGAAAAGACTTGATCAAGGCATTTGATCACTGTGGAAGTAAGCATATTGGGACAGGGGAAAGCAAAGGGAAAGCGTGAATATTCGTTCACCATAGTCAGTAAGTAGGTGTTTCATGTTGAGGAGGGCAATGGCCCTTTAAAGTCAATGCTGAGTCGCTGTATAGCGTGTATGAGCGAGCCATCCGATGGACAGAAGCATTGCGGTTTTAATTCTGCACAAATTCTACAGGAGGAGCACGTTCTTTTCACATCTTCCGTAGAAAATGGGAGATTTTTAGATCGCACAAAGTGCAACATACGGGTAATGCCAGGATGGCATAAGTCAGTATGAAGATCCGCCAGAGTCAAAGTTGACATAGAAGAGCAGAATGCCCGCGTGAGGGTATCCGGGGCCACATTCTCTTTGCCGGGTCGATAATGTATGGTGTATCCAAAGGTGGCCAATTCCATCCTCCAGAGTTGTATTTTGTTATTCTTGATCTTAGTGCGTTTCCAGTTATCCAGCATAAAGGCCACGGAGTGCTGATCGGTTATAAGTGTGAAATGGCGACGAGCGAGAAAATGACTCCATTTACGTACCGCTTCGATGATGGCCATAGCCTTCTTCTCAACAGGAGGATAATGGAGCTCGCTACCCTGCAAAGTTCTGGACAGAAATGTAACGGGTCGACCACCTTGATTCAAGGTAGCAGAGATCGCCATATCTGCTGCATCGCACTCGACCACGAAAGGAAGATTTTCATCAATGGAATGAAGCGTGGCTTTTTCCAGTTGTCGCTTGAGGAGGTTGAAAGCTGAAATAGCCGTTGCCTCTAACGGAAATGACTTTGCGTGAAGCAGGGGCTGGATCTTGTTGGAGAAGTGGGGTATCCATTTCGCATAATAGGCGAACATGCCGAGTGCCCGACGAAGAGAGCCCAACTTGGAGTGGGAGGGGGAGGATCCAGTTGTCGTGGTCCATGTTGGTACCAACGACATAGATAGGACAAGGAAGGAGGTTCTGCTGAGGGAGTTTGAGCAGTTAGGGGCCAAATTAAAAAGCAGAACCACAAGGGTAATAATCTCTGGATTACTACCTGAGCCACGTGCAAATTTGGCTAGGGTAAATAAAATTAGAGAGTTAAATGCGTGGCTCAAAGCCTGGTGTGGGAGAAATGGGTTTTGCTTCCTGGGACACTGGCATCAGTACTGGGACAGGAGAGAGCTGTTCCGTTGGGACGGACTTCACTTGGCCAGTGCTGGGACTAGAGTCCTGGCGAATCGAATAACTAGGGCTATAGAGAGGGCTTTAAACTACTTAGTGGGGGGGAGGTTTAAAGAGAGCAAAAAATAAAAATGACAGCGGAGGAGGCAATAGAGCAAGGTAGCAGTGGGGGAATTAAAAACCAGAGCACTTTGGCAGAAAAAATCAAAGAGCAAGTTATTATCTAAATGGAGAGAAACTGCAAAGTGCTACAGTACAAAGGGACCTGGGGGTCCTGGTGCATGAAACACAAAAAGTTAGTATGCAGGTGCAGCAGCTGATCAGGAAGGCCAATGGAATCTTGGCTTTTATTGCAAGGGGGATGGAGTATAAAAACAGGGAAGTCTTGCTGCAGTTATACAGGGTATTGGTGAGGCCACACCTGGAATACTGCGTGCAGTTTTGGTTTCCATATTTAAGAAAAGATATACTTGTTCTCGAGGCGGTTCAGAGAAGGTTCACTCGGTTGATTCTGGAGATGAGGGGTGTGGTAAACCACTGTTATCGTTCACAACCGTTCACTATTGTTACACTGTTGTTATCACTACACAAGGTTACCTCTTGCCACGCACGCTGTTATACCTAGGCATACCTCAGCTGACTCCGCCCATGGCTCCGCCTGCTTGCCCAGGTATAAAGGTGACTGGCTAGTATTCTTCCTTGTTGGAACCGATCACCCACGAGGGTGGGCTCTGTTATTTAGCCAATAAAAACCTATAGTTACTATCTTAACTCGTCGCTTTTCATGGAATGAATTGATAAGTATATCAATTTTATTGGCTAAATTTTGAAATGAATGGACTGGAGCAGCCAAACGACCAGCCAAATGGCCAGCTACAACAGCCCCAGCAGCCGACGTGGCTGCGAGCCCTCCGACCGCCGTACCTGGATCTAAATCCACAGGCAGCGAATTCAGCCCTCGACTTCGATCACTGGCTGACCTGCTTTGAATCCTACCTGGTAGCCTCCGGCGTGCCATCGGAAGCCGACAAACTAAGAGTTCTGACCGCCCAGGTGAGCCCTAAAGTATTTGCACTCATCCGGGACCTTGCTACATACGAGGAGGCCCTCGACCTGCTAAAAGAGCAGTACCGGAGCCCAGAAAATTCAATGTATGCCAGACATCTCCTAAGATCCCGCTCGCAACAGCCAGGAGAGTCTGTAGATGAATTTTTACGGGCGCTACAAACACTCGGCAGGGACTGTGACTTTAAAGCTGTATCGGCTGCACAACATGCTGAAGGAAATATCCGTGATGCCTTCGTGAAAGGCCTTCGGTCCGACTACTCACGGCAAAGACTGCTCGACTCAAAGGACCTCGGCTTGAAAGCAGCTGCAGCCCTCGCTCGCTCCCTGGAAGTGGCCCATCGGGACCTCGAGGCGTACTCCGGGTACAGTGCTGCGCGACCCTGGGACTCGGGCCCGACTTCGGCCGCAATACCCCTCGCACCGCCGCCCCTGGGACCTACTACGGCGTCGGTGTCCCGGAATCGATCGGGACCGCCGCCCTCGGGACCTGCTGCGGCAGCGGAGCCCCGCGATCGGGCCGCCAGCTGCTATTTCTGTGGCCAGGCGAGACATCAAAGGGCGCGCTGCCCTGCAAGGAACGCGACCTGCTCCAGATGCGAAAAAAAAGGCCACTTCGCAAACGCCTGCAGGGGGAAAGCCACAGACGCCAGCAGTGCCTCATGTGAGCCGTGGGGGCGGCCATCTTTGATCAAGGCCACAGACGCCAGCAGTGCCTCATGTGAGTCGTGGGGGCGGCCATCTTCTCCGCAATTTTGTCCAACTTCGACCTCGTGGGGATCCGCGTCATGGGCGCCGCCATTTTGTCCGCCGCACTCGGCCGCCATTTTGTCTCCAGACCCGACCACCGCCTCACCTGCCAACTACAGCAGCTCACTCAGCCATACACTGGCCTCCGTCACGCTTGACCAAGCTCTCCCGCATCATCTGTCCAGGTCCATGATGGACATCGAAGTAAACGGCCACACCACGACTTGCCTGTTCGACAGCGGGAGCATGGAGAGTTTTATTCACCCAGACACGGTGCGCTGCTACTCCCTCACTGTCCGGCCAACGCGCCATCGGATCTCGATGGCGTCGAAGTCCCATTCAACAGACGTCAGCGGCTACTGTGTGGTGACCCTGTCGGTTAGGGGCACGGAATATAAAAACTTTAAACTTCTCGTCCTGCCCCAGCTCTGCGCTGCCGTCCTACTAGGGCTGGATTTCCAATGCCAACTTCAAAGTGTCACTTTGGCATACGGTGGATCCCTCCCCCCACTCACAGTCTACAACCAGCAGTTTTTAAACCGCCCGCCGCGTACCACCTGCGGCCTCTCCACTCTCAAAGTCCCGCCCCCCTCCTTGTTCGCTAACCTCACCCGCGACTGTAAACCCGTCGCTACCAAGTGCAGGCGGTACAGCGCCGGGGACAGAGCTTTTATTAGCTCCGAGGTGCAGCGACTCCTGAAGGAGGGCATCATCGAGGGGAGCACCAGCCCCTGGCGTGCCCAGGTCGTACTCGTTAAGACCGGCAATAAACACCGCCTGGTCATCGACTACAGCCAAACCATAAACCGGTACACCCAGCTGGACGCATACCCCCTTCCCCGCATATCTGATATGGTCAACCAGATTGCACAGTACCGGGTATTCTCCACCATCGACCTTAAGTCGGCCTATCACCAACTCCCTATCCGCGCTGAGGACCGCCAGTATACCGCCTTCGAGGCGAATGGCCGCCTCTACCACTTCCTTAGGGTTCCCTTCGGCGTCACCAACAGGGTTTCGGTCTTCCAAAGGGAGATGGACCGGATGGTTGACCAGAACGCGCTGCAGGCCACGTTTCCTTATCTAGATAACGTCACCATCGGCACTGGCGGTGCTCCTGCTGCCCAGGAAGGGGGGAAAAAGAGTGGGAGAGCAATAGTGGTAGGGGATTCTATAGTAAGGGGAACAGATAGGCGTTTCTGTGGCCGTAGACGTGAATCCAGGATGGTTTGTTGCCTCCCTGGTGCCAGGGTCAAGGATGTCACTGAGCGGCTGCAGGGCATTCTGGAGGGGGAGGGTGAACAGCCAGTGGTCGTGGTCCACATTGGTACCAACGACATAGGTAAAAAGAGGGATGAGGTCCTGCAGCAAGAATTTAGGGAGCTAGGTGAAGGATTAAAGAGCAGGACCTCAAGGGTTGTAATCTCTGGATTACTCCCGGTGCCACGTGCTAGTAAGTATAGAAATAGGAAGATAGAACAGATGAATGCGTGGCTAAAGGGATGGTGCAGGGGGGAGGGCTTTAGTTTCCTGGATCACTGGGTCTGCTTCTGGGAAAGGTGGGACTTGTACAAGTCGGACGGTTTACACCTGAACCAGAGGGGAACCAATATCCTTGCGGGGAGGTTTGCTAGCACTGCTGGGGGGGGTTTAAACTAACTTGGCAGGGGGATGGGGTACAGAGTGGAGCTATAGTAGGGGGTGATTTACAGCCAAATACAGAGGGAAAAACAAGTCAGCTGGGAAGGCAAAGCAAATATGTGAAGGCAAAAGAGAATATGGCAGGGCTGGAAGGCATTTATTTTAATGCAAGGAGTCTTGCAAATAAGGTGGATGAACTGAAGTTGTTGTTGAACACATGGGAGTACGATATTGTTGCTATCACGGAGACATGGTTGAGGGAGGGTCAGGACTGGCAGCTCAATATTCCGGGGTATAGAATCTTCAGGCAAGACAGAGGGGGGTGTAAAAGGGGAGGGGGTGTTGCAATATTAATTAAGGAGTCAATTACTGCTGTAAGGAGGGATGATATATTAGCGGGTTCCTCTAATGAGGCCATATGGGTAGAACTTAAAAACAAAAAGGGGGCAAGCACTTTGCTGGGAGTGTACTATAGGCCCCCAAACAGTCAGGGGGAGATAGAGGAACAGATATGTAGGCAAATCTCAGAAAAGTGCGAAAATAATAGGGTAATAATAGTGGGGGATTTCAACTTCCCCAATATAAATTGGGATAGTCAGAGTGTGAAAGGCTTAGAGGGTGCAGAATTCTTAAAGTGCATCCAGGAGAGCTTTTTGAGCCAACATGTAGAAAGTCCTACAAGAGAGGGGGCAGTACTGGACCTAATTCTGGGGAATGTAGCCGGGCAAGTGGTGGAAGTGTCAGTAGGAGAGCATTTTGGCGACAGTGACCATAATTCGGTGAGATTTAAGGTGGTCATGGAAAAAGACAAAGACGGCCCGGAAATAAGGGTTCTAAATTGGGGGAAGGCCGATTTTAATATGATAAGGCAGGATCTGGCCAAATTGGACTGGGAGCAGCTACTTATAGGAAAATCCGCATCAAAACAGTGGGAGACTTTCAGAAGGGAAATAGAGAGAGTACAACGCCAACATGTTCCTGTAAAGGTCAAGGGTGGGACCAACAAGCAAAGGGAACCTTGGATGACAAGGGATATACAAAAATGCATTAGAAATAAAAGGGGGGCTTTTGGCAGTTACAAAAGACTAAAGACGGAAGAAGCCCTAGAGGAGTATAAAAAATGCAGGGGCATACTTAAAAAAGAAATTAGGAGGGCGAGGAGGGGCCATGAAATAACACTGGCGAGCAAAATAAAGGAAAATCCTAAGATGTTTTATAAGTATATTAAGGGCAAGAGGATAACCAGGGAAAGGGTAGGGCCCATTAGGGACCAAAGTGGCAATCTGTGTGTAGAGCCAGATGATGTAGGCGGGGTTTTAAATGAATTTTTTGCATCTGTGTTCACTATGGAGAAAGATGATGCAGACATAGAAATCGGGCAAGGGGGCTGTGACATACTTGAACATATTAGCATCGAGAGGGAGGAGGTGCTAGCGGTTTTAGCAGGCCAAAAAGTGGATAAATCCCCAGGCCCAGACGAGATGTATCCCAGGCTGCTGTGGGAGGCAAAGGAGGAGATTGCAGGGGCTCTGACACAAATTTTCAGAACCTCTCTGGCCACAGGGGATGTACCAGAGGACTGGAGAACAGCTAACGTAGTACCATTATTCAAGAAGGGTAGCAGGGATAAACCAGGGAATTACAGGCCAGTGAGCCTAACATCTGTGGTAGGGAAATTATTGTAAAAAATTCTGAGGGACAAAATTAGTCTCCACTTGGAGAGGCAAGGATTAATCGGGGATAGTCAGCATGGCTTTGTCAAGGGTAAATCATGTCTGACAAATCTGATTGAATTTTTCGAGGGGGTGACTAGGGGGGTGGATGAGGGAAATGCTGTGGATGTGGTTTACATGGACTTCAGTAAAGCTTTTGACAAAGTCCCGCATAGGAGACTGGTCAAGAAGGTAAGAGCCCATGGGATCCAGGGTGCCTTGGCGCGTTGGATCCTAAACTGGCTGAGTGGCAGGAGGCAGAGGGTGATGGTCGAAGGTTGCTTTTGTGACTGGAAGCCTGTGTCCAGTGGGGTACCTCAGGGATCGGTGCTGGGTCCCTTGTTGTTTGTGATCTACATAAATGATTTGGATGAGAATGTAAAAGGTATGATCAGTAAGTTCGCAGATGACACGAAAATTGGTGGGGTGGTAAATTGTGAGGAGGAAAGCCTCAGGCTACAGGACGATATAAACGGGTTGGTCAGATGGGCGGAAAAGTGGCAAATGGAATTTAACCCTGAAAAGTGCGAGGTGATGCATTTTGGACGGACAAATAAGGCAAGGGAATACACAATGAGTGGTAGGACCCTAGGAAGTACAAAGGGTCAGAGGGACCTTGGTGTACATGTACATAGATCCCTGAAGGCAGCGGAACAGGTAGATAAGGTGGTTAAAAAGGCATATGGGATACTTGCCTTCATTAGCCGAGGCATAGAATATAAGAGCAGGGAGGTTATGATGGAACTGTACAAAACGCTGGTGAGGCCACAGCTGGAGTACTGTGTGCAGTTCTGGTCGCCTCACTATAGGAAGGATGTGATTGCTTTGGAGAGGGTGCAGAGAAGATTCACCAGGATGTTACCTGGGATGGAGCGCCTCAGCTATGAAGAGAGGCTGGACAGGCTGGGGTTGTTTTCCTTGGAGCAAAGAAGGCTGAGGGGGGACCTGATTGAGGTGTACAAAATGATGAGGGGCATAGATAGGGTAGACAAAGAGGAACTTTTCCCCTTAGTAGGGGGGTCAATAACAAGGGGGCATAGATTCAGGGTAAGGGGCAGGAGATTTAGAGGGGATTTGAGGAGGAACTTTTTCACCCAGAGGGTGGTTGGAATGTGGAACTCAATGCCTGAAAGGGTGGTAGAGGCAGGAACCCTCACAACATTCAAGAAGCATTTGGATGAGCACTTGAAATGCCATTGCATACAAGGGTATGGACCAAATGCTGGAAAATGGGATTAGACTGGACAGGGATGGATGGGCGGCGCAGACACGATGGGCCGAAGGGCCTCTTTCTGTGCTGTAAAACTCTATGACTCTATGACTCTATGACCATCTGCGGCCACGACCGGCAGGACCATGATGTTAATCTGGAGAAATTCCTCCGTACGGCCCAACGGCTGAATCTCACTTCCAATAAGGAGAAATATGTTTAACACCTCGCGCCTTGCCATCCTCGGCTACGTAGTAGAGAACGGAGTCATCGGCCCCGACCCCGAAAGAATGCGCCCCCTCATGGAGCTTCCCCTTCCCCACTGTCAAAAGGCACTGAAGATAACCCTGGGGCTCTTCGCTTACTATGCCCAATGGGTGCCCAATTATGCGGACAAAGCCAGACCCCTCATGAAGTCCACCTCCTTCCCCCTGACAGCAGAAGCATGCGCAGCCTTCTCCCTCATAAAAGGAGACATTGCGAAGGCCACAATGCACGCAGTGGATGAGTCCATCCCTTTCCAAGTGGAGAGCGATGCATCCGACTTCGCCCTAGCTGCAACCCTTAACCAGGCGGGGAGACCTGTGGCCTTCTTCTCAAGGACCCTCCAGGGCCCTGAGATCCGACACTCTTTTCTGTCGAGAAGGAGGCCCAGGCGATTGTGGAAGCGGTACGACGCTGGAGGCATTACCTGGCAGGCAAACGATTTACCCTCCTCACCGACCAGTGTTCGGTTGCTTTTATGTTTAATAACAAGCTGAGGGGCAAAATCAAGAACGACAAGATCTTGAGGTGGAGAATTGAGCTCTCCACCTACGATTACGATATCTTGTACCGGCCTGGTAAACTCAACGAGCCCCCAGATGCTCTATCACGAGGTACATGCGCCAACGCACAAGTTGATAGACTGCGGACCCTCCACAACGACCTCTGCCACCCCGGGGTCACTAGACTTTACCACTTCATTAAGGCCCGCAACCTGCCCTACTCCATCGAGGAGGTCAGGACCATGACCAGGAACTGCCAAGCCTGTGCCGAATGCAAACCGCATTTCTATAGGCCGGACAGAGCAAGCCTGATCAAGGCCACCCGCCCCTTCGAGTGCTTGAGCATCGATTTTAAGGGACCCTCCCGTCCTCTGACCGTAATGTGTACTTCCTCAACATTATTGACGAGTACTCCCATTTCCCCTTTGCCATCCCCTGCCCAGACATGACCAGTACCACGGTCATCAAATGCCTGAATGCCCTCTTCGCCTTGTTCGGGTTCCCGAACTATATACATAGCGACCGGGGCTCATCCTTCATGAGCGAGGAACTTCGCCAGTTCCTGCTCGCGAGAGGTATTGCTGTGAGCAGGACCACCAGCTACAACCCCCGGGGGAACGGCCAGGTGGAAAGAGAGAACGCGACAGTTTGGAAGGCCGTCCTCTTAGCCGTAAAGTCTAAGGGCCTCCCAACCTCTCGCTGGCAGGAAGTCCTCCCGGCAGCACTCCATTCCATCCGGTCACTGCTTTGTACTGCCATTAACGCCACCCCTCATGAGCAAATGTTTGTTTTCCCCAGGAAGTCGACTACGGGAACCTTGCTACCAACATGGCTGACTTCTCCGGGGCCCGTCCTGCTGCGGAAGCACGTGAGGACCCATAAAATGGACCCCCTGGTCGAGAGGGTGAACCTCCTGCACGCCAACCCCCAGTATGCCTATGTGGCATACCCAGACGGGCGGGAGGACACAGTCTCCTTGCGAGACCTTGCACCCTCGGGCAGCCCTGAGATACCACCGTTATCCCCCACCACTCCCCCAAATCCAGCTCCTGTAGGCGGCATGCCGGAACCCCAGGAGCCTTCGTCGACCACGCAGACACCAGCACTAACATCGGATACTGCACCACCGCCGCCGCTGCTGCGCCGATCAGAAAGGCTTACGAGGCCTCCTGATAGACTGACATACATGAACTGGTAGTACACTTCACCCCGCCGGACTCAATTTTAAACAAGGGGTGAATGTGGTAAACCACTGTTATCGTTCACAACCGTTCACTATTGTTACACTGTTGTTATCACTACACAAGGTTACCTCTTGCCACGCACGCTGTTATACCTAGGCATACCTCAGCTGACTCCGCCCATGGCTCCGCCTGCTTGCCCAGGTATAAAGGTGACTGATTGGCTAGTATTCTTCCTTGTTGGAACCGATCACCCACGAGGGTGGGCTCTGTTATTTAGCCAATAAAAACCTATAGTTACTATCTTAACTCGTCGCTTTTCATGGAATGAATTGATAGGTATATCAAGGGGGTTGACGTATGAGGAAAGGTTGAGTAGGTTGGGACTCTACTCATTGGAGTTCAGAAGAATGAGAGGCGATCTTATCGAAACATATAAGATTGTGAGGGGGCTTGATCGGGTGGATGCGGGGAGGATGTTTCCACTGATGGGTGAGACTAGAACTAGGGGGCATAATCTAAGAATAAGGGGCTGCCCTTTCCAAACTGAGATGAGGAGAAACTTCTTCACTCAAAGGGTAGTAAATCTATGGAATTTGCTACCCCAGAGAGCTGTGGAAGCTGCAACATTAAATAAATTTAAAATGGAGGTAGACAGTTTCCTAGCAGATAAGGGAATTAGGGGTTACGGGGAGAGGGCAGGGAAGTGGACGTGAGTCTAGATTCGGATCAGCCATGATCCTATTGAATGGCAGAGCAGGCCCGAGGGGTCGTATGGCCTACTCCTGCTCCTACTTCTTATGTTCTTATGTTCTTATGAGATTCGTAGGGGGAGGGAGCTCCTGAAGTGGACGAAGCCGCTCCGGATCCGGTTTGATGACACCGTTGCCCACCCAGTAGCCAAGGATATTGACTGATAGTACTGATTTCACAGATTTGGACTCATTTAAGGTTAAGTTGCGACGGTGGAGAACGTCAAAAAATTTCTGGAGGTTGGCATCATGCCCCTTCTGGTCATGACCAGCAATGGTGATATTATCCAGATATGGAAAAGTGTCCGTTAAGCTCTCCTGTTTGACTAGGTTATCCATTGCCCATTGAAAGATGGCCTCCCATTGGTGACCCCAAATGGAAGGCGACAAAACTGGTAAAGCCGACCATTGGCCTCAAAGGCCGTATACTTCTTGTCAGAGTCCTTTGACAGCACTTGATGATATGCGCTCTTTAAATCAAAAGTTGAAAATACCTTGTAGTTGGCAAGGTTATTGACCATGTCATCGATGCGTGGTAGTGGGTAGGCATCCAGGTCGGTATACTGGTTAATAGTTTGCGAGTAATCGATGCAAAGACGTTTCTTGTGTTGCGTCAGAGGATTTTTAACAACGATGACTTGAGCCCGCCAGGAAGATGAACATGGCTTAATGATACCGTCAGCTAGAAGGCGAGAGATTTCTGTCTCGATAAAGGATCAATCATCTTGGCTGAAACGTCGTGATTTAGTGACTATGGGCTTACATCGGGGGGAAAGATTGGCAAACAAGGAGGGCTCGTCGAGTGAAGCCACCGAAAGCACACAAAACGGTACTTTGGAAATAGTAAGCTCCGGCTTTGACCCTCCAAACTCGAAAGTGAGTCTTTTGTGTTGTTTCTGGAAATCCTGTCCCAGGAGCACATCACTGCATAGGTTTTTGAGCACCCCGAGCTGGGTGGAGAAATAAGTGTGGCCATTGAGAATAAGGTCGACAGGACAAAAGCCGAAAGAATTGGTGGTCAGTGTCGTCAGAGCCATTGCAATTTCCCTGTCCGAGGGGTAAATACGTAGTTTTAACCTACTGACAGCCCGCTCACTAATGAAGCTGTCAGAGCTGCATGAGTCGATTAGTGCACTCAAAATGTGTCCATTTACCGAAACCTTCGTGGCTGCATGGGACAGACTTTGGGGAAAAACAGCTGTGATGGACGATGGGGCAGTTTTACCCTTGACAGCTGTAATCTTAGAAATGGTTCTTGGGGGAGGAGCAGTTTTATAGATTGTAGCTGTAACCTTAGTAGTGGCTCTTGGGGGAGGAGCAGTTTTATAGATAGCTGCAAAACTAACAGATGCTCTCGACCGGTATACCTTAAAAAAGTGGCCTTTCTTACTAACAGCGGCTCTTGATTGGCATACCTTAGAAAAGTGACCTTTCTTGCTGCAATGATTGCAGGTCGCATTACGAGCAGGACAAAATGTCCTATAATGGAACGCACCTCCACAGTAGAAACACTTCCTTCCAGATTGCCAAGATGCCGCTAGGGCGGGGTCATCATCAGTGTAGGTTTCTAGGGTAGGGTTGTCATCATCCATGAGGGCTTCCGCCCGAGGCCTATCGAAAGAGTCACTAAAAGTGATAGCAGCAGCCCGTGCACGTGGTGTAAGATAGGTGTCTGCATTCCTCTTTGCTAAGTCCAGAGAACATGCCTGGTCATAGGCAGCCTGTAACTTGATGGTTTTATTCTCCAACAGATGCTGACGTATGAAGGGAGACGCAATCCCATTAATAAAGGAATCACAAATTAATTCCTCCTGGTACTGCTCAGCTGTAACAGCTTTAAGATTACAATCCTTGCTGAGCCTGCGAAGTTTCTGAAGGAATTCGTCAAGTGATTCCTCAGGTTGTTGTCGAGCTGTGGCCAGTAGATGCTGAGCAAAAATTTCATTTGGGGACTTGACATATAGCTGCTGTAGTATTTGGATAGCGGCGTCATAGTCTACACAGCCTTCGATATAGTCAAACACATGAGGGGATACATAATTAGCAAGCATTCGTAACTTATTAGGAACATTCTCACCACACTCCTCAAGGAAGTTGCTAAAGGTATGATACCAGTGTTTTCATACCTTAGCAGCTGTAAGTGAATTCGGGTCCAGGTCGAGACGGGCGGGTCTGAGTAGTTTCTCCATGATGGATCGATTACTTGTCTGAGTTCCCTTCTACGGTTCGAGTTGTAGCTGTTGTTCCCGAATCACCCAAAGCGTGGAGTCGATATCAAGTTGATTAAATTGACGTAATAAAACTCACTACGCACTTGGTTTGAGCATAAAGCAAGGCTTTAATCAACTTGTTTCAGAACATGGAAGTCTAGTTGTACTTCACTAGTACCTTGTCTTACAAAATGTCCCTGATAAGCTGGGGCCGACGCACGAGTATTTATACTCCTTGGATGGCGCCACCAGCTGGCCGTCCAGTGTTATTTCACGAGTAGTTTCTTGAATGATGAGATTTATAACACTGTATTTGGGTGGATAATATGTCGATGGAAAGGATGTAGGGGCCATAGAAATCAGGACAATATGATTATATAAACAGGGTGACCCAATGGGTTGGATTTGATCACTAGGCGGTTAAGAAGGCAAATGGTATGCCGGCCTTCATAGCAAGAGGATTCGAGTACAGGAGCAAGGATGCCTTGCTGCAGTTGTACAGGGCCTTGGTGAGACCACACCTTGAGTATTGTGTGCAATTTTGGTCGCCTTATCTGAGGAAGGATGTTCTTGCCATGGAGGGAGTGCAGCGAAGATTCACCAGACTGATACCTGGGATGGCAGGAATGACGTATGAGGAGAGATTGGGTCGATTAGACCTATATTCGCTACAGTTTAGAAGAATGAGAGGGGATCTCATTGAAACTTATAAAATTCTAACAGGACTAGACAGACTAGATGCAGGAAGGCTGTTCCCGATGGCGGCGGAGTCCAGAACCAGGGGTCACAGTCTAAGGATAAGGGGTAAACCATTTAGGGCAGAGATGAGGAGGAATTTCTTCACCCAGAGAGTGGTGAACCTGTGGAATTCTCTACCACAGAAGACAGTTGCAGCCAATTCATTAAATATATTCAAGAAGGCGTTAGATGTATTTCTTAAGGCTAAGGGGATCAAGGGATATGGGGAGAAAGCAGGGACAGGGTACTGACTTTGGATGATCAGCCATGATCACATTGAATGGCAGAGCAGGCTCGAGGGGCTGAATGGCCTACTCCTGCTCCTATCTTCTATGTTTCTATCACCACCCCGGCAGGACACCATAATAGGAAAAAATAATCGGGTTGCTCAATGATTAAAAGGGATTAATCAGGACCAAAAGGGGGTACTGAAAGGGTTAAAAAGAGCTAAACTGAGGGGATTAAGGAACAGAGAATATATCCAACCATATAAGGAATGGTTATGAACATGTCCAGAAGGGAAGTCTGGTGTAATGTGGCCAAAGTGCACAAACCGTGAATCACTAACTGGGGAATGTATTGAGAGATAACGTAAGGGGTCACAAGACCAATGCACACAGGTCACAAGAATTTGCACCCGAAGCCAACTGTATGATGAAAGAAACGTATACGTGTAATGCACCTAATTGCAAAACAGTAGCCACGACTCAGGACAAAACCTGTATATAAGGCAGGAGATTTTCTGCGATCAGGGAGCATTCGTACCCGGATGAGTGTCTCCCCTGTCGACTTGTAATAAAGTTGTTTTACTGAACGAACCTCCGGACTCCGAGTGATTGATTGGGAATAAGGCGGACATCGACCCTTTATATCAGAGGGTCCGTTTCGGGGAGAAGAAGCTCTCCCGGTTTACCCTTACAATGTTACTGAAGTGCTAATTGCATCCAATATTGGATTGATACTCGGTGTAGATTCTGCATTTCATTTGTTTTGAAGAGGAAAGAGCCAAGGATGTTGATGTTTAATGGTTACATGCGTCGTCAAAGAACAGTAAGTTTTGCTCAAAACCTCTGCGTTTTCCATATGGACAAAGAGCTACTGAGACACGAGTGTCATTAAAAGAAACTGCTGGCCACGTGATCTTCCCTGATTTATTTGTGATCTGGTCCTTCAGTTATTTTTTTTCTTTTATTAAGCAATAGTTCTTTTGTCTCAGGAAACCAATAACAAGCTTATTTTCACTCTGGGTTTCTGGGGTTTTTCTGTTTTTGCTGTCAATAATCAGACAATGGGATATTTACAATTTTTTTTAGTATTTTTGGAGGTTGCCATGTTTTCAATTTTGCAAATCACCAATATCAGCTTCTGATTTCAAACTTTCTTTTATTATCGGATGCCTGCATTGTTTTGGTAATCTCATCCCTGGTTGCATCATCAGCTTTGGTCAATTTCAGTGCCTAGTTTCAGATCTGCACATCTTGCTATGAATTTGTACGCCCATCAAGAGAGCTTGGTCATGGAGATTTAGTTGGTTCTTCCCTGAAACATGACAGGGAAGGTTATAAGGGAGACTGCAACATGAAGTGGCATTGATTTATTCTTGTAACTGGGGCATAACAGAGATCCCTGTGGCAAAGCAGCAGCCCATTCTTCAACAACTAACGCCTCTCGCTATCATTTTAAACTGATCACTGACACTCCGACCAGTGGAAACAGTCTTTCCCTATGCCACCTTATTAAAACTATTTTTACAATTTAAAACACCGTAATAAGCTTCCAGTAAACCTTCAAAGCTTCATGGGGAAAGTGGAAGATTAATTTGAGTCCACATGAAAAAACATTTCTGCCATATTACAATTTATGACAAGGCTTCAAAGAGGATCAATTTATTTTTGTCCTATGAAGTTATAGGCCCTGCCAGCTGATTTGAATTAAATTTTTCGGGGGGAGGGAGTCCAGAACCAGGGGTCACAGTCTAAGGATAAGGGGTAAGCCATTTAGGACTGAGATGAGGAATTTCTTCACCCAGAGAGTGGTGAACCTGTGGAATTCTCTACCACAGAAGGCAGTTGAGGCCAACTTATTAAATACATTCAAGAAGGAGTTTGTTTTATTTCTTAAGGCTAAAGGGATCAAGGGATATGGGGAGAAAGCAGGGACAGGGTACTGAATTTGGATGATCAGCCATGATCTCATTAAATGGCGGAACAGGCTTGAGGGGCCGAATGGCCTACTCCTGCTCCTATCCTCTATGTTTCTATGTCTCACCACTGGTATCATGAGTACCATGCCTATCATTGCTGTCACTTCTGCTTTGCATTTTTGTATCACTGGATATACTCTGGTCATCCCCTTGAGGGTACAAGCACTCAGAGGGCCTGGATTCTGGCTTAGGCCATAGAGCTGTGTGCTGTTAATCCAGTCTGGCACCTCACCTCGTTGTATCTGTGCCAGATTGTGTTTTAACTGTCCGGTGGTCCATTGGCCATAGGCATGGCACAAGCCTCTCCCTACCCCATATTTTGCCTGTTCCTCATCTCTATGGTTTAGTTTGTTGATAGTGCTAGCATGGTCTTCTATCATTTTGATTTCCTTGAGTAATTTCCTTATCGTATGTTCTCCCAACTCTGATTCTTGTTGAACCAAACCAGTTTCTTTCTCTAAAATCTGTTGTATTACCCTTTGTAATTGTTCCACACTACTCTGGACTCCTTGTATATCTAGGGCATTAATGAATGACGTCCCCGTATTTATTCCCATGAGTACATCATTTCCTAAGCCCCTCTTAATTCTTTGGTGGAATGCAGCATGTCCCCTGAAACTAGTAGCCCCTGTTGCATCAGCAGCTTGGTTAATTACATTCCTTATCATATAGGCATACAACTCTCTCGTTTTAGTAAATCTTTCACAATATCCTGGCCATTGTAGTATGGTTAAGTTCATTAGTACCGGTACAGTTTTGTGTCTCACATTATCATACAATTGTTCTCCCTCGGTAAATAACACCAGTCCATTTTCGGGCCCAGGCGTCAATTTCGGATACCTTCGTTCTTCAGGTATCGTTGTGATTGGGGGTGTTGTTGGTTCTAGGGTTACTCCTTGTGGTGTGATCCTTGTTGTTGTTGGTTGCGGTGTTGTAACGCCGTGTACAATAGTCCATCTTATGATATCGTCCGTGCAGCTCAGGACATATCCTTCCCCTACTTGACCCAACACCTGCCAGTGTCTATTACATCTTACCATATTGCTGGTATCTGTCATTCTACAGGGTCCGTATGGTTGTTGATCCAAGTTCACCCAGGTACCGTCACACCTGTAACATCCTTTTCCTTGTTTTTCACACTCGTAACTGAAGTTCCTCATGGAGTCTCCACTAGGGGATCTTTACTTGCAGTCCATTTCTTCCAGCCCGTTATTTGGACTTATAAGTGTTGTCATCAGAGTAGTTATAATCATCTCACTGGATCCATGTTTATCTGTCTGGTCGTCTTCTGAGCTCTTTCCCCTAGAGGAGAGGGTAGAATGGGGATCTTTAGTGTTAAATGGTTTCACCTGGGTCCAGTGCTTCCATCGCATACCCATCGGTTCCTGTAGACAAACACATGTATCACTTGTCAATAATACAGTATATGGCCCCATCCAACGGGGTTCCATTCCCTTTCTTCCGATAACTTGCGTCATTACTTGTTGACCTATTCTGGGCAACTCGTCTGGTTTAAGTCCAGCATTCTGCCTTTCTAGATCTTTAATCTGTTGTTGGTTCCTTACTTCTTTATTTAGTGCTTGTACCTCCTGATTTAGTTGTACTAAGTATTGCCTTAGTCTATCTTGCACTGGTCCTGGTTCTCCCACCCCTCCAGCCAAATCCTCTGGTAATCTCGTAGCTCGTCCTGTCATTAATTCATAGGGGGTCAGTCCGGTCGTTCGTCCTGGGGTGGCTCGCAGCCTCATTAGTATGCTGGGTAATAATTCCAACCATCCCTTCCCTGTTTCTTGGATGGCTTTTGTCAGCGCATTTTTCAGTGTCCTATTCATTCTTTCTACCATCCCCAAGCTCTGGGGGTGATATGGTATGTGTTACGTGTAACAGCTTACAAGTTTCTCTCATTTTACCGGTAAAGTGGGTGCCATTGTCTGAGTCAATTTGCAGAGGCACGCCCCAACGGGGTATAACCTCGGTAGCCAATATTAGTGCAACTGTTTTTGCAGAGCAATCTCGGGTGGCAAAGACTTCCACCCACCTGGTAAATTGGTCAATTATTACCAGGCAATATTTCTTCCCCCGGTCCTGCGCTAAGGGGCTGGTAAAATCAATTTGTAAGTTTTCCCAGGGTCCTTGGGGCCTGGGTTGGTGTGCTGCTCTAACTCTACATCTCTGTCCTGCATTATTCTTAGTGCACATTATACAGCGGTGGCAATATTTCGTTACTTCCCGACCCATCTTTGGCCACCACCAGTACTGTGTCAGTAGGTGCAACATGTTACTTCTGCCAGTATGTGTTACACCATGGTATAGCGCCATCAGTTGTATGCAACATTCCGGTGCCACCACCTGGTTACGGGGGCCCCATTTCCAAATTCCATCCTGTAGTCGAGCGCTCGCTTGTCTCCATCTCTCTTTTTCCTCTTTACTAGTATTTTCTTGTACCTCCATTATATTCACTTCCTGTACCCCACTGACTGTCATGACCATATTTATTTCGTTTTTGAACTCGTCCTCTGGTTGCATTTCTTCTGCAGCTAGTTTGGCGGCTAGATCTGCATACCTATTCCCTATAGGGGCCTGGTCCTGGGATTCCTGTGAGTCCATATCCTCTATCTTTGTGTGGGCTTTTATTTTAATTACCGCTGCCTCTAAAGGTGCCTGTGCAGCCTTAACTAACCTTTCTATTAGTTTTCCATGTTTTACTACCTGTCCCGTAGAGGTCATGTACCCCCTTCTGGCCCATAGTGTCATAGGTCCATACCTCGGGAGCCTACTGTCAACAAGGGCAGACGTCGACGACGAAGTCCAACACCGCCTTCAGTGTACCAGTGCAGCCTTCGGTCACCTGAGGAAGAGGGTGTTTGAAGACCAGGACCTCAAACCCGGCACGAAGCTCATGGTCTACAGAGCAGCAGTGATACCCGCCCTGCTGTATGCCTCAGAGACATGGACCATGTACAGCAGGCACCTGAAAGCACTGGAGGGGTACCACCAACACTGCCTCCGCAAGATCCTGCAAATCCATTGGCAGGATAGGCGCACCAACGTCAGTGTTCTTGCTCAGGTCAACATCCCCAGCATCGAAGCTTTGACCACGCTCGATCAGCTCCGATGGACGGGTCACATTGTCCGCATGCCTGATACGAGACCCCCAAAACAAGCGCTCTACTCGGAGCTCCGACACGCCAAGAGAGCCCCAGGTGGGCAGAGGAAATGCTTCAAGGACACCCTCAAAGTCTCCTTGAAAAAGTGTAACATCCCCACCGACACCTGGGAATCCCTGGCCCAAGACTGCACAAAGTGGAGGAGAAGCATCCGGGAAGGCGCCGAACACCTCGAGTCTCTTCGCCGGGAGCAAGCGGAAGCCAAGCGCAGGCAGCGCAAGGAGCGCACGTCAACCCAAGCACCCCACCCACCCACCCCTTCAACCACTGTCTGCCCCACCTGTGACAGAGACTGTAGCTTCCGCATTGGACTAATCAGTCACCTGCGAACTCATTTTTAATGTGGAAGCAAGTCATCCTCGGTTCTGAGGGACTGCCTAAGAAGAAGAAGATAGTGTCATATAATCATGCACCACTCCGAAGGCATAACGGCTGTCGGTATAAACATTTATCCGTTTGTTTTTTGCTATTTCCAACGCTTTTATTAAAGCCACTAGTTCCGCTACTTGTGCTGACTTATCCCCATAAAGGGCTCCTTTTAACAGGGTCTTTCCTTCTTGATTTACTACTGCCCACCTTGTTCTGGGTTCTCCGTTGATATACTTTCGGGATCCATCTACATAGATTATCACATTGGGATTTTCTGGTGGGTCTTCCTTTACTCCACTCCCCCTTTCTTCCTCCATTTTCATCTAACGACTGTGCTCTTCTCCTTCCGTTAATGTGCCCGTGGCTGGATTAACCCCGGGATGTTTTTCTTTTATCGCAGTTCCATCCCTGGGGAGTAATATAGCTTCCCATTTAGCTTTCCTGCTATCCGATATAATCGGCAATTTTCCTGTGTTGAGTAGTTCCACTAATGTATGTTGAGTATGCAAAATTACCTTTCCTATCATCACTATTGGTTCGCTTACTCGCACTGCCCAGGTGGCGCAATCTATTGCAGCCACACGTCGTGGCATCGCCTTCGCTGCTGGGTCTTTTTTTGCAGAGTAATATGCAACGGGTCTCTGTTTCCCCCCGTGATCTTGCATTACCACGGCTGAATAACTCCCTTGGTCCTGGTCACAGTACAAGTGGAAGGGTCGGGTATGGTCTGGCAGTCCTAATGCAGGGGCCATTATAAGTTCTTGCTTAAGGGTGTTGTATGCTTCTTCTTGCTCTGTTCCCCAATCTATCCCTTCCATAGGTCCCTTTGTACCTTTGACCAGTTTCTGTATTGGTTCTACCAAGGTGGTATATTGGGGTATAAAGTTCCGACTGTAATTAAATAATCCCAGCACCTTTCGTACCCCTCTTATGTTTACAGGTCTTGGCATGTCCCTAATGGCCTGTCTTTGCTCCTCCGTCATTTCTTTCTGTCCCCTACTTATCCAGTGCCCCAAATATTGTACTCATTTTTGGGCTACCTGGGCTTTCCGGGGTGAGGCTTTAAACCCTGTTCTTCTTAGGGCTCCCAGCACCTTAGTTAGAGCTCGTTGATGGCTTTCCACATTTGGGGTGCTATTAATAGATCATCTACATATTGGGTAATGCTACTTTCTTCTGGGCTCAAGTCCACTTTTTCCATGGCTTCTGCCATTGCTTGGTGAAAAATTGCCGGGCTGTTGTGGAACCCCTGAGGTAACCGGGTCCACGTATATTGCTGATTTCCTACCGTGAACGCAAATTTGTCCTGGGACTCTCGGTCCAAGGGCAAACTCCAAAACCCATTCGCTATGTCTAATACAGTGAATATCTCTGCCTTAGGGTCTAGATCATGTAATATGGTCGATGGATTAGCCACTATTGGGTATTGTTGGGGCATACATCGATTATGGAGCAGCGAGGAGGAGCCCGGCTTAAAAACCGGCGGCAGTTGCGAGGCCCGACCACTCGGAGCAGCAGGGAGCAGCGAGGAGGAGCCCGGCTTAAAAACCGGCGGCAGTTGCGAGGCCCGACCACTCGGAGCAGCAGGGAGCAGCGAGGAGGAGCCCGGCTTAAAAACCGGCGGCAGTTGCGAGGCCCGACCACTCGGAGCAGCAGGGAGCAGCGAGGAGGAGCCCGGCTTAAAAACCGGCGGCAGTTGCGAGGCCCGACCACTCGGAGCAGCAGGGAGCAGCGAGGAGGAGCCCGGCTTAAAAACCGGTGGCAGTTGCGAGGCGTACCAAATGAACAGCAGAGGAGAGAGGTAAAAAGTAATCAGTGTGTGACATCACCAGGGAGCAGCTGGTGCAGTCGGGAGAGCAGGAGGCCAGTAACTCTTATATAGGTGGAGCTGTTGCTAAACCCGAAACACTACAGTGTAGTGTCTCCCACCCTTCCACCTCCTCTAACCTTTTAGGGGTTAGGGGAAGTTGAAAAGGTAGGTTCAATTTATTTTATTTCAGGAGCCTAACCTAGGTGGAAAAGGTTCCAGGACAGGAGGCGGCAGTGAAAATACAACACCAGAAAACAGGTAGGTGACTGGTTGGTGAGTACTTTCACAAACTTATTCTAAGTAGAATTCAATAATTAAGCTAAATCGTAGTAAATAAAAGGGTATTGTAAGGGTTAAGTCATGGAAGGGCAGCTCGGACCCGTGTCATGCTCCTCCTGTGCCATGTGGGAAATCAGGGACACTGTCCCTGACAACTATGTGTGCAGGAAGTGTGTCCAGCTGCAGCTCCTAGCGGACCGCATGGCGGCGCTGGAGCTGCGAATGGACTCACTCTGGAGCATACGCGATGCTGAGGATGTTGTGGATAGCACATTCAGTGAGTTGGTCACACCGCAGGTAAAGGCTAGCTCAGACAGTAAATGGGTGACCAAAAGGCAGGGTAAAGGCAGGAAGGTAGTGCAGGAGTCACCTGCGGTCATCTCCCTCCAAAACAGGTTTACCGTTTTGGGTACTGTTGGGGGAGATGACTTATCAGGGGAAGGCACCAGCAGCCAGGTTCAGGGCACCATGACTGGCTCTGCTGCACAGAAGGGCGGGAAAAAGAGGGATAGGGCTATAGTGATAGGGGATTCAATTGTAAGGGGGATAGATAGGAGTTTCTGTGGCCGAGACCGAGACTCCAAGATGGTATGTTGCCTCCCTGGTGCAAGGGTCAAGGATGTCTCGGAGCGGGTGCAGAGCATTCTGAAGGGGGAGGGGGATCAGCCAGTTGTCGTGGTACATGTAGGTACCAACGATGTAGGTAAAAAGAGGGAGGAGGTCCTACAAGCTGAATTTAGGGAGTTAGGAGCTAAATTGAAAAGTAGGACCTCAAAGGTAGTAATCTCTGGATTGCTACCAGTGCCACGAGCTAATAAGTTTAGAGAGAGTAAGATAGATAAGCTAAATACGTGGCTTGAGCAGTGGTGCAAGGGAGAGGGATTTAAATTCTTGAGGCATTGGAACCAGTTCTTGGGGAGGAGTGACCTGTACCAAGGGGACGGTCTACACCTGAACTGTGAGGGAGCCGATGTCCTCGGGGTAATATTTTCTAGGGCGGTTCGGGAGGATTTAAACTAATTTGGCAGGGGGATGGGAACCTAGGTAGTGGAAAAGAGGGAAGTCATATGAAGTCAGAAATAGATGGTAGAAAGGTGAGAAGCAATAAGCAAAGGAGAGAAACACAAAGGGCCAAACTAATTCATAATGAGAGTGTGAAAAAAGCAAGCCTGAAGGCTTTGTATCTTAATGCTAGAAGCATTAGGAACAAGGTGGATGAATTAGTTGTGGAAATAGAGGTAAACAAGTATGATTTGATTGGGATTACAGAAATGTGGCTGCAGGGTGGGCAAGGCTGGGAACTTAACATCCAGGGATATACAATATTTAGGAAGGATCGGCAAAAAGGTAGGGGAGGTGGGGTAGCATTGCTGGTAAAGGAGGGGATTAATGCAATGGAAAGGAAGGATATTAACTCGGATGAAACGGAATCTGTATGGGTAGAAATGAGAAATAGCAAGGGGAGGAAAACGTTAGTGGGTGTGATATATAGGCCTCCAAATAGTAATATGGAGGTGAGGGAAGGCATAAAAAGGGAAATTAGAGAAGCGTGCGATAAGAGCACAGCTGTCATCATGGGTGACTTTAATTTACATATTGATTGGACTACCCAAATTAGTAAAAATTCTGAGGAGGAGGAATTCCTGGAATGTTTTCGGGACGGTTATCTGGACCAATATGTCGAGGAGCCGACTCGAGATCAGGCCATTTTAGACTGGGTATTGTGCAATGAGAAGGGACTTATCAGCAATCTTCTTGTACGAGGCCCCTTGGGTCAGAGCGATCATAATATGATCGAGCTCTCAGTCGAGATGGAGAGTGAGGAAATTGAATCAGAGACTAAGGTCCAGAACTTAAATAAAGGGAATTACGAGGGTATGAGACGGGAATTGGGTAAGATTGATTGGGTGGTGTTTCTGGGGGGATTGACAGTGGATAGACAATGGCAAGCATTCAAAGATAGAATGGAAGAATTCCAGAACATGTTTATACCGGTTTGGCATAAAAATAAACCTAAAAAGGTGACTCAACCGTGGATAACGAGGGAAATTAGGGACAGCATAAAATCAAAAAAAAGGGCATATCAACTGGCAAAAAAAAGCACCAGACCGGAAGATTGGGGGCAGTACAGGATACAGCAAAAGAGGACAAAGGGATTAATCAGGAAGGGGAAAATAGAATACGAAAGTAAACTTGCAGCAAACATAAAGACAGACTGCAAAAGCTTTTATCGGTATATCAGGAGGAAAAGACTGGTAAAATCCCAAGTCGGTCCCTTGCAGTCCGATTCGGGAGAATATATAATGGAGAATAAGGAAATGGCAGACCAATTAAACTCATACTTTGGTTCTGTATTCACAAAGGAGGACACAAATAACCTCCCAGGAATATCGGCAAACATAGGGACTAATGAGAGGGAGGAGCTGACAGAAATTAGTATCTCTAGGGATATGGTGTTGGGTAAGTTGAGGGGACTGAAGGCCGACAAATCCCCGGGGCCTGATAAACTACATCCTAGGGTACTTAAGGAGGTGGCCCTGGAGATAGCAGATGCTCTAAGGATCATCTTCCGGAACTCCATTGACTCGGGAACAGTACCCGTGGATTGGAGGGTAGCTAATGTTACCCCAATATTTAAAAAGGGGGGTAGAGAGAAAGCAGGGAATTATAGACCAGTAAGCCTTACATCGGTTGTGGGCAAAATGCTAGAGTCCATTATTAAGGATAAAATAGCGGAGCACTTGACAAATGGGGAAAGGATCGGACAGAGTCAACATGGATTTACAAAGGGTAAATCGTGTTTGACTAATCTGCTGGAATTTTTTGAGGAAGTAACTGGTAAAATAGATGGGGGAGAGCCAGTGGATGTGGTGTACCTTGACTTCCAGAAAGCCTTCGATAAGGTTCCACACAAAAGATTATCATGCAAAATTAAGGCTCATGGGATTGGGGGCAAAGTATTAACGTGGATAGAGAACTGGCTGGCGGATAGAAAACAGAGAGTTGGAATAAACGGCTCGTTTTCGGAGTGGCAGGCAGTGACCAGCGGGGTGCCGCAAGGATCTGTCCTGGGACCCCAGCTGTTCACAATATATATAAATGATCTGGATCAGGGAATTGGATGCAATATTTCCAAATTCGCTGACGACACTAAACTAGGAGGAGGGGTGGGCTCTGATGAGGATGTCAGGAGGCTACAGTGCGATTTGGACAGGTTGGGGGAATGGGCGGATACGTGGCAGATGCACTATAATGTGGATAAATGCGAGGTTATCCACTTTGGGGGTAAAAACAGGAGGGTAGATTATTATCTAAATGGCAATAGATTGGGAGATGGGGAAGTGCAGAGGGACCTGGGTGTTCTTGTGCACCAGTCACTGAAGGAGAGCATGCAGGTGCAACAGGCGATTAAGAAGGCAAATGGTATGTTGGCCTTCATATCAAGGGGGTTCGAGTATAGGAATAGGGATACCTTACTACAGCTGTACAAGGTGCTGGTGAGACCGCATCTGGAGTATTGTGTACAGTTTTGGTCGCCCCATCTGCGGAAGGATGTTCTTGCCATGGAAAGAGTGCAACGGCGATTCACCAGGCTGATACCTGGAATGGCGGGAATGACCTACGAAGAGAGATTAAATAGTTTGGGCTTGTACTCACTGGAGTTTAGAAGATTGAGAGGGGATCTCATCGAAACATATAAAATTATGACAGGCCTGGACAGGCTGAATTCAGAGAGAATGTTTCCAATGGCCGGGGAGCACAGAACCAGGGGCCACAGTCTAAAAATAGCGGGCAAATCATTTAAAACAGAGATGAGGAAGAATTTCTTCACTCAAAGAGTGGTGAGCCTGTGGAATTCCCTGCCACAGAGGGCTGTGAAGGCTAATTCAATAAATATTTTCAAGAGAGAATTGGATATATTTCTGAAGGCTAAGGGGATTAAGGGTTACGGAGAAAAGGCGGGGACGGGGTACTGAACTGGTAAGATCAGCTATGATCTCAGACGAAGATCAGCCATGATCTCATTGAATGGCGGAGCAGGCTCGAAGGGCCGAATGGCCTACTCCTGTTCCTATCTCTATGTTTCTATGTTTTCTATGATTAAGGACGGTGTAGTCTATAGTCAATCTATATGTCCCATCGGGTTTCTTAACTGGCCATACTGGGCTATTGGTTGTGGATGTAGTTTTCCGTACTACCCCGATGTTATTATGTTCATAAATAAATAGACGTTTTCATTATGAACAGCTAGCTTGAGCCAGTTATTTATTCAGCCATGTGGACTAGTGTACAGGCATCCATCTTGACTACTGCCTTGTGGGTAGCCCGCTACTAAACATACAGCTCCACCTAGTGTACCATTCTAGAATGACATGTTACGGATCATTACATCCCCGTTCCTTAGAGGTTAAACAAAATCAATATCAATCAATCATAACGACATAAACATCTTCACAACAGTCAACACATTTTCAAATCTTTACTTTATGAACTCTAAGCTTTTCATTCTTTTATTATAGTTTTCTTTGTGCTCAAGTCTATCAGGCTTTTTTACTTCACGTGTGGATCTTCTCAGCACAGGTAAGTCTGATGTGTTTTCATGAGAGCCTGTATGTGTGTTTGTGTTAGATTGTTCTGGTGGTGAGTGACATGATTCAGTTGCGGCATTGTCATCGATTTGCTCTTGGATAGTTTCTTGTGTTTTCAGGAGGGAACGGCGGTTCCTCCTGAGAATCTGTCCTTCCTCAGTTCTAACAGTGTATGACCTTGGCCTTACTTCCTCAAGAACTGTAGCTTTCCTGTTCCATGCATCTGGATCCTCAATCCTGACAACATCATCCCTTGTCAATGGTTTCAGAGTTTTGGATGACTCGTCATAGTGTGATTTCTGTTTCAGCTTTAACAGTTGAAGTCTCTGTCTCAGTTTGCTTTGCTTTTCTTTTGCACAGCAGGGTAGCGTGGTGTGCAACTTGTGACCCATTAGGAGTTCAGCAGGTGAAGAACCACAGTCTAAAGGGGAGGCTCGGTAGCTCAGCAGGGCGAGATAAGGATCAGACTTGCTTTCTTCAGTAGCTGTTTGAGAACTTGAACACCTTTCTCTGACTTACCATTCGACTGAGCATACAGAGGACTGGATGTGATGTGTTGAAAGTCATAATGTGCTGCAAACTGTTGCCACTCCTTACAGTTGAAGCACGGACCATTGTCGCTAACGGCAATCCTGGCAATTCCATGTCTGGTGAAAATGGATTTAACATGCATTATGACACTGCTTGAGAGCAGTGCCATCTCAGGTTAGTTAGAATAGTAGTCAATCACTATTAGATAGTCTTTACCATTCAAATGAAAGAGGTCCATACCAACCTTTTGCCATGGTGCTGTTGGTAAGTCAGCTACTATCATTGGTTCCTTTGCTTGTTTGTTTTGGTATTTCTGACATGTCTCACATATGCCTATCATGTTCTCAATGTCCTTATTTATGCCAGGCCAATAAACAGTGTCTCTTGCTCTCCTTTTGCATTTTTCAATTCCGAGGTGTCTCTCATGAATCCTTTTGAGCATGTCTCGACGTAGAGCCTGTGGAATGACTATTCTGTTCTGTTTTAGTAATAGTCCACTTGCGACACTTAACTCTGACCTGATGTGATAGTACTTTGGACAGGAACCTTTTGGCCAACCATGATGAATGTTCTCTATTACTGTTTGTAACACTGTATCTTTTACTGTTTCTTCTGCTATTTGCTTTGATTTTGTGTCTGACACGGGCAGTGCAGCAGTGACCATACTCACATGAACATCCACGTCTTCCTCAGTAGAGCTCACATGACTCATTGTGGGTGCTCGGGATAGTGCATCTGCTAACACTGTGTTTGCCTGGTGTGTAGATCAGTTCAAAGTCATATCTTTGCAGCTTCATCATGAGTCGTTGAATCCTTGGAGACATCTCATTCAGATTTTTTTTATGATGGCAACCAGTGGGCAGTGGTCTGTCTCAACTGTGAAGGTGGGAAGTCCATATATGTAGCCATGGAACTTTTCTAGTCCAACTACCAAGCCTAGACATTCCTTTTCAATCTGGGCATATCGACACTCAGAATCAGTCATAGACCTGGAGGCATAGGCAACAGGCTTCCAATCTTCACCCTCTGCTTGTAGCAAGACCGCACCTAGGCCATCTTTTGATGCATCTGTTGACACTTTGATTCGCTTTGTTGGGTCAAAGAAGGTGAGTACAGGTGTGGTTGTCAGCACTGTTTTGAGGTTCATCCACTCTTGTTCATGTCTTTCTGTCCATGCGAACTCATTTGTTTTATGTAGCAGGTCTCGCAGACAGGCTGTCTTGGCTGACAAGTTAGGAATGAACTTTCCAATGAAGTTTATCATCCCCATGATGCGTAGAACTCCTTTTTTGTCAGTGGGTCAGGGCATGTTGAGTATGGCATTTACTTTTTCCATATCTGGCTCTATTCCTTTACCAGATAGATTATCTCCTCGGAAAGCGACTTCCTGGATGCCAAACTGACACTTGGCTTTGTTGAGCTTCAGTCCATTCCGGCGTATGCTCTGTAGCACTTTAGTCAGTCTCTCATTGTGTTCTTTCAGTGTGGAGCCCCAGATGATGATGTCATCAACATAGACCCGAACTCCTTCCAGACCTTCAATTATTTGTTCCATCGCTCTATGAAAGATTTCAGATGCAGATATTATCCCGAAAGGCATTCTGAGGAAACAATACCTGCCAAATGATGTGTTGAAGGTACAGTATTTGGTGCTCTCTTCATCCAGTTTTAGTTGCCAAAATCCTTGTGAGGCATCGAGCTTTGTGAAGTATCTGGCACCTGACATTTCACTGGTGATTTCTTCTCGCTTGGGAATCTGGTAGTGTTCACGTTTTATGTTTGCATTTAAGTCCTTTGGATCCATGCATACTCTTAGATCATTGTTCTTTTTCTTTACACATACCATGGAGTTAACCCAGTCTGTTGGCTCTTTGACTTTCCTGATGACTCCTAGTGTGGTCATTCTGTCCAGCTCTTTCTTGAGCCGGTCACGCAGGGGTGCTGGAGCTCTCTGTGGAGCATGTACCACTGGCTGAGCATCCTCCTTTAGCTGTAAGTGAATGGTAGAACTCCAAATCCTTTGAACACATCCTGGAAATTACTCACTACAGAATCCACTGAGTCATCTGGTCTGCTTATGGCACAGTTTATACGTAGACTCTCTTGACCAGTTCTAAGTCCTCACAAGCTTTGTCACCTGGTAGTGAATCAAGTCCTTCAGCCACAACAAAAAACATGAGATGATGCACTTTGTCTTTGACTGTCACTTTAAGTCTGTATACACCTAAGCTATCTATTTTCTGTCCATTGTAGTTCTTCAGTAGTACTGACTTTTTCTATATTTTGGGCTTTTCTTTCATATTTTTAATGTCACTCATACTGATTAAGTTTGTTTTTGCCCCAGTGTCTAGTTTCAATGTAACTAATGCTGTATTTACCAGCAGTGGGATCATCCATTTGTCCTCTTTTACTGCATTAACTTTATGTTCAGCATTGTCCATTCCTCAGGGCTGCACATTTTCTGTATCCTTTTCGATATTGTCATATGACACCATTCCTACAAAAAATGTCTCACTTAAATCAGTGTCCTCAATCACATTGACTTGTTGCCCTTTCTTTGTTTTTACTTTCGAAAAGCATTGTTTGGCAAAGTGATTCTTTCCATTACATTTTGTGCACATTTTCCCAAACGCTGGGCATTGTCTTGACTGGTGCTGGTAACCACAGCATTTACAATTAAAAGTTCCATCCTCCGATGGCTTTGCATTTCTGTTCTGCCCATGTTTCTTCCCTTTGTAGGACACAGCACCGACAGCAGCACTATCACTTACTACAATCGCATTATTATTAATTTCACTGAAAGTCTTTGCGTGCTGTTGAGCTAGCTCACTGGCATGGCATATTTTCACAGCATCCTCCAATGTTAGTTCGGTTTCTCTCAACAAACGTTCCCTGACCTTTTTATCATGAATACCAAACACAATCTGGTCACGAATCATGGATGATTTCAGTTCAGCGAAATTACATGTCTGTGCTTTCAGTTTCAGATCGGTCACAAAGCTATCAAAAATCTCATTTTGCTGCTGTGTGCGTGAACGGAACACGTACCTCTCATAGGTCTCGTTCTTTTTGGGAGAACAATGTGTATCAAACTTCTTTAGCACATCGTCCATCTTTTCTCTGTCCTCCTCTTGATCAAATACAAACGTATTAAATACCTTGATCGCCTGCGGGCCTGCAACCGTGAGCAGCAACGCTATTTTCCTTGCGTCTGGCTTCGTACTGAACCCGATGGCAGCAATGTAGAGTTCGAATTGTTGTTTGAAAGTCCGCCAATTGCAGTCGACATTCCCCGTGAGTTTCAATCCCTCCGGTGGCTTCAAATTCTCCATGTCGTGTTTCACAATATTCAGCAGATATTACCAATCCTGGTACCATGTTATGTTCATAAATAAATAGACGTTTTCATTATGAACAGCTAGCTTGAGCTAGTCATTTATTCAGCCATGTGGACTAGTGTACAGGCATCCATCTTGACTACTGCCTTGTGGGTAGCCCGCTACTAAACATACAGCTCCACCTAGTGCACCATTCTAGAATGACATGTTACTGATCATTACACCCGAGTCCTCTAATTGTTGCACTATTTCTTTTACTGCTGCTTCGGCTTCCAGTTTAATGGGATATTGTCAGTGCGCCTTGAGAGTTTCCCCAGGTATGCCTACCGGGGTCATTTGTGCCAAGCCACAATCCTGCTCATGTGTGGCCCATACCTCGGGGAACTGTTGACACACCCATTCTGCCCCTCTTTCAATATCCCAGTTATGTTTTATTACCTCTACCCTGGCTACTCTAGACATTCCCTGCAATCCCAATTTGGTTTCTCCCTTCAATCCGACCCATTTGATGGCCATCTCCCTTGGTTGTATTATTACATTTAATTCCCGTAGTAGGTCCATGCCTAGTATTGTTCCCTCTGGGTTTGGGCACACCCAAACGTTCATGGGTATTAACCTTCCCATGATCTCTACTAATTGTGGTTTACTCAATTTGGCTTCCACTATTCCTCCTCCCACTCCTATTTTTAATTTTTTATTAGTTGTGGGTAGTTCCAGGTTAGTTATCGATACCGAGGCTCCTGTATCTATTAACATTTGGTGCTGCCGGCCCTCTAACAACCCTATTAGATACATCCGGGGAACCCTGGCCCCAACCGGGGGGGGGGGGGCGGTGACCCCTAATCCTGTTTGACAGCTTTCCTAAGACTTCTCATGATCTGTTCCTCATCTAACCCTTTGGGGTTACCTTCAGTGACTCCTCTTTTCTTCTGCCAGGGTGCTTTTCCCTCTTGTCCTCCCCCTTTTGCCCAGCACTGATTTTTGGTGTGCCTGGGCTTCTGACAATTATAGCAAGTCATTGAGTCTCACTGTCCCATCTTCGTCCGGGCCCCTGTACTTTTGCTAGGGCAATTTTTCAATTGGTGGTGGGGCGAGCCGCACCCATAACACTTTCCCTGTCCGGTTCCCTGGTTGGTTGCTATTGCTGCTATATATTGCAGGGCGGCGGCCTTCATTTTTCCTTTACTTTCTTTGTCATTTATCCATTGTGCATCTATTTCTCCTGCCCATGACATAATTTCCCCATAATTCTGTCCCACCAGGAGTCCTAACTTGAGGACTTCCTGGTGTAGCGGGCTCATTCCTTCCTTTTAGCATTTTTAAGAATACTGGGTCGTTTCGCTTAGGGTCTCTAGTTCCAGAATGTTGTTGGTAACTGCTATATTTTCGTTCTGCATAATCTGTTACTGTTTCATCTTTTCCTTGTTGGACATTCATTATAGTGCCCCAGTTACTCTGACCTGCACCCAGGGCTTCTTGTACTCCTTTGATTAATCCCTGTATCTTGACCTCTCTTTCTTCGTCTGCTAGATCCCAAGTCCCATTTCTTCATTCTTCGGGCACCCCCTCCCATATGCTCCTTGGACATCTGGCTTTTACTAAGGCATGGACATCTCTCTCATGCATGTTGTGGACCTCAATCATCCCTTCTAATCCGGCTGCCACCGGGCCTTGGCTGCCTTTTCCTCAGGTCCTAATTCTAATCCTTTTAAACTGGGATATATAGGTTTATACCCCTGGTGAGTATAAATCCGGGTTATGGCCTGCCACCCATTTTCGCTCATCGTCAATATCTTCTTCTTCACTTTCCTCATCATTATCTTTGTCAACTTCCTTTTTCTTTCTATGCTTCTCGAGCAACTGACAAGCCAAGGCTAACATTTGTTTCCGACCGTCATTTTCTTCCGTTTCTTTTTTAATTTCACCATTTGCTCACTTTAACCTTTCCCTGAGGTCCTCTACTAATTTTTGTTGTTCCCCTTGCTCTTGTCTACACTGTGTTGCTAGAGCAGTTTGTTTTGACAAGTCTTCCCATGCCTGCTAGCACCTAACCTTCCATTTGTTTTTACCCTGGGTGTAAGTCTGTTCATTGTCCACACACACAACTATGGCCTCATCTCCCTTACTGCCCTTTTGTTCCATCCACCAGTCATTTCTCCATTTCGGTTTGTTTCCTGACTCATACCCTTTCTTAATCATCTTCTTCTTAACCTTTTCATATTTGTCTCGTACAAACTCATGTGGGAGTTTAGGTCTTTTGGCGTCCTTTTTGTTCGCCATCCTTTTAGGGTGGGTTTGCTAGTTCCCCCCTCGTTTGCTACCTCTTGGACTCCCCCGGACCTTTCCCTGCTTACGTGGTTTTAACTCCGCCTCGATTGGATTTTCCCTATATCCAATGCTATGTAACCTGAGCTCCTCAACTTATTCAGACATTTCATTTCTACAATGTCCTAGCATGCACCCAAGTTGTTTTACTCACGTATCCGGACTCCGCCTCATATTCATTGGATCTCCGGCCCTGGGCTTCGATACGAGGAGACAATGGGGTCGATTTTAACTCGGGTGCGGGGAATTGTCGGGTTCCCCGAATTTGGTGTTTCCCACACGAATCTAAATGGGTCTGTGAGATTGATGCAATTTTAACTCAATTGGCCAATTGATTTCCAACGTGTGGGAAACCTTGGCAATTGTGTATTTCCAGTCAGAAAGTCGCAGAATATGACATCATCATTGCTGCTGCTTTTAGGGCCCCACAGCAAGCCTTGCTTCTTCTGCAGGCTTCCAAACGTCACCATTGAGATGGCACAGGAGCAACGGCCAGCTGGAGGGCAAGAGCTGCCCCCAAATTTGATGAGGCTTCACTCCAGGCATTGTTGGATGGTGCGAGGGCCCACAGGGAGGTCCTGTTCCCTTCTTCAGGGAGGAAGAGGCCTTCCAGTCAGACCAAGGCTGTGTGGCTACAGATGGCTGGTGAAGTCAACTCCTTGGGGCTCACATGGCGCACCTGGATGCAGTGCAGGAAAAGATTCCATGGCCTTCATCCCACTGGAACAGTAAGTACTGTATGAAGTTTCCATCACCCTCAATCTGATCCCCATTGCCTTTCCTCACCAGCACTCCGCTTTAGCAATCTCTTCCTCCACATCCCATTAGACACTCACATCCATGCACCCTTACCCATTCCCTCTCTCTCTATGCTCACATTCACATAACTATTCCACCATGCAGCCCTCACACTCCCTCTCACTCTGATGCTTTGAACACAACTGACAACTGTTGAATCTGTGTGTTAATGGAGACACGGAATGCAGGAGTTGATTTAACAAGTGTTTACTGAACAAAGTCTGGAGGTGAACTAACTATACAAGACGCTATACAGGCTTATATACCCGAGTGGTCACTACCGGTACTACAGTACACAGGGGCTTCAAAAAAACATAGTTCCTCTTAAAGGTACATACACTACAATTCCTCCCCTTTTAGATAAATAGTACATAACATTTTAAGTAATCATTAAATAACATTTTTACAAGAACAATAATCTACACATTTGCTGAAGTTAATCAATTACAAATTCAGTCTCTCTGGAGGCTTCCTGACTTGGTCTGGATAACGCCTCGGTGGTGTAGTAGATTCTTTTGGCAAGGTCGATTCGGCTTGAATGCCAGTGTCGGGTTCATCTGGTTCCAGTATCACCGGATCGGAGGTAGATACTATGGGTATCTCTGCTTCATCATTAGGCGTATAGAGTTGTGGTGTAGGTTGTCCCTTTTCGGATGACTCTATGATCTGGTCAGCATGGCGCCTTATTATGCTTTCTCCAATGTCCACGTTATACATCAGCGGTCCTAGTCGTGTGCAAATAGTTCCAGGCTGCCATTTCTCGGTACGGTAGTCCCGGGCCAAAACTTGTTGACCTACCTGGAAGGTTCTAGTTGGCCTTTCATTCATGCCTTGAAATTGCCGGTTCTCTACGTCCCTTCTGATGTTTAGCTTGATCAAATCCAGCCGGCATCTTAGTCTTCTATTGAAAAACATTATGGCGGGGGTTTGTCCATTATCAATTCGTCCAATGAAAAGCGACGAGTTAGGAAAGTAACTATAGGTTTTTATTGACTAAATAACAGAGCCCACCCTCATGGGTGGTCGGATCCAGCAAGGAGGAATACCAGCCAGTCGACTACCTTTATACCTGGGCAGGTAGGTGGAGCCATGGGCGGAGTCAGTGATGGTCAGCCCAGGTATAACAGTGTGACAAGAGGCGACCTCGTATAGTGATACAACAGTGAGAACAGTGAGAACAATATAACAGTGATAACTATAGTGTAACGATAGTGAACGATAAAAGTGGTTTACCACATTCACCCCTTCTTTAGATTTGAGTCCGGCGGGGTGAAGTGTACTACCAGTTCTGGTATGTCAGTCTGTCCGGAGGCCTCGTAAGCCTCTCCGATCGTCGCAGCGGCGGTGTTGCATTATCCGGTGTTAATGCTGGTGTCTGCGTGGTCGGCGAAGGCTCGTGGGGTTCCGGCATGCCGTCTACCTGGGCTGGAATTGGGGGGGTGGTGGGGGGGGGGTAAGGGTGGTGTCTCCGGAGTGCCCGAGGGTGCGAGGTCTCGTAAGGAGACAGTATCCTCCCGCCCGTCTGGGTAAGCCACGTAGGCGTACTGGGGGTTGGCGTGCAGGAGGTTCACCATCTCGACCAGGGGGTCCATTTTATGGGCCCTCACGTGCTTTCGCAGCAGGACGGGCCCCGGAGAGGTCAGCCAGGTTGGTAGAGTGGTTCCCGTAGTCGACTTCCTGGGGAAAACAAACATTCGTTCATGGGGGGTGGCGTTAACGGCAGTGCAAAGTAGTGACCGGATGGAATGCAGCGCTGTCGGGAGGACTTCCTGCCAGCGGGAGGTTGGGAGGCCCTTAGACTTTAAGGCTAAGATGACGGCCTTCCAGACAGTCGCGTTCTCTCTTTCCACCTGGCCGTTCCCTCGGGGGTTGTAGCTGGTGGTCCTGCTTGCTGCAATACCTCTCGCTAGTAGGAACTGGCGGAGTTCCTCGCTCATGAAGGAGGAGCCCCGGTCACTATGTATATAGTTCGGGAACCCGAACAAGGCGAAGAGTTCGTTCAGGCATTTAATGACCGTGGTACTGGTCATGTCTGGGCAGGGGAAGGCAAAGGGGAAACGGGAGTACTCATCAACGATGTTGAGGAAGTACACATTACGGTCGGATGACGGTAGGGGCCCCTTAAAGTCGATGCTCAGGCGCTCGAAGGGGCGGGTGGCCTTGATCAGGCTTGCTTTGTCCGGCTTATAGAAGTGCGGTTTGCACTCGGCACAGGTCTGGCAGTTCCTGGTCATGGTCCTGACCTCCTCGATGGAGTAGGTCAGGTTGCGGGCCTTAATGAAATGGTGAAGTCTGGTGACCCCGGGGTGGCAGAGGTCATTGTGGAGGGTCTGAAGTCTATCAATATGCGCGCTGGCGCATGTAATTCGTGAAAGAGCATCAGGGGGTTCGTTCAGCTTACCTGGCCGATACAAGATCTCATAATCGTAGGTGGATAGCTCGATTCTCCACCTCAAGATCTTGTCATTCTTGATTTTGCCCCTCAGCTTGTTATTAAACATGAAAGCGACCGAACGCTGGTCGGTGAGGAGGGTAAATCGTTTGCCTGCCAGGTAATGCCTCCAGCGTCGTACCGCCTCCACGATCGCCTGGGCTTCCTTCTCGACCGACGAGTGTCGGATCTCAGGGCCCTGTAGGGTCCTTGAGAAGGCGGCCACCGGCCTCCCCTCCTGGTTAAGGGTAGCGGCTAGGGCGAAGTCGGATGCATCGCTCTCCACTTGGAAGGGGATGGACTCATCCACTGCGTGCATTGTGGCCTTGGCTATGTCTCCCTTAATGAGGGAGAAGGCTGCGCACGCCTCCTCCGTGAGGGGGAAGGATGTGGACTTCATGAGGGGTCTGGCTTTGTCCGCATAATTGGGCACCCATTGGGCATAGTAGGCGAAGAGTCCCAGGGTTCTCTTAAGTGCCTTAGGACAGTGGGGGAGGGGTAGCTCCATGAGGGGGCGCATTCTTTCGGGGTCGGGGCCGATGACTCCGTTCTCTACTACACAGCCGAGGATAGCAAGGCGTGAGGTGTTAAACACACATTTCTCCTTATTGTAGGTGAGGTTCAGCCGTTGGGCCGTACGGAGGAATTTCTCCAGATTCACATCATGGTCCTGCCGGTCGCGGCCGCAGATGGTGACGTTATCTAGATAAGGGAACGTGGCCTGCAGTCCGTTCTGGTCGACCATCCGGTCCATCTCCCTTTGGAAGACCGACACCCCGTTGGTGACACCGAAGGGGACCCTAAGGAAGTGGTAGAGGCGCCCGTTCACCTCGAAGGTGGTATACTGGCGGTCCTCCGGGCTGATAGGGAGTTGGTGGTAGGCCGACTTAAGGTCGATGGTCGAGAATACTCGGTATTGTGCAATCTGATTGACCATGTCAGATATGCGGGGAAGGGGGTATGCGTCCAGCTGGGTGTACCTGTTTATGGTCTGGCTGTAGTCGATGACCAAGCGATTTTTATCACCGGTCTTAACGACCACGACCTGGGCACGCCAGGGGCTGCTGCTCCCCTCGATGATGCCCTCTTTCAAGAGGCGCCGCACCTCATAGCTAATGAAGGCCCTGTCCCCGGCGCTGTACCGCCTGCTCTTGGTAGCGACGGGTTTGCAGTCGGGGGTTAGGTTAGCGAACAGGGAAGGTGGCGGGACCTTGAGGGTGGATAGGCTGCAGGTGTTACGCGGTGGGCGGTTTAACATTCGCTGGTTGTCGACTGTGAGTGGGGGGAGGGGTCCACCGTATGCTAGGGTGACACTTTGGAGGTGGGATTGGAAGTCCAGCCCTAGTAGGACAGCAGCGCAGAGCTGGGGGAGGACGAGGAGTTTAAAGTTTTTATACTCCGTACCCTTAACCGACAGGGTCACAACACAGTAGCCGCTGATGTCCGTGGCGTGGGACCTTGATGCCATCGAGATTCGGTTGCGCGTTGGCAGGACGGGGAGGGAGTAGTGGCTCACCGTGTCTGGGTGGGTGAAGCTCTCCGTGCTTCCGCTGTCGAACAGGCAGGTCGTGGCGTGGCCGTTTACTTTGATGTCCATCATCGACTTGGACAGGTGATGTGGGCGGGCTTGATCCAGAGTGACGGAGGCTAGTGTGTAGCTGAGCGAGTCGTTGTCGTCTGCGGGTGAGGCGGTCATCGGGTCTGGAGGCACGGTGGCAGTCGAGCGTGGTGGGTAAAATGGCGTCTCCCACGAGGTTGGACAAAATGGCTGCCCCCATAACTCACATGAGGCACTATTGGGGTCGGTTGCCTTGATCAAAGATGGCCGCCCCATGACTCACGTGTGGGGATGCTGGCCTCTGTTGCTTTGAAGGAAGATGGCCACCCCCACAGTTCGCATGAGGCACTGCTGGCCTCTGAAGATCCACTTCTGCAGGCCTTAGCAAGGTGGCCTTTCTTCCTGCAGGTTGAGCAGGTGGAGTTCCTAGCTGGGCAGCGCGACCTCGGGTGTTTCTCTTGGCCGCAGAAAAAGCAGCCGCGGGGGTCCGATGTCGGAGCCGGTACCAGGGGTGGCGGTCCCGATCGGGTCCGGGACACCGACGCTGAGGTAGGTCCCGGGGGCGGCGCAGTGAAGGGTATTGCGGTAGGGGTCGGGCCCGAGTCCCAGGGTCGCGAACAGTACCTGGAGAACGCCTCCTGGTCCCGATGGGCCACCTCCAGGGAGAGAGCGAGGGCTGCAGCTTTGTCCAGGTCGAGGTCCTTTGCTTCCAGTAATCGTTGCCGTGAGTAGTTGGACCGTAGGCCTTTCACGAAGGCATCGCGGACGTTGTCTTCCGTATTTTCTGCCGCCGTTACTGCTTTAAAGTTACAGTCTCTGCCGAGTGCTTGTAGCACCCGTAAAAATTCCTCCACCGGCTCCCCTGGCAGTTGCGGGCGGGACCTTAGGAGGTGCCTGGTATACATGGGGTTTACCGGGGTTTGGTACTGTCTTTTCAGCCGGTTGATGGCGTCCTCGTATGTTTTAAGGTCCCGGATGAGCGCGAATACTTTAGGGCTCAGTTGGGCGTTCAGAACTCTTAGCTTGGATCTCTGAGGCACGTTGGACTCTTCCAGGTAGGCTTCAAAGCAGCCCAGCCAGTGATCGAAGTCGAGGGCTGCGTTCGCTGCCCGTGGATTTAGATCCAGGTACGGTGGTCTGAGGGCTCGCAGCCAAGCCGGCTGTTGTGATTGTTGCGGCTCGGCGTCAGAAGGCTGCTGTGGCTGTTGTGGCGGGGCGTCTGGATGAGACATCTTAAAATTTAGTCAATAAAATTGATATACCTATCAATTCGTCCAATGAAAAGCGACGAGTTAGGAAAGTAACTATAGGTTTTTATTGACTAAATAACAGAGCCCACCCTCATGGGTGGTCGGATCCAGCAAGGAGGAATACCAGCCAGTCGACTACCTTTATACCTGGGCAGGTAGGTGGAGCCATGGGCGGAGTCAGTGATGGTCAGCCCAGGTATAACAGTGTGACAAGAGGCGACCTCGTATAGTGATACAACAGTGAGAACAGTGAGAACAATATAACAGTGATAACTATAGTGTAACGATAGTGAACGATAAAAGTGGTTTACCACAGTAACCACATGTGTTGCATTCCTGTACGCAAACAAGAAGTTATTTACCTTATGTTGTAGATTTATGTCTTCATTACCCATGGCCTTTATGGCCGCCTTGAAGGTCTGGACAAACCTTTCAGCTAATCCATTGGTGGCGGGATGGTATGGGGTGGACGTGTAGTGCTTAATCCCATTGTTTTTTAAGAACTTCCTGAATTCTTCGGATACAAATTGCGGTCCATTATCAGAACAGATCTGTTTCAGGCAGCCCATTCCTGGCGAATATGGTCCTTAATACTGTGATGGTTTTTTCCGTGGTAGTGGAGGACATCTTTATTACCTCCGGCCACTTGGAGTGTGCATCCACCGCGATTAAGAACATTGAGTCCATAAATGGACCAGCAAAGTCGATGTGCACCCTTTGCCATGGAGATGAGGGCCACTCCCATGGATGTAGAGGGGCTTGTGGTGGGGTGTATTGGACCTTCTGGCATCCTAGACAGCTCTTGGTCATTTCTTCGATGTCTCCATCGATACCTGGCCACCACACAAACGCTCTGGCTAAGTTCTTCATTTTCACTCCACCCAGATGCCCCTCGTGAAGCTCCTTTAGCACTTTATCCTGGAGTTTGGGTGGAATCACCACTCTGGATCCACACATCAAGGTTCCTCGGCACACTGACAGCTGTTCTCTTCTTTGCGAGAATGCTGGCAACAGTGGTTCGCCATGTGCTGGCCATCCCTTCACCGTTAAATCGTAGACTCATGAGAGAGTCGGGTCATTTCTCGTTTCCTTTTCAATGGTAGAATTTGTCACCGGTAGACATTCCACTATGGTCGAGTGGAACATCTCCACTGGGTCCACTGTAGGTGCCTCTTCTACCGTTGGCAACGGTAGGCGTGATAAACCGTCAGCATTCCCATGCTGTTTTGTTCCTTTGTATTCTATGTCATATTGGTGTGCCGCTAGGAAAAGGGACCACCTCTGTAGCCTTTGCGCTGTCATAATGGGAACGCCCTTTTTAGGGTTGAATATGGAGATGAGGGGTTGATGGTCAGTCAACAAGGTAAATTTTTGTGCGTGTAGGTAATGGTTGAATTTCTTCACTCCCCACACCAGGCTGAGTGCTTCCCTGTCGATTTGGGCATAGTTATGCTCAGTTGAGTTCAATGAGCGTGACGCAAAAGCTATCGGCCGCTCCGAGCCATCAGGGAATCTAAGCGATAATACCGCTCCCACGCCGTAAGGGGATGCATCGCATGCCAGTCTGATTGGCAGTGATGGGTTGTAATGAGCCAACACTTCCTTGGACGTGATTAAGTCTTTGCATTTATGGAAGGCACGTTTACAGTCTTCGCTCCATTTCCAAATTACTCCCGTTTTTAGCAGTTCGTTAAGAGGGTGCAGAACCGTTGACAAGTTCGGTAAAAATTTATGATAGTAATTTATTAATCCCAGGAACGACCTTAATTGTGAGACATTTTCAGGCGCTGGGGCTTTTACGACCGCTTCAATTTTTTCAGGTGACTTATGCAACCCTTCTTCGTTAATGACATGGCCACAATATGATATTTGTTTCTGGAAAAATTCGCACTTGGGGCGATTTGCTCGTAGACCCCGTTCTCTCAGCCTCGTGAGCACCTGCTCCAAATTGGCAAGGTGCTCGTTGTCGTTTTCTCCTGTTACAAGGATGTCGTCTAGGTAGCATTGAGTCCCCGGAATCCCTTGCAGGACTTGCTCCATAGCTCTTTGCCAGATAGCTGGAGCTGATGCTACTCCGAAAACCAGTCGATTGTACTGGTACAGGCCTTTGTGTGTATTTATCGTGAGAGATTTTTTAGAGGCCTCCTCAACCTCCATCTGTAGATATGCCTGTGCCAAGTCAATTTTGGTGAAATGTTTCCCTCCGGATAGTGAGGCGAAAATATCTTCTATCCTCGGAAGAGGATACTGTACTGTGTGAAGAACCGGGTTTACAGTCACCTTGAAGTCCCCACAGATGCGAATTTTTCTCTGTTCTTCAGATTTATCATTATTCAACATTTTTTTCATGACCGGGACGATGGGTGTTGCCCACTTGCTCCAATCTACCTTGGATAACACGCCTGCTTTTTCCAAATTCTCCAGCTCTGCCTCGACTGCTGGACGAATTGCGTATGGCACCGGTCTCGCCTTAAAAAACTTGGGAATTGCCGCATCTTCCACTTTTATTGAGGCGGTGGCGCCTTTCAGGGTTCCTAGTTCCTGTTGAAACACTTCTTTGGCGTTAGCCAAGATTTCTTTTAATCGTCCAGGTATGACATCATCATCATTTCTTTTCTTACTGGTCACCGTCAGTGCCTGAATGGGGTGCCAGTCTAAACGTATCTTTCTGATCCATTCACGTCCCAACAACGGTGGACCACCATCTTGCAGAATGTATAAATACAACTTCTGTATTTCCTTGCCGTTGTATACAACAGGCACCCTTATTTTCCCTCTGGGGTATACTTTCTGCCCCGTATATGTTTTCAAGATAATGGATGTGTCTTTCAAAGGTATATGCGGAAATAGCCGCTCGTAATCCCGTCGATTTATGACGGTCAGAGCTGATCCTGTATCTAGCTCAATTTTAACTGGGGACCCCGCTATCGTGAGGGTAACCCAAATGGTCTGGTAATCTTCTTTGGCAATTACATTATGTAATTTGAGACAGCTTAGTCTCTTGTTTCCGGAGTCGCTATCGCTCTTCTGGTCTTCGGAGCTACTGTCCGTCATCATTTGTACCTTTCTGTACTTTTCCTTATTGACCTTTTTACTGTCAGCGGATTTTTTTCCAGATCGGCATACACGTGCAATGTGTCCCATCTTTCCGCATTGCCTGCATGTTTTGTCCTTGAACCAGCAGTCCCTCTGGTCATGGGTGGATCTGCCGCAGCGATAACATCTTTCGAAACCCCGTGTCATTTCATGGGTGCCGAAGTCCTGTGGCTTTTGCTGTATCTCTGCAGCTCCTCTTGCTGCTGCTTCGTATGATACAGCCACACTGAAAGCCTTATCCACTGTCAGATCTTTCTCAGAAAGTAGTCTTTTCTGTGTTCCTTCGCTTAGGAGACCGCAGACGAATTTGTCTCGTAGAGAATCTGCCAGTCCTGCCCCGAATTGGCAGTATTTTGACAGCTTTCGTAATTCGGTGAGGTAATCAGCGTTACTTTCATTCTTGTGCTGATTCCTCCTGAAGAATTTGAATCGTTCCGCTATCAGCAGCGGTGTTGGGTTTAAGTGCTCCTGTAGGGTATCAACAATCTCCTTAAAATTCTTGTCCATCGGTTTGGCTGGAGTGATCAAGTTTCGTAACAGCCCGTATGTCCTTGCGCCCATCAGATTTAGAAGTACCGATGCCTTTTTATCATCCGCTACTTCATTCGCCTTGCAATATACCTCCACTCTTTCCACATATGTGGTCCAATCCTCTATATCACTATCGAAAGCAGTAATATTGCCAGTCTTAGGCATCCTGAAAATCAAAAATGGCGCCTCCCGCGCTTTTCCTTCTTTCCTGCCGAGTCAAGATGGTGCCTCCCGTGCTTTCCTGCCGCTGCTGCTGCTGCCAACGCTGTTCTCCGCGGTTCCCGTTGCGACCTGCAGCTTTTCGCGGTATTCTATTTTTTTATTTACACATATATTTTAAACAGTTTCTCCGTCACTTGGAGAATCGTTCCCGTCGGACCCTCTGGGACTTTCCCCTCCCTCTGCTCGGTCCGAACACCGACCTGCTTTGCAGCGCCGGCCGTCTCCTGAGTGCTCCACCCTCTGTCTCTGTTTGCTTCTGCTTTCCGACTCGCTGTCCGGCCCCGCTGCAGAGCCACCTGATCGAGCCCCAGCCCGCCGCCCAGGAAGGATCAGTGCACTACCTGCCACCAGCCCGTTTAGCTGGTGAAACCACAGTTTTTTTTTTCTTCGACCTTCGTCTGAGGAATCGATCTCCTTGAGGTGCTGCCGAATTGCAGGTAAGTTTGTTTCTAACTCGTCGCCACTGTTGAATCCGTGTGTTAATGGAGACATGGAATGCAGGAGTTGATTTAACAAGTGTTTACTGAACAAAGTCTGGAGGTGAACTAACTATACAAGACGCTATACAGGCTTATATACCCGAGTGGTCACTACCGGTACTACAGTACACAGGGGCTTCAAAAAAACATAGTTCTTCTTAAAGGTACATACACTACAACAACACTCAGGGAGGGCCCTTGGTCTTGCAACCTCACTCCATCTTTGTCTCCTTCTAAGTATCTATGCTATGCAATCTCTGCACTCACTCCTTCATTCTCACTTAACCTCCACTTGTCTCCCTCATTGCAGGAAAAGAGAGCTCACAACAGGAGAGAACGAGCCAGGACAGGAGGAGGGCCACCCTCATTAGCCCAGCTCACCCCCTGGGAGGAAGGTGTCCTGGAGATTGTTGGGGCTGACATAGATGCGGAAGTTGGGGAAGGAGAGACAGGTGCATCCCCGCAAGCTGGTGACAGAATAGTTTTCCATCTCTCTCATTGGCATTGCATGAGTCGCTGATAATGATTCTGAAGCTACATCATATGGACTTATGATCATCTGCAAAATGCAATGTGCATGTAACCTTGGCATCACATCTCTAACTTTTTCCCTTGACTCCCCCACAGGACCATCGAGAGCCCCCGTCCCCAGTGTGCAGGAGGAACAGCCTGATATGCCAGACTCCTCAGAGGAATCTGCAACCTCTGAGGGCGCAGCGTCATCAGAAATAAGCGCACCCAGCACCAGCGCAGACACTCACACCTCGGTGGGACCTTCGGGACATAGAGTAGAGTTGTCACCTGGTGTTTCACAGCTCACAAGTGAGCATTAGCAGATTGTGGAGACAGGGGCAGCAGTGGAGAGTCCTCGTCAGAGGGCACAGGACTCTGCCAGCTCGGCTCAGCTGCATGTTGACCCTCTGATCTTACAGATGGACCCAGAGGCAGAGGTGATGGAACTCCATGCACAGATGCAGGAGTCTCTGGCAGGTTTTGTCTCTAGGGTCGCTGCGAGTGTGGAGCGAAGGTAGGAGTCCATAGCGAACATGAGTAGAGCCTTTGTGGAGTCATTGGCGCATGAACGCATCAACATGGAAAGTATGGCTACCTACGTGGAAATGATTGCTGCCTCTGTGGTAAGGCTGGCTACGGTAGAGGAGAGGAGGGCTACGGCCATGGAGGAGGTTAGTCACCAGGGTATGGAAAACATGGTGAGTGTTCAGAATAGAATTACATCTCTTGAGGAGCGATGGGCTACTATTGAACAGAGAAACCAGACCTTCATGGAAGTCCTTCTGAGTAGGACTGCCATTGTAGATACGGGTCCCCATGGCCCCCCTGATGTGCAGCAAGGTGCTCTCAAGCCACTTGCAGGCACTGAGGGGGACCTGACTCATGAGAGGGAGGTTGGTGGAAGACCTCAAGGAAGTGGGGGCTCCTCTCCAAGCGCTCACACTTCCATGCCACTGCAGAGCCCCGCCGGAGTCCACACCCAACTGAGATTGACGTCTCAACTCCTGCACAGCCGCAGGAGCAGCAGACTGCTGACGAGCCCTCATAGGCTCGCCACCCCAGAGGACACCCACCAAAGGTGTCGAGACAGAAGCAGCAGGAAAGTGAGCAAGGGGCCTCCACATCTGCTGAAGCCACAGGGGAACCATTATGTAGGAGCACGCGTAAGAGGAAAATAAAGCACAAATAGTCACAAGGCTAGTCACTTGGGTGAAATGTTGTGTATTCTGCAAAAATGCCATCAGTTGTTTGTTTTGCATAAAAGTTCTGATGGCAACATCTGCAGTTGTGGCATGTGTCATTTCGCGAATGGGGCTGGAGGTCCTCTAATGCCAAGAAGGGAAGGAAAAAAAGGCCTCCCATGCTTCTGGTAGATGCCTCAGTTGAGGAAGCGCTGAGTGAGGCTGGCGAGAGGGGTTTCGCAGGAGGTCACACTGGAGAAGTGTGGTTAAGCTTGGTAAAAGTTGCCTCAGGCCTGAAACAAAAAAGTCCTGCCACCTGCAAATGATGGCTGATCAAATCTCCTGTTTAATGGTTGACCGCAGCTGATAGTCAGCAAGCCAATAGTGCTCACGCCAAGTTTCACAGGCGTGATCCACACCAGGCGTGTTTTACGTGGGAAAAGAGTTAAACAGGCAAGGGCCTGTTACACAGCACTCATTGGCCTTTATAATCCGGGACCATCAGACACACCTGGGTTAAAATGGCTAGGTGTTGGGAACCAAACGGGGGGGTGGGGGGCGGTCCCAACCCCCAGGTTTTGCGATTTTAACCCCCCACACGCCTCAAAGCCCGCCTGATGGCTGAGGTAAAATCAAGCCCAATGTCTCTACTCAGCCCGTCCGGTAGATCCTGCCGACTACGCCAAGTTGTAAGGGTAAACCGGGAGAGCTTCTTCTCTTCTCCCCGAGATGGACCCTCTGATATAAAGGGTCAACGTCCATCTTATTCCCAATCAATCACTCGGAGTCCGGAGGTTCATTCAGTAAAGCAACTTTATTACAAGTCGACAGGGGAGACACTCATCCGGGGATGAATGCTCTCCGATCGCTGAAAATCTCCTGCCTTATATACAGGTTTTGTTCTGAGTCGTGGCGACTGTTTCGCAATTAGGTGCATTACACGTATACGTTTCTTTCATCATACAGTTGGCTTCGGGTGCAAATTCTTGTGACCTGTGTGCATTGGTCTTGTGACCCCATACGTTATCTCTCAATACATTCCTCAGTTAGTGATTCACGGTTTGTGCACTTTGGCCACGTTACACCAGATTTCCCTTCTGGACATGTTCATAACCATTCCTTATATGGTTGGATATATGCTCTGCCCCTCATTTTAGCTCTTTTTAACCCTTTCAAACATCTTAATCAGAAATAATTGGTGCACAATAGTTAATTATTGCTTATACATTTTTCTTAAAATAGGACTTTGTAAATAATGAATTGACAAATTTTATTTATGATCATTGTGCTAGTTTCAAAACATGCCAGATCCTGATAGATACAAGTACAGATGATGAGATAGTTGCAGCACTAATGCAATTAACTTAACTTACTCAAGCAACTATGCACAGAAACATAATTACTCAAAAAATAACTTATTAGTAGTTGGCCTGTAGCCTTCTGCAGTGTCAGGTTCTGTCTTATCAACTATGACAAGTGATCTCAATCACATACCTCAAAAATACTGTACAACTCCCATGCTGTATTATTATTAAGTGACCACTTGGCCCATTAGTTTAGAAACATTGGGCAATAACTGGTAATTGGCATTAGTACAGCTGTGGGACATTTGAAGCAGATAAAGTAATGATTTGCCATAAATTTAAGAGTGCAAATACTGCCCATAAACACAAACTATTGTCACATAAGAACTGAGTTTGAATACAGTTTAAAAAAAATGTGCATGTATATTCATTAATGGTAATGTTCCTATTATCATTTATTTTGTGAAGGAACTAAGCTCTTTATGTTTTCATGGTTTGTGTACAGGTTGGAGGAGCTGACACTGCTGCCCTACTGTCTGACATTGTGAACGTACCTATTGTACTAGTGCAGGTTTCTCTCCTGTGTACTTCATGCAAGATAAAAAGAGTTATTCATGGTTTCTCCATGTTTGGGTTTTCTCCTTCTAGGGGCTAGCAATTCCCTAGCCAGGGTTATGCATTTGTTCTTTTTGTAGGTAGTTTCTGCCTGCATTGAGAGTGGGGTGACCCTACTTAAACTGCTCTATCCTGTCAGATTATTATGTCCAGTATTTTGGCTCTGGAGAACAAATTTGATAAAGTTCTAAAATATTTCAGGGCACAGCTCTGGAGGTGGAGATATTACTACATTGAAAGTACATATATCCCTTAGCTGTAGTTCTGGACATCATTCTTGATCTGGAAGTTATACACCAGCAATTGTATACCCTCAAGTTCAGGTCTGTGGGCATTGGGACCGGTATTACAGGCTCTCTTGCATCGACTCTGATGTCCAGGGTGAGGAAGCATTGAAGAGTGTTCTGGATGAAACAGATCAGCCTGTTTTCCCCCTTGCCTTCAGTGATATCCAAGATGTAAATGTTTTAGTTCCACCCCAGTAGGTAAACAACCTAAGCCTGTAGATTAACTTTGTGATATTTTCACTGCCTCAAGGCTCTAGTTCACCCACATGGTGTTCCCTCTGTGCTTTTCCATTACAGCAATCACCAAGTTGCAGCTAAAAAATTTGAATGGTCATCATGGGATAGTTTGAAGGGATAATTACTGGTCCTAGTCCCTTTAGGGCTACCTCGGATCAGGCGTATTTCTCAGATGTTCACTTTTAACTAAAGTTTGAGGTAGCTGAATCCTAAAGATGCTTAATTGGGTCTAAAGGTCCGGACTATCTCTTCTGTTTCAATAAGGTTATTTATTCAGGGTCAACAACTATCTTATCTCAATAGCCAGAATGCTTTCGTAGCTATTTCATAGTAAGGTTTCTAAATTTCCAACAACAGTTTGTCATAGTCATAGAATTATACAGCACAGAAAGAGGCCCTTCGGCGGCCATCAATCCCTGTCTAATCTAATCCCATTTTCCAGCATTTGGTCCGTAGCCTTGTATGCTATGGCATTTCAAGTGCTCATCCAAATGCTTCTTGAATGTTGAGTGTTCCTGCCTCTACCTTCTTTTCATGCAGTGATTTCCAGGTTCCAACCACCCTCTGGGTGAAAAAGTTCTTCCTCAAATCCCCTCTGAACCTCCTGCCCCTTACCTTGAATCTATGCCCCTTGTTATTGACCCCTCTACCAAGGGAAAAAGTTCCTTTCTATCTACCCTATCTATGCCCCTCATAATTTTGTACACCTCAATCAGGTCCCCCCCTCAGCCTTCTCTGCTCCAAGGAAAACAACCCCAGCCTGTCCAGTCTTTCTTCATAGCTGAAGCACTCCAGCCCAGGTAACATCCTGCTGAATCTCCTCTGTAATCACATCCTTCCTATCCTGAATTCTTTCATAAGATGGTGTATTTTTCTGAATAGGTTATATGGCTTATTCCTTCACAAGTTTGATATTTTTTGCAGGTTCTGGAAAGACATTTTTAAGTCACAAAGTATATTACACACAAAAAATTAAATGCTGGGCTTGAAACTCTCCCTTTAGGCTGTTGGCCAAGTTATTTCACCTAAAGACCGGGGCCTAGAAATTGGGTTGGGGCGCCAAAGTGGCACAAAAGTCGCCTGAGCGCAGGATTTAGCGCAACGTTCAAGGGTTTAGCGATCGTCAGATATTCAGTTTCATTGCTCAAGGGACACTGGGCAAGGCTCGAGGCGCTCTGCGTCCCTCTTAGGGCGCTGAAACTGATTATCGCAGCACAACGTGCCGCAGCGGTACTGCAGGCCTTCCTCCCATTGTTAAGGGGGAGGTGCCTGCAACAGCGCGAACCCCACTCGCGAGTGCCGGCAAATCAGCCCGGCACCAAGGAGAAGTGCCGGGCTCTCGGGAAACAGCCGGCAATGCCGCGGAGGGGTGGTTAGGAGGTCGGGGATGGAGGGGCAGGCGGCCGCCCCGCACCTCCACCTTAAGTTGTGCCGCTGCTGGCACAGTAAGGCCCTGTGAACTGGGCAGCGAGCGTTACCAAATATCGCAAATGGGGCACTGCGCACACCGATGATGTCATCGGTGACGGCGCAGCACAAATGCCCAATGCCACCATTAGCGCCCCTACTGAATATCGCGGGAGGCGCAGCCAGTGGCGCTGCAGCCACTGACTGCCTCTTTAGGCAGTAACAGGTGGCGCTACTCACCCAATTTCTCCCCCCAGGATTTTTTTAAAAAGCAGTCTAGTTCTAATTGAGTAAAATAAAATGCGCAATTCTGAATTCAATGCTTCACCCATCCAGTCAATCGATCAAGAATTTGCACACATCTCATTAGTACATTATGATTAAGATAGCCAGCTGCATCTCCTGGTTTCTCTAAACATCTGTGCCACCAAGGGTTCATAACAAGCTCCCCACCACAAGTGCTCCAGTCATTGGCAGTCTTCTTTGGCAGCTTCAGCTACTTTACAGTAAATTAGACTCCACACATCTGGAAAGTGTTCCTTACAAAATATCTTGAGTCTTCAGATATTAGAGTCTCAACAAATTGTAAAGTACACAATTGGGCACTGAGGGAGTGCTGCAGTGTTGTAAAAGCCATCTTTCAGATATATTAAACTAAGGCATCTTCAGTTGGACAAGGATCCATTGTACTAAAAAAATAAAAGACGGAATTCAGCCAGTGTCGTCGCCAACATGCCTCTCGCGAACAAGTCACTTATTTGTGGGACTTTGCTGCCCATTTGCCAACACAAGAACAGTGACTACACTTCAAAAGTAATTCACTGGTCGTGAAGTGCTTTGAGACATCCTGAAAATGTGGTACGGTACTATATTTTTTTCTAAATTTCTATCGTCACATTCTACCAAAAAAAACCCCATCACATTTCAACAAAAAACTCACAGCTGTCATGCTAGTTCCTTATCACATGTGTAAATTTGCATGAACTTGCTTCCTTCTTACACAAACACAATGCACTCTGCTGTACCACTGAACATCTTGGATTCCTGCTACAACCTTCCTTACCAATATAATTCACAATCCACATCCTGCAAGTTAACACCCCAAGTTTGGAAGCCTCCTGATGCTGGCCTCTAGATCCAATCTATGACTGTCTTAGATCCTATTCCCACATGCAAATTTGCAGGAGCCATTTGGACTCCCAACACATGTAAAGAAACAAGTTTTTCTCCTCAAAAACCCACTTACCAATATTTTCAGAAGAGTATACTGTTTGCTATAAAATTAGCGCTTTAAAAAAACTTAAGGCAATAGGACATATTTTGTGGGGGGAAAAGAGACACAGTGTTGACTATTGCTGGGGCCAATGAGATTGAAAAACTCTTGCACGGAGGAACATCTCTCTCTCTCTCTCTTCTGGGCGGGGGATAGATTAGTAGGCCCGTGTTTTAAAACAGCATCTCCTCTGACCAAGTGTGAATAATGCCACAAGATATCCATTTGCCTTTTTCTTCCCCAATTGGAATCAAAACAAAGTGCAGAAATGCACAGTAGGTCCCTCAACATCTCAAAAGATAAAAAAAAACATTGAGGACAGAGACTCTATCAGAACAGCATGTAAAACTATTTTGTATACATTAATCTCAAAGTACAGTATAGGGCACTCATCTAAAAGCAGATTTTTAGGATTCGCTTTCCCAGGATATTGACCACACTTGCTTTGGAGTCAGGAGTTTGTGGGTTGAAGCCTCATTGCAAGACTTCGCACATAATCTAGGCCAACATATTTACAGTGCAGCACCTCTTCAGTACTGTACTAGAGCTGCCCTCTTATAATGAAACATTAAACTGAAGTCCCATCTACATGATTCTGGTGATTTAAGTGAATACACTGGTCATGTTAAAACAGTGAAAAGTGCCACAGCATTTACTAAAAAAATGTTTTGAAACACTTCAGGTGTGTCACTTTTTTTAAAACAAAGATGGCCAGGCTGCTGTTTCTTCTAACTTTTAATTGAACTCAAGGTCTGCCCAACAGCAAAATCAACTACAGTTATTATATTATCACAACTTTGGAATTTTGGCCAAGACACTACTGTTTGGAAGAAATCTGGAAAATTCTTCCACAAAGGCTGCAGATACTAGGATAATTGGAGCTTTCAAGACTGAGAGATAGATTTTTGCTAAGTACGGGTATCAAAAGATACGGAGCATAGGCAAGTAAATTGAGTTGAAGTGCCATGTTCTAATTGAGGGGTTGAATGGCATACTCCTGTCCCTAAATGGCAAAGATGTATTGCTAGCTGGTGGGGGTGGCTGTGTGTTTCCAAAATCAAGATACCAGCCCAGATTTTAATCCAACAATAATCTAGCAGGAATGGGGCAGATTCGGGTTAGATGCCAGTTTTATACCTCGTCCCATTTTACTCTCCATTGAAATCCCTGGGCGGGTTAGGTTAAAAGCAGCTGTACTGTATCTGACACGCATTTACAAACAGCTACCATTTACCTTGACCACTGACAGTACTTTTCAGGAGACAGCCAATGAAACTCTCATTTATATAGCAGCTTTAACATTGAAAAACATCCCAAGGAGCTTCACAGAGGCATAATCAGACAAAAGTGGACACTGAGACAGAGGAGATATTAGGAGAGATGACCAAAACCTTGATCAAAGAGGTAAGTTTTAAGGAGGTCCCTAAAGGAGGAGGAGGGTGAGGACAGTGGCACTAGAGTCAATACATTGCCTCTGAAGGCATTTCTGTAAATCAGTCATGATCTCATTAAATGGCAGAACAGGCTCGAGGGGGCAAATGGCCTACTCCTGCTCCTAACTTTATGTATCCATGTAAGGTAACGGGGCCATAAAATATGGATGAAGATGATCTGGGACAAATTTTCCACACCAAAAGCTACAAAATCAGAAATGCTTTGGTCGTGTAAAAGGCACTTTATGGACACTCAAATGATGAACACTTGAGTGGTTCTAAGAATGGAATTTGCAATAGAACCAGATAAACACTAAAAACATTTCAATTAAAAAAAAAGTCCCAACTGTAAAGTGTCCTTATAAGATTGCAATTGGAGTTATGTTAAGTACTGTGCTGCTGGACTAACTTTTTAATAAACAGTCAATTTTGTACATATACACTGTATGAAGTAGTTAAAAGTTGGAACAGCAATTTAAAAATCTAAATGTTAACTATGTAAAAGAATGACATTGCCTACAACAGTATGTTTAATAGATTAAAATTACTTGCTTATGAACCGTGCAAAAAAGTTTAAAACCCCACCTTAGCTGGAGGCCAATTCTCAAAATGGTCTCGCTACAAATAAATTGGCACACACTTTTCTGATTTAATAAGAGTTGTATGTGACTTTTTTTTTTGAAATGTCCACAGGTTTATCACTAAATAAATTCTGTTGGATTATATTTTAATCAAGTCATAAAAACCAAGGACACTTAAATTTCTCTGGCATTCAGACTCCTGTTAGAGTACTGCAGGTGTTCCAAGTATCCATGTGCAGAAGTTGGCTTTTCTCTAGTTTGAGTAAGGTGCAGTCATCTGTATTACTTGATGTTGTTAGTTTGAACCACTCTCAAAGCAGGTACTGCTTTGAGACTGTACCTGCAGTATACTCTAATACAAAGATTTGTTTTAGTATAGATTCCATCACCAATTTATAAATACAAGTATTCATTTTTAAATGTCTTTATATTTGGCCAGATTATCAGACAAATGTTTATCCACAAAATTCTGCTATCCCATGTTTCATTTTGCAATGTTAAGGTTTTTACTATTCTGTTCATATTCACTTTAAATAAGCATCATCAAGAATATTCATGCCATAGGGCACAATTAAAAAGAAAAACCATTAAGCCTTATTTGGAATGGGATACTAGCGAAATAAATAAATACAAATTTGTTCCTTAGACCGGTAACTAGATTTTTATTTCATATTATAACATAACAATACTCACATTTTTAGATCCACATCCTGCTCTTGACCAATACTAAGAATGTCTTGCATTCTACTCATTTGCCTAAAATATCCTTCAGTTGTCCCCCTTTCTTCTCTAGTGTCTACTTTTTCTACTCCACCTTACTGCAACCAAAATATTAACAGAACTTTACTGCATCAGTTTCTAGAGATATTCTGCCTCCCTCAGTCTAGATATTAGCATAAATGAATTCGCTCCTGGCCTTAGTTAGTGTTCAACAAGTCAGGGCAGGTAGGAGATGTCAACTAAGATCCACAATCCAAAAGTTAACTTTCTGTTCCATTCACCTCAAAGCCCTGCTCTTCTGATGCAAGTAATCCTACCTCTCCCCCCAAAAATCCTCAAATCTTTAACATACCCACAGGTTTGTTATAGCTTAGCCAGAACAAGCAGCGAGATAAAGTAGAAACACTCGGCTTGAAAATGGCTTAGGATTAGAGGCTGCGACATTTCCTATTTTATCACACAGTACACCAGCCCAGTATCCTGCTTCCACAACATTTTCAATGAGTTTCTTGATTATTGCCCTACATGAAAAGCCCCTCAATGATTTGTTCTCGTCTCATTCTCCAAGCTATAATGTACAAACCGTTTTTCTTAGAGATGACTCAGTCACTCAATGCTATTCAGCAGCATTTTAAATGGCATCACACTTGTGTTTAAAACATTTCACATGATTACATTTATATCAAATGCTGAATCTGTTAGTACTTTACATTCAAGAATTTCAACTAATCATTTTCTTTCATACCGTATCACTCACTTGAGATCCTGACAGTCACAGGATTTTCAGGTTATAAACACAAAAGCAACATTGGATTTTGGCACACAAGAGTTGACAAGGTAGCTTTTTTAAAAATAGAATTTTCCTTCTATTCTGAAAAATACCAGCAGAATTTTAAACTAAAATAATTCAGGACTAGTGGCTTTCTAGTAGAATTTATTGCTAGATCATCTCTTTCAAATATATTCCCTGTTATGTTCACAGTGACATCTACTGGATTTCAGCTGTACATAAATTTTCTCCTACACTATTTCCTTTCAATTATCATTAAAAACAGCAGGATGTTTTAATGATACAGCAAACTGGTGATCTGCAAATTGCACAGGTTAGAAAAGATTAGACAAGATACTGCCTAAAGATGCAACAAATAAGTAATTGAACAGCACCAATGCTGTACCAGAAACAAAACTCAGCTGAAGAGGGGGGGCGGGGGGGGGGCGGAGAGGTAATTGAATCTGTATTTGTTAAAATAATTTATTTTCCATTTACATCAAAAGTAACCCCATTGCTTAACAATGTAGTAAACCATCCAATTGTATTAAAGGTTATGTATTTACCTCATCATTACAATTATGTACAAAGGTTTAAAGCTCCTTGAGATGTAATCATGCCAGTCTATCCTTTACAATGTTTTAATTTCAGAACAAGCTGAATAAATACATTAATCAACTCCTGCTTTTGAAAAGGTCTGCAGTTAAGACGACTCAGAAGAAGCTTGTGCATCTGTGGAAATGGAAGATGGCTCTTCATTGTTTGCATTAGGTGATGCAGTTGTTTGGACGTCAGCAGTAGTTGTCATGGAAACAGTTGCAGTATCCAAAATGAGGGCAGGGGTTTGTTCAGCAGGCGGTGCAGAGGCAGAAACATGAAAACCACCTACTCTTGGAGAGATGGCTGAAATTGTTTCAGTTAGACCAGCCTTTGCCCCAGTAATCAAGGGTGGTTGTGAGGGAAACATGTTAGGCATCGTTAGAGGGGGCATTCCAGGAAGATTTAGTGCCGGCAGCTGAGCAGCTGATGGAAAACCTAGGAGAAAAACATCACAATAAAAATATACTACCACTACTCCATATACTCGAATTTGGAAGAGGCTTTGTGAGCAGTACAGTGTCAATGCAACTGAATTTATAATGTTCAGAGAATGGAATTTATTTGTCACATGTATATTTTTAGAAGCAAAAATTGAATGTCCTTTTTTTTTTTAAAAAAAGAGGCTGAAACAGAAAGTAGCAATTTCCAATAAAGTGACAGCAGGTTGGTGTGCTGACACACTAACATGCAGTAGCACAGTAATTTCCCACAATGAGAATTCCAGATTATTTGGCATTGATTGAAGGGGGAGGGGAAGGAAGCAAATTATCCTATTAAACCTCCCAGTGACTTGCACAAGAACATCACTAGCAAAGGTCTGGCAGTCCTCACAGATGAGGAACAGTGGGTGGCAGATGGCGATTTAAAAGGGGAAAAATAATAATAAACAGAAATCAGAGATTATTCTAAAATGCTTCCCACTTAATAGTTATCCAGAATTATGGCTCAATAGAATTAAAATATCCCCATTTTAAGTAATTATGTAGACTGGATGAAGGACATTTACAATACTCTATAAACATACCAGTGGGTGGAGGTATCACACCTATTCCTGGTAAGGTCACTGGAGCAAGGTTCTGTAGGGTGATATTCAAGTTGGGTAGCTTGGGTAAATTAGGCAGTCCACTTGGTAATGGCATTAGTCCTGTAAATATTGAAAAGATTATACAATATGCATATTAGCTCATGGGATATTGTCTATAATACCAATGTTAACAGTGAAGAATACTACATGTATGGCACCTCTTTCAGAAAAATGAACAGTACTTGCATTCAATTTGTCCAAATATTGACAGAAACATACAGAACTGTATGATACATCATCCCCATTCATTACAACACGTTTAGAATTTATTTACCTCTCAAAAGGTGATCAGCAATTACAAGTGCATAAGTGTACTCAAACATTGTCATCAGGCACTAACTAGTTAGCTATAAATGTGCACATATTCGACTAATAATGTCTCCAAATAGTCTATATTTTACATTGCCACTCCATTTTGAGGTAAAAGTGTTTTCCTTTGAAATGCAATAAAGCAAATTAACATCTAGATAGGAAACAAATTAACCACTAGCAACATGCTGAGTTATGATTCTTATGTTATAATTATAGAGACTTACCAGGTAGGGTAGTATCAACATTTATATTTGTTGGTACTGTACCCGGGGACGAATTCACAGATGAAGGCAACAACGGAACTGTTGGAACACCTTACAAAAGATTTTTTTAAAAACACAGAAGTTTACTAAAGAAAGTCTTGAAATGTTTTGAACAAACAACTATTGATTTTCCAGCATCCCTTGCAAACAGCATAAATATGAAAAACAATGTTTTCTTATAAAATATACAGATATGTGCTCAGAAAGTGTTACTCTTGCACCCAAGAAATCTAAAGTAGAAAATACAATCTTTTCCCCAAAATAAATGTTGATGGAAATGGGCAAAATGTACATTGCTAATGTGTATTCTTAAGCAGTCATTCTTTTTTATGAGCTGGAAAAGTAATTCTGTATTGATGGTCCAGTGCACAGAATATAGCAATGGAAGCTTTCACTGGTACACTACACAGAATATGTAGCACAATGAAGAACAGCAGGTGACATGGAAGACAAAGGTCAAGTCCAAATAGTGTTGTTACTACAATTTCACTAAAGTGGCACATTAAATGTTTGAATTGTGTTTTTTCAAACTGAAAAATACATAGCACTATAGCTGCAGAATTTGTCCTTCCAACATAGATTATCTCTGCAGAGACTATTTTGAGCCATACAGCATGTGGATGAATTACTGGTGATGCTAGTACAGGTAGTGGTGGAAGCAATGTGAAGTAATAAATTTGGAGTATACAACATTCGGACTTATTGGCCAGAATTTTGCAGGATTGTGAGCTTTGTAAAAGGCCCCGCAAGTTCCTTTTACAAAGCTCACGTCCCCGTAAGTTTCGCCTATCAAGGTAAAATATTCTTCTGGCTGACAACCAAAAATAATGTTCTATTACACTGTAATCGTGAGTTTCAAATAATGAGATCTTCAAATGTAGCTCCCAAACGGATTTTGTATGAAGCTTTTTAAGAACCTACAGGAAACTTTCGCTTAACCGGAGGTTAAATGTCCGGAAAGCTCTATCTACCGGCAAAATTCAGGAGCCGTTTCCTATAAGTTTTTTTACTTCTCATTGCTTTTTTTTTCCAGTCAGGCTCTGCAAGGTCTAGCTGAAGCTGTTGCTTAGCTACAGAGACGCTTTTAAGCTGCGGCCGACTGTTTTGAAGCACAGGGTTTGCTGATTCACACGGAGCTCAAAAGCTCCGTATGTTTTAACATTAGCGCTGGTTTCTACAGCAGTTTTGATGGTACGGCACCAGCTCGGTCCAGTCAGTGCCGGATACCAGAAAGTTTCCTGTACATTAATATCAAAATAACAAGTCTTAAGTGCATGAACAGACCTCAATTGATCAAACTATGCTAAATTATAATGAAGGCTAAAAATGTTTTTCTCTAAACGTGTACTGTATTATAAAGTAGAACAACAATGTTTGCTCATTAGAATATTTATGTTGTGGTGTTCACTGAAAGCCCGTACTCAGAGAAAGGTGGCACAGTGGTTAGCACTGTTGCCTCACAGCGCCAGGGACCCGGGTTCGAATCCGGCCTCGGGTGACTGTCTGTGTGGAGTTTGCACATTCTCCCCGTGTTTGCGTGGGTTTCCTCCGGGTGCTCCGGTTTCCTCCCACAGTCCAAAGATGTGCGGGTTAGGATGATTGGCTATGATAAATTGACCCTTAGTGTTAGTGTTAGGGGGATTAAATACGTGGGGTTACGGGGATAGGGTGGGATATGTGTTGGTGTAGGGGTTACGGGGATCGGGTGGGATATGTGTCGGTGCAGGCTCGATGGGCCGAAATGGCCTCTATCTGCACTGTGGGGTTTCTGTGATTCTGTGATTCTGTGAAATCAGTTATTTTTCAGAGTTAAAATATTTTGCTTTGCTGTCAAAGCAGTCCTTTGCTTTCCAGAAGGATCTTCTCACAATTTTTTCACAGAAAAGATTTGGGAAACAATGTTACTGTAAATGTAGCATTTTAAAGCAAAACGTATTCGCGTAAATTAAAAAAGGGTCCGAGATGATAGGTAGTTAAGATGCACATAAGCTAACTTTGATGTTTCCTCAGACCGTAAATAATAAGCAACTTGCTCGCTTGTCTCAATAATTGATAAACGCCTCACACCCATGGTGTTGGGGAATTGCTGGTCCTGGGTGCTCAGCAGAGGTCTGGCAGGTGCACAGCATCAGGTGTGGCAGGCCTTACCTCTCAGGCTGTGGACAGCGAGATAAAAACACAGACACAGCCAGTGGATTTTGAAACCGAATGCTGCAAATGTCATGCAGCAAAAGGCTGCAGGGAGAATAGACATGTTAGTTTGTCAAGCAAGACAATACACTGATGTGGAGAAGTATAGTGTGTTCATTATATTTGTATTTTTACAAAAAGTTGTACCAAATGAATCCAATTGTAACTTGTTATCCTATATATTCAGCAAATAAAGCATATGTAGTACATAAAAGAGATACAATATCCAGTTCAGGCCATAAGGAGGTACGCTCCAGTCACCACCCCCCTCCCCCCACAGGTTACTTTATCATGCAAGTAGCTACAGTATAAGAAAGTGAGTCAATTCCATAAAAGATGGTCAGACCACTTACAAGGCGAGTGATGCCACTGAACCAGAGAATGTATCTAAAGCAGATTTGAATTGGTAACAGCAAGTCAAAGACTCATTATCAGTGAGGTTTGACTCCCAATGCTTTAAGCTTTTAATTTGTACTTGAGCATTCATCATGTGGAGTGAGGGAATGGGAACCTTGCTAATCCCTACTCAGATAACATGAACAGCTGCAGCCTGGACACATAAGGTTGAGTCTTTTCTGATTAGGGAACTCAACATGGGTGAACAGTCCACAAAAGTAAAATACTGCGGATGCTGGAAATCTGAAATAAAAACAGAAAATGCTGGCAATACTCAGGTCGTCAGGCAGCATCCACGGAGAGAAACAAAGTTCATGTTTCAGATCGATGACCTTTCGTCAGAACTGGAAAAAGTTAAGAGTTGTAACAGGTTTTAAGCAAGTAGAGGGGCAGGGAAGGGGATGGGGGGGGGAAAGAGAGGTGGGGAGGAGCAGAAAGAACAAAAGGGAAGGTCTGTGATAGGGTGGAAGGCAGGAGAGATTAAATGACAAAAGGGATGGTAATGGGACAAGTAAAGAAACAAAAGATGGGTCGAGAGGAGGTGTAAATGGGAATAGCAGAATCATTACCAACAGCTACTGTCCGAAAAGAAATTGGGAAAGTGGACATGATACGAAATTGTTGAACTCAATGTTCAGTCTGGAAGGCTGTAAAGTGACTAATCAAAAGATGAGGTGCTGTACCTCGAGCTTAAGTTGACCTTCATTGGAACAGTGTAGGAGGCCGATGTCAGAGTGGGAGTGGGGCTGAGAAGTAAAAGGACAGGCGACCGTAAGCTCAGGGTCACGTTTGCAGACTGAACGGAGGTGTTCTGCAAAGTGGTCACTCAATCTACGTTTGGCCTTCCCAATGTAGAGGAGACCGCATCGTGAGCAGTGAAGACAGTATATTAAATTAAAAGAAGTACAAGCAAATCTCTTTCACCTGGAAGGAGTGTTTGGGGCCCTGGACGGTGGGAAAGGAGGCAGTAAAAGGGCAGGTGTTGCATCTCCTGCTATTGCACGGGAAGGTGCCGGGCGAAGGGAAGGAGTTGATTGAGGAGTGGACCAGGGTGTCACAGAGGGAACTGTCCCTTCAGAATGCTGGGAGGGGGAAGATGTGTTTGGTGGTGGCATCACACTGGAGGTGGCAGAAAATAATCTGTTGAATGTGGAGGCTGGTGGGGTGGAAGGCGAGGACAATTGGAACGCTAGCATGGTTCTGGGAGGGAGGGGAAGGGCGAGAGCAGAGGTGTGGGAAATGGAACGGACACAGTCGAAGGCCCCGTTAACCACGGTGGAGGAGAATCCTCGGTTGAGGAAAAAGGAAGACATATTGGAAGCACTGGTATGGAAGGTGGCATCGTCAAACAGATGCGATGGAGAGGGAGAAACTGGGAGAATGGAATAGAGTACTTACAGGATGTGGGATGGGAGGAAGTGTAGTCAAGGTAGCTGTGGGAGTTAGTGGGCTTACAGTTGTTATTGGTTGATAACCTATCCCCAGAAATGGAGATAGAGCAGTCCAGAAGCAGCTTTCAGAATGGCACAGCTTGAATTATCTTGAGTTAGGCATATATAAAACACTCAGGTATTTTTTTTGGAGGAGAGATTTTAAATGGAAGTATCAGAGAGTGAAGCCTTTCTTTAATAAATGCCAGTACTTGTGCAAATGCTATTAACTCATACCTGTATTAAGAACACTGTTGACAGAAGGGGGAGCTGTACCAAGTGAAAGTCCTGATAGTCCCTGCTGGAGGCTGGTGTTTGCAGCAGACGCTGAAGTAACAGCAGACAGCTGAACCTACAAAGATAGCAGCGCTCATCTAACCATCATACAGCATAAATGAACTCAGACCTAAAACTACAGCAAATTATATAGCAGTACAAAATTTAAAAGCACACTGCGACATCTATTACAGGAGTGAACACTATTTCTAACATTTAAGTAATCTTTAGCATATTAAAATAGTTTTATACTATTATACTCAGATTACAGTACAATGAAAATTTTCTAAATTTTATTAGCATGGAGTAAACTACCTTAAATAGCAAAAGCTTCTGAAGTAAAAAAAAATTATTTTGTGGACTGATCACAATCACAGGAAGGATATTTTCAGCAAGACTGGGCAGAATTATTGAGACATGCTCTAATTTTAAAAACTGCACTTAACATCAACAGATTGATTTTAAGAAAAAAAGATTGTAAAACAGAAGGGTTTTGTAACACCAGAAATGTAGGTATGATTGTATAAATAGCTAGTGCGCAAGTAAAAATCCCACTTGAGTTCTGTTTAACTACTCTTTTAAATACTCTGTAGACTGTTAATGTAAGCCATGTTTTGCACTGTATAAAAATTAGTAAATTTATTAATTCTCACAGCACGGCACGGACTCAATGGGCCGAATGGCCTCCTTCTGTGCCGTTATGACTCTACGACACTTAAAATGAAAACTGGTGTCTGCAAACTTTTCTTGCTTCAAAGATGTATACCTTTTCATGAATTGAAACAACCGACTGCTTCTGAAATCCTCGTAATTGTCTTTCAAAATTTCTTACATTAAAATGTAAAGTGAAAAATATAAAATGCACTAGGAACCTAACGGCCCATCACATTTTTCAATTTTACACAATAGTAAACCATCAAACTTTTCAACTGCACACAAAGCAAAATTTCCTATAAATAAATCTTCAAGATAAAACAAATCAAATATTACCTCTGTGAAGCCATCTTTCAATGGACTGACTGGTGTACCTGGCTGCTGCTCTGGAAGACTTATTTTTTTACCCTCTGTGAATGGACGGGTTGGAATTCGATGCAAGTAGCCATATCCAATACCACACCCTAGGCTTAAAACAATTTGTGTACATTATTTACCAAATTCTAGCAGGGAAATATTAAAATGAGAAACAAAAAGTGCTGGAACTACTCAGCAGGTCTGTCAGGATTTGAAAAGAGAATAGGTAGGCTAGATATCCTTGGTCTACCCAAAATGTGTTATCTGCAGGGCAAAGGATCTCTACCAAAATATTAAGCCATCTTTTCTCCTTCCAGATGTTGATAGGGTATGTATGTCCAGCATTTCCTGGTTTTATTTCAGATTTGCATAGTTAATCTCATCAAAATGAATTTGCACCTTACCTGCCTTCTCCACCCCATGTAGTGTTTGGTGTGATAACGACTTCCCGGCAGTTATCTGTGTCTGTATTGTAGACATACAGCTTCAAAGGTTTCCCTTCATGTGTCTCTATCAGAGAGAAGAGATCTTCGGACTAGGAAAAAAACACATTTTTAAATGCATCACTAATGCTATTTCCTGGGTCCATTCAATGCATATACAAAAACATACAACCAAATTAAATTGATAAAGGTCTTAAATTAGTGCACTGTAGTACTTCCTGCACACATCCTACATCTATAAGAACATAAGAAATAAGAGCAGGAGTAGGCCATACGACCCCTCGAGCCTGCTCTGCCATTCAATAAGATCATGGTTGATCATCGACCTCAACTCCACTTTCCCACCCGATCTCCATATCCCTCGATTCCCCTAGAGTCCAAAAATCTATCTATATCAGCCTTGAATATACCCAAAGACTTAGCATTCACAGCCCTCTGGTGCAGAGAATTCCAAAGATTCACAACCCTCAGTGAAGAAATTCCTCCTCATCTCAGTCTTAAATGGCCTACCCCTTATCCGGAGACTATGCCTCCTAGTTCTAGACACTCCAGCCAGGGGAAACAACCTCTCAGCATCTACCCTGTCAATCCCCTTCAGAATCTTGTATGTTTCAATGAGATCACCTCTCATTCTTCTAAATTCCAGAGTATAGGCCCATTCTACACAATCTCTCATCATAGGACAGCCCTTTCATCCCAGGAATCAATCTAGTGAACCTTCGCTGCACCGCCTCCAAGGCAAGTATATCCTTCCTTAGATAAGGAGACCAGAACTGTGCACAGTACTCCAGGTGTGGTCTCACCAAGGCCCTGTACAATTGTAGCAAGACTTCCATACTCTTGTACTCCAACCCCCTTGCAATAAAGACCAACATGCCATTTGCCTTCCTTATTGCTTGCTGTACCTGCATGCTAGCTTTCTGTGTTTCTTGCATGAGGACACCCACATTTGAAAGTTTCTAACCATTTAAAAAATATTCTGTTTTTCTATTCTTCCTACCAAAGTGAATAACCTCACATTTCCCTACATTATACTCCATCTGTCACCTTACTGCCCACTCACTTAGTCTATCTATATCCCTTTACAGACTCAGTGTTCTTCCCACAGCTTATTGTCCCACCTAGCTTTGTATCATCAGCAAACTTGGATACATTACACTCGGTCCCTTCATCTAAGTCATTAATATAGATTGTAAATAGCTGAGGCCCCAACACTGATCCTTGCGGCATCCCACTAGTTACAGCCTGCCAACCTGAAAAAGATCCGTTTATCCCTACTCTCTGTTTTCTGTCCGTTAACCAATCTTCTATCCATGCTACTATATTACCCACAACCCCATGAGCCCTTATCTTGTGTAATAATCTTTTATGTGGCACCTTATCGAATGCCTTTGGGAAATCCAAATATACTACATCCACTGGTTCCCCTTTATCTACCCTGCTAGTTACATCCTCAAAAAACTCTAATAAATTTGTCAAACATGATTTCCCTTTCATAAAACCGTGTTGACTCTGCTGAATCATGTTATGATTTTTTAAGTGACTTGATACCACTTCCTTAACAATGGATTCCAGTATTTTCCCGAGGACTGATGTCAGGCTAACTGGCCTGCAGTTCCCCGTTTTTCTCTCCCTCCTTTCTTGAACAGCGGTGTTACATTTGCGACCTTCCAATCCGCTGGAACCTCTCCAGAATCTAGGGAATTTTGGAAGATCAAAACCAATGCATCCACTATCTCTTCAGCCACCTATTTTAGAACCCTAGGATGTAGGCCGTCAGGTCCAGGGAATGTCGACTTTTAGTCCCATTAGTTTCTCTTGTACTTTTTCTCTACTTATATTAATTACGTTAAGTTCCTCACCCTCATTAGACCCTTGTTTCCCCACCATTTTTGGTATGCTTTTTGTGTCTTCTACTGTGAAGACAGATACAAAATATTTGTTTAACGTTTCTGCCATTTCCTTATTTCCCATAATAATTTCTCCTGTCTCAGCCTCTAAGAGACCAATGTTTACTTTTGCTATTCTTTTCCTTTTTGCATACATGTAGAAACTCTTACAATCTGCTTTTATATTTCTTGCTAGTTTTCTCTATCAATTTTGTGGTCAACTTTTGCTGGTTTCTGAAACTCTCCCAATCCTCTGGCTCACTATTATTCTTTGCAACATTATAAGCTTCTTCTTTCAATGTAATGCTATCCTTAACTTTTAAATCTATGTCCTTATGTTTAATGCAGGATATTTACAATTCAGTTAGAACATTAATATAGGAATGCAATGCAGCATCACCATAACTTTAAGTGGGATTCTCTGTACAATATACACAGGTGCCCTAACATTTCACTGACATATGATGCACATGACCAATCTATTAAACCAAACTATCCTATCTCCACAACTTAAAACCAAAGTATCTCAACAATAAGCTGCTAGAACCATTACCCAACATTATTTAGTGGTTTGTATTTAAGTAATCTACACTTCTAGTCAGACGTTATGGATTTTCCTGGTAACTTCCTGTAAACTCTTGCATTCAGCACATAAGAATCTCAAAGTGCCAAAAAATCCTGGAATATTTAACAAAAAATATTCTCAGATCCAGGCATCAGTATTTAACTTAAAAGGCAACAATTTGTCAGGGTTTAAATAAGATAAAAGAAAAAAAAGTTACAGAAACTCTGCTCTCAAGAGTTTTATGTGAACCTCTCATCTTGATTAGGTTACAGCCGTGGAAGACTGATCAAGATGTGGTATTGTCAGCATAAGTGCTAGATTCACAGAAAAGGAGAAAATATGGGATATTTTGAGGAGGGAATTTGTATTCCCATCATTTTCACAAGTTCAAAAAGGCACTCATGATTTTTAACTATGCAATCTCGCTCTCAAAATCCTCTCTACAATAAACAAAAAGTTTCAGTCCTAATACAAACAATACTATACGCTTGCAGTTTCTCAAAGCATTGCAGAATCTTTATGCTGTTGCATGCTTACAGAAAATCATTTAAGTGCCCGAGATCAGAAGGAGCAGACATGGAGGGAGCACAGCAAGAGCGGAGCAGTTAAAAGGAGCGGCAGCAACTCAACAGAGGCAGTTTTTGAAAAAGTGACGTCAGAGTAAAAAAAGTGATATCGGCACAAGGGAAGGAGCTGATTGGTGAGTAGCTGCTGCGTGTATTTTTTTTTAAGTTTATAAGTTTATTTCTGCTAAGTTAGTTAATACCCATTAAATAGAGGGAAAGAGCCGATTGGTGAGTAGCTGGGGAGTGTTTTTTGTTAAGTTTTAAGTTGATTTCTGCTGGGAAAGTTCTTAGTCTATTAAATAGAGGCATGGCAGCTCAGTCCCATGGAGTGCACATCCTGTGCCATGTGGGAAGTCCTGGACGCTTCGCGTAGCCTGGACGACCACATGTGCGGGAAGTGTCGCCAGCTACAGCAACTCGAGCTCCGGGTTTCAGAGCTTAAGCGGCAGCTAGAGTCACTGCGGTGCACCCATGAGGCTGAGAGTTACATGGATAGCACATTTCTAGAGGTGGTCACCTTGCAGCTTAAGCGTATGCAGGCAGAGAGGGAATGGGTGACCGCCAGACAGAAGAGAAGGAGGAGGACCAGGCAGGTAGTACAGGAGTCCCCGTAGTGCATCGCGCTCTCCAACCAGTATTCTGTTCTGAGTACTGGGGAGGGTGACGGTTCCTCTGGGGAGTGCAGCCAGAGTCAAGTCCAAGGCACCACGGATGGCTCAGCTACAATGGGGGGGGGGGGGCGGCAAAAAAAAAAGAGTGGAAGAGCTATAGTGGTAGGGGATTCGTTAGTTAGGGGAGCAGACAGGCGTTTGGGCGGCCGTAGACATGACTCCAGGATGGTATGTTGCCTCCCCGGTGCCAGGGTCAAGGATGTCACTGAGCGGCTGCAGGACACTCTGAGCTGGGAGGGTGAACAGCCAGAGATTGTTGTCCATATTGGTACCAACGACATCGGCAGAAAGAGGGATGAGGTCCTGCAGGCAAAGTTTAGGGAGCTAGGAGAGAGATTAAAAAGCAGGACCGCAAAAGGTAGTAATCTCCGGATTACTCCCGGTGCCACGTGCTAGTGAGTACAGGAATAGGAGGATAGAACAGATGAATGCGTGGTTGGAGAGATGGCTTTAAATTTCTGAGGCATTGGGACCGTTTCTGGGGAAGGTGGGACCAGTACAAGCTGGACGGGTTACACCTCAACAGAGCTGGGACCAATATTCTCACAGGGAGGTTTGTTAGTGCTGTTGAGGAGTGTTTAAACTAGCTTGGCAGGGGAATGGGCACCAGCATATAGGAGTAGAAAAGAGGAATAAGGATAGTACTGGAGAAGATAGCACTAGAGGCGGTAGTAGTACCGTATTAGATAGGAGCAGACGAAGAAAGACTCCGAAAAATTAAAAAAATGGGTATAGAATGCATGTACGTAAGCACACAGTGTGGTGAATAAGGTTGGTGAGCTACAAGCACAATTAGCCGTCTGGCAATATGATGTTGTGGCAATAACAGAAACGTGGCTTAAAAACGGTGAGGACTGGGCACTTAGTATTCAAGGGTACAAGGTGTTCAGAAAATATAGGGAAGGAAAAAAAAAGGGTGGTGGGGTGGCAGCGCTGATTAACGATGACATTGTAGTGTTGGAAAGGGAGGATGTTCTTGAAGGGGCAAGGACAGAATCCATTTGGTTAGAGTTGAGGAGCAAAAAGGGTATGATCACACTATTGGGGGTATTCTATAGGCCTCCAAATAGCGAGAGGGAGGTAGAGGAGCAAATCTGCAGGGAAATCGCAGAGATATGCAAGTGCGAAAGAGTGGGGATATTGGGGGACTTTAATTACCCAAATATCGATTGGGATAATGCTTGGGTAAAGGGAGAGGAGGGGGGGGAGGAATTTCTGAAATGTGTTCAGGAGAATGTTCTTGGCCCAACTAGGAAGGAGGCATTGCTGGATCTGGTGCTGGGGAATGAGGTGGGCCAGGTTGACCAAGTGTCTGTGGGAGAACACCTGGGTACGAGTGATCATCATATCATAAGATTTAGTTTAGCAATGGAGAGGAGCAAGGAACAATCTAGAGTGGAACTTCTAAACTGGAATAGGGCTAACTTCAATGGGATGCGAAAGGATCTAGCCAGGATAAAATGGAACCAAAGACTGACAGGAAAAACTGTAACGGAATAATGGGTGATTTTAAGGAGGAGATGTTCCAAGTACAGGCTAGGTACATTCCAACAAGGGGGAAGGGTATGGGAACCAAAGCAAGGGCTCCTTGGATGACAAGGGAGATAGAGGAGATGATGAAACAAAAAGAGGGTGTATGATGCATGTCAGGTGAATTCTTCAAGGGAGAACCAGACCAAATACATTAAGTTGAGAGGGGATGTGAAGATGAAAATAAGATTGGCAAAGAGAGAATATGAGAATAGAATGGCGTTTAACATAAAAAGGAACCCAAAAATCGTCTACCAGCATGTAGTAAGAAGCGGGGTGGGGCCTATTAGAGACAAAGAAGGTGATATATGCTTAGAGGCGCAGGGCAAGGCTCAATGAGTACTTTGTATCGGTGTTTGCTAAGGAGGTGGATGCTGACAAAATATCAGTAGAAGTGGAAAAGGTAGAAGCAATGGAAGGGGTGAAAATTGATAGACAGGATGTACTAGAAAGGCTGGGTATGCTTAGAGTGGACAAGTTGCCTGGTCCAGGTTGCTAAGGGAACTGGGGGAGGAGATAGCGGAAGGGCTTGCCATAATTTTCCAATCTTCCCTAGATGCAGGGGAGGTGCCTGAGGATTGAAGAGTGGCAAATGTGACACCATTGTACAAGGGTGTAATGACAATCCTAGTAACTACAGGCCAGTCAGTTTAACATCAGTGGTGGGTAAAGTTTTAGAAACATTAATCAAGGAAAAAATTAACGGGAGAGCCTTAAGCTAATTACGGAGAGCCAACATGGATTTGTAAAAGGCAGATCGTGTTTGATTAATCTAATTGAATTTTTTGATGAAGTAACAGGGAGGATTGATGAAGGGAATGCAATGGATGTTGGCTACGTGGATTTTCGGAAGGCATTTGACAAAGTACCACAGAGAAAGCTGGTTAACAAAATTGAGGCTCATGGAATAGGTGGGACAGTGGCAGCTTGGTTAAGGAATTGGCTTAAGGACAGAAAACAGCGAGTTGTGGTAAATGGCTGTTTTTCAGACTGGAGGATGGTAGACAGTGATGTTCCCCAAGGGTCAGTGCTGGGGCCACTGCTTTTTTTGATATATAAATAAATGACCTGGATACTGGAACACGGTAGAATTTCTAAATTTGCCGATGACACCAAACTTGGGGGTGTGACAAACAGTGATGATGATATCAATCAACTGCAACAGGACATAGAAAGGCTAGCAGAATGGGCAGACAAGTAGCAGATGGAATTTAATACAGAGAAGTGTGAGGTGATGCATTTTGGCAGAAGGAACAGGGAGAGGCAATATACACTTAATGGCACAGTTTTAAAGAGTGTGCAGGGACAGAGGGCCCTGGGAGTTAATGTGCATAGGTCCCTGAAGGTGGCAGGACATATTGAGAAGGTGGTTAACAATGGCATCTTGGGCTTCACAAATAGAGGTAGTGAGTACAAAAGTAGAGAAGCTATGCTGAACCTTTATAAAGCACTGGTTAGGCCACAGCTGGAATATTGTGTCCAATTCTGGTCACCACACTTTAGGAAGGATGTGAAGGCCCTTGAGAGGGTGCAGAGGAGATTTACCAGAATGGTTCCGGGGATAGGGGATCTTAGCTACAAGGACAGGTTGGAGAAGCTGGATTTGTTTTCATTAGAGCAAAGGCAGTTGAGGGGTGATTTGATAGAGGTGTACAAAATTATGACAGGTTTGGATAGGCCAGACGGGGAAAGGCTGTTCCCACTAGTTGATGGCACAAGGCCTAGGGGACACAGATTTAAGGTTTTGGGCAAGAGATACAGGGGGGGATGTGAGAAAAACTTTTTTACGCAGCGAGTGGTGATGACCTGGAATTCGCTGCTGACGGAAGTGGTGGAAGCGGAGACACTCAATGTTTTCAAGGGGAGACTGGATAGGCACTTGAGGGAAATAAACTTGCAGGGCTACGGGGATAGAGCGGGGGGGGGGGAAATGGGACTGACTGGATTGCTCTACAGAAAGCCGGCACGGACTCGATGGGCCGAATGGCCTCCTCCTGTGCCAGTATGACTCCAATACTCGTATTTTGCTGGTTAGAAATCACTTAACAGGTAAACACTTTCTAAACTCCACAGGTTTTGTATATTTAACTGGAAACAATATACTGTGCTCAATTTACCTCATTCATGACTGTGTCTGCTCCAATTATATAGTCCGTGTGAGGTCGAAGACCAGCTAGTGCAGCTGGAGAATTTGGCTCTACTTCCTGGTTAAAAAAACAAGAATATTATGGTTACAAAACTAAAACAGCAATGTTATGATTTCTATTTAAATTATCCCTCAAATGCTGAACTTAAAAAGCCGATACTCCAAAACCTGTTCATGCTTTAGCTGAAATTTCACCACGGTGCAGTAAGAGTCAATCCACCTTAACAGAAATTTGCAGATGCACATTAAAATACTGCAATCTACAATAAGGTTTTCATTGTTTCAAACTAAAAGTCTGAATAATTTAGTTCTAATTAGCATAAAAATTAATAACTCATTAACATACCAAAACTAACGAGATTTCGTGCAAAATACAAACCACGTTTCAGTGGCCTGTCATAGCTGCACATTAATAAAAAGGATCATTTCTCTTAAACTAACGAATGTAATGAAACAAACTTCAGCACGCTTACTTCAATACTTATGATGTTCAAAGTTGTCTACAGGGATTTTGATGAAAATTATTAGTGCCGCTCACCTCAATGTTAGCAAAGCTCCAGCTGAAACCCTCTCCTGAAATCGTCAAGACTATACATCCAACTCCATTCCAACCAAGGCCACGGAGTGATCTAAAAATGAGGATTTTAAACCCGCAGTGTGGAGGACAGGGAATTAAATAGGTCAGCAAGAACTGAGGTGAGGGGTGCAAGGGATTTACTGCGGAACACAAAACATGTGTTTTGGACAAGTTGGCGTTTATGGAGGAAGATGGAAGGCTAGGAAGGAGATTGTGGCGGTAACAGGCATATATAAAAAGTTCCAGAGGCAGGCAGTGTTGGAGAGGTGAAAGTAAGTGGTCTTTGGAGAAAATATGGTATCTGCAGTTTAATTTAGGGTGAAACAGGACACTATGGTTCCAAACAATCTGGTTCAGCTTTAAAGAGTGGCCAGGGAGGAGGATGGAATCCGTTGCTAATGGAGTTTGTGGTGGAGGGTGAAGGCGATGGCTTTGGTCTTCCAAATATTGAGCTGGAAGAAGTTAAGACTCACCTAAGACTGGATGCTGGACAAGCAGGCCAACAGTACAGAGGAGGTTGAGCTGTCAGAGGTGATGGAGAAGTAGAGCTGGGCATCATCAGCATACATGTGAAAGCTGATCGCATACGTGCGGATTATAATCGCTGAGAGGCAGCATGTGGATGAGGAAGAGGAGTGGGCCAAGAGTAGATGATTTTAGGAACACCAGAGGTGACGGTGCATAGGTGGGAAGAGCAAGCATTTGGACAGGAGTGGATCCATGCTGGACAACGGAGAAAATATGTTGGAGGACCATGGCATGGTTGACCATTTTGAATGATACAAAGAGGTCAAACAGGAAAGGGAGGTATAAAGCACTACAGTCACAAGCACAGAGGAAATAATTCATGACTTTGGTTAGAGCTGTTTTGGTGCCGAGAAGGGATTGGGGGGGGGGGGGGGGGGAAGAGAAATCACATAGGGAGTTAGGAGATAGATGAGCACAGCACTGGCAGACAACATATTCAAGGACCCGAGAGAGGAAAGGAAGGCTGGAGTTGGGGCATCAACCAACAGGAGTGTTGAAAATAGTTTTTTTTGAAGGGGGGGGGGGGGGGGCAATGATGCCAGTTTTGAAGTGGGGTGGGGTGCCTGAGAACAGGCAACTGTTGACAATATCAGCTAGCATGTGGGCCAGGGAGAGAGTTGTATGGTCAGGAGTTGAGAGAGAAGGGGAGTGAGGGAGCAGGAGTTGGTCTCATATGAGATGAACTTGGAAAAGGTGGGGAAATGAGAGAAGATGTAGACAGATGGGTTCTGGGAGCAATGGGAGAGAATGCAATGGAAGCAGCTGCACAAGTATTCTCTATCTTGAAAACAAAGAAATCCATGAGTTCCTTAGACTTGGTACTTGGAGATAGTGGAGGGGAGAGGGAAAGGCGTTAAAGGAGGCATTTGGTCATGAGAAAAAGGAGGAGGCCTGGATTATTTTTGTCCTCTAGGAAGATCCTGGAATAGTGGGCAATTTTGGCTGATGAGAACAAAGAATGCCAGTACTTGATGTGGTCCAGCCTGATCTGGTGATGGATGCTTAGGCCAGTTGTGCACCGCATGCTTGAGTTTATGTCTCTCAGAATTGAGAGCGCAAAGATGAAAGCTGTACCAGAGAAATGGCAGGGGTCAGAGATAGTACTCGACAAGAGAAGTACAGATGTATGAATGTGGATTAATTCAAGCTAAAATTTTCCTTCATTCCTTTAGGAAAAGTGCCCTGACTCTATTCAATATCTCATTGCAGGGCTAAAACTTGTTTTCAAGTAAACTGGGTGCATAGTCAACATATAATGGAAATAAGATATATTTATTACAAGTATATTAAAATTACTTTTCAGATTACTGTAAATTAGTTATTTTTTGAGAGAATCATGAGGGAGGCAATTATAATTCATAGAAACTAAGCAGCAAGATTTTTTTTTTTTTACAAAATATTAGTTTGGTAAAGAAATGAAAACTTAAAAATTACAATATGAAAATCAAGAGAACCTGTGACAATCTACAGATGCATGCTAAATTTTCAGTGAGCTTTAAAAAAAAAAATTTCCAATAGAAATTATAAGGAATATATAAAAGCATCCTTCATGGTCCTTGGTTACAGTAGTAAGTAGGATCAAGACAAGTTTTATTTACTGTATCATGAACTATTTGGCTTAAAATCCACTAGGAAAGCACACTATTTAGTTTTCATTCTCCAGCAGTACAGTCTAAGAAAAAAGGCCAATGAGTTAAAACACAAACTGCACGATGAATTGGAGTTTTCTACTAAGAATGCTGCAGTTTATTTGGATCCCTCACCTATTACCAACAGATTGAAGATGATTCACCGGATTTGCAGCTGAGATTTTCAAGGAATAGAAAAAAATACCAGTTATGGGCAACTTGCCCATTTTACTAAATTTTAATTTAGTTTACTTAATACTAAATTTTAATTTTGGTATAAAACTCTCTCAAATGCTGAAGTAGCAGCTAAAGGTGACAAATAACTGAATAGACATAAGCTCTTAAAACAGCTTCCTTCAATTACAGAGGCCTTTGTGCAAATAAAATGGTACAAAAGCAAGGAGAAAGCTGCAACATCAACCTACTTCCGCCAGTAAACAGGAAAAATAAAGGTGGCTAACATTCCTCCTGTAACCATCACCAAAAAGAGATTAACTGGTCATCGCACTGTTTATGGGACTATGCTGTGCACAAAATGGCTGCCAGGTTTGCCTACCAAACTAATCTTTGCAATTCAAAGTAATTCATTCTATATGAGGCACTTTGAGATGTTTCAGGCACAAGATGCTGTATAAATGCAAGTTTTTTTGTTCTTTTCTAACTCTGCAGTACTTTTCATACAAATATAAATAAATACTGTAATTCTGAATAAAATAGCTCATGATCAAATTTAAATTTCAACTTGAAATTGTCCTAATAAATTTAATCTGATAAAAAGTATTTGTAATGAATCACAACAGGAGCAATTGCTCATCATCACTTCCATATACGTTAACTAATTAGGAACGTGTTAAATGTTTCAACTGCTGCTCTCTCCATCCACCCACAAAAAACATGTATAGGCATCACAACTTTAAAATTTGTTGCCAAGGATTGATATTGGTACTATTGAGGGAACCATACTTAAACTTGTTTCTAATTTTTTTTAATTAGCCATTATTTAAATAATTTAGGGCCAAAAGCATAAATAGCTTTAAAATTGAATTTTAAAAAATAGTAATTTTGATATATCAACAGAAAACACTGGAAAAACTCAGCAGGCCAGGCAGCATCCTTGGAGAGAAACAGAGTTAACGTTTCAGGTCGAAGACCTTTCGTCAGAACTGGAAAAAAGCAGGAAAAAAAGCAGATTTAAAAGCAAGTTTAGGGGCTGGGAAATGGGGGAGGGTATGAAAGAACAAAAGGGAAGGTCTGTGATAGGATGGAAGGCAGAAGAAGCAGAGGCATTAAGAGATATTCAAGGCAAGAGGAGCTGGTAATGGGACAGGTTAAGAAACAAAGGATGGCTCTAGATGAAGAGTGAATTGCGCTGGCAGAATGAAGGACAGCTGCCATGTGGGAGGGAAGAAAAAAAACCACAAACAAAAAGTGTGGATAAAAAATATAAATATGATAAGGGCCGAGGTTATGATCTGAAATTGTTGAACTCTATGTTGAGTCCAGAGGGCTGTAAAGTGCCTAATCGAAAGATGAGGTGCTGTTCCTCGAGCTTATGCTGAGCTTCCGTGGAACAATGCAAGAGGCCGAGGATGGCGAGGTCTGAGTGGGAATGGAGCGGAGAATTAAAATGACAGGCGACCGGAAGCTCGTCCCCCTTACGGACTGAACGGAGGTGTTCCGCAAAGCGGTCACCCAATTTTGATAGTTTTCTTTGGCACCCGGATAGAAAATGCAATAGTAAATCTTTACCATTGCATTGTTTTAACATTGGACTTCAACCAAAAACCAATTACCCCACCCCCCCAGTATAATTTACTTACCAACACGTGCCACACATTTTCATTAGCTCCCTCAAAACTGCAGAAACGAATGCTGACTCCTAGCAAGCCTTGGCCACCCCACATGTTGCTGGGAGTGACTGTAGTTTCTCTCAATTTGAGTGTCTTGCTGCTGTAGACGACCATTTTAATTGGTTTCTCCACATTGGCTTTCAAAAGATCTTTCAGGGTATCATTGTCCTGATTCTGAAGTCAACACATAGGAAATACCTTTTAAATTTGTACAGTGAATTCCAACACTGATGAAATGCTTCCAAAATTGGCTTTTGCTCATTTCTCCCAAACCTCAACCCAATTAAGTAAATCTTTTATCAGGGAATAGCCCTGATCACCAGTTAACCATCTGGATACATGGCACCTCCACCACCACTCTTCTCTTGACATGCAAGAGAAGCTAATTGACACTGCACACTAGATGATGAACAGAATGAAAGGCATCCCTATTCATAAAATTGAGGGGGTTGTCATCAATGTTCCCTCTAAGCTGCATGGCCGCACAGCTCTCTGCCGGTCCCGCGCAGCCCGAGTCCGGTTTTTTCAATGTTAGGTTTCTTGAATGGGCCACGCACCCAAAAAAAAATAAGAGGGAACATTGGTTGTCATATGGGGCTTTGAGTGGCAAAGGCGTTCAAGTCAATTGCTTCTTGCATCTGTGGGAACTGGATAGGTTTCTCGGTTTTGTTCGTCAGCTTCCATTCAGAAGGATATGAATTGTGTAGCCCTCTGAGATAGAGCATCAGTGACTGCCTGGATGGTGACCAGCTGCCTGACCAATAGGAAAAAGATTATCTCCTGCTGCCTGGAAAAATCTAGATACAAAGAAATTCAAAGTAGTGGTGATCTTAACTATTACAGATAATGCTGTTTTCCTAGTGGCAGTGGGCTGTGGCTCTTCAACCAGTAGCTGACAAGTTTCCGACTGGAAAATCAGTTTTGCTGGTGCAGAGTTGGGCTATTTGCCTAACAACAGCCCAGCAATTGCCCGCAAAACTCTTACGGCTGGTAAAAGCAGGCATAGGGTTATCACAAATCTTAAAATTTAAAAATAAAAATGGATGCACAAACACTTAAAATTAGTTTATGCAAATATTGGCCCAGATTAAAATGTTTAAAACTATTTTTCAAAAAATTACTTTAAAAAAAAATTCTATTTGATGTATTGAAGGGACTTTTAATTAAATTTGAAAATCAGAACATTTAGATTTATTAGAATTGTCTAAATTGTTCAATTATTTGAGGATTCCATTGCATGTCATTAGGGGATTCCCTTCAGAAATAACTGCAATGGAACCCCGTGATAGGAGGACCTGGCCCACATGATCCCAGGGACGCTTCCGAATCGCCTGCGTCCCTGGGCCTTTACGCAGTCGTACGCTTGCAGGCCCGAGACCCGAACTCTCCGCAGCCTGGGAGCCTGGAGGCAAGTTCTGAAATATCTTGCAGGTTGGAGGCGTGTACAATTTCAGGGCCAATGAGTATGTGAATTGGGAAATCTATGCTACCAATGCAAAGCAGTACTTTGTGCAGAGCGGAGTGAAACTTGCAGCTAAAGTCCTAATTTAACTACCAAAGTACTAAGATCAATAATGCGGGCAAAGTTACACCAACCTTCCATAGTGGCACGCAAAATGGCTTCCTCAAGGTGGTAGCTGCCTCAAGGATACTTTCCTGCAGCTCCTACCACCACTTTTATAGTCATGACAATTATTGAACAACTATAGGTCTAGCTGCTGGCTGCGATTGAGTGAGAAAAAACCCACCCAAGCATTTCTATTGAACTTAGCGCTTCAGCCCCCTTTCTCTTTCTACTGTTTCGTTTCTGCCAGCTGTGTTTTTTGAGGGGTTTCTTTATGGCTTCCTCAGAACGCATATGATTGGACTGGTGGAAGTGATCACACGCTTTGGAAAGAGCACCATCTGTATTGAACTTGTAAATAGACCTGTAGCGTACTTACCAGTACCTAAAGGCACAAAGAGGGCAACTGAGAGACTGTTTGCTTATTTCACAATGTCTTGGGCCACTGTTAATTACAGGTCCCGAATTCCAAAATAGAAAATGTGTGAGCTGCGCAAGTAAAATTAATTATAAACATGCAAATGGTAAAGGACTATATAGGCTAATCTACATACTGGTGATGAAACTGAAGAATTGATTGAATTTGATGTTGAGAAATGCACAAGAGATGTGACCCCAATATTTTATCTTGGGGAGAAAACAAATCGATGCTAGTGCTCAGGTCCTAGGTACTTCATAGGATGCAGGAGTAGGAACTCTCATGGTACTGGCCATTTCTGGAGTCATGGTGTTGATTTTAGCTTGCGTGAAAAAACTTGTGATTTCCCCAAAACCAAATTAAGGTTAATTCCAGGAGGTAGCCCACATGGTTAAAGGTTTCTCCTTAGTTGACTAGAACTACAGGACTGGTGTTGCAAGTTGATGCAGAATCTAGCAGGACAGTTGTTACATAGCCTCTGCGAGGTGTTTAATGAAGCTCAAGTAGACCAATTGTTCCAGCTGCTTTCAGATCACAAACCCAAAGTCCACTGTACTCTCCTGCTAACCCACCATCTGAATATAGTTCCAGAAAGAACCGCTTTAGAAAACCAGTAAAGACTACTTGGGAAGCAAGGCAAACATTTGCATCAACACACAAAAGATAATTGAAGTATTCATATACTGATGCACAATGCTATGCACTAAAATCCACCACTTTTGTTCAATTATTTCCAATTACAATTTTAAGGGGGGAAAAAAACAGAAAACATTTTTTTTATTACACATCTGAATGGCTAATACTTTAACCATGTGTTGGATCTTCTAAATCCTTATGAAATTTAAAAGCAAGGTTTAAAATTTAAAAAAATATTCTTGCACATTAACACTATAAACTGATAAACACTCAAAATCAATTTCCTAACAGTGCAAGATTAGAAACAACAATGAAAGCAGCATTTATTTTACACTTACAACCCACTATTCAACTAGTATTTAACCCAATTAATATAATTTACCACACAGATTCAACATTTCTCTGTAAAATGTACTGGGATAAAAATATATGAAATAGAAAAATAGTTTGTTTAAGTTCAGTAGCAAAATTGTAGCTCAATCCTTAAAAGAAAAGAAATGAAACTGCTTACCAATCTAGTATTCCCAATGGAAACAACAAAATCAAAGAAAGGCTCCAATCCAGCCCTGTGGCCAGGAGAATTTTCTTGAACCTGAAAGCAGAATATAAAGTAAATACTTTTTAAAACTTACAAAACATTCTAAATTAAATATTTAATAGTACTGCAAAGAAGTTTCAGGAAGTTCCTTGTGCTCATCCAAGCGTACAACAAATCAGAACACACCACCTCAAAATTAAGGTTGGAGAACCACAAGACAACCATTAAGAGCCAGCAACCAAATACAAAAAAGTTTGCACAAAAAGATTCTTGCATGTAGGAGCGTGCTTGCGGGGAAGAGCTAGACTACAGCCAAGACGGTAGCCAGCCTGCTCCCAGTGCGCTTTGTAGTTAACCACCAGCAGCTGTGAGCAATTGCTGGATATGATCTCCCTTCCAATTTTCCCTCCTCCATGTAGGGAGTTGCTAGTGTCTCTGCTCAGCAGAGCAAGAAGTGAATCTGGTCTTGTTCCTCACTCACTCCACCACAGCACCCTTGGGACCACCCAACTTTTTAGCTGCTCTGTCACAATCCAACTTGTCTCAGCTGCCACGAGGCAATTTACTGGTGTCTGATTTGGGAGCACACTGGGTTGCGACTGCAGAGGCTCGCTCAGTATCATAACCCGCAGAATTAGTGCTCAGGAAATCAGCTATTTAAAAATGCTGCTCCACTTTAGCATCCTGCTGTGCTCCCAACTCAGACCAGGACAGTGCTCTGCTAACCTCTGAACTTAGAGGTCTCTGAATATTGGATTGGCCCCATTCAGATGAAGCCTAAAATCACCTTAAGCAAGGAGGCAGCAGGCCTGTACAGAGTTCTCAAAGACGCGCCTCCTCACCAGGTGAGCAGTGAAAAATACAACAAAGGCCAGCTACACGCGGTCATAAAACCCCTCCTCTCAACTAAAAAGGCCTTGTCCAGAGAAAGCAACACCCTCACAGAAGAGTGAAATCCATAACTCCAAACAATAGGACCCAAAAGGACTGGACGTGCTGCAAATGACCCTAAGACTGCAACGTCAGATGCCAAGATGTTAATCTCTTCCACCACCCCCCCACCGATAAAAGTCCACCTCTTAACCCAGGAATACCAACACATGCCAAAATCGCCAACCCCCCAGGGGACCCTGGAATCCACATGGACATAATATTGTAAATCAAGTCATGAACAATTCAAATAGGCCCGGAATTACCCCTTTGAAGCTGACTGCAACTTCTGGATGGAACGCATGCGCCTCAACGCGGAAATCCTGAAGTTGCGGTCAGTCATTCACCGCTCAGACATTGGCTGTGCTGTGGGACCCCCCCCCCCATAGCCGGCAGTCAGTATAATCAATTAAACTGACAAAAATTTGGGCTTTTCCGCAGTAATAGCGTTGTTAAATATCCCAGTAAAAGTTAGACCTTGTTGGATTAGGCGTAACTGGGGTTTTAACAGTGTATTGGCTGGTAAACAAAAGTCATGGCCCCGAAAAACTGATTTTAATTTTGTGGAGTGTCAAATTTCTCTATTATGATAAAAATTAAGCAACTCTTTTTAAAAAATAATAATAAATAAATAAATAAAATACTTTTTAAAAAACTTTGTTCATATTTATCTCCCCTATGTGAGAGCCCCGATCTTTGTTTTGCTTTCTAACATTTTTAAACAGTCCGAATAAAAGCAGCTTCACCACTTCCTGGTTCCCTGTCTGTGAGAATTCTGCATTGTGATTGGCTGCTGAGACAGCTTGCTGACGTCACGCCAGAGCCCTCTCGGGATTCCCTATTATCTTGCACTGAATTCACTTACGCGTCAAAAAAGGCAAACTTCTCGCCACAGAGTATGCTGACTGCAAATTCCAGGCCATAAATTGTTCTTTACTTGCCTTTTGTTATCAAAAGCTGCTCTTCTCTTTTGGATGCAAAAACTAGAGCAAATTATTCTCGCCTTTGGCTGGAGGTGGGCAGTTCACTGCAAAGCTAAAGGCACGCACACTTGTATCTTAGAGACAGCATTTGCTCTATACCGAGCGATGTTTTAAAACTGTAAGTGAGTGGTGAGGGCCAACAGAAAAATCTGAGTTAAGAAAGATATACTAAAACAGATAAATCAAGGAAAACACAGAAAATAAATCAAAACATAACAGGAAAGTTAAAGCACATCGGATTGGGGGTAAGGTACTGACTTGGATTGAGAACTGGTTGGTAGACAGGAAGCAAAGAGTTGGAATAAACGGGTCTTTTTCTGAGTGGCAGGCAGTGACTAGTGGGGTACCGCAGGGATCGGTGCTAGGACCCCAGCTATTCACAATATATATTAATGATCTAGACGAGGGAACTAGATGTAATATCTCCAAGTTTGCAGACGACACAAAGCTGGGTGGGCGTGTGTGTTGTGAGGAGGATGCCGAGAAACTCCAGAATGATTTGGACAGGTTGGGTGATTATACTGCATCTGCCATGCATCTGCCCAATGTGGATAAATGCAAGGTTATCCACTTTGGTGGCAAAAACAGGAAGGCAGATTATTATCTGAACGGCAATAGATTGAGAGAAGGGGAAGTGCAACGAAACCTGGGTGCCCTTGTGCACCAGTCGCTGAAGGTAAGCATGCAGGCACAGCAGGCAGTTAAGAAGGCAAATGGTATGTTGGCCTTCACAGCGAGAGGATTCGAGTACAGGACCAAGGATGTCTTGCTGCAGTTGTACAGGGCCTTGGTGAGACCACACCTTGAGTATTGTGTGCAGTTTTGGTCGCCTTATCTGAGGAAGGATGCTCTTGCCATGGAGGGAGTGCAGCGAAGATTTATCAGACTGATACCTGGGATGGCAGGAATGACATATGAGGAGAGATTGGGTCGATTGGGCTTATATTCGCTGGAGTTTAGAAGAATGAGAGGGGATCTCATTGAAACTTATAAAATTCTAACAGGACTAGACAGACTATTTGCAGGAAGGATGTTCCCGATTGCAGGGGAGTCCAGAACCAGGGGTCACAGTCTAAAGATAAGGGGTAAGCCATTTAGGACAGGGATGAAGAGGAATTTCTTCACCCAGAGAGTGGTGAACCTGTGGAATTCTCTACCACAGAAGGCAGTTGAGGCCAGTTCATTAAATATATTCAAGAAGGTGTTAGATATATTTCTTAAGGCTAAAGGGATCAAGGGATATGGGGAGAAGGCAGGGACAGGGTACTGAGTTTGGATGATCAGCCATGATCTCATTAAATGGCGAAGCAGGCTCGAGGGGCCGAATGGCCCACTCCTGCTCCTATCTTCTATGTTTCTATGTTCATACCTGGCAAAGCATTAAGCAAATGAGGCACCTTAAATAGTGCAAGAAGCAAGTAGCAGTATTATGCCACCCTAGAAAATGTCAGTCACATTATCTATCCAGTAACTGAAGAAATAATCATAAACTAAATACAAAGATCACTGAAAAAAATGATTATAGCATGAGGGGTTGCAGTAGAAGTTATTCACAGCTTGTGAGACACTGCGATTCAAAAGTGCCTAACAGACAGTTTGCGGTTTTAGATTAAAAGAAAGAAAACGTTAAAGGTCAATTGCTTTTCACTGGAAGAAAAAAAATATACAAGAAAGACTCAAGTTTTTAGATGTGATGACACAAAGATTGGTGGCACAGTAAGTAGTATAGATGGGAGCATAAAATTACAAAGAGACATTGATAGATTAAGTGAGCGGGCAAAACTGTGGAAGAAGGATTTCAATGCAGGTAAGTGTGAGGTCATCCATTTTCGACCAAAAATTGTAAATATTTAAATATTATTTTAATGGTGACTAGCTAAGAACAGTGGCGTTCCAAAGCAATTTAGGGGTCCATGTACACAGAGCACTAAAATGTAGTACTCAGGTATATTAAAAAATGATCAAAAAGGCTAATGGAATGTTAGCCTTTAAAACAAGAGGGCTAGAATAGGAAGGGGAGGAAGTTTTGTTACGGCTATACAAAGCGCTGGTTAGACCACATCTGGAGTACTGTGTACAGTTCTGGGCACCGCACCTTAGAAAGGTTATACTGGCCTTGGGAGGGGTGCAGTGCAGATTCACCAGAATGCTACCAGGGCTCCAAGGGTTAGCTTATGAGATTACATAAACTAGGCTTGTATTCCTTGCAATATAGATGGTTATGGGGTGATTTTATTGAGGATTTTGAAAGTAATTGATAGTGTAGATAGAAACTTTTTCTGCTGGTGGGAGAGTCTAGGACAAGGGGACATAACCCTAAAATCAATCTCTCAGCATCTACCCCATCAATCTCCCTCAGATTTTTATTGTTTCAATGAGATCACCTCCCATTCTTCTAAACTCCATAGAGTATTGGCCCAATCTATTCAATCTCTCCTCATAGGACAACCCTCTCATCCCAGGGATCAATCTAATGAACCTTTGTTGTACTGCCTCTTAGGCATGTACTGTATGTCCTTTCTCAGATAAGGAGACCAAAACTGTGCACAGTACTCCAGGTGTGGTCTCACCACAGCCCTGTACAATTGTAGTAAGACTTCCTTACTCTTGTACTCCAACCCCCTTGTAATAAAGGCCAACGTGCCATTTATCTTCCTAATTGCTTGTTGTACCAGGACACCTAAATCCCTCTGAACACCAAAATGTAATCGTTTCTCACCATTTAAAAAAAGATTCTGTTTTTCTATTCTTCCTACCAAAAAGTGAATAACCTCACATTTCCTCATATTATACTCCATCTGTCACCTTATTGCCCACTCACTTAATCTGTCTATACCCCTTTGCAGACTCTGTGTCCTCCTCACAGCTTACTTTCCCACCTAACTTTGTATTGTCAGCAAACTTGGATACAATGCACTCGGTCCCTTCATCCAAGTCATTAATATAGATTGTAAATAGTTGAGGCCCGAGCACTGATCCTTGCAGTACCCCACTAGTTACAACCTGCCAACCGGAAAGTTAGGAAACACTTCACACAAAAGGGTTGTAGAAGTGTGGAACACTCTCCCACAAAAAGCAGTGGATGCTAGCTCAATTAATCATTTTAAATCGGAGATAGATAGATCTTTGCAAGCCAAGGTTATGGAGCCAAGGCGGGTGGATGCCAAGTTCCGTCACCCCTGTGCTCACTGACTTACATTCGCTCTCGGTTAAGCAGTGCCTCGATTTCAAAATTCTCATCCTTGTTTTCAAATCCTCCCTGGCCTCACCCCTTCCTATCTCTGTAATCACCTTCCGCCCCCAAGAGATATCTGCGCTCCTCTAATTCTGCCCTCTTGAACATCCCTGATTATAATTGCTCAACCTTTGGTGGCCATGCCTTCTGTTGCCTAGGCCCTAACCTCTGGAATTCCCTGCCTAATCCTCTCCGCCTCGCTACCTCTCTTTCCTCCTTTAAGACGCTCCTTAAAACCTACCTTTGACCAAGCTTTTGGTCACCTGCCCTAATTTATCCTTGTGGATCGGTGTCAAATTTTTTGTCTTAAAATACTCCTGTGCAGTGCCTTGGGGTGTTTTACTATGTTAAAGGCACTATATAAATACAAGTTGTTGTTGTTGTGGTTGGAATTAGCATACAAATCAGCCATGATCTTATTGAATGACGGAACAGGCTTGAGGGGCTGAATGGCCCACTCCTATTCCTATGATGAAAGAAAGTCCCTGTTGTTCTGTGAACTGTTAGGACATGGCTACAATAGGACTAATAATTCCCCAAAATTACTCCATTTTCACAATTCTGCTGACAGGAAGAAAGTTGGCCAGGTTCTTCTTCAAATGGCAGGCAAGAAACAAAAGAAACAACACCTTGAAGTATCCCTTTAAGGCCAGAGCTACTACTACTTTACACACTTGTCAGAGTATAAAGATATTTAATGGGAAAATAAACAAATTTGAGACAAATAATTAATGCAAATCAAGAATTTTCATACGAGTCTTTTGCAGATTTTGCACCAGCCATTTTGCTGCAAAATTGAAACCATGACAAAAGTTTTGATTTTCAATAACAATAGTCAAAGGCAGCCTGGCAAAAAGCTATAACCACTTTTAACTTTTTAGCCCGTGGAAAAATTATCCAATTTATAGAATGTGCAATACAGTAAGGCCTCAATTAAAATATGCACCCCACATTAGACAAGAATTAGGAAAAGTGTGGTATCCGTACACAATATAGCATCTGCCCTGCCAATCACTATTTCTAACTTTGAAACAGCTAAAGGAATATTTGGCCAAGCATCCTTGCAAGAGTTACATTGCATTGGTAAACCTTAAGGTACGTGGCAATTGAACTTCTGGGCACGAGTTTCAGGTGAAGTAGCTAATGTGCAATCTGTTGAGGTGCCAAAAGACCCTGAAGGGCTGTTATGTTTTAGCATTTCACCAGATATTTATTTTGTGCTGGGTGGGAAAGATCACACCCACAAGTTAGCCCTCATATTCTATAAACTGGTGTGACTTTATATGCACAATATCTGGCAATATGGTTTTGCTCAAGAGGTGAACAGAAACTCTTATTACTGTATAGCAAACCCTCTCATTTTCTTCTAGTCTTTGGCCAGCAGAAGAATAAATACCAAACCATGTAATTTAGGCTATAAACTACAAATGTTAATCATTTTTACTAAAAGTACAAATGAAACAGTGGCAGAAAGCCACTTGATTACAATTTTTTTTGCAGATTTCACTTGATTACAAAACTTCTAACTTGCAGCTCCATCACACAAAATATCAGAAGCCACACATGTTTCTAAGTTTAACAGCAAACCTGGACCAGCGGCTGTAATACAAACTTACACGCAAGATTTTGTCACGGAGTCTTCATTTATCGCTATCTCGACAAAGCCGGAAGAACAATGAACTGGGAGAAAGTTGTGACACACATTCAGAGCTCCTGGCCCAGAGCAGTCTGCCAAAAGTGGACTTCAGAAGATATCAGGGCTCTTTCCTCAGAAATCTGCTTCAAGCCTTTCATCTATTCCCAGGACAAAGCCATGCCAAGTTCACTTTGGAAACAGGGCCCCATGATGTGACAAACAATCACATCGGATTCTGCTCAGTCTCCTGCAGCCAGGTAAACAATATTAATTGGTTCTTGGCAGAAGTCAGCCAGCTACCCATCTATGTTGTGGATCTATCTCTGGATTACTCCCCGTGCCACGTGCTAGTGGGTATAGGAATAGGAAGATAGAACAGATGAATGCGTGGCTAAAGGGATGGTGCAGGGGGGAGGGCTTTAGTTTCCTGGATCACTGGGTCTGCTTCTGGGAAAGGTGGGACTTGTACAAGTCGGACGGTTTACATCTGAACCAGAGGGGAACCAATATCCTTGCGGGGAGGTTTGCTAGCACTGCTGGGGGGGGGGGGTTTAAACTAACTTGGCAGGGGGATGGGGTACAGAGTGGAGCTATAGTAGGGGGTGATTTACAGCCAAATACAGAGGAAAAAACAAGTCAGCTGGGAAGGCAGAGCAAATATGTGAAGGCAAAAGGGAATACGGCAGGGCTGGAAGGCATTTATTTTAATGCAAGGAGTCTTGCAAATAAGGTGGATGAACTGAAGTTGTTGTTGAACACATGGGAGTACGATATTGTTGCTATCACGGAGACATGGTTGAGGGAGGGTCAGGACTGGCAGCTCAATATTCCGGGGTATAGAATCTTCAGGCGAGACAGAGGGGGGTGTAAAAGGGGAGGGGGTGTTGCAATATTAATTAAGGAGTCAATTACTGCTGTAAGGAGGGACGATATATTAGCGGGTTCCTCTAATGAGGCCATATGGGTAGAACTTAAAAACAAAAAGGGGGCAAGCACTTTGCTGGGAGTGTACAATAGGCCCCCAAACAGTCAGGGGGAGATAGAGGAACAGATATGTAGGCAAATCTCAGAGAAGTGCGAAAATAATAGGGTAATAATAGTGGGGGATTTCAACTTCCCCAATATAAATTGGGATAGTCAGAGTGTGAAAGGCTTAGAGGGTGCAGAATTCTTAAAGTGCATCCAGGAGAGCTTTTTGAGCCAACATGTAGAAAGTCCTACAAGAGAGGGGGCGGTACTGGACCTAATTCTGGGGAATGTAGCCGGGCAAGTGGTGGAAGTATCAGTAGGAGAGCATTTTGGCGACAGTGACCATAATTCGGTGAGATTTAAGGTGGTCATGGAAAAAGACAAAGACGGCCCGGAAATAAGGGTTCTAAATTGGGGGAAGGCCGATTTTAATATGATAAGGCAGGATCTGGCCAAAGTGGACTGGGAGCAGCTACTTATAGGAAAATCCACATCAAAACAGTGGGAGACTTTCAGAAGGGAAATAGAGAGAGTACAGCGCCAACATGTTCCTGTAATGGTCAAGGGTGGGACCAACAAGCAAAGGGAACCTTGGATGACAAGGGATATACAAAAATGCATTAGAAATAAAAGGGGGGCTTTTGGCAGTTACAAAAGACTAAAGACGGAAGAAGCCCTAGAGGAGTATAAAAAGTGCAGGGGCATACTTAAAAAAGAAATTAGGAGGTCGAGGAGGGGCCATGAAATAACACTGGCGAGCAAAATAAAGGAAAATCCTAAGATGTTTTATAAGTATATTAAGGGCAAGAGGATAACCAGGGAAAGGGTAGGGCCCATTAGGGACCAAAGTGGCAATCTGTGTGTAGAGCCAGATGATGTAGGCGGGGTTTTAAATGAATTTTTTGCATCTGTGTTCACTATGGAGAAAGACGATGCAGACATAGAAATCGGGCAAGGGGACTGTGACATACTTGAACATATTAGCATCGAGAGGGAGGAGGTGCTAGCGGTTTTAGCAGGCCAAAAAGTGGATAAATCCCCAGGCCCGGACGAGATGTATCCCAGGCTGCTGTGGGAGGCAAAGGAGGAGATTGCAGGGGCTCTGACACAAATTTTCAGAACCTCTCTGGCCACAGGGGATGTACCAGAGGACTGGAGAACAGCTAATGTAGTACCATTATACAAGGGTAGCAGGGATAAACCAGGGAATTACAGGCCAGTGAGCCTAACATCTGTGGTAGGGAAATTATTGGAAAAAATTCTGAGGGACAAAATTAGTCTCCACTTGGAGAGGCAAGGATTAATCGGGGATAGTCAGCATGGCTTTGTCAAGGGTAAATCATGTCTGACAAATCTGATTGAATTTTTCGAGGGGGTGACTAGGGGGGTGGATGAGGGAAATGCTGTGGATGTGGTTTACATGGACTTCAGTAAAGCTTTTGACAAAGTCCCGCATAGGAGACTGGTCAAGAAGGTAAGAGCCCATGGGATCCAGGGTGCCTTGGCGCGTTGGATCCTAAACTGGCTGAGTGGCAGGAGGCAGAGGGTGATGGTCGAAGGTTGCTTTTGTGACTGGAAGCCTGTGTCCAGTGGGGTACTTCAGGGATCGGTGCTGGGTCCCTTGTTGTTTGTGATCTACATAAATGATTTGGATGAGAATGTAAAAGGTATGATCAGCAAGTTCGCAGATGACACGAAAATTGGTGGGGTGGTCAATTGCGAGGAGGAAAGCCTCAGGCTACAGGACGATATAAACGGGTTGGTCAGATGGGCGGAAAAGTGGCAAATGGAATTTAACCCTGAAAAGTGCGAGGTGATGCATTTTGGACGGACAAATAAGGCAAGGGAATACACAATGAGTGGTAGGACCCTAGGAAGTACAGAGGGTCAGAGGGACCTTGGTGTACATGTACATAGATCCCTGAAGGCAGCGGAACAGGTAGATAAGGTGGTTAAAAAGGCATATGGGATACTTGCCTTCATTAGCCGAGGCATAGAATATAAGAGCAGGGAGGTTATGATGGAGCTGTACAAAACGCTGGTGAGGCCACAGCTGGAGTACTGTGTGCAGTTCTGGTCGCCTCACTATAGGAAGGATGTGATTGCTTTGGAGAGGGTGCAGAGAAGATTCACCAGGATGTTACTTGGGATGGAGCGCCTCAGCTATGAAGAAAGACTAAACAGGCTGGGGTTGTTTTCCTTGGAGCAAAGAAGGCTGAGGGGGGGCCTGATTGAGGTATACAAAATGATGAGGGGCATAGATAGGGTAGACAAAGAGGAACTTTTCCCCTTAGTAGGGGGGTCAATAACAAGGGTGCATAGATTCAGGGTAAGGGGCAGGAGATTTAGAGGGGATTTGAGGAGGAACTTTTTCACCCAGAGGGTGGTTGGAATGTGGAACTCAATGCCCAAAAGGGTGGTAGAGGCAGGATCCCTCACAACATTCAAGAAGCATTTGGATGAGCACTTGGAATGCCAATGCATACAAGGCTATGGACCAAATGCTGGAAAATGGGATTAGACTGGACAGGGATGGATGGGCGGCGCAGACACGATGGGCCGAAGGGCCTCTTTCTGTGCTGTAAAACTCTATGACTATGACTCTATGTGACTTGGAACTGTCATTTTTTATACCAGGGAGTTGTACTCGCGCCAACATGGAGAAAACACAGCAGCAGAGAGATCCAGACAGTTGAGAGATTCTCTCTCAAATTTAAAATGATCAGCTACATCTCCTAAATTATTAAAAATATAGACTTTATGGTTTCCACATGTAACAGAACTTCCTACTCATCATACAGCATTGTGAACAGGCAGCCAGCATATAAGCTTGCCAGAGTTGAAGGTAAGTTTCCTGACATGGGTCAATGAGAAGCAGAAAAAAGATGCAGGAGTCAGGAAAGCCAGAGCTAAAGCTACAGTGAAAAAAGTTCAAACATCTCTTGTAAAGCATCAAGGGGATGGGATGGAAAAGATGGCTATGGCTGCATGACCTATTAAGCAACATACAGTACTAGGATTGTGCAGAAACTTCTCTTTATCTTCAAAGGGAAACCTAAACAGTTTGAAAAATTCACACAATTTCAAAAAAACAGTCTTTTACTCAAAACATTGTTCAGACTCCACTCACCTTGAACATGCCATACAAGTATCATTGCTGCAATAATTGATTTATCAGTACCATGAAAAGTCCTGATTTAGTGTACTGCTCAAGTGGTGGATGCGCTCCAAAGCAGAGCCTCACTAGACAGAAGCACGGGTCAGAGAAGTAGGGCTATATTGTAATAGACCTACTTCAACCTACACTCCCATCTTGTTCGCTCCATGCCAAGAGTGTAGCCTCCCAGAATTTGCTCTCAAACGATCTTCCTACATTATATTTCAAAGGAAAATGCTACCGAAGTACAATTCCTGAGGGGCAGTCATGCAGGAGTGTATCCTAACAGATAACTGGTCAAGGCCCTGAAGCTGGACCTGCTATGTTTAATATTAAACATTCGCCACTTGGCCAGGAGTCATTCAGGTGCCACTGAATACACATGGTCAAGAAAGAGCTACAAAAAAAAATCCCAGAAGTCATGTTTCAGACTTACAAACCAAGCTATCTAAACAGGACAATTTCTCTTGTTCAATATACGGTGCAAACTGTCCGCCCATAGGGACACACAGTGCTTACCTATATCCAGAGAGCTTAGGTACAGGTTGCCAGAATTAAGATTTAGGGACAGTCAAGTGTGCACATGGTTACTATTGCAGTTTAACCAGGTAAAATCATGGAGCTTACTAGCACAGCACTGGTGAGTTTCCTACTGCTTGCCCAGCCAAGACCACTCTACCAGTTAGGGTGCTGTCTTGCAGGATTACCTAGAGCTGTGGGGGAAGAATCCAAGCCCTAGTGACAGGTCTACTGCTCCAGATTCCATCAGTGAGCCAGATAAGCTGTTCAATTATCGACAGTGCACAGGGGTATTGCAAACTTGCCTGGCTCAGGTATCAGATTACAAAGTCTGTCACTCTGATCTGGCTCTGAACATCCACTGTTAGACTTGCCACCTTAAAGCCACCTCATTTTCAAAAGTACCCTGCTCATCTCCAACCACTTCCAGGGACTGGTTGATCATTAGACAACTGACAATTACAGGTTTGAACTCTTGCTGGGATGACAGCAGGTAGCACAGCTAATCATAAAATGTGAAAGCATTGCCACCATTCTCCTGACCACATCATGCGCACAGACCATGTAAATGGTGCTTCTACCAGTTAGAGATGCAGAGCTTCAAGGAGCACGGATTTGCTTTTCTGCAACCAGTCATGATGGGCACTAACCCCCAGATAAAATGAGTATGCATTCTCATATCTGACCCCCAGGTTATCACTTTCCTTGCGATGAAGGTTGCTCTGTGATTGAAATGTAATAATTAGATGATCAATGGAGCAGGTAACTGAATTGCTGGAAACCATGTGTGAACTCTTGACTCTGGAGGGAACTGCCCACTGGATACTGGATACATTGGATCCTCAGATTGTGAATCCTTCAAGAAATGCTGCATATCTAACCATTGATGGCAATTAATACAATATTCTGTGGAAAGGAGACATGCCTCAGCCTAACATAGAAACACAGAAGATAGGAGCAGGAGTAGGCCATTCAGCCCTTCGAGCCTGCTCCGCCATTCAATGAGATCATGGCTGATCATCCAAATTCAGTACCCTGTCCCTGCCTTCTCCCCATATCCCTTGATCCCTTTAACCTTAAGAAACCACAGGGAGCAGCGAGGCGAGGTGAGGCGGAGCCCGGCTTAAAAACCGGCTCCACCAACGAGGCCCGACCACAGGGAGCAGCGAGGCGAGGTGAGGCGGAGCCCGGCTTAAAAACCGGCTCCACCAACGAGGCCCGACCACAGGGAGCAGCAAGGCGAGGTGAGGCGGAGCCCGGCTTAAAAACCGGCTCCACCAACGAGGCCCGACCACAGGGAGCAGCGAGGCGAGGTGAGGCGGAGCCCGGCTTAAAAACCGGCTCCACCAACGAGGCCCGACCACAGGGAGCAGCGAGGCATACCAAATCAACAGCAGAGGAGAGAGGTAAAAAGTAATCAGAGTGTGACGTCACCAGGGAGCAGGTAAGTGATTGGTTGGTGAGTATTTCTCTCTTTTCAATACAAGCTTGACTTCTGTGGTGTTAAATTTCTAGGGTCTCTGGTGTAGTGGGGACAGTTGGTAAATAAAGCGCCCTAGAGTATACCTGTAACTGGGGTATTGAATAAATTTTTTAATTAATTAAAGGAGTAAGTCATGGCAGGAGAGCTCAGACCCGTGTTCTGCTCCTCTTGCTCCATGTGGGAAGTCAGGGACGCTGCCAGTGTCCCGGACGACCATGTGTGCGGGAAATGCATCCAGCTGCAGCTACTTGTAGACCGCATTGCGGCGCTCGAGCTGCGGGTGGATGAATTTTGGAGCATGCGCGATGCTGAGAGGGTCGTGGATAGCACGTTTAGCGAGTTGTTCACGCCTCAGGGTAGGGCTGCACAGGGGGTGACCATCAGGCGGAGCAACAGAGGCAGGCAGGAAGTGCAGGGAACCCCTGCGGACATCCCCCTTTCAAACAAGTATACCAAGTTGGATACTGTTGAGGGGGATGACTCACCAGGGGAAGGCAGCAGCAGCCAGCTTCCTGGCACCAGGGACGCTTCTGCTGCTCAGAAAGGGAGGAAAAAGAGTGGGAGAGCAATGGTGGTAGGGGATTCTATCGTAAGGGGAACAGATAGGCGTTTCTGTGGCCGCAAACCTGACTCCAGGATGGTTTGTTGCCTCCCTGGGGCCAGGGTCTGGGATGTCACTGAGCGGCTACAGGGCATTCTTAAGGGGGAGGGTGAGCAGGCAGAGGTCGTGGTCCACATTGGGACCAACGACATAGGAAGGAAGGGGGAATGAGGTCCTGCATCAAGAATTTAGGGAGCTAGGTAACAGATTAAAGAGCAGGACCTCAAAGGTTGTAATCTCTGGATTACTCTCAGTGCCACGTGCTAGTAAGTATAGGAATGGGAGGATAGAGCAGATGAATGCGTGGCTAAAGAGTTGGTGTAGGGGGGAGGGTTTTACTTTCCTGGATCACTGGGCCTGCTTCTGGGAAAGGTGGGACTTGTACAAGTCGGACGGGTTGCACCTGAACCAGAGCGGGACAAATATCCTTGCGGGGAGGTTTGCTAGCACTCTGTTGGGGGGGGGGGGGGGGGTTTAAACTAACTTGGCAGGGGGATGGGATACAGAGGGGAGCTGAAATAGGGGGTGATGTGCTGCCAATTATAGAGAATAAAACAAGTCAGCTTGGTAGACAGGGCAAATATATAAGGGCAAGGCTGGATGGCATCTATTTTAATGCAAGGAGTCTTGCAAATAAGGTGGATGAACTGAAGGTGTTGATAAACACATGGGAGTATGATATTGTTGCTATCACGGAGACACGGTTGAGGGAGGGGCAAGACTGGCAGCTCAATATTCCGGGGTACAGAATCTTCAGGCGAGACAGAGGGGGAGGTATAAGAGGAGGGGGTGTCGCAATATTAATTAAGGAGTCAATTACTGCAGTAAGGAGGGATGATATATTAGCAGGGTCCTCTAATGAGGCCATATGGGTGGAGCTTAAAAACAAAAAGGGGGCAAGCACTTTGCTGGGAGTGTACTATAGGCCTCCAAACAGTCAGGGGGAGATAGAGGAACAGATATGTAGGCAAATCTCAGAGAAATGTGCAAATAATAGGGTAATAATAATGGGGGATTTCAACTTCCCCAATATTAACTGGGATAGTCAGAGTGTGAAAGGCTCAGAGGGTGTAGAATTCTTAAAGTGCATCCAGGAGAGCTTTTTGAGCCAGCATGTAGAAAGTCCTACAAGAGAGGGGGCGGTACTGGACCTAATTCTAGGGAATGTGGCCGGCCAAGTGGAAAAAGTGCTAGTAGGTGAGCACTTTGGTGATAGTGACCATAATATGGTAAGATTTAAGGTGGTCATGGAAAAGGACAGGGGTGGGCCGGAAATAAAGGTTCTAAATTGGGGGAAGGCCGATTTTAATAGGATAAGGCAGGATCTGGCCAAAATGGACTGGGATCAGCTACTTGTAGGAAAATCCGCATCGGAGCAATGGGAGGCTTTCAGAAGGGAGATTGAGATCATACAATGGCAACATGTTCCCGTAAAGGTCAAGAGTGGTTCCAAAAACCACAGGGAACCTTGGATGTCAGGGGATATACGAGAATGGATTAGGAAAAAAAGGAGGGCGTTTGGTAGATACAAAAGGCTAAAGACGGAGGAAGCCCTAGAGGAGTACAAAAAGTGCAGGGGGATACTTAAAAAAGAAATTAGGAGATCAAGGAGGGGCCATGAAATAACACTGGCGAGCAAAATAAAGGAAAATCCGAAGATGTTTTATAAGTATATTAAGGGTAAGAGGATAACTAGGGAAAAAATAGGGCCCATTAGGGACAAAAGTGGCAATGTGTGTGTGGAGCCGGAAGATGTAGGAGGGGTTCTAAATGAATTTTTTGCATCTGTTTTCACTATGGAGAAGGACAATGTAGACATAGAAATAGGGCGGGGGGACTGTGATATGATCGAACATATTAACATCGAGAGGGAGGAGGTATTGGCGGTTTTAGCTGGCCTAAAAATGGATAAATCCCCAGGCCTGGATGAAATGTATCCCAGGCTGCTGTGTGAGGCAAAGGAAGAGATTGCGGGGGCTCTAACACATATATTCAGGACCTCTCTGGCCACAGGGGATGTGCCAGAGGACTGGAGAACCGCTAATGTAGTACCATTATTCAAGAAGGGTAGTAGGGAAAAACCGGGGAACTACAGGCCAGTGAGCCTAACAAGTGGTAGGAAAATTATTGGAAAAAATTCTGAGGGACAAAATTTGTCTCCACTTGGAGAGGCAAGGATTAATCAGGGATAGTCAACATGGCTTTGTCAAGGGAAGATCATGTCTGACTAATTTGATTGAATTTTTTGAGGGGGTGACTAGGTGTGTGGATGAGGGTAACGCAGTGGATGTGGTATACATGGATTTCAGTAAGGCCTTCGATAAAGTCCCGCACAGGAGACTGGTCAAGAAGGTAAGAGCCCATGGAATCCAGGGTGCCTTGGCACATTGGATACAAAACTGGCTTAGTGGCAGAAGGCAGAGGGTGATGGTCGAAGGTTGTTTTTGTGACTGGAAGCCTGTGGCCAGCGGGGTACCACAGGGATCAGTGCTGGGTCCCTTGCTGTTTGTGGTCTACATTAATGACTTGGATATGAATGTAAAAGGTATGATCAGTAAGTTCGCGGATGATACAAAAATTGGTAGGGTGGTAAATAGCGAGGAGGGTAGCCTCAGTCTGCAGGACGATAGAGACGGGTTGGTCAGATGGGCGGAACAGTGGCAAATGGAATTTAACCCAGAAAAGTGCGAGGTGATGCACTTTGGGGGGACTAACAAGGCAAGGGAATACACAATGAATGGAAAGACCCTAGGCAAGACGGAGGGTCAGAGGGATCTGGGTGTGCAAGTACACAGATCCCTGAAGGCGGCGGAACAGGTGGATAAGGTGGTAAAAAAGGCATATGGGATACTTGCCTTCATTAGCCGAGGCATTGAATATAAGAGCAAGGAGGTTATGATGGAGCTGTATAAAACACTGGTTAGGCCACAGCTGGAATACTGTGTGCAGTTCTGGTCGCCACACTACAGGAAGGATGTGATCGTGTTAGAGAGGGTGCAGAGGAGGTTCACCAGGATGTTACCAGGGCTGGAGCGCTTCAGCTATGAAGAGAGACTGGGCAGATTGGGTTTGTTTTCCTTGGAGCAGAGGAGGCTGAGGGGGGACATGATTGAGGTGTACAAAATTATGAGGGGCATAGATAGGATGGATGCTGAGGAGCTTTTTCCCTTAGTAGAGGGGTCAATAACTAGGGGGCATAGATTCAAGGTAAAGGGCGGGAGGTTTAGAGGGGATTTGAGAAAGAACTTTTTCACCCAGAGGGTGGTTGGAGTCTGGAACTCACTGCCTGAAAGGGTTGTGGAGGCAGAAACCCTCACAACATTTAAGAAGCATTTGGATGAGCACTTGAAATGCCATAGCATACAAGGCTACGGGCCAAATGCTGGAATATGGGATTAGATTAGACAGGGCTTGATGGCCGGCGCGGACACGATGGGCCGAAGGGCCTCTATCCGTGCTGTATTACTCTATGACTCTATATCCAACTCCATCTTGAATATATTTAATGAACTGGCCTCCACCGCCCACTGTGGCAGAGAATTCCACAGGTTCACCACACTCTGGGTGAAGAAATTCCTCCTCATTTCAGTCCTAAATGGCTTACCCCTTATCCTTAGACTATGACCCCTGGTTCTGGACTCCCCGGCCATCAGAAACATCCTTCCTGCATCTAGTCTGTCCAGGCCTGACAGAATTTTATAGGTTTCGATGAGATCCCCTCTCAATCTTCTAAACTCGTGAGTATAAGCCCAATCGACACAATCTCTCCTCATAAGTCATTCCTGCCATCCCAGGTATCAGCCTGGTGAATCTTCGCTGCACTCCTTCTATGGCAAGAACATCCTTCCTCAGGTAAAGCGACCAAAACTGCACACAATACTCAAGGTGCGGTCTCACCAAGGCCCTGTACAACTGCACCAAGACATCCTTGTTCCTGTACTCAAACCCTCTCGCTACGAAGGCCAACATACCATTTGCCTTCTTAACCGCCTGTTGTACCTGCATGCTTACCTTCAGCGACTGGTGCACAAGGACACCCAGGTTTCGTTGCACTTCCCCTTCTCCCTATCTATTGCCATTCAAATAATAATCTGCCTTCCTGTTTTTGCCACCAAAGTGGATAACCTCACATTTATCCACATTATAGTGCATTTGCCATGTTTCTGCCCAATCACCCAACCTGTCCAAATCGGACTGGAGTTTCACGACATCCTCCTCACAGCATACCCTCCCACCCAGCTTTGTGTCGTCTGCAAATTTGGAGATATTACATCCAATTCCCTTGTCCAGATCATTAATATATATTGCGAACAGCTGGGGTCCTAGGACCGATCCTTGCGGTACCCCACCAGTCACTGCCTGCCACTCGGAAAACGACCCGTTTATTTCAACTCTTTGCTTTCTGTCCGCCAACCAGTTCTCTATCCAAGTCAATACCTTGCCCCCAATCCCATGTGCCTTAATTTTGCACGCTAATCTCTTATGTGGGACCTTATCGAAAGCCTTCTGAAAGTCCAAATACACCACATCCACTGGTTCTCCCTTATCTATTTTACCAGTTACATCCTCAAAAAATTCCAGTAGATTAGCCAAGCATGATTTACCTTTTGTAAATCCATGTTGACTTTGTCCGATCCTGTCACTGCTTTCCAAGTGCTCTGCTATTACATCTTTTATAATGGACTCTAGCATTTTCCCCACTACCGATGTCAGGCTTGCCGGTCTATAATTCCCCGCTTTTTCTCTACCACTTTTTTTGAATAGTGGGGTAACATTAGCTACCCTCCAATCCATGGGTACTGTTCCAGAGTCTATCAAGTTCTGAAAGATGACCAGCAATGCATCTACTATTTCTAGGGCCACTTCCTTAAGTACCCTGGGATGTAGATTATCAGGCCCTGGGGATTTATCGGCCTTCAGTCCCATCAATTTTCCTAACACCATTTCCCTACAAATACTGATTTCTTTCAGTTCCACCCTTTCATCAGACCCTATGTTCCCCAGCATCTCTGGGAGGTTATTTGTGTCCTCCTTTGTGAAGACAGAACCAAAATATGTATTTAGTTGGTCTGCCATTTCTTTGTTCCCCATTATAAGTAGGTGAAGTTACGATGTAGACACCAAGCTCGACTATGCTAACTTACATGCTCCATTTGACAGATCTGATGATTCTGAATTTTAAAAATATTTTCCGCAATACTTTTCTAACTTTTTTTTATTACACTTGTAGTTATATTGACAATTAATGTGTTGCACTTCAAACAATTTAATAAAGATTGGTTTCATTGTCCCCCTCCCAGTCTCTTGCAAACAGCTTTCATTTTAATATCTATATGTATATGTCCATTTAGACAGTATTTTAAGGGCAGAAAAAGTGTGTGTATGTGAAAATTTATTGAAATATTCTTTGCCAAAGCTAGAAGTTCAACATTGTGCTATCAGCTCTGGTATTCAATGGCCATCTTTAACGTAGAAAAACATCTCAAGATGTTTTTCAGAGGTCTGAGGAAACGAATGCCGAGAGAGATGAGAGAAAACCAAAAGTTTGGTCTAACAGGTGAGTTTTAAGGAGGGTCTTAAATGGGAAGAGAGGTGGAAGGATGAGGGAGTTCCAGAGAATGGGATGAAGGTGCAGCTAGCACGGGAGTGAGATGGAACAAGAGTCAGAGGAAGTGTGTGTTTGGGGTGGGGGTTGTAGGGCTGGAGAAGATAACAACGATGATGAAAATAGGGTGATGCCATGGAGGATTTAAAGACAAGATTTTAAACTGGAGGAATTGTGAGACTGGCAACCAATATGGGTTAGTAACGACAATGTGATGGGCGAGAAGGACGTGGTGCCTTTGCTAACCTACATTAGTTCTTACTTGAAGGAAAACGGCAAATCAACATTCACTATATGAGCCAGCAACCTTTCCACTGGTCCGCTTGTGTCTGGGAAAAGAACCACCCAATTTCCAACTTAGTTCTGCCCTTAAATAACTTGTAAGTGTGACCCCATGTCCTCCCTAACCTAGGAAGTAATTGGACGACATAAACACAATCTAGCCCCTTCATTATTTTATAAACCTCAATCAAATCACTCCAAAGTCTATGCTTCTCTAAAGTAGAGGTTAAGCTCATGTCTGGGTAACTAAGGTGTTTTAAACTGGGCATTAATCTTGTGGTCCTCCACTGCACCCTTTCCAAAGGAGACCAAAACTGGACACAGTACTCTAACATGCCCACATGCATAACACTACACTTTGAGGTTAAACATAATTTACCAAACACAAATCCAATCCCCCAGCACATCTAGATCTGCTTGTAGTAGTCGAGCATCCTCTACAGTTCAACTTTCGCACATATCTTGACAATCAAGGGGGGGAAACAAAAACTCCAGATTTTGCAGTAAAAATAACTAATAACAGTGAGCACTGTTAGCCTCAAAGAGTAAATTAGACAGCAACTTCTAGCAATCGCACATGCGCAGTTAAACACAGAAATCAGGAAGTTGCTATCCAAGTTGTCCTGCTCCTCCAGAAGCTGCACTAGAACAGTATCTTGCCCAAGGGACTCGGCATTCAAATACATGGAAGGGCGTAAAGCTGCAGTACTAACGATACCCACTAAACTCGTCAGAGTTAGGGCTTGTCCATTCCAGTGTAATTAAATTTTTAGCAGCATAAGTCAAGTCTTAATTACTGTCAAGCATCCTTTTTGGCCCTGAAAATTAACTTTTACAAGTGTGGAGTCTCATTCCTTCAGATTTTAATTGTTAGAGATTTAAAATAATTAAACCATTTAATAAATTTTTATTTTCTATCTCTTATCTCTCACTCAGAATCCCATCTTTCTTTCCCTCTCTTTATTTCACTTTCTATACATGACTCTGCATGTCTCAGCAAGGATTGGTTAAGGGGAGGCACACCGTTGCTTGCCCTGTTCATACAGGTCCCAGATCCCCTGTAGAGTGCGCCACACTGTTTTGGCTCTCTAATCATAGCAAGTTCTAGTGCAAAAGCCCACAGAAAGTCTGTGGACAAGTGCAACGAACAGCTGGCGCTGTCCACTTGCCACTGACCGGAAAATGCAGGCCAATACTTTCTGGATGAACAAAGGAAGGTGAAGATAGATGAAAATCTTGTTGTTACAGAAAAAAAGCCCAGCAGAACCTTTTGCTCATTTACTTTGCTGTAACATTTAATACTGCTTCCCCCAACTTTAGAATTTTTACTTGTGTGACTTATGTTTTGATGCTATACCAGAGAAGAGATGAGAGACTACAAGAGATGCCAGAGTCATATGTATTTGGAATCCATGCCTCTGAAGTGAACTGCATACCATAATTATTCATATTTGCAAAAGGTTTTTTTTACAATTGTGAACTGGTTAAACTGGAGTTTACCACAATTTTGGCTTCAGGTTCTGAGGCTGACAGCACACTACACAGGAAAAGTGCAGTAATTTAGAATTTAAAAAAAAATTCATAAGCAAATGCATAAGTAGTCACAATTTAGCACTTTAAGGCACACAAATTTCTACCGATGAGGTGTACACTATTGTTCTGAACAATCGAAAATTACCACTGATCACATTCTCACTACATGCAAACATCAATCTTTACAGTAATTACATAGATTTTACAGCACAGAAACAGGCCATTCAGCCCAACTCGTCTATCCCAGTATTTAAGCTACACACGAACCTCCACCCACCCTACTTCATCTAATCCTATCAGCATATCCTTCTATTCCCTTTTCCCTCATGTGTTCATCTAGCTTCCCCCCCTAAATGCATCTATGCTATTTACCTCAACTACTCCATGTGGTAGCAAGTTCCACATTCTAACCACTCTCTGGGTAAAGAGGTTTCTCTTGAATTCCTTATTGTATTTATAAGTGACTATCTTATATTTATGACCTCTAGTTTTAGACGGCCCCACGAGTGAAAACATCCTCTCTATGTCCACATGCAGAATGTATGCACAGCCTTCTGACTAAGAGGTGAGGATGCTACCACTGTACCAGGGCTGACACACAAACAAATAATACAAGTGACGGAGGAGAGTATACAAGTTGTTCAAATGTAGTATCATTGGGACTCGAGATATCACAATGCATAACTAACTGTTACGTAGAAAACTGATTTTGCTCCAAATAAAATGTACATTTATTCGAAGAAACATGCATTTTATTTTCTCTTGAATATTTCATCTAATTTCCCTGAAGGCAGAGACTCCTACACGAGTTTGGTTTTACAGGAAGCAGTAGGACTCTGACACTTTGCCCACATGACCATTCTTCACGTGAGCCTATCCAGACCATAGCAATTTGATTGAGGATCCCTGCCCAGTTTTACCTCCTCCCTAGCTTAAGATTGATGAAACCAACAATAGAATCTCCCCCTTCCCCCATAACCCTACTGGAGATATAGACAGGAATCAAACCATTTATTCTCAAGGTGCTTCCACCATGAAACACTTTTGAAGTGTTAACGTAGGCACACTGCCATCTAAATGGCTTTTGTGGTCTAACAAACATTTGATTAACTTCAATTCGCCCAAATGATCCAGTGGCCAAGAAGTTGCTTATTTTAACATAAAAGTTGTCTTAAAATTTAATTACTTCCAACTCTTTAGATCACCCTGAGTTTTAATGTTAAAACAAGTTATATTCCCAACCACCCTCTCTGTTCTAATGATGGATACCTACCCACAATGATATTCCTGATCTTTTTTTCCTGACCTGTGCATTTCCAGCATTTTTTGTTTTAATTTCACTTGGCTAAAAAAAACTTTTCAAAACCCATTTTCAAAGGTGGCAAGATGGAAGGTTTTAAGGACGGAGTTCCAGAGCAGTCAGGGCAGCTGAGGAGTCTACCACCAATGGTGGTACAGAAGGAGTGACCAAGCACAAGACTAGAATCAGAGGAGCAGAGCATGTGGGAGGGGATATTGAGCTGCAGGAGATTGCAGAGATAGGGTGGGACAAGGCCATGAAGCAATCTATGGTTTTAAATTTAATACTTTGGAGGACAGAGACTTCATGTAGTTCAGCAAGGACAGGGGTGCATGGTGACCAGGACTTAATACAGGGGGCAGCATTTTGGACAAGTTGGAGTTTTTGAAGCATGGTGGGGTAACCAGTAAGAACAGCATTACTGCAATCGAGTCTGGAGGTGTATACGGGTTTCAGCAGCAAGCTGGCTAAGGTAGTGGCAAATGCAGGTAGTGCTGTGGAGATGGAAATATGTTCTTACAGCCAACTTGATTTTCTCAATCCTAATGTCATAGGATTTTTGGGCATATCTCCTGTAACAAATCACTACTTTAGCAATAAGATACCATACAAAATCCTTAAGACGGATTACTGCATGAACCCTATCTAGTCTTTTTTGAAAGAAAAATGTTTTGTGCTCATTAATATGAGGGATGTCAGTGCTCCTGAAACTGAACACTTTTCCACTTCTGGCATCAATCATTCCTAGTAAGGTTGAGCACAGACAGATGCAGCTCTCTTTACTCTTCTTGTAAACTGTTCTGCAACCCTAACCAAGAATACATCTCCTAAAATGTCTGCATTTTCTTTAGTGAGAGTCTTACTAGTCGAACACAATCTCAAATTAAGAGTCATAGAAAACTCAGACCAACTTTAACAGCACTTCTATTTATGTCTTTTGAATATTCTTCATTAAATAATGAATACTGTTCTTATCCTTGTGGTTAAAACCCTCAGACTCACTGCTCCCCATCTCTAACCTCCTCCATCCTTACTACCCCCTGAATTCCCTGTTCCTGTGACTACAGCCTCTTCCTTTTAATTGGTGGCTATACCTTCAGCACCTGGGCCATATTCAAGAATTCCCTCAACCACTACTACTTCCTCCTTTAAGGTCCCCCTTAAAACCCACCTCTTTCACCAAGCATCTTAAACTCTCCTTTGGCTTGATGTCTATTTTTCCTTAGGCTTCTGTGAAATACCTTAGAACATTTTTCTACATTAAAGGCACTATATAGATGCAAGTTGATGTTCATAATGGTGATATGAGTGGGCAACCTGGCTGTGAACAGTTACAAAGCAAGTCAGCATTTGTCTCTTTAGTATTGGTTCTTGCCACTGAAATTACAGAAACATTTACTGAGCTGTTGTAGAAGTTTGTGGACCAGCTAAATTCCTACATGTAGTGTAAACTGGACTGAATGACAGGTCAGTGAAGTTGTGTTGAGATGATAGTGTGAAAATTGAAGCTTCAGTCCACCACAAAAGCAGAAGGGCATTATGGACGAATGAAATACCATGACAGTATATAATAAAATAATCTGAATTATTAATAGAGATGGTCATTAACCCAGGGCGTTTGAGATTGTCATTTGAATCTTTAGGTTAATTCCGTTTCTTTACACTATTATACTCAGTACCTTTGCCATGCCAGTTCCTCAATTGACATTATCCATGGTTTAAACTGTTCAATAAAACAAAACCTAAAATGGACACACAGAAAAAATATCTAGCGGTTTTATTTTTCTAAATGGTAATGAGAGTCCCCTATTAATGTAAAACGCTAACAACATTGCTAACGGGTAGTCTAGGGTCTGGAGCATGGTTGAGAGTTAGCCATTAACCTGGCCTGCTCCTTCAAGACCATAGCTCAAATGCACAGTGATAAATCTAAGCAATGATAGCTATTGGTAAATTTCTAGAATTCAAGGTCCATAAATGGTTTGGAAATTTCAGGCTCCAAGTCAGAACCCAGACAAGGTACCTGGCTTTTTTAAAGTTTGCTTTGCATCTATAACAAAAGGGTAACAGCTGGGCAGATATTAGGTTTGCTGCCAAAACCTTGCTCACAAGTTTGCAACTACTGTAATCAGAAATCACAAAACAGAACGTTAATATTATGAATCTACAAAATAGAACACAAAGGATGCCAAGGCCAATTATGATCAAAATTATTTTTGTACACTTTTGATTTTTTTCTGAACATTGTACAATAAGATTTTCAGGAACTACCATCATTAAAATGTATAAGCAAGAATGGTGCATGCCAACTGAGGAAAGAGGGGGAGGAATTAAAATTAGAGAAATGCTATTTCTAAACTGAAAACATGCCAGTTCAGTCTGAATGTATTACAATAAGTATGGATACCACTAAAACCGACAAGATAAATAAGTTACAAACCTATAATTACGAGACAGTTCAATAAATTAACTAGTAATACCCTGCAATTACTTTGTATACAGGAACAATGTATTTGTAAGAGGTACACTATAACATTAAGACACAAAAACAAAGTCAGCACAATCATATTCCAACTCTTACTGACAATATACAGCTACAAAAATAAACAAGTCATATTAACTTGCCAAGAATTTAATACAGTATTATACCACAGTTTGGTCCACTATTTTAAAAGTATCTAATTAAATTAGGAGTTTGACAAAAGATCATCAATTCAAACCATCTTTTCTCTTTACAGATGCTGACTGACCTATAGTACTGTGTATTTTTAGCATGTTCTGTTTTTGTTTCTCACTGAATCAGGGGAGAGTCGAAAGGTTGCCATGGAACTAGATTCTAAGAGAAAAACATTGCATACCCTCAAACATCTGTCCACTTTTTCTGAGGGAAGTTCCAGAAATAAATAAAAATAAGCTTAAACAGAGAGAGAGAGAGTTGAGTTAATCTTCAAAGTCCCGAACACATTAAGGTTGTTGCATTTTTAAGGAAAGCCTGGTGATTACTAGCTTGTCCTCTACCGGGAATTGTTGGGGGGGGGGGGGGGGAGCTCTAAACTCTATTGATTTGTGTTTTAACTACATGGAGAAACATGTCACTACCCAAAAAGTCACAGTGGTGGAGACAGATCGGAACCGGAGCTACAGTAACTCAGTGCCTTCTCCGTCTTCCCTGAAGCTCTCGATCCGCCATCTAATAGTTTAGCTACAGTAAAACTCACAAAATCCGCCCAGTGAGTGATCGGTCCTGCGGTTGGGCCCTACTGAACCACCCAGGATGCGTGAAAGGCAGGACCAGGCCGCGGCCCGGTCCCCGACCTTGCGTGCGGACTGAGCCCAGCAATTCGTCGCTCCGCTCGGTGCAGGAGGCGCCGGCTGTAAGCGAAGCGAGAAGCGGGCCGACACTTTGTACTAATGCAGTTACATACTCGGAGGACATGATATCCCTCGCTGCCACCACCGGGTATTTCCACGCTCTGTGAGCCGCCCATTGCCAGCTGTGGTGGGGTGTGCAGTTGTCACAGGAAGCGGCTCCGGCTCCTCGTTCTTACGTGGCAGCGGGGGCATTCTGGGAAGAAGCACGTCGCCCAGACACGTCAGTGCACTGGAAACACTGGCTGGGGGCAGTGCTTGCACTGCTGGCCTCTCTCCTCATTGTCATTGCATCTGATGCCTTCGGTTGATGATCTTCAAAGTTCCTCAAACTTTTTGGGCAGGAGTTAAACAGTCAGCTACTTAGAGAACAGTATTTCTTTTCATATTGTATCATATGCTTTTATCATATTACCAGATCTCCCTGGGTTAGTTACATAAATCTAGTGTTTTATAAGAACATTTATAATATTCTGCTACTAAGGTGAAACAATGTCCTTTTTTATTCATTCACAGGATGTCGGCGTCGCTGGCAAGGCCAGCATTTATTGCCCATCCCTAGATTCCCTTGAGAAGGTGGTGAGCCACCTTCTTGAACTGCTGCAGTCTGTGTGGTGAAGGTACTCCCACAGTACTGCTAGATAGGGAGTTCCAGGATTTTGACTCAACGACAATGAAGGAACAACGATATATTTCCAAGTCAGGATGGTGTGTGGCTTTGGGGTGCAACTTGAAACATAGAAGATGTTTCAAGTTTCAAGAAGAAACAAACAAGATGTTTTCATTTGCGCACTCTATATCCCCCCAATGGAATCCCCGTACTTTAAAGAGGACACCTTCTCCAACATTGAGAGGGAGATTATCCAATTCCAGGCCCAGGGGAACGTGTTGATCTGTGGTGACCTCAATTCAAGAACTGGCGAAGAACCAGACTTCACCAATAATCAGGGAAACAATTACATATTTGGGAATAACCACTTCGATATCCCTTCCCATCCATACAGGCATAACTGCGACAAGCAGACAAATACCAACGGAAAACAGCTACTGCAGCTCTGTCGAAGCCTGGGTCTGTACATTGTCAATGGTAGGTTCATGGGAGACCTCCTAGGAAGATCGACCTATTACTCACCTCTTGGCTGTAGCACCGTAGACTATATGATTACGGATTTGGACCCATCCTCTTTCAGAGCATTCACAGTCAAACCACAAACAACACTGTCAGACCACAGTCAAATTACTATGTATCTTAACAAGACAGAAACAACCAACACAGAAACACAACCCAGTAAACTGTACAACACCAAAAAATCGTACAGATGGGCCAAAAACAGCACGGAAAAATACCATAAAGCAATTAGCCATGAATCAACTCAAGCTCTCTTGGACACCTTTCTGGATAACATATACACTCACAATAAAGAAGGCGTAAACCGGGCAGTGAATAATATTTTTGATAATTTGGCAACAAGGTCAAACTTGAAAGCTCGCAAGAACAAACCCAAAACAAAAAACTATGAAAAATGGTTTGACCCAGATTGCCATAACATGAGGAAAAAACTTAGAAAAATATCAAACCAAAAACACAGACAGCCAGAAAACGAGGAATTACGCCTTACTTATTGTCAGACACTAACACAATACAGAAACACACTCAAAACCAAAAAAGAGCAGTATATTAAGAATACACTCAGCTCCATTGAGGAATCCATTGATTCCAACTGTTTCTGGGACAAATGGAATACATTACACAAAAAACAACACGACGAATTGGCCATTCAAAATGGAGACACATGGGAAAACCACTTTGAAAAATTATACCAGAAAAACACACTAAGGCCAGAGCAACACCAAATATGCAAAAAACTGGAAAAGCTCGAAATGGCCATAAAAGATAACCAAAACCCGCTAGACTCCATAATAACAGAAAAAGAACTATTTGAAAAACTTAAGGACCTGCGACCAGGAAAAGCTTGCGATGCAGACGGCATACTAAGCGAGATGATTAAACACACAGACGATAAAATGAAACTGGCTATCCTAAAACTCTTCAACTTGGTTCTGAGTGTCGGTTACTTCCCTGATATCTGGAACAAAGGACTCATAACGCCCATATACAAAAGTGGGGACAAAGTCGACCCAAATAACTATCGAGGCATCTGTGTAAACAGTAACCCGGGGAAGGTATTCTGTAGTATCATAAACAAAAGACTTATAAACTTCCTTGAGGAGCACAATGTCTTGAGTAAAAGCCAAATTGGATTCCTGCCAAACTATGGAACATCAGATCATATCTTCACCCTACAGACCCTAATTGACAAACACGTTCATCAAAACAAAAGCAAAATCTACTCATGCTTTATAGATTTCCAGAAGGCTTTCGACTCCATCTGGCATGACGGTTTATTCCTGAAACTTATCGAAAGCGGGGTAGGGGGAAAAACATATGATGTAATTAAATCAATGTATACAAACAACAAATGTGCAGTTAAAATTGGAGACAAACAAACAAAATACTTCCCACAGGGGCGGGGGGTGACGCAGGGCTTGCCCATCTCACCGACACTCTTTAATATTTACATAAATGAATTGGCAAAACTACTTGAACAATCTACAGCACCCGGCCTCACCCTATATGAATCCAAGGTTAAATTCCTCCTCTATGCAGATGACCTGGTTCTGCTGTCACCAACTAAGGAGGGTCTACAGCAGAACCTGGATCTGCTGGAGTCGTTCTGCCAGACCTGGGCCCTGACAATAAATCCCCAAAAAACCAAAATCCTTGTGTTCCAGCAAAGATCCAGACATCAGGGACCCAAAATAAATTTCACACTAGGAACAACCAAAATTGAACAAACCACTAACTACACATACTTGGGCCTAAAAATCAGTTCTACGGGAAATTTTCATCTGGCTGTGAATGAACTGAAAGGGAAAGCAAGAAGGGCTTTCTATGCCATTAAAAAATCAATCCAAATAGAAATCCCAATTAGCATTTGGCTCAAAATTTTTAAATCAGTAATTGAACCAATTGCACTCTATGGCAGTGAGGTGTGGGGACCGCTAACACAACAAGAATTTGCAAAATGGGACAAACACCCAATTGAGATCCTACATGCAGAATTCTGTAAAAGCATCCTCCGGACTCAAAGGAAAACGGTAAACAATGCATGCAGGGCAGAACTAGGCCAATATCCATTAATAATCACTATCCAAAAAAGAGCCACCAAATTTTGGAAACACCTAGAAATGAGCAACCCCCAATGTTATCATTACGAAGCCCTGAAATGCCAAGAGAGGACCATAAAGAAGAATACCCTCAGTCAACTAGTCCTGGGACTCAGTGAAGTAACTACTAACACTACTAACAAGAACCAGCCCCAGGACAGTGACAGCGTAACACAAAGAATTCGACCCAACACAATTGTCGCTGAGCAAAAGGAAAAATATCTGTCATATTGGGCAGAGACAACAAAAACCCAAAGCAAACTCAATTGCTACTTGACCCTAAACAGACAATACAACATGGCTGATTACCTGACCATGGTAAAGGATAGCAAACTGAGAAAAACCTTGACAATGTACAGACTTAGTGAACATAGCCTGGCGATCGAAAAAGGTAGACACAGGCAGACCCGGCTACCAAGAGAGGACAGGATATGCTCTCACTGCAGTCAGGGAGTGGTGGAGACAGAGATGCACTTCCTCACAGCTTGTAGAAAATATCAGGGCATAAGGGAGAATTTCTACCCAAAATTCACAAAAATATGCCCGGAATTCAGAAATTTGAATGACGACCAAAAACTCCCATACCTACTAGGGGAAGAGAGAAATTGTGTAACCTTAGCAGCACACTATGTTACAGCTTGCCATAAACAGAGGGACAACCACTAAATATAAGAAAAGAGTATATACAAATTATATGAATGTATATTTATACACTCAGGGATATATCTGTTTATACACTGTATGGATAGATCTGTATTTTTGTGTACAACCATGAATGTTTCTCGATGCTTTGGCAACATAAGATGTACCTTGTCATGCCAATAAAGCGATTTGAATTTGAATTTGAATTTGAGATAGGAGCAGGAGAAGGCCATTCGGCCCCTCAAGCCTGCTCCACCATTCAATAAGATCATGGCTGATCATCCAAATTCAGTACCCTGTTCCTGCCTTCTCTCCATATCCCTTGTTCCCTTTAGCCTTAAGAAATATATCCAACTCCTTCTGGAATATATTTAATGAATTGGCCTCTACTGCCTTTGGCAGACAATTCCACAGGTTCACCACTCTCTGGGTGAAGAAATTCCTCCTCATCTCGGTCCTAAATGGCTTACCCCTTATCCTTAGACTGTGACCCCTGGTTCTGGGCTCCCCGACCATCGGGAACATCCTTCCAGCATCTAGTCTGTCTAGTCCTGTTAGAATTTTATAAGTTTTGATGAGATCACCTCTCATTCTTCTAAACTCCAGCGAGTACAAGCCCAATTGACCCAATCTCTCCTCATACGTCATTCCTGCCATCCCAGGTATCAGCCTGGTGAATCTTCGCTGCACTCCTTCCATGGCAAGAACATCTTTCCTCAGGTAAGGCGACCAAAACTGCACACAATACTCAAGATGTGGTCTCACCAAGGCCCTATACAACTGCAGCAAGACATCCTTGTTCCTGTACTCAAACCCTCTCGCTAGGAAGGCCAACATACCATTTGCCTTCTTAACTGCCTGCTGCACCTGCATGCTTACTTTCAGCGACTGGTGCACAAGGACGCCCAGGTCTTGTTGCACTTCCTCTTCTCCCAATCTATTGCCATTCAGATAATAATCTGCCTTCCTGTTTTTGACACCAAAGTGGATAACCTCGCATTTATCTACGTTATATTGCATCTGCCATGCTTCTGCCCAATCACCCAACCTGTCCAAATCATACTGGAGTTTCTCGGCATCCTCCTCACAGCACACATGCCCACCCAGCTTTGTGTCGTCTGCAAACTTGGAGATATCACATCTAGTTCCCTCGTCCAGATCATTAATATATATTGTGAATAGCTGGGGTCCAAGGACCGATCCCTGCGGTACCCCACTAGTCACTGCCTGCCACTCGGAAAAAGAGCCGTTTATTCCAACTCTTTGCTTTCTGTCTGCCAACCAGTTTTCTATCCAAGTCAATACCTTGCCCCCAATCCCATGTGCCTTAATTTTACATGCTAATCTCTTATGCGGGACCTTATCAAAAGCCTTTTGAAAATCCAAATACACCACATCCACTGGTTCTCCCTTATCTATTTTACCAGTTACATCCTCAAAAAATTCCAGTAGATTAGTCAAGCACGATTTACCTTTTGTAAATCCATCCTGAACCCTGCTGCCCTTATCCTTCCAGATGGTAGAGGTTGCAGGTTCGGGAGGTGCTATCGAAACCCCTTTTAAAGAGAATAAAGTCTAATGGTTATTAAGTAAGCAGAGCTTCAAGTCAGGTGTTTTGTTTGCTGGAGAACTATGCAGATTGGAAAATACTTGTAAACTGCTGGCTCCAGGTCAGGAGCTCATGGGGGTAATTTTCAACATCATCTCCTGGTTGGTAACCTGGTGGAGCAGATTATCCACCTGTTTAGAACCCGCCCAATTTTCATCCTATTGAACTCGGGTGGTCAATCCTCTCTACTAGATTAATGCTCATGCGGTGAAGTTGAAAATCACCCCCTTGTGTCTGGCACCACTGGGAAAACTTGGAGACTGGCAGCATTGTGAAGGGAGCGAATGTTAGGATTTTCTATTACTGCGAAAGGGGAGACCCTGGGATTAGGCACCTGTGAAGAGGTGAAGATCTTGGGGATTGGTATCTTTACATAGAAACAATAATTGTTTGAGAATTATAAGTATAAACAAAAGAAAGCATAGATGCTGTAAACCATCTTTCTTTATCTTTTTCTGAGCTAGACTCTTTAAAATAGAAAACTAAGTAAAAATTAGTTTAGGTATTTAAGCCCCATGTAATGCACATTGTGTTATCAATGTGAATGATTTATGATGACTGAATAAGTCATGTTTTAGTTACACAATAATCTGGGATTTTTACTGGTATTTGCAAGATTGAATTGGGTAATTGTTCAAGCTATATGGTCTTGATTATTATAATATAATCCTTTATGTATGCACTCAATTTTATCACAGCAAGATTGTAGGCAACATGTATCAGGTTGAAGGTAGGACCTGGCATTTAGCAGCACAGTTTTCATGTGGAACATTTTTGCCAATAAAGTTCCCAAAATCTATTTTCTCTTCCCTGTTTTCCCTTACCCACTGCAATTAGATAAATAAATAGCCAGCTTAGCTGCATGGTGTGCGATAACACTCAATACAAGGAATATAATGGCATTTTCATGCCCAAACTTAGTGAACAGGCGGCCCACCAGAGGATTGTATGCTGTTGAATATACACTAACAAATGTATAATCACACCTGCAGAATGACCAGTATTTAGAGGTTAGGATGGCTTGCATTCATGGTCTCAACCAAGTTGGTTGATGTACCTCTGGTCAAAGTACAACTAGAATATCACTTTTGGTTGAGGGTGAAAGCAGAAGGGGTGTTTAGGTTTGTATTGTTTGAGGTTTTGCTGGGGAACAATTTAAACAAAAGGGATTTATGATTCATATAGTTAAGGAGAAGAAAATTTGGGTTGTTATTCAGAGTGGAGCTGAGCCGGACTAAAGTAGCAGCGACACCAGTCACAATGGTGAGCTCAGTCCACATGATACCTAGGGCAATGGTCAGGTCCTGAGGTGAGGAGATTCCTGCTGCAGTGACAACAAACTACGTAAGAATATGCAAGGGAGCAAGGCCTTCCTGCATGCTATATGAAAGGGTTAAAAAGGGCTAAGATGAGGGGATTAAGGAACAGAGCATATCTCCAACCATATAAGGAATGGTTGTGAACAGAGTGGATGTCTGGTGTAACGTGGCCAAAGTGCACAAACTGTGAATCACTAACTGAGGAATGTATTGAGATAACGTATGGGGTCACAAGACCAATGCACACAGGTCACAAGAATTTGCACCCGAAGCCAACTGTATGATGAAAGAAATGTATACGTGTAATGCACCTAATTGCAAACGGTAGCCACAACTCAGAACAAAACCTGTATATAAGGCAGGAGATTTTCAACAATTGGGGAGCATTCATCCCAGCATGAGTGTCTCCCCTGTCGACTTGTAAATAAAGTTGCTTTACTGAATGAACCTCCAGAATCCGAGTGATTGATTGGGAATAAGACAGACGTCGACCCTTTATATCAGAGGGTCCGTCTCGGGGAGAAGAAGCTCTCCCGGTTTACCCTTACACTATATCATAAAAGGCAATCAACCAGGAGAAGCTGCCATGAGCTTACTGACGTTCAATGAACTAACCATACATTACAGAGCATGTTAGCTTAGTCCACTTAGGGCATACATCTTGAAGCAGGGTTAGTTATGAGGACAAGTGGTAAAATGCACAAAGGTCAGATTGTTGCTGCACTATCAACCCAGTATCTCCAAGGACATGCAAATAAGTCACCGGATGGGTAAACTGGGATCACAACAAAGTGTCATTGCAAACCCTACCCATCATTAACACACTTTCAAGAAGGTTGGCCTGCGTGCCATAGGCCCCATACCTGTCAGGAGTCAGGTGGGGAAATTATACCTATTAACCATGGTAGACTATGCATCCAGGTACCAGGATGCAGTTGTTCAAGCGTCCACAGACACAAATGCTGGTCAGCACATATTAGAAATGTTCATATGAATCGGGTACCCAGAAAAGATTTTTTCTGAGCAGGAGGTTCGATTTTTGTCTCAGTTAATTGTTCTGACTTGTTCTGACTCATTGTCCAATGCCTTCCAGGTACACCTCAGCACCTGATTTGCCTTATTAATAACTGGATGCCTTCTGAGTATGGTCAATGACCACTCTGATATACCTATCAATTCATCCAATGAAAAGCGACGAGTTAAGAAAGTAGCTATAGGTTTTTATTGGCTAAATAACAGAGCCCACCCTCGTGGGTGATCGGATCCAACAAGGAGGAATACCAGCCAGTCGACCACCTTTATACCTGGGCAGGTAGGTGGAGCCATGGGCGGAGTCAGCAGTGTTCAGCCCAGGTATAACAGCGTGACAAGAGGCGACCTCGTATAGTGATACAACAGTGTGAACAGTGATAACGATATAACAGTGATAACTATAGTGTAACGATAGTGAACGACAAAAGTGGTTTACCACATTCACCCCTTGTTTAGATTTGAGTCCGGCGGGGTGAAGTGTACTACCAGTTCTGGTAAGTCAGTCTGTCCGGAGGCCTCGTAAGCCTTTCTGATCGTCGCAGCGGCGGTGTTGCATTCTCCGGTGTTGATGCTGGTGTCTGCGTGGTCGGCGAAGGCTCGTGGGGTTCCGGCGTGCCGTCTACCTGAGCTGGAATTGGGGGGGGGGGGTAAAGGTGGTGTCTCCGGAATGCCCGAGGGTGCGAGGTCCCGTAAGGAGACTGTGTCCTCCCGCCCGTCTGGGTAAGCCACATAGGCGTACTGGGGGTTGGCGTGCAGGAGGTTCACCTTCTCGACCAGGGGGTCCGTTTTATGGGCCCTCACGTGCTTTCGCAGCAGGACGGGCCCCGGGGAGGTCAGCCAGGTTGGTAGTGTGGTTCCCGTAGTCGACTTCCTGGGGAAAACAAACATTCGTTCGTGGGGGGTGGCGTTAATGGCAGTGCAGAGTAGTGACCGGATGGAATGCAGCGCTGCCGGGAGGACTTCCTGCCAGCGGGAGGTTGGGAGGCCCTTAGACTTTAAGGCTAAGAGGATGGCCTTCCATACCGTCGCGTTCTCTCTTTCCACCTGGCCGTTCCCTCGGGGGTTGTAGCTGGTGGTCCTGCTTGCAGCAATACCTCTCGCTAGTAGGAACTGACGGAGTTCCTCGCTCATGAAGGAGGAGCCCCGGTCACTATGTATATAGTTTGGGAACCCGAACAAGGCGAAGAGGTCGTTCAGGCATTTAATGACCGTGGTACTGGTCATGTCTGGGCAGGGGAAGGCAAAGGGGAAACGGGAGTACTCATCAACGATGTTGAGGAAGTACACATTACGGTCAGAGGACGGGAGGGGCCCCTTAAAGTCGATGCTCAGGCGCTCGAAGGGGCGGGTGGCCTTGATCAGGCTTGCTCTGTCCGGCCTAAAGAAGTGCGGTTTGCACTCGGCACAGGTCTGGCAGTTCCTGGTCATGGTCCTGACCTCCTCGATGGAGTATGGCAGGTTGCGGGCCTTAATGAAGTGGTAAAGTCTGGTGACCCTGGGGTGGCAGAGGTCGTTGTGGAGGGTCTGAAGTCTATCACTTTGCGCGCTGGCGCATGTAATTCGTGACAGAGCATCAGGGGGATCGTTCAGCTTACCTGGCCGGTACAAGATATCATAATCATAGGTGGATAGTTCGATTCTCCACCTCAATATCTTGTCATTCTTGATTTTGCCCCTCAGCTTGTTATTAAACATAAAAGCGACCGAACGCTGGTCGGTGAGGAGGGTAAATCGTTTGCCTGCCAGGTAATGCCTCCAGCGTCGTACCGCCTCCACAATCGCTCGGGCCTCCTTCTCGACCGACGAGTGTCGGATCTCAGGGCCCTGTAGGGTCCTTGAGAAGAAGGCCACTGGTCTCCCCTCCTGGTTAAGGGTAGCGGCTAAGGCGAAGTCGGATGCATCGCTTTCCACTTGGAAGGGGATGGACTCGTCCACTGCGTGCATTGTGGCCTTGGCGATGTCTCCCTTAATGAGGGAGAAGGCTGCGCACGCTTCCTCCGTAAGGGGGAAGGATGTGGACTTCATGAGGGGTCTGGCTTTGTCTGCATAATTGGGCACCCATTGGGCATAGTAGGCGAAGAGCCCCAGGGTTCTCTTCAGAGCCTTTGGACAGTGGGGGAGGGGTAGCTCCATGAGGGGACGCATTCTTTCGGGGTCGGGGCCGATGACTCCGTTCTCTACTACACAGCCGAGGATGGCAAGGCGTGAGGTGTTAAACACACATTTCTCCTTATTGTAGGTGAGGTTCAGCCGTTGGGCCGTACGGAGGAATCTCTCCAGATTAACGTCATGGTCCTGCCGGTCGCGGCCGCAGATGGTGACGTTATCTAGGTAGGGGAACGTGGCATGCAGCCCGTTCTGGTCAACCATCCGGTCCATCTCCCTTTGGAAGACCGAAACCCCGTTGGTGACGCCGAAGGGAACCCTAAGGAAGTGGTAGAGGCGGCCATTCGCCTCGAAGGCGGTATACTGGCGGTCCTCAGGGCGGATAGGGAGTTGGTGGTAGGCCGACTTAAGGTCGATGGTAGAGAATACTCGGTATTGTGCGATCTGATTGACCATATCAGATATGCGGGGAAGGGGGTATGCGTCCAGCTGGGTGTACCTGTTTATGGTCTGGCTGTAGTCGATGACCAGGCGGTTCTTATTGCCCGTCTTAACTACCACGACCTGGGCACGCCAGGGGCTGGTGCTCCCTTCGATGATGCCCTCCTTCAGGAGACACTGCACCTCAGAGCTAATGAAAGCTCTGTCCCCGGCGCTGTACCGCCTGCTCTTGGTCGCGACGGGTTTGCAGTCGGGGGTGAGGTTAGCGAACAGGGAAGGTGGCGGGACCTTGAGGGTGGATAGGCCGCAGGTGTTACGCGGTGGGTGGTTTAAAATCTGTTGGTTGTCGACTGTGAGTGGGGGGAGGGGTCCGCCGTATGCTAGCGTGATGCTTTGGAGGTGGGATTGGAAGTCTAGCCCTAGTAGGACGGCGGCGCATAGCTGGGGGAGGACGAGGAGTTTAAAATTTTTATACTCCGTACCCTTAACCGATAGGGTCACAACACAGTAGCCGCTGATGTCTGTGGCGTGGGATCTCGATGCCATCGAGATCCGGTTGCGCGTTGGCAGGACAGGGAGGGAGTAGTGGCTCACCGTGTCTGGGTGGATGAAACTCTCCGTGCTTCCGCTGTCGAACAGGCAGGTCGTGGCGTGGCCGTTTACTCTGATGTCCATCATTGACTTGGACAGGTGATGCGGGCGGGTTTGGTCCAGTGAGACGGAGGCTAGTGTATAGCTGAGCGAGTTGCTGTAGTCTGCGGGTGAGGCGGTAGTCGGGTCTAGAGGCACGGTGGCGGTCGAGCGTGGTGGGTGAAATGGCGTCTCCCACGAGGTTGGACAAAATGGCGGAGAAGATGGCTGCCCCCGTAACTCACATGAGGCACTGCTGGTGTCGGTTGCCTGTATCAAAGATGGCCGCCCCATGACTCACATGTGGGGATGCTGGCCTCTGTTGCCTTGAAGGAAGATGGCCGCCCCCACAGCTCGCATGAGGCACTGCTGGCCTCTGATGATCCACCTCTGCAGGCCTTAGCGAAGTGGCCTTTCTTCATGCAGTTTGAGCAGGTAGAGTTCCTGGCTGGGCAGCGCGACCTTGGGTGTTTCGCCTGGCCGCAGAAGAAGCAGCCGGCGGCCCGATCGCGGGAGTCCGATGTCGGAGCCGGTACCGGGGGTGGCGGTCTCGATCGGGTCCGGGACGCCGACGCTGAGGTAGGTCCCAGGGGGGTTGCTGCGGGGGGTATCGCGGTCGGGGTCAGTCCCAAGAGCTTTTTGAGCCAGCATGTAGAAAGTCCTACAAGAGAGGGGGCGGTACTGGACCTAATTCTAGGGAATGTGGCCGGCCAAGTGGAAAAAGTGCTAGTAGGTGAGCACTTTGGTGATAGTGACCATAATATGGTAAGATTTAAGGTTGTCATGGAAAAGGACAGGGATGGGCCGGAAATAAAGGTTCTAAATTGGGGGAAGGCCGATTTTAATAGGATAAGGCAGGATCTGGCCAAAATGGACTGGGATCAGCTACTTGTAGGAAAATCCGCATCGGAGCAATGGGAGGCTTTCAGAAGGGAGATTGAGATCATACAAGGGCAACATGTTCCCATAAAGGTCAAGAGTGGTTCCAAAAACCACAGGGAACCGTGGATGTCAGGGGATATACGGGAATGGATTAGGAAAAAAAGGAGGGCTTTTGGTAGATACAAAAGGCTAAAGACGGAGGAAGCCCTAGAGGAGTACAAAAAGTGCAGGGGGATACTTAAAAAAGAAATTAGGAGATCAAGGAGGGGCCATGAAATAACACTGGCGAGCAAAATAAAGGAAAATCCGAAGATGTTTTATAAGTATATTAAGGGTAATAGGATAACTAGGGAAAAAATAGGGCCCATTAGGGACAAAAGTGGCAATCTGTGTGTGGAGCCGGAAGATGTAGGAGGGGTTCTAAATGAATTTTTTGCATCTGTTTTCACTATGGAGAAGGACGATGTAGACATAGAAATAGGGCGGGGGGACTGTGATATGCTCGAACATATTAACATCGAGAGGGAGGAGGTATTGGCGGTTTTAGCTGGCCTAAAAATGGATAAATCCCCAGGCCCGGATGAAATGTACCCCAGGCTGCTGTGTGAGGCAAAGGAGGAGATTGCGGGGGCTCTAACACATATATTCAGGACCTCTCTGGCCACAGGGGATGTGCCAGAGGACTGGAGAACCGCTAATGTAGTACCATTATTCAAGAAGGGTAGTAGGGAAAAACCGGGGAACTACAGGCCAGTGAGCCTAACATCAGTGGTAGGAAAATTACTGGAAAAAATCCTGAGGGACAAAATTTGTCTCCACTTGGAGAGGCAAGGATTAATCAGGGATAGTCAACATGGCTTTGTCAAGGGAAGATCATGTCTGACTAATTTGATTGAATTTTTTGAGGGGGTGACTAGGTGTGTGGATGAGGGTAACGCAGTGGATGTGGTATACATGGATTTCAGTAAGGCCTTCGATAAAGTCCCGCACAGGAGACTGGTCAAGAAGGTAAGAGCCCATGGAATCCAGGGTGCCTTGGCACATTGGATACAAAACTGGCTTAGTGGCAGAAGGCAGAGGGTGATGGTCGAAGGTTGTTTTTGTGACTGGAAACCTGTGGCCAGTGGGGTACCACAGGGATCGGTGCTGGGTCCCTTGCTGTTTGTGGTCTACATTAATGACTTGGATATGAATGTAAAGGGTATGATCAGTAAATTCGCGGATGATACTAAAATTGGTAGGGTGGTAAATAGCGAGGAGGGTAGCCTCAGTCTGCAGAACGATATAGATGGGTTGGTCAGATGGGCGGAACAGTGGCAAATGGAATTTAACCCGGAAAAGTGCGAGGTGATGCACTTTGGGGGGTCTAACAAGGCAAGGGAATACACAATGAAGGGAAAGACCCTAGGCAAGACGGAGGGTCAGAGGGATCTGGGTGTGCAGGTACACAGATCCCTGAAGGCGGCGGAACAGGTGGATAAGGTGGTAAAAAAGGCATATGGGATACTTGCCTTCATTAGCCGAGGCATAGAATATAAGAGCAAGGAGGTTATGATGGAGCTGTATAAAACACTGGTTAGGCCACAGCTGGAATACTGTGTGCAGTTCTGGTCGCCACACTACAGGAAAGATGTGATCGCGTTAGAGAGGGTGCAGAGGAGGTTCACCAGGATGTTACCAGGGCTGGAGCGCTTCAGCTATGAAGAGAGACTGGGCAGATTGGGTTTGTTTTCCTTGGAGCAGAGGAGGCTGAGGGGGGACATGATTGAGGTGTACAAAATTGTGAGGGGCATAGATAGGATGGATGCTGAGGAGCTTTTCCCCTTAGTAGAGGGGTCAATAACTAGGGGGCATAGATTCAAGGTAAAGGGCGGGAGGTTTAGAGGGGATTTGAGAAAGAACTTTTTCACCCAGAGGGTGGTTGGAGTCTGGAACTCACTGCCTGAAAGGGTTGTGGAGGCAGAAACCCTCACAACATTTAAGAAGCATTTGGATGAGCATTTGAAATGCCATAGCATACAAGGCTACGGGCCAAATGCTGGAATATGGGATTAGATTAGACAGGGCTTGATGGCCGGCATGGACACGATGGGCCGAAGGGCCTCTATCCGTGCTGTATTACTCTATGACTCTATGACTCTAAGTCCCAGGGTCGCGAGTTACAGTACCTTGAGTATGCCTCGAGGTCCCGATGGGCCACCTCTAGAGAGAGAGCGAGGGCTGCAGCTTTGTCCAGGTCGAGGTCCCTTGCTTTCAGTAGTCTTTGCCGTGAGTAGTCGGACCGCAGGCCTTTCACGAAGGCATCGCGGACATTGTCTTCAGTATTTTCTGCCGCCGTTACCGCTTTAAAGTTACAGTCTCTGCTGAGTGCTTGTAGCACCCGTAAAAATTCCTCCACGGGCTCTCCTGGCTGTTGCGGGCGGGATCTTAGGAGGTGTCTGGCATACATGGAATTTACCGGGGTTTGGTACTGTCTTTTCAGCCGGTTGATGGCGTCCTCGTATGTTTTAAGGTCCCGGATGAGTGCGAATACTTTAGGGCTCACTTGGGCGTTCAGAACTCTTAGCATGGATTTCTGAGGCACGCCGGATTCTCCCAGGTAGGCTTCGAAGCAGCTCAGCCAGTGTTCGAAGTCGAGGGCTGAGTTTGCTGCCTGTGGGTTTAGGTCCAGGTACGGTGGTCTGAGGGCTCGCAGCCAGGCCGGCTGCTGTGGCTGTTGTAGCTGGGCGTCTGGCTGGTCGCTTGGCTGGTCGTTTGGCTGCTCAAGTGTTGACATTTTAAAATTTAGCCAATAAAATTGATATACCTATCAATTCATCCAATGAAAAGCGACGAGTTAAGAAAGTAACTATAGGTTTTTATTGGCTAAATAACAGAGCCCACCCTTGTGGGTGATCGGATCCAACAAGGAGGAATACCAGCCAGTCGACCACCTTTATACCTGGGCAGGTAGGTGGAGCCATGGGCAGAGTCAGCAGTGTTCAGCCCAGGTATAACAGCGTGACAAGAGGCGACCTCGTATAGTGATACAACAGTGTGAACAGTGATAACGATATAACAGTGATAACTATAGTGTAACGATAGTGAACGACAAAAGTGGTTTACCACACACTCAAATCCTTTTTCTTTTTTGGCCTCTGCCAACAGAGATCCTTTCAAGTTATACAAATGTTTACTGTTACCTGTTCCTATATGCATTACTCTACAATTAACATCCATCTGCAATAGTTACATTATTGGTCCAAGCCTCTCTGAAGATAGTAAATCTAATTTCTACTCATTATAGTGTCAACTTGGCTCAGTGGTAGTACTTTCACCTTTCACCTGAGTCAGACGGTTGTGAGTTCAACACCTGCAGAAGTGCTGCATTGTCAGGTGCTGTCATTCAGATGGGACGTTAAACCGAGGACCTGTCTATCTGATCAGATAGATGTTGAGAGGTTTTTGTGGGACAATTTGTTTATTAATACTCATTTTCTTTATATATACACACATAGGTAATCACAATTAGCTTATGAGCTACATGAACTAGCTTGGCAGAAGGGTAGATGGGAAATTAAAGCTAGCTTAGCATGTAGTATAGAGAGCAAACACTACAAGATAGTGTGAATAATTGAACAATGACCAATTGAGAAGGCAGTGTAAACACACCTTGAAGAATCAAGGGCTGTGGCAGTTTGAGAAAAGTAGAAGGGCTTAAAAATGCCGTTAGAAGTGGGATCTGCTCAACTGTAGGAACTAAACTGATAAGAAAGTTAAAACTAGACAGATAGGGAAGAGGCCTATGTGAAAACTAACATCTGTTGAAATAACTTTGCATAGTGGAAAATTACAGAAAGGGAAGGACTGAGAGAGGTCATGAGGGCTGAGAAAGAGCCAATCAAAGGGAGGGAGGCAATTTCATACGTGCTAGGGAGAGAATAGTGTATAAGAAGGGGGTCCTGACAGTTGTAAGGGTAGAGGACTTTGGAGAGAAAATTAGGACACGCCCGGGAGACAAAGGCAAAAGACCAAGGGTGCGGACTTCTATCCAGGGCATAACAGGGTAATATAAATCTCAATTATACTCTGAAAACTGCTGCTTAAGATACAGTAATTGTATTGATTCTTGCTTGTGCTGAATAAAGTTAAAATCACTGTCACCAATATGGGTAAATGTCGAATCATTCGGAATCGGGGTCTCTGAGATCCTTACAATGTAAAATATTTCATGACACTTATCTCATTTGCTATTTGCCAGACTTTAATGTGTGCAAATTGGCTGCTGTGTTTGCCTATATAACAGCAGCAGCTACAATTCAAAGATACTTAATTGGTTATGAAGAGCTTTAAGACACCCTGAGAATATGAAATATGTTAAATAAATGCAAGTCCTTCTTTCTTTAGCTACCTATAGAACTTTGCGTCACTGACATATTTAATACTACTACTAGTATAAAGACTCTGGGGCAGAAATTGCCTATGTCCTGTTTTTGGCCCATATGCAGCTCACTCATTTTGTCTGCAGAAATGTTGGGTTGCTTGTGTAGTTGGGGGAGCGCCTCCTGGCTCCACAGCAATATTTTTGGAAAAGTCTCTTTTTAAAAAACCATCCTATTGTTGGCAGCTTAGGCTGCACTGGCTGTTGAACAATCCTGAGTGGGGCAGGCCCGACGCATTCGCTGCTCATTAACCAATTTCTGTAAGTGGGGCTAAAGCAGGCATTTACGCATATGAGAGACCTAACGCTTTGTTTAGGCGGTCATCAAGTACGCTTGTAAAATTGCCAAACCAAATTGTGGATCCAGTATCTTTCAGGCATCCTTTGTGTGCAGGATGTTGGTCCCTGATATTGGGCCTTGTTGCATTTTACATCTAATTTCTACCACTACGGGTTCCAGAACAGGTCCCTATCGAACTCCACTGGTTACTTTTCCCCAGGCAGAGCATTTTCCATTTATCAGTATCCTCTGCCTTCTGTTGCCAATCCAGTTCTCAATCCATCTAGACAATCTGTCAACTATTCTGTGAGGCCTAAGCTTCCATACTAGCCTCAGATGAGGAACTATGTAAAATTAACATAAGAACATATAAAAACAAAGGACAGGAAAAGACCAGATGGTCCATGAAGCCTGTTTGATACTTTCATGGTGCAGCTTCCCCCCATCAACCAGCCATGCAATCTCTTACAGGAGGCAATAAAATCTAGACCAGTTTAGGAAAAAATAACTCTTGGAAATTCCTCAAGGTATGCAAAGTTAATCAGGCTAAGTACATTCACCAGCCTAGTATGTTCCTCAAAATATTAGTGAGAGAAGACCTACTTTTCCAGAAGCCATGTTGAGAGTCTCTATGAACTCTTTCTCTGTCAAGGTGATCATGCTGTGTATCACTAATTATCCCTTCTAGCAACTTGCCTATAACCAAATTAATGGGCCTGTAATTCCCTGGTTCTGATTTATTGCCCTTTTTAAACATTGGCACCACATGGGGCTTTCTCCAGTCCATGGGAACAATCCCAAACCATAGTGAGCTGCTAAATATATGTAAAAGAGGCTCACAGAGTACTGTTCCTATTACTTTGAGCACCTTCAGGGCCAACAGCCCAATCTGTTTTGCCACTATTTATTCTAGCCAGGGCTATATCTGAATCCATTTTGACACTTTCAATTTTAACATCAATTGTACGATGTACTATTGGTAACTAGGCATCAGCTTCTGTAATGAACACTGATGCAACGTAGCCATTTAAGACCTCTGCCATATCCTGAGATTCCACCTGAATCCACCCTGCGGATCCTTCAATGGCCCTATATGGTCCTTAATAGCCCTTTGATTCCTAACATATGCATTTTGAAAATCCACGTAAACTACATCTACTGGATTACCTTTGAATTCTGGTTGAGTTATCTCCTCAAAGAGCTCCAGTAAATATGTATGGCAAGGCCTATTGCTTCTAAAGCCACACTAGCTACTCAATGAGATCTGTGCTCTTTTAATGCTCATTTATTACACCCCACTAAATAGTAGTTTCTAAGCTTTTGCCTTGCTTCAGTTATACAGGGTACTGGTGAGGCCACACCTGGAATACTGCGTACAGTTTTGGTTTCCATATTTAAGAAAAGATATACTTGCTCTCGAGGCAGTTCAGAGAAGGTTCACTCGGTTGATTCCGCAGATGAGGGGGTTGACTTATGAGGAAAGGTTGAGTAGGTTGGGCCTCTACTCATTGGAATTCAGAAGAATGAGAGGCGATCTTATCGAAACATATAAGATTGTGAGGGGGTTTGATCGGGTGGATGCGGGAAGGATGTTTCCACTGATGGGTGAGACTAGAACTAGGGGGCATAATCTTAGAATAAGGGGCTGCCGTTTCAAAACTGAGATGAGGAGAAACTTCTTCACTCAGAGGGTAGTAAATCTGTGGAATTTGCTACCTCAGAGAGCTGTGGAAGCTGCGACATTAAATAAATTTAAAATGGAGATAGACAGTTTCCTAGCTGATAAGGGAATTAAGGGTTATGGGGAGCGGGCAGGGATGTGGACGTGAGTCTAGGTTCGGATCAGCCATGATCCTATTGAATGGCGGAGCAGGCCCAAGGGGCCGTATGGCCTACTCCTGCTCCTACTTCTTATGTTCTTTGTGGGCCATAGGGCTACATATAAAGTTTAAATTCAAGTTACCATTAATTTGTATATACTGTACCTCAAATTGCTGATACTCATCCACCAATGAGGCAACACTGTTAAAACAGCCCTTTACAAACCTCCAGATCCACAAAATGCAAGCATGACAAATGAGCAGATAAGAAATCTAAGCATAAATAGGACTGAGTTATCTGGGCTTTAACGGCCCGATTGTTAGAATTGAGGGGTTGCATTTGGCCCTGGGGCTAAAGGTTGGACACTGCTGCTGGAGAATGCCCTCAAGTATTTTCCCCACTATGAATGTGAGGCCAAATAGTCAGTAATTACCTGGTTTGTAACTTACTTATTTTTTGAATATTGGAACTACGTTTGCCAGTCCTCATGTGAAGCTCGGAAAATTATCAATTGAAACATTACAAATTTCCTTTTTTAATTCATTGACTCTAGGATGCATCCTATTTAACTCAGGAACTTTCTACATATTTAATCCTTCCAGTTTCTACATAACACATTCTTTACTAAAATGTGCTACGGACCTTAGCCCCATTCAATATATGACTCGAATTGTTCCATTGTCCTCCTTTGTGAAAACTGATGTGAACAATCCATTCAATATAGCTACCACATTCTGATCACCTTATAGTTTTATTCAATTTAATTTTAATGGACCCAAAGGCAGAATTTTTTTTAGAAAATGTAAGAAGATGCGGAGAGACAAATTGCAAGACCCAAAAATATTTACAAGTATATTAACATTTGATGATGGTCAAAGACAGGCATTCTATTAAAAGTACAGCTCATACATACAATGTGTTATGAAATCTTTCCTTTTAAAAATATTTAATAAAATAATAAAAAAACTTCAAAGAACTCAATGGATCTAGACCACTAATGAACAGGGAAAAACTAGAAAGCAAGCACTTATAACACATGATTGGATCTTTCGTAGTCGAAGTCCAGGTGCTGTTTCTCTGAATAAACAGCATTACAGATGTTCAGGTTCATTCAATAAGAGGAAGATGAATGATTTTGCCAGGTAACATATTTTTTACGTTCCAACTGCAACAAAAAGTAAATTTAGAATCAATTAGAAAAATAGAGATTTCATCGGATTAATTAATGATTTTTAACATGGAAACTGAATTACTTTAGCAGCACTTTTAAAATGAAATAAAACTGAGTCGAGAACTTCAAAACAGCCTAGTTTCTTTAGGTTGTTTGACTCATGGCATCCTAATTTGTTAACCTCCAAAATAGCAGATTCTAGATGATTATATTGTTTAAAAAGGGAGAAAGGGATAGGCTGAGTAGTTACAGGCCAGTCAGCCTAACCTCGGTGGTGGGCAAATTATTGGAAAAAATTCTGGGACAGTATTAATCGTCATTTTGAAAGGCACGGATTAATCAAGGACAGTCAGCATGGATTTGTTAAGGGAAGGTCATGTCTGACTGAATTTTTTGAGGAGGTAACAAGGAGGGTCGATGAGGGTAGCATGTTTGATGTAGTCTACATGGATTTTAGCAAGGCTTTTGACAAAGTCCCACATGGCAGACTGGTCAGAAAAGTAAAAGCCCATGGGAGCTAAGGGAAAGTGGCAAGTTGGGTCTAAAATTGGCTCAGTGGCAGGAAGCAAAGGGTAATGGTCGACGGGTGTTTTTGTGACTGGAAGGCTGTTTCCAGTGGGATTCCTCAGGGCTGTTTTTTGTGGTATGTCAATGATTCAGACTTCAATATAGTGGGCATGATTAAAAAGTTTGCAAATGATACAAAAATTGTCTGTGTGGTTGATAGTGAGGAAAAAAGCTGTAGACTGCAGGAAGAGATCAATGGCCTGGTCAAGTGGGCAGAAAAGTGGCAAATGGAATTCAATCCAGACAAGTGTGATGTAATGCATTTGGGGAAGGCTAACAAGGCAAGGGAATACACAATAAATGGTAGGATACTGAGAAATGTAGAGGAATAGAGGGACCTTGGAGTGCATGTCCACAGATTCTTGAAGGTAGCAGGACAGGTAGATAAGGTGGTTAAGAAGGCATACGGGATACTTTCCTTTATAAGCTGAGGCATAGAATATAAGAGCAGGGAGGTTATGCTTGAACTGTATAAAATACTAGTTAGGCCACAGCTAGAGTACTGCGTACAGTTCTGGTCACCACATTACAGGAAGGATGTGATTACACTAGAGAGGGTACAGAGGAGATTTACAAGGATGTTGCCAGGACTGGAGAATTTTAGCTATGAGGAAGGATTGGATAGGTTGGGGTTGTTTTCTTTGGAACAGAAGAGGCTGAGGGGAGATTTAATTGAGATGTATAAAATTATGAGGGTCCTAGATAGAGTGGATAGGAAGGACCTATTTCCCTTAGCAGAGAGGTCATTAACCAGGGGGCAAAGATTTAAAGTAATTAGTAGAAGGATTAGAGGGGAGTTGAAGAGAACCTTTTTCATCCAGAGGGTGGTGGGAGTCTGGAACTCTCTGCCTGAAAGGGTGGTAGAGGCAGAAACCCTCATTGCATTTAAAAAGTGCTTGGATATGCACTAGAACTGCCGTAACCTACAAGGCTACGGACCAAGAGCTGGAAAGTTGGATTAGGCTGGATCGCTCTTTTTCAGCCGGCACAGACACGATGGGCTGAATGGCCTCCTTCTGTGCTCTACCATTCTATGATTCTAAAACAGCAATTTAAGATGGTGCAAGGCCTTTGTTTACTGTGGCAATCTGGTCATCCATTGTTCAAAAATAAGGGGCTTATGATACCAATCTTTGCAATGTTAAGTTTTATAAGCTTAACAAACATCTGGGTGTTCACAACAATGATGCTTAACCCACACTGCTTCCCCTTTGCGTCCCTGTTACCTTCACTGTATCTATCCCTTATTCCCTATTCCTCCCCCGCAGGATCCTCTCCTTCCCTTTTCCACACCCACATTCCTTCCTTCCCTCACCACTCCCCTGTCGTCTCTCATCCACCATGCCCACTCCCTCAGCCTCTCTATTGTCCCCACTAACCTGACCCTAAAATCTTCTTTCCCAGTTTGAAACTGGGAAACCAGCAGTTTGATTCTTTACAGTGGCTATTGCAGTACAGTGTTTGTCAACTGTACCACAACATGCACTTTAAAAAAACAAACTGTTGGTTTCCCATCTTAACAGCAGGAAACCTTCTTCTTTCTCCTTCTTAGGCAGTCCCTTGGAACCGAGGATGACTTGCTTCCACATTAAAAATGAGTTCGCAGATGACTGATGAGTCCAAAAAGGGACCTACAGTCTCTGTCACAGGTGGGGCAGACGGTGGTTGAAGGGGCGGGTGGGTGGGGTGCTTGGGTTGACGTGCACTCCTTCCACTGCCTGCGCTTGGCTTCTGCTTGCTCACGGCGAAGAGACGCGAGGTGTTCGGCGCCTTCCCGGATGCTTCTCCTCCACTTTGTGCGGTCTTGGGCCAGGGATTCGCAGGTGTCGGTGGGGATGTTACACTTTTTCAAGGAGGCTTTGAGGGTGTCCTTGAAGCGTTTCCTCTGCCCACCTGGGGCTCTCTTGCCGTGCCGGAGCTCCGAGTAGAGCGCTTGTTTTGGGAGTCTCGTATCGGGCATGCGGACAATGTGACCCGTCCATCGGAGCTGATTGAGCGTGGTCAGAGCTTCGATGCTGGGGATGTTGGCCTGAGCAAGAACACTGACGTTGGTGCGCCTATCCTGTCAATGGATTTGCAGGATCTTGCGGAGGCAGCGTTGGTGGTACCTCTCCAGTGCTTTGAGGTGCCTGCTGTACATGGTCCATGTCTCTGAGGCATACAGCAGGGTGTAAAGTCTGTGGGTTGTATAGCGAAGTAATACACAGACTACAAGAGTAACTTAAACAGGACTTTACTATTCGAAGGTCAGGGCGAATCTGCCCAATAAATTCTGCCACAGCACTTATATACCGGTGTGGTCACCGTCGGTATTACAGTATACAGCAGCCAGGATAAAGTAGTGCCACACCTAAAATAGTTCTCTTAAAGGTGGACGGTTACATACAATAGTTCTCTTAAAGGTAGAACAGTTACATACACTACACAGGGCAGGTATCACTGCTGCCCTGTAGACCATGAGCTTAGTGCCGGGTTTGAGGTCCTGTTCTTCAAACACTCTCTTCCTCAGGCGACCGAAGGCTGCACTGGCACACTGAAGGCGGTGTTGGACTTCGTCGTCGACGTCTGCCCTTGTTGACAGTAGGCTCCCGAGGTATGGAAAGTGGTCCACGTTGTCCAAGGCCTTGTCGTGGATTTTGATAATCGGGGGGCAGCACTGTGTGGCGGGGGCAGGTTGGTAGAGGACCTTTGTCTTACGGATGTTTAGTTTAAGGCCCATGCTCTCGTATGCTTCGGTGAAGGCGCTTACGATGGTTTGGAGTTCGACCTCCGATTGAGCGCAGACGCAAGCATCGTCTGCATACTGTAATTCGATGACAGAGGCTGGGACGACCTTGGATCTGGACTGGAGGCGACGGAGGTTGAACAGTTTCCCGTTTGTTCTGTAAATTAGCTCCACTTCAGTGGGGAGCTTACTGAGGGTGAGATGGCGCATTGCAGCAAGGAAGATTGAGAAGAGCGTTGGTGTGATGACACAGCCTTGCTTGACCCCGGTTCATACGTGAATTGGGTCTGTGGTGGAACTGTTGGTCAGGATCACAGCTTGCATGTCGTCGTGAAGCAGGCGGAGGATAGTGACAAATTTTTGAGGGCAGCCGAATTTGAGGAGGACACTCCATAATCCCTCACGGTTGACAGTGTCGAAGGCCTTTGTGAGATCAAAGAAAGCCATGTACAGTGGTTGGTGCTGTTCCCTGCATTTCTCTTGTAATTGACGTGCAGTGAAGACGACTCTGTCTTCGACACGAGTGTCCTCAACTCCATCCCACAGCATGCTACCCGCCACCATCTCAGCACAACCCCAGCCCGGCATAAGGTTGAAAAGGCCATCCGACAACTGAAGAACAACAAGGCCTCAGGAGCAGATGGAATCCCCGCCGAGGCACTAAAGCATGGCGGAGAAGCACTACGGGCGCGAATTCATGAACTCATTTCTCTTATCTGGAAGGAGGAGAGCATGCCAGGGGATCTCAGAGATGCCGTAATTGTGACCATCTTCAAGAAAGGTGACAAGTCCGATTGCGGTAATTACAGAGGAGTTTCCCTGCTATCTGCCACAGGGAAAGTCATCGCAAGAATCCTCCTCAATCGCCTTCTCCCAGTGGCCGAAGAGCTCCTCCCAGAGTCGCAATGCGGATTCCGCTCACTAAGGGGCACAATGGACATGATCTTCACCGCACGTCAATTACAAGAGAAATGCAGGGAACAGCATCAACCACAGCAGGAAACCAGTAAAGGGAAGGGAGCAGAAAAAGGGGGTGGGAAATGGAAGCCAATGTTTGCAGTGGTGAGTAGCATTGGATGGCGACGGGAAAGGTGGGATTGGATTGATGGCGATGGGAACAGGCAGGGACCAGCAGCAGGAACAGTTCATGTTAACATTTAAGCAACTTAAAATTATACATAAAAACTTACTTGGAGGTATAAAAGCCAGGCATAGCACCACTTAGGTTGGAGACAGACCTAGGAAGTCGCAAAGGTAAGTAGGCAACAATGGCACCTACCTTGGCGGCCATCAAGGAGGACTCAATTAGAGATAAATAAAATAACTAGAAGAACATTAGTGTGACAGAAAATGGTGTTGAAAATAGTAGAATGGAAATAGTGATTGAAAAATCATGACAGAAGAAGTGTTACAGGAAGTATGACACTTATAGGAGCTATGCTATATGCAAGACCTTTTAACTGTACTATTCTCCTGTGGTGTTCTTCATGGAGTCCAATGATATGATCTTTTATCAGTATGTGGACCTGTTGTGGCACTGGTTATAATAGGTGATACAATGTTGTTTGTGGGTACTCGTTATTTAGATTGTAAGGATTTGACAGGGATGTGGGAAGAATTAAATGGGCTGGACAAGTGAGTTGGTGGGGCAGTGAGTATTGGTAAGAAAAGTATTGAGGATTTTTTGGGTTGTAGTTGATACTTGGGGTATAGTAGTGAGATGGTGTGATTAGTTGATAGGGTGGAGAACGTCATGGGTTAGTGAGTATTTGGACTGATTTTTGTAGTGAGGAGTTGAGATGGGAAACCTGGATTTTAGAGTGGCGTTGGAAAAAGTAATGAAAAAAGGCAACAGGGAAAAGGAATTCGATAAAAGGTGGGAAAAAGCAGCATGCGTGATGGGGCTTTTAAAATTTTATACAGAGAACAACTGGGGCATAAAAAAGAATGGGGAAGGGTTTAATAAAAGAACAGAACTGGGGCTATTTAATCAGGGAAATAGAAAAAAAAAACAGCGGTACAACTAGGGAGCCTCAAAGCCAAAGTGGGCAGTGAGAAACTGAGATCCTTGAAGCGAGAGCAGGCAGAAGTAAAGAGAGCAGGGTGTAAAGGCAGTAAAACCAGGCTATTCATAAAAAGGGGCATTATAACTGGGGCTATTTAAAGGCAGCATAACTGCAGCAAGCATAAATAACAAGCATGTTTGTGTTAGTGTTTTTTAGATATTGCACCAATGCTTCTGGAGGAAGTAAGACTAGCAGCCATTATTATTAGTAAGAACTTGCATTTATACAGTGCTTTTCACCTCAGGCGCTTTATAGCCAATTAAGTACTTTTGAAGCATAGTCACTGTTGTTTTATTTTATTAATTCCTGGGATGTGGGCGTCGCTGGCAAGGCCAGCATTTATTGCCCATCCCTAATTGCCCTTGCGAAGGTGAGCTGCCTTCTTGAACTGCTGCAGTCCGTATGGTGAAGGTACTCCTTAGGGAGGGAGTTCCAGGATTTTGACCCAGCGACTATGAAAGAACGGCGATATATTTCCAAGTCAGGATGATGTGTGACTTGGAGGTGGTGGTGTTCCCATGCACCTGCTGCCCTTGTCCTTCTAGGTGGTAGAGGTCGTGGGTTTGGGAGGAGCTGTTGAAGAAGCCTTGGTGAGTTGCTGCAGTGCATCTTGTAGATGGTATACACAGTACGCTGGTGGTGGAGGGAGTGAATGTTTAAGGTGGTGAATGGGGTGCCAGTCAAGCCGGCTGCTTTGTCCTGGATGGTGTCAAGCTTCTTGAGTGTTGTTGGAGCTGCACTCATCCAGGCAAGTGGAGAGTATTCCATCACACTCCTGACTTGTGCCTTGATGGTGGTGGAAAGGTTTTGGGGAGTCAGGAGGTGACATACTCGTCGCAGAATACCCAGCCTCTGACCTGCTCTTGTAGCCACAGTATTTATGTGGCTGGTCCAGTTAAGTAACTGGTCAATGGTGACTCCAAGGATGTTGATGTTGGGGTAATCGGCGATGGTAATGCCGTTGAATTTCAAAGGGCGGTGATCAGACTCTCTCTTGTTGGAGATAGTCATTGCCTGTGTGTGTGGCGTGAATGTTACTTACCACTTATCAGCCTAAGCCTGAATATCATCCAGGTCTTGCTGTATGCAGGCATAGACTGTTTCATTGTCTGAGGAGTTGCAAATGGAACTGAACACTGCAATCATCAGCGAACATCCCTACTTCTGACCTTATCATGGAGGGAAGATCATTGATGAAGCAGCTGAAGATGGTTGGGCCTAGGACACTGCCCTGATGAACTCCTGCAGTGATGTCCAGGGGTTGAGATGATTGGCCTCCAACAACCACAGCCATCTTCCTTTGTGCTAGGCATGACTCCAGCCAGTGGAGAGATTTTCCCCTGATTCCCATTGACTTCATTTTTACTAGGGCTCCTTGATGCCACACTTGGTCAAATGCTGCCTTGATGTCAAGGGCAGTCACTCTCACCTCCCCTCTGGAATTCAGCTCTTTTGTCCATGTTTGGACCAAGGCTTTGATGAGATTTGAAGCTGAGTGGTCCTGGCGGAACCCAAACTGAGCATCGGTGAGCAGGTCATTGGTAAGTGCCGTTTGATAGCCCTGTCGACGACACCTTCTATCACTTTGCTGATGATTGAGAATAGACTGATGGGGTGGTAATTGGCCGGATTAGCTTTGTCCTGCTTTTTGTGGACAGGACATACCTGGGCAGTTTTCCACATTTTCAGGTAGATGCCAGTGCTGTAGCTGTACTGGAACAGCTTGGCTAGATGCGCGGCTAGTTCTTCAGCACGACAGTCGGGATATTGTCGGGCCCATAGTAGTGAATCAAATTGTCTGAAGACTCTCTTCTGTGATGGTGGGGACCTCAGGAGGAGGCCAAGATGGACCATCAACTCGGCACTTCTGGTTGAAGATGGTTGCAAATGCTTCAGCCTTGTCTTTTGCACTCATGTGCTGGGCTCCGCCATCATTGAGGATGGGAATGTTCATGGAGCCTTCTCCTCCTGTCAGTTGTTTAATTGTCCACCACCATTTACGACTGGATGTGGCAGGACTGCAGAGCTTTGATCTGATCCATTGATTGTGGGATCGCTTAGCTCTGTCTATAGCATGCTGCTTCCATTGTTTAGCATGCATGCAGTCCTGTGTTGCAGCTTCCCCAGGTTGGCACCTCATTTTTAGGTACGCCTGGTGCTGCTCCCGACATGTTCTTCTACACTCCTTATTGCGCCAGGGTTGGTCACCTGGCTTGATGTTAATGCTAGAATGAGGGATATGCCAGGCTATGAGGTTACAGATTGTGGTGGAATACAATTCTGCTGCTGACGGCCCACAGCGCCTCATGGATGCCCAGTTTTGAGCTGCTAGAACTGTTCTGAATCTATCCCATTTAGCACAGTGGTAGTGCCACACAACACGATGGAGGATGTCCTCAGTGTGAAGATATGACTTTGTCTCCACAATGACTGTGCGGTGGTCACTGCTACCAATACTGTCATGGACAGATGCATCTGCGACAAGTAGGTTGGTGAGGATAAGGTTATGTAAGGACAGTAAGGTTCCACAAACAGCAAAGAGATAATGACCAGATAATCTGATTTAGTGATGTTTGTTGAGGAATAAACATTGGCCAGAACACCAGAGAGACTTCCCCTGCTATACTTCAATTAATGCCATGGGATCTTTTACATTCACCTGAGAGGGCAGACGGGGCCTCGGTTTAACGTCTCATCTGAAAGATGGCACCTCCAACAGTATAGTACGCCCTCAGTGCTGCACTGAAGTATCAGCCTAGATTATGCACTCAAGTCTCTAGTGTGGGACTTCAACTCACAACCTTCCGACTCAAAGGTGAGAGTGCTATCACTGAGCCAAAGCTGGCATCTGATAACATTACCCATTCATTTCAATGGATTGGGGCAAGGCAGCAGTACCAACGCAAGGAATTTGATACATTATAGACATATAGATGAAGCTTGCAAATTTGAAAGTTGGTGTTCTCAGTTGGCCAACAGAGGTCGTTTTGAACCGAGTTGGGAGACACAATGTAAGAACATAAGAAATAGGAGCAGGTGTAGACCATACGGCCCCTCAAGCCTGCTCCACCATTCAATAAGATCATGGCTGATCGTCGACCTCAACTCTACTTTCCCGCCCGATCTCCATATCCCTTGATTCCCCTCGAGTCCAAAAATCTATCTATCTCAGCCTTGAATATACACAAAGACACAGCATTCACAACCCTCTGGGGCAGAGAATTCCGAAGATTCAAAACCTTCTGAGTGAAGAAATTCCTTCTCATCTCGTTCTTAAATGGCCTACCCCTTATCCTGAGACTATGACCCCTAGTTCTAGACACTCCAGCCAGGGGAAACAATCTCTCAGCATCTACCCTGTCAAGAGGCCTAGTCTACTCAATTTCCACTCATCCCAGGAATCAGTCTGGTGAACCTCCGTTGCACTCCCTCTATGGCAAGTATATCCTTTCTTGGGTAAGGAGACCAAAACTGCACACAAAACATCAGGTGTGGTCTCACCAAGGCCCTGTATAACTGTAGCAAATCCTCTTGCAATGAAGGTCAGCATACCATTTGCCTTCCTAACTGCTTTCTGCATCTGCATGTTTGCTTTCAGTGACTGGTGTACAAGGACACCCTGGTCCCTCTGTACATCAACATTTTCCAATCTATCACCATTTAAATAATATGCTACCTTTCTGTTTTTCCTACTGAAGTGGATAACTTCACATTTATCCACGTTATACTGCATCTGCCATGTATTTGCCCATTCACTCTACTTGTCTAAATCACCTTGAAACCTCTTTGCATCCTCCTCACAACTCACAATCCCACCTAGTTTCGTATCGTCAGCAAACTTGGAAATATTACATTTGGTTCCCTCATCTAAATCATTGATATATATTGTGAATAGCTGGGCCCAAGCACTGATCCCTGCAGTACCTGATTAGTCATCGCCTGCCACCCCGAAAAAGACCCATTTATTCCTACTCTCTGTTTCCTGTCTGTTAACCAATTTTCAATCCATGCCAGTATATTACCCCTAATCCCATGTGTTTTAATTTTGCACACTAATCTCTTATGTGGGACTTTATCAAAGGCCTTCTGAAAATCCAAATACACCACATCCACTGGTTCTCCCTTATCTATTCTACCAGTTACATCCTCAAAAAACTCCAGTAGGTTTGTCAAACACAATTTCCCTTTCATAAATCCATGTTGGCTTTGTCTAATCCCGTTGATACTTTCTAAGTGTGTCCTGTTATCACATCCTTTATAATAGACTCTAGCATTTTCCCCACTACTGATGTTAGGCTAACCGGTCTGTAGTTCCCTGTTTTCTCTCTCCCTCCTTTTTTAAATAGTGGGGTTACATTTGCCACCCTTCAACCTGCAGGAACTGTTCCATAATCTATAGAATTTTGGAAGATGACAACCAATGCATTCACTATTTCCATGGCTACTTCTTTTAGTACTCTGGGATGCAAATTACCAGACCCTGGGGATTTATCAGCTTTCAGTCCCATGAATTTCGCCAGCACTCTTTTTTTACTATTACTAAGTTCCTTTAATTCCTCCTTCTCACTAGACCCACCCTTCCCGAGCATTTCTGGGAAGTTATTTGTTATCACAGAAACCCCACAGTGCAGATAGAGGCCATTTTGGCCCATCGAGCCTGCACCGACACATATCCCATCCGATCCCCGTAACCCCTACACCAACACATATCCCACCCTATCCCCGTAACCCCACGTATTTAATCGCCCTAACACTAAGGTTCAATTTATCATAGCCAATCAACCTAACCCGCACATCTTTTGGACTGTGGGAGGAAACCGGAGCACCCGGAGGAAACCCACGCAAACACAGGGAGAATGTGCAAACTCCACACAGACAGTCACCCGAGCCGGATTCGAACCCGGGTCCTTGGCGCTGTGAGGCAACAGTGCTAACCACTATGCCACCGTGCTGCCGTGAAGACAGATCCAAAGTATTTGTTTAATTGCTCAACCATTTCCTTGTTCCCCATTATAAATTCTCCCGTTTCTGACTGTAAGGGACCTACATTTGTCTTCACTAATCTTTTTCTTTTTACATACTTGTAGAAGCTTTTACAGTCCACTTTTATGTTCCTTGCAAGTTTACTCTCATACGCTATTATTCCCCTCTTAATCAATCTCTTGGTCCTTTTTTGCTGAACTCTAAACTGCTCCCGATCCTCAGGCTTGCTACTTTCTCTGGCAACTTTATATGACTCCTCTTTGGATCTAATACTATCCTTAATTTCTTTGGTTAGCCATGGTTGGGCCACTTTTCCTTTTGTGTTTTTGCACCAGAAAATAATGTATAACTGTTGCAATTCATGCATTCGTTACTTAAATGTTAGCCATTACCTATCCACAGTCATGCCTTTTAATGAAGCTCCCCAATCTATCATAGCCAACTCCCTCCTCATACCTTCGTAGTTTCCTTTGTTTAGATTTAGGACCCTAGTTTCAGATTGGACTTCTTCACTTTCCATCTTAATGAAGAATTCTATCATGTTATGGTCATTCTTCCCTGAAGGACCCCACACAACAAGATTATTAATTAACCCCTTCTCATTGCATAATACCCAATCTAGGATAGCCTGTTCCCTAGTTGGCTCCTCAACGTATTGGTCTAAAAAACCATCTCGTACACACGCCAGGACTTCATCCTCCACAATATTATTGCTAATTTGGTTTGGCCAGTCTATATGAAGGTTAAAGTCTCCCATGATTACTGTATTACCCTTGTTACATACATTTCTAATTTCCTGTTTGATGCCATCCCCTACATTACCACTACTGTTTGGAGGCCTATAGACAACTCCCACCAATGTTTTCTGCCCCTTGGTGCTTCTTAGCTCCACCCAGACCGATTCTACATCTTTATTTTCTGAGCCAATATCCTTTCTCACTATTGCTCTGATTTCATCCTTTACGAACAACGCCACCCCACCTCCTTTTCCTTTTTGCCTCTCCTTCCTAAATATCGAATATCCTTGGATATTCAGCTCTCAGCCTTGGTCAGCCTTTTGTTTGTTTAACTTGTCCCATTACCATCTCCTTTTGCCTGCACCATCATCCTCTTTTGTCTCTTAATCTGTTCTGCCTTCCATCCTATCACAGACCTTCCCTTTTGTTCTTTCCTTCCCTCCCCCTTTCCCAGCCCCTACATTTGCTTAAAAACCTGTTCCATTGCCAACTTTTTCCAGTTCTGATGAAGGGTCATCGACCTGAAACATTAACTCTGTTTCTCTCTCCACAGATGCTGCCTGACCTGCTGAGTATTTCCAGAGTTTTCTGTTTTTATTTCAGATTTCCAGCATCTGCAGTATTTTGCTTTTGTGATAATTAAGTGTATTGTCATAATATTAAATATAGATATCCCCCAAGCCAAATTGGATCAATTTCTAGTGGAACTGATGAGTTTCAACCTACCAACTGTCAACAGATTAAATCTTATCTAAATTGTACAATTATCAAAAAAATAGAAGTACCGTCGCATGAAAGTTACTACAGCTGGTCACCAGTTTCTAGTTATTTTCTATCTGAGACAATACTTACAAAATATAACATCAAATGCTGTGTCCGTTAAATCTAACCAATGATCAGTTGTGAGGCAAAATCCCTTGGTAGAAGTCTGAAATGAAAATAATTGCTTTTGCCGTAATTTTTATTAATCATAAGAGAAAAGAATAACAAAGAAAGGTAATTAAGCATTTTTATGAAGGTCTGTGTTATAATTCAACTTGCAGGTATATTACAATACTTTAGAGTCCATCCTGGTGATAATAGGGCAATATTTACTAGTCATGCTTGAATGTGGCAATTCCCACAAATCAGATTTACCAACAGCAAATTAAGACGCCCAATCAGAAGATATTTGCCATCATTAAACTCTACCACTCCAAAAATGTCTTAGACTAAAGAGCGCAAATGACTATGATATGCTGGCAGTGGTAAAGATTCAATATGTATCCAGATGGAGTCAAATGCTGAGAGTGGCCCAGATTTTGCTGTCAAAATAATAGTGTGGTAAATGGCGTTCACCATTATTTAAGCGTAAATGGTACAGCAACTTCAGGCATGGGGCAGATGCCCGGTTAAATGGCAATACCCAAAAGTTGCTGTCCAAGTTGCACCGTTCTGCCGTTAGTTTCATGAAAATGGTATTTTGTTGGCTGCCTCGCCATTGAAATGCATTGAATGGCATAAAGTTGCTGTACTTATGCAGTAGACACAAACTAAACTTGCCACAGAAAGTTAAGTCTTGTCATTTCAAGCATAAGTATTTTTTAACGATGTGATAACTATTAATTACTGCCAATGAACTTCTCTGGCGCTGAAAATTAACTATTAAAAGTGTGGAGTCTCATTCCTTCAGGCTTTAACTGTTGTTGGAGATTTTAAAAGTGTCAAATTTAATTTTTTAAAATATTTTTTCTTTGTCTCTTTTCTCTCTCTCTCTTAATCCAATCTTTTTTACCCTCTCTTTATTTCTCTTTCTGTAACTGATTTGCCCTTGAATTCACCCATTCTAATTTACACTTCTTTCTCCGTCATTCGTCTGTTTATTTCACACTCCTTCAATCTGATTATTGAATCTATTATTAAGGATGTGGTAACAGGGCACTTAGAAAGTAATAATAGGATTGGGCAGAGTCAACACGGATTTATGAAAGGGAAATTGCGTTTGAGATTGTAACTAGTAAGATAGATAAGGGGGAACCAGTGGATGTGGTGTATTTGGATTTTCAGAAGGCATTCGATATGGTACAACATGAGGTTATTAAACAAAATTAGGGCTCGTGGGATTGGGGGTAATATGAATGAGGATATATATATATCTATATATCTGGATTGAGTATTGGTTAACGGACAGAAAACAGAGAGTAGGAATAAACGGGTCATTTTCGGGTTGGCAGGCTGTAACTAGTGGGCTGAATGGCCTACTCCTGCTCCTATTTCTTATGTTCTTATGTCCTTATGATTGGTTTAGGAGATACACAATTGCTTGCCCTGTTCACTCAGGTCCCAGATGTCCTGTTTCCCTCGCTGCGATGATATCAACTCGCACTTTCAGCAACTTGCCATGTAAAAAATGTAAAAACCTAAACATGCCATTAGATGCCCTGCTGCATCAAAATCTGGGCCCATGCTTATCCCAGTCTGAGTTGTTTATTCTCATCAAACATTTGGTCAAATATCAAAATATTTTCTTTGTAACAATTATATTGCTACCAACTCCAGCAGAAAGGAGAAAAATATGGACAATAATAGCTAAAACCACTGGTTCTGTAGCTTCATTGAACTGACGATTGTCAAAAAAGAATCGATGACATGAAACGACTTACTGGGGGGAAAAAAGCAGTGCTCAATAATCTAAATTACATTGCTGTGGTGTTATGTCTCCATGGAGCAAGTTGAAAAGGTCTGTGCAAAGAAGGTAAATAAATGTAACTTCTGTAGTATTTCAAAACAAACCTCACAATCTAATATATTTTATATATATATATATATATATATATGTACAATAGTCAGTAGTTGCTTCATCTGCATTTGCAGGTTGATTCCAAAATTACATCTGTGGGTGTGGCACTTATGTGGCCAATGCCTTCTTTTTCTCCTCCAAATCAACCTTGCAAACATAATGAGCTAGAAATTCATGGTCTGAGCGGCACTCTGTAGTGCCATTAAATGGCGCTAAAATGCCGGCTGCCACTCTTTCACCAGCTGGTGGTAGGTCATGTGGTGGCCGCTGTTTTTGTCCTTACCTTTGCGCTAGGGGTAACTGGCAGTGCCATGCTGAACAAAATGGTGGTATTGTGACGTCAATCGGCGTGCAACGCCAACTTAACGTCAAAAACGCAAACTTCGACCCTAGTGTCGAATAGCGTTAACCTGACATGCAAGTAGGCTGACAGTGGCGATGTCAGCACCTCTTAAAGGGACACACACATCTTTCAGGTAAGTTTGTATTTAAGCTTTTGGGCTGTTTTTTTTTGGTTTGATTGAAGTAGTGGCTTACTGCAATGGATGTTAAAAGTTTTTTAAGTGTGATGGGAGTGCTGCTGGATGCTTGCAAGGGGTCGGATGGTAAATGAAGGCCTTTGAGAAGACAGAAAATGCTGCAAATACTCAGCAGGTCAGGCAACATCCGTAGAGAGACAAATAGAGTTCACGTCTCAGGTTGAGATGCTGCCTGACCAGCTGAGTATTTCCAGCATTTTATGCTGGCATTTCAGATTTACAACATCCACTCACAGAGGGAAGAGGAAGACACAGAAGAGGAGGAAGTCGAAGCAGAAGAGGAGGAAGCAGAAGAGGGGGAAGCAGATGGAATAATACATCCCAGACAGCCCCTTTGTGGCCAGGATATCTGGGATGGAATCATCCGTCTGCAGTCCTAGTGACCACAACCCCAATTCCAGTTTCAACATTAGTCCCACACCTTACCTTCCATCTGTTACTGACCATCACAACGTTTTCTTGGCCATGATGTTAAAATAAAAGCCACCACAAAGCAAACTTTCCAATCCAACTATATACATCTATCAATCCAATGTGACATTAAGAAATCAACTCATCATCCGTATGCATTCTCTTAGTGGTTGTCTTGTGTGTGCCTTTTCCTATCCCACTGATGTCATGCAGTGCTACCCCAGTGGCTGCAGCATAGCTGGTGGAAGGCTGCTGACTTTCAGTGGGGGACACTGCAAATGGCCTTGCTGGTTGACCTTGAGGAGCTGGTGGCTGGGAGTGTGAAATCAATCTTCTTCTTCTTGTTCTTCTTCACTCTCCTCTCCTTCTTCTTGGTCACCCACTGGCTGGGCAGGCTGCATTTCTTGAGTGTGTGAAATGGGGAAGGCACAAGGGTGGAGTTGTGGTGATGGGAGGGCAGGAAAGCATGAGGTCCTTGCCAGAAGGAGGATAATGTATGAGGATACCAGCATCTTGTATCCTTTCAGCCCTGTCGCTGGCCAAGGGCTCAGCCATGCCCCTGCCAAGAATGGCCTGCACAGTCTCCTCCAAGGGGGTACGGTGAAGCTAGGAATGGGAGATGTGCCTCTTGATTGGTGCAGATTGTTGGTAGGTGAGTGATTGGGGGTTGTGCATTGAGCAGTGTGTGAGGCTAGCGGTGCAGTTGGTAGGAGACAGCTTTTGAAGATGCATCACCAACCTTGACTGGTGGTCTGAGGTCATGAAGGCATCCGACCCAAGAAGGGAATTCCGCTTTAAGAGCTGAATATTCACATTTGAGGGCACTGGAGCCAGGTGGTTGGGGGCGACACTGCTGGCAGTGACAGCCTCGGTGATGTGGTCCCATTCTGGAGTGCTTCCTGGCTACCTTTGGGTAGAGAGCCTGTCTTGCAGTGTTGACCCCCTGCACAAAGCTGGAATGCTGCGTGTGAGACCCTGGGTGCCCCTTCCCTGGCTTGCTGAGCCATTTGTGTTAGTGCTGAAGCACTTTTCCCATTTTTTGAGGTTAAGAAGGGAATTCCGCTTTAAGAGCTGAATATTCACATTTGGAACATTTTAATGTTAATGTTTTTTTTGAAACGCATAAAGAGCTGAAAACTGCATTGTTTTGCTGCATTTTAATTTGTATTAGTTCTGAGTGCATGGCCCCTTTAATTCACAGGCCTTTTCATTGCTCACAATTCCTTGTGAGCTCCACAGCCTCGCTTCCAGAGGCTGTGCGAAGCTCGAACGCTGCACCTGGACAGGAACTTCGGGTCGGATGCCTCCATTAACGCCAACAGGACGGCGTTGCACTAGAAGGTAAGCGCTGCGCCACCAATCTCCAGCCCCCCAGATGAATTTTGTCCCGTTAGTGTTGCGGCCGTTAACTCCAGTTGCCGGTGACACCAGCAACTTTCCTGGCGAATATGAATTGCTCCCCCATTATATGTAGAGTGGATACTTCAGTAATCAGGATCCTGGGTGGATTTGTAGGCATTTCTGGAATGTCTAATCCACTCTTTCCTCCTGGGAGGTGCTCATAGATTACAATATTCCTGTGGCGGGTTTGCTACCTGGTGCCAGGTGTGAAAGCTGATTGATTGTCTCCCTAATGTTGCATGTGTATTCATTAAGTGTGCACTCAGAATAATGCACTACTCTAATGCAATCCAAAGTGAGTTCATGTCACACAAAGGTGTATTTACAAATGCGTTTGCCAGTCTTTTGTGTTGTTGCTTATTGACTTACTATCCATTAGGGTATAGCAGGGTTCCCAGATTTCAGTCCCATGACGTGCATGAAGTATGAATTTAATTGCACTAATCATTATTAAATTAGAATTTGGTCTGTGAGAGTAAAGTTATTTAGGTAAACATGCTGCATTATGATGAAAGAATTGCTGTCTGCCTAAATTAAATTGAATTCTTCCTCTTGCATTCCCCTCCCCCCAAGTAATTGATCACATTCCTGTTAAGCATTAAAATGTTATTGCTTTGTTAAACCTATGCTGTAAAATGCAATTAGCATTACCACCACTTAATTAGACTTCTCTGTCTAAATGGACATTATCAGCATGGTGTAAACGGGGCTTTCAAATTACCAGCAGGCAGATTATCACCGCAATGCATTTTCATCTGGTGACTGTTAAATCTACTTTCAGCACTAATATACCTTTTAGGAGCTGATTGGCATCTTCGTTTCTCTGTGGTTGCTGCAATTGAGTAGGACTCGAATGGAAATGCTTTACTTTTCTGTGGAACGGTTGCTGATTCATTTTTAAAGTTGAAGTTTGATTTTCAATATTAGTACCGCAAGGCTTGGAAGAATTAACATCTTTTCTGTCTTCTTCTGTGGTATTCTTTATTTTTTCTTGTGGGCTTTGCCGCTTTTCACAATATGTTTCAACCCCAATTTTTTGTGGGGTTTGTACTTCATTTACTATATCCTCACATTCTGGAGCGGGATCAGGTCCTGGAGATGGGTCAGCTAAACCTTTTAGAATGGAGCGTAGTTCACGAGTGGCAGTAGAAGAATATTGTGATGTCTCAGACATATTTTCATTGCACAGTGGCGAGGTTACTGCAGCATACTGCTCCCCAAATATGAACTGAAGATCTGAAACTGACAAAAACAAGACTAACATTATTGTAGAGGGTTGATGAACGGAATGCAATGGATGTTGTCTACATGGATTTTACGAAGGCATTTGACAAAGTACCACATAGAAGGCTGGTTAACAAAATTGAGGCTCATGGAATAGGTGGGTCAGTGGCAGCTTGGATAAGGAATTGGCTTAAGGACAGAAAACAGTGAGTCATAATGGCACTGAAGAAGTCCATGCCAGCTCTCAGTAGAGCAATGCAGTCAGTCCCATTCCCCCGCTCTCTCCCCGTAGCCCTGCAAGTTTATTTCCCTCAAGTGTCTATCCAGTCTCCCCTTGAAAACATTGAGTGTGTCCACTTCCGCCACTTCCGTCGGCAGCGAGTTCCAGATCCTCACCACTCGCTGCGTTTAAAAAGTTTTTCCTCACATCCCCCCTCTATCTCTTGCCCGAAACCTTAAATCTGTGTCCCCTAGTCCTTGTACCATCAACTAGAGGGAACAGCCTTTCCCCGTCCAGCCTATCTAAACCCGTCATAATCTTGTACACCTCTATCAAATCACCCCTCAACCTCCTTTGCTCTAAAGAAAACAAATCCAGCTTCTCCAACCTGTCCTTGTAGCTAAAATCCCCCATCCCCGGAACCATTCTGGTAAATCTCCTCTGCACCCTCTCAAGGGCCTTCACATCCTTCCTAAAGTGTGGTGACCAGAACTGGACGCAATACTCCAGTTGTGGCCTAACCAGCGCTTTATAAAGGTTCAGCATAACTGCTCTACTTTTGTACTCAATACCTCTATTTATGAAGCCCGAGATCCCATATGCTTTGCTAACCACTCTCTCAATATGTCCTGCCACCTTCAGGGACCTATGCACATTAACTCGCAGGTCCCTCTGTCCCTGCACACTCTTTAAAACTGTGCCATTAAGTGCATATTGCCCCTCCCTGTTCCTTCTGCCAAAAGGCATCACCTCACACTTCTCTGTATTAAATTCCATCTGTCACTTGTCTGCCCATTCTGCTAGCCTTTCTATGTTCTGTTGCAGTCGATTGGTATCATCCTCACTGTTTGCCACACCCCCAAGTTTGGTGTCATTGGCAAATTTAGAAATTCTACTCTGTATTCCAATATCCAGGTAATTTATTTATATATCAAAAAAAGCAATGGCCCCAGCACTGACCCTTGGGCAGCACGGTGGCATAGTGGTTAGCACTGTTGCCTCACAGCGCCAGGGACCCGGGTTCGAATCCGGCCTCGGGTGACTGTCTGTGTGGAGTTTGCACATTCTCCCCGTGTTTGCGTGGGTTTCCTCCGGGTGCTCCGGTTTCCTCCCACAGTCCAAAGATGTGCGGGTTAGGTTGATTTGGCTATGATAAATTGACCCTTAGTGTTAGGGGGATTAAATATGTGGGGTTACGGGGCTCGGGTAGGATATGTGTCGGTGCAGGCTCAATGGGCCGAAATGGCCTCTATCTGCACTGTGGGGTTTCTGTGATTCTGTGAACACCACTGTCTACCATCCTCCAGTCTAAAAAACAGCCATTTACCATGACTTGCTGTTTTCTGTCCTTAAGCCATTTCCTTATCAAAGCTGCCACTGACCCATCTATTCCATGAGCTCAATTTTGTTAACCAGCCTTCTATGTGGTACTTTGTCAAACGCCTTCTTAAAATCCATGTAGACAACATCCATTGCATTCCCTTCATCAATCCTCCCTGTTACTTCATCAAAAAATTCAATTAGATTAGTCAAACACGATCTGCCTTTTACAAACCGTGTTGGCTCTCCTTAATTAGCTTAAACCTCTCCAAGTGCCCGTTAATTTTTTCCTTGATTATTGTTTCTAAAACTTTACCCACCACTGATGTTAAACTGACCAGCTTGTAGTTACTAGGATTGTCCTTATACCCTTTCTTGAACAACAGTGTCACATTTGCCACTTTCCAATCCTTGGGCACCTCCCGTGCATCTAGGGAAGATTGGAAAATTATGGCAAGCCCTTCCGCTATCTCCTCCCCCAATTCCCTTAGCAACCTGGGATGCAATCCATCTGGACCAGGCAACTTATCCACTCTAAGCATACTCAGCCTTTCCAGTACATCTTGTCTATCAATTTTCACCCCTTCCATTGCTTCTACCTTTACCACTTCTACCCATATTTACTACAGTGACAGATATTTGTAGCTTGCTTGAAGAAGACCTGCTGCCAAGTGGACCTGGTGGACACACGTTACCAGTGGCTGCAAAGTCACCACTGCCCACAACTTCTTCATCTCAGGCTCCTGCCAGTGATCTGTAGGAGACATTTGCAGGATCTCGCAGTCGGCCACCCACAAATGCATCACCCAGGTGACCAATGCCATGTTTGACAAGTCAGGCACTTATGTACACTTTGCCACTGATGAAGCCAGTGTTACTGAGTGGGTGCTCGGCTTTGCGGGTGTGGCTGGCTTCCCACAGGTGCAGGACGTCATCGACTACACACATGTGGCCATCAAGGCACCCCCACGTCACCCAGGAATGTTCATATCTGGAGGAACCCTTCAATGCGCACCAGCCAGGGTCTCCAGAATGATCGTGGTATGCTGCACTTTGCACAACATAGCGCAGCAACGAGGACTGGAGCTGCTGGAGGAGCAAGGCATAGTGTGCAGAGCATCTTTGTAGGAGGAGGAGGCACAGGAGGAGGAGGAGAAACTTGAAGTAGACATGGTACCAGCAGCGGCGCACATTGCTGCCCGGGAGGCCCAGGATGGCCTCATAATGACATGATTTAGTTCGGTTGCACCAGTGCACCCATATGGCACCCAGGTGCTGAACCAACTTTCCCCCCATCACAAAGCAGTCCTAAAATGACCATTTGAAGGAATAGCCATGATTCAGAGAAATACACGATACTATGAACAGATTTCTAATATTATTAATAAAAGACATACTGGGTTTAAAAGACACAAGTCTCAGCAGAAAGGCTGTAAACAGAAACACAGGCTTCTGAGAAAAGATCAGTTGATAACAAAGTTGCAAACAAGCTTTGAAATGGGAATTAGTTAAATATTCTAAAACAATGAAAGATTGAAGCAAAGCATTGGTGGTTCCGAAAGGTCTACGGTTTGCAATGAACACAATTAGAGACACAGTTTAAAGTGTGAAAAACCAACACGATTGAAACAGAAATACAAACATTAAAAGAGGCATGTGCCTTTGAAAACATGACATCAAGTAAAGAAACAACTGCTGGTCAAATAGTTTTATGTTAAACTTGGAAAACAGGAACCATAAGATTAAATATGCAACCAATTGAGATAGCTAGAAAACAAGTAAACACACAGTTAAAGTGGTTTTGATTTACATATAGTAAAAACCATACCAACAAGACTTTGAAGATATAACTTCAATAGATGACACCAAGCAATTGCATTGTGTTTGTATTAAACTTGAAGCAGAACGGAGTCAAAATGTCTGCTAAAAAGCAATTAAGCCAATATTAAGAAATGAATGAAGAATCTTCGATAAGAAAGGCATCAAACAGAAACCATAGCTGTCATTGTTTTTATGATTACTTTTAGGTGTTCTAAAAACTGAGAAATAATTATGCATGCAATAGTTGAATTGATAGTAACATAGAAAGCATTCAAAGGAAGCATTCAAACAGAGGGATCAATAAAGACAATTAGCTAACATCAGCAGAGAACACCAAAGAAGAAACCAATGCCAAAAGGGTATAAAAATAAGACCTTTTTAACAGAAAGTCAGAATTCGCTGAACGGGCAGGGCAATTCTCAACTTTCCAGAGGCATCTCTGTAAGTTTTTAACTATGAGTCTCGGGTATATCAAAGTAATTGATTTTTGGTGGAGCTTCTGGATTTAGAAATAAGAAATAAGAAATGTTCTGGATTTAAAAAATAAGTAAGAAATATAAAGAAGTAAAGATTTGAGAATAAGGATCTCTGAGAAGAAAGAAATGTAAGCAAATTGTACTTTGAATTGTTAATGTTGCGACTGATTCAACAGATGTTAACTGAATGCCGGCTCTTAAATAAAACTATATATTTTTAGAATTGTCTCAAAGAGTAATTCTGTATAGACTCGCGAACCCATAAATTCTGTACACTCTCTTTTGTAAGGAGTTGCAGAAATCTGGGGGATATTCCTGACCCTTATAATATCCGGAAGGTTACAGTCTAGTTCAACGTATTAAAAGTACTATCCAGAGGACGGTAACATCTTTAGTCATTCCTTTCCTTTGGGGAGAGATAGCCTGAACCTTTAGACCCATTTAAGCGTCTTATGGAATTTGGCTATCTCTAACTTAAGTTGAGAGTGAACGTCTGGGGAATACGCCTGATCTGGGATGGCCCAAAAGGGCTAGGACTGTAATTAACCCTTCAACCATACCATCCCCATCACACATACCCATTGCTTGAGGTTAAGTAATGTCTTACCATTCACTTCAACTGACATGGCCACTTGCCAGGCACCAGGTAAAAATGGACAAGATGGGAAAGTGGTGCAAAGACATAATTTTATATGGCTCAAAAAGTAAACAGAAACTTAACAATCTAACATTTTGTAACACACCCATGTGCATACCATTGTGCATCTAGAATTCTTTAATCTTCCTCTTCCTATAGCTCCTACGCCATGCAACCCCCTGAGGCTTCAGTAGAGGCAGGCTGCTCACTTCCCTGTTCTGACTGCTGAGAGACTTTTGGCAGACGTCCTCTGAGTTTTGGAACCTATAAGGGCCCCACCAAAGACTCCTCCTCCTGACCTGGGCAGGGGCAGACTCAGACATCAGGACACGAGGCAGCATGTAAGGCTTTGACTGGGGTGGGGGTGGCAACGGGGGAGAAGTGGGAGTGCTTTGAGCAGAGCCCCCACTTCCATGTCCCCTCTCACCATCATCCCCCTCATGGCCCACGGCACTTCCCTGCTAGGAACGAGCTGGAGAGCACTTTGCTGCACATCAGTGGAGTGATGAACAGCCAGGTTTCTATCCATCCTAGATAAGGTGGCATTCAGAGTGTGCAAGCTGTTGGTCAGAGCAAGCATGCACTCGTTTGAATGCCGTGTTTGATGCTCCATGCAGGTGGCCACCCTTTCCATGGACGAACACATCATAGGCATGGCCTGCAACATCATGCCAGCCATGCTGGAGATGGACTCCTCCAGTCTCCCTGCAAGTGAGCACATCATGGCTGGAAATCCTGCCAGAGCCTCCTGTACTTTCTGTTGCTCCTCAAGAATCATCCGCTTTGTCGACGGCCCCTGAGATTTAGCATCTTTGTCCAGCTGAGCACTGCTTGGAGCGTCCTGCGCCCTCCAACAAGGACTCTCCACTGCTGTCCCTATCTCCACCATTTGCTCCTGCTTACATGTGATGTATGAAACACCAGGTGCCAACACTACTTTCTGACTTAGTGGACCCACCGACGTGTGTGTATCTGCGCTGGTGCTGGATGTGAATGAGTTGGCCCATCAAGTGTCCTCTGGCTGGATAGTCGGGGGGACACTTGATGGGCCTGTGGGAGAATAAAGACATGAATTAGAACTGTTATGATAAGAATGTTTTAAGTTACCATTATACACATGATCATATTTCACTGGCTACTGACATCAAGTCAAGATGAGTGACTTTTGTATGCCATGTGGCTGTGTGATATTTAATTCTGTCATCAGGTAGCTGGGAGATCCCTCTCTCTCCATCTCCCACCACCAGCAGCTCCACAACTCGGCTCAGCTCCAGGGCCTCCTCCTCTGCTGCAGTCAGCGTGGCTATGACTGGAGAGCCACCTCCGGTACTCTGCCTCTCCCAGCTGTTTTGTGCTCTCTTCTGCAAGGAGAGAAACAAGAGACCTTTGAGTGAGAGTCATGGAATGAGTGGAAGGGATGGATGGGCAACATCTGTAGAGGATGACTGTGAGGGAGAGACATGACATTGCATTAAGATGAGGGTGAGTGTCAGTGGTGGATGGTCAGATGGGGATGTGTGCAAGTGCAAAGACAGAGAGGGATGGGTGCACCTGCAAGGCAGGTTGGTGTGAGGAGTGATGTGCAGGAGTAGGCTCGGGAAGGCAGAGTGAGGGGGTTGGGGTGACATGCACATCAGGATGTAGGGCAATGTGGCATTGTACTCACCGTTCCTGACCTCATGAAGTCGTTAAAGCATTTTCTGCACTATATCCAGGTCCTGCCTACCACATTCCTGCTCCTCACTTCTTCCGCGATCTCCAGCCATGCCTTCTTTGTCTGGCCAACTGGCCTCTTTCTCCCATCAGCAGGGAACAGGATATTCCTGTGGGCCCTAACTCCTTGGAGTAAGATTTCCAAGGAGGCATCACCAAAACTCAGGCAGCTTTCTGTCTTCAAGCCTGCATTTTTCTGTTTAGAGCAGTACCAACTTTTTCCCAAAGAACCAACTCATTATTTCCACTCCAACAACCTGTCTTCCACCTCCACTAGCCTTCAACTGTCACTGTGCATTGCGCCTTTAAATAGCTCAGCTGAAGTCGAGTCATACGTGACGTCATCACGCCCGCTCTTGTAGAAACTAATGGAACTAAAAGCCGACAAATCTCTGGGACCTGATGGCCTACATCCTTGGGTTCTAAAAGAGGTGGCTGCTGAGATAGTGGGTGCATTGGTTTTGATCTTCCAAAACTCCCTAGATTCTAGAACGGTCCCAGCGGATTGTAAGGTAGCAAATGTAACACCGCTATTCTGACAGGGCTAGACAGACTGGATGCAGGGAGGATGTTTCCCCTGGCTGGGGGGTCTAGAACAAGGGGTCACAGTCTCAGGATACGGGGTAGGACATTTAGGACTGAGATGAGGAGACATTTCTTCACTCAGAGGGTGGTGAACCTGTGGAATTCTCTACCACAGAAGGCTGTGGAGGCTAAGTCACTGAATATATTTAAGAAGGAGATTTCTAGACACAAAAGGCATCAAGGGTTATGGGGAGAGAGCAGGAATATGGTATTGAGATAGATGATCAGCCATGATCATATTGAATGGCAGAGCAGGCTCGAAGGGCCGAATGGCCTACTCCTGCTCCTATTCTTCTATGTTTCAAGGAAGGAGGGAGAGAGAAAGCAGGGAACTACAGGCCAGTTAGCCTGACATCAGTCGTCGGGAAAATGCTGGAATCCATTGTTAAGGAAGTGGTATCAGGGCACTTCGAAAATCATAACATGATTCGGCAGAGTCAACATGGTTTTATGAAAGGGAAATCATGTTTGACAAATTTATTAGCATTTTTTTGAGGATGTAACTAGCAGGGTAGATAAAGGGGAACCAGTGGATGGGGTATATTTGGATTTCCAAAAGGCATTCAATAAGGTTATTACACAAGATTAGGGCTCATGGGGTTGGGGGTAATATAGTAGCATGGATAGAGGATTGGTTAACGGACAGAAAACAGAGAGTAGGGATAAACAGATCTTTATCAGGTTGGCAGGCTGTAACTAGTGGGGTGCCGCAAGGATCAGTGCTGGGGCCACAGATATTTACAATCTATATTAATGACCTAGATGAAGGGACCGAGTGTAATGTATCCATGTTTGCTGACAAAGCTATGTGGGACAGTAAGCTGTGAGAAGAACACAAAGGGCTGGATTTTGTCAGCCCTGAGGAGGCGGGTATGGAGGTGGGACTGCTGGTAAAGTTGCAGAATTTGGGGGCGGCTGGCAAACCCGCCCCCAACCCGCCCCCGCGCCCTCTTGCCAGGAGGCAGGAAGCCGTTCTGCCCCAGGTCCCGTCTCCTCGAGGCTGGAAAGGGATTAAAGCTTATTAATTGCCTGTTAAAAAGTAGTTAACAGGCAGAAAATAGGATTATCCCCATTTTTAGCTCCGAAGTGCAGGCTTCCCGACCTTGGGGAACCCCGCCAGGCTGTGGGAGACAAGGTGGTCTGCGGGGTAGAGGTGAGTGATGGGTGCAAGTGTGGAGTGGTAAGTATGTAAAGTGAGTGTTAAGTGTTATAAAATGCTCACTTATCTTTGTTTCTGCCTACAGCCTTCAGCAGCGGTGGATCTGGAGTCCCGACATCTTCATTGTAGATATCACAGACTGGCTGTTGGATCTTCCGAACCAACAGCCAGGTGATTTCTGCAAAGTTGAAAGGTTTGATGAGTCCTAAACACAAGGATTCATCAAACTACATAAAATGTCAGTGTTTGACAGCTTCACAAAGCTGTCAAACGATGACATTTCTTCTTTCAAAAGCTCTTGACAGATGGCACATCAGACGTTGACGTGCTCTGTCAGTGACTTCCCCCTAATTGGCCTGCTGAGCCCGCTGGGCGGGCTTAACAAGGTCAATCACGGGAAAATCCCGCTGGTTGGCCAGAAGCTGATGGAGGCGGGAGTGAAAGCCAGCAAGCAGCAGTCCCGCATCCAAAAGCTTCTCATTGAGAAAATCCAACCCAAAGAGTCTGCAAAGGGATATAGATAGACTGAGTGGGCAGTAAGGTGGCAGATGGAGTATAATGTAGGGAAGTGTGAGGTTATTCACCTTGGTGGGAAGAATAGAAAAACAGAATAATTTTTAAATGGTGAGAAGCTTTCAAATGTTGTTGTTCAGAGAGATTTGGGTGTCCTCGTGCAAGAAACACAGAAAGCTAGCACGCAGGTACAGCAAGCAATAAGCAAGGCAAATGGCATGTTGGCCTTTATTGCAAGGGGGTTGGAGTATAAAAGTAAGGAAGTCTTGCTACAATTGTACAGGGCCTTGGTGAGACCACATCTAGAGTTCTGTGCACAGTTTTGGTCTCCTTATCTAAGGAAGGATATACTTGTCTTGGAGGCAGTACAACGAAGATTCACTAGATTGATTCCTGGGACGAGAGGGCTGTCCTATGATGAGAGATTGTGTAGACTGGGCCTATACTCTCTGGAGTTTAGAAGAATGAGAGGTGATCTCATTGAAACATACAAGGTTCTGAAGGGGATTGACAGGGTAGATGCTGAGAGGTTGTTTCCCTTGGCTGGAGCGTCTAGAACTAGGGGGCAGGATAAGGGGTAGGCTATTTAAGACTGAGATGAGGAGGAATTTCTTCACTGAGGGTTGTGAATCTTTGGAATTCTCTGCTCCACAGGGCTGTGGATGCTGAGTCTTTGAGTATATTCAAGGCTGAGATAGATCGATTTTTGGACGCTAGGGGAATCAAGGGATATGGAGATTGGGCGGGGAAGTGGAGTTGAGGTCGATGATCAGCCATGATCTTATTGAATGGCGGAGCAGATTCGAGGGGCCATATGGCCTACTCCTGCTCCTATTTCTTATGTTCTTATGTTTTTATGTAATTGGTCAGGAAACCCTGAAGTCTGATTCAATTCCAGTGGCTTCTTTAAAAAGCCACTGCAAAATGCACCTCTGCAACCTCTGAGTTCCCGATGCGAACCATGCCACCGCCCCCCCCCCCCCCCCACCATTGCCAGCGTCTCCCTAGACTTGTTTAGTGTTTACCATGAAACCACATGGACCACAATAAAGCTTAAATCAATATTCCTATTCATTTGCTGACACCAACTAGTCTTGGTGTTCAGATTTAGGATTTAACCACCAATCAGGTAATAGAGCTAAGAACAACCCTGTCCAAACCTCCAAGACAAAGAAGTTCAAAGAGGACAAATCAGTGAATAAGAAATGTAAGCATAAATAAAAATGATTTGCCTGCCCTTTGTGCGCTGGACTGTTAAGTAGTTCATACAACCCTGTTATAGAGGCTAAAATAAAGTCAAAAATTAATTTCCTTGTGGCGCCAGGAGGAGGCAGCCATGAATCAACTGAGCGGCCTGCGGGTGGCGCTGTCCAGGGAGAGTATAAATACTTGGGCACGGGCCCAGCTTGCGCAGGACATTCTTAACAGGAACTAGTGAAGGACACAACTAGACCTCCATGTTGTAAAACAGTTTATTAAAGCTTTGTTTAACGCTTAGACCAAGTGCCTAGTAGTTTTCTTACGCCACAGGCCTCTTTTTTTCTTGAGTGGGTGAATTTATAACTGAAATCAAAACTCACCCGCTGAAAACCGCTCCCCAGATAAAATCTGATATATTTGGGCCTTCACATGCACAACTTCAGTGCAGGCCTTCCCGTGAGACATTCTAGTTCATAGCTAATAAATGCTAGTTGTATCTGTGCATTTATTGAGCCAGAATTGCAGTTTCCAGTGCTGTGACCCTGACTCCAGCCAAACATTTTTTTTTACAGTTTACTTTGTTCTCAGGATGTGGACATTCCTTTCAAGGCCATATTTATTGCCCATCCCTAGTTGCTCTCAGAAGATGCCGATGGGCCTTCCCTTGAATCACTGCAGTCGTTGTGGTGATGGTGCTCTGATAATGGAGTTATGTAAGGAATTCCAGGAATTTGACCCACGACAATGAAGGAATGATAATACATCTCCAAGTCAGGATGGCATGTGACTTGGAGAGGAACTTGGAGGTAATGGTGCTCTTATGATATTACTGCTCTTGCCTTTCTTGGTGGTAGGGGTTGCAGGAGAGGGAGGTGCTGTCAAAGTAACCTTTGCAAGTTGATGCAGTGCATCCTGTAGATCATACATAGTACTGGTGCGTTGGTAATGGAGGAGGTAGATTTTGAGTCTAGTGGCAGTGGCACTGATCAAGGCGACTGCTTTTTCCTGCACGATGTTGCATTTCTGGAGTGTTGTTGCGGCAGCACCCATCCAGGCAAGTGGTGAGTATTCTATCACACTCATGACTTGTGCCTTGTAGCGTCAGGAGGTGAGCCATTCATCACAGAATACACAGCCTCAGCCTTGTAGCCATAGTGTTGGTATGGTCAGTCCAGTTAAGTGTCTTCTCAATAGTGACCCTCAAGATGTTGATGGTGGGGGACCTAGCAATGGTGATGCCTTTGAAGGTCAGGGTGAGGTCAGGAGACAAGTGATTCTGGCAGAACCCAAACTCAGCATCAGTGAACAGGTTATTGGTGCATAGTTGTTGTTTGATGGCAGTATTGATGATTCCTTGCATCACTTTTCTGGTGATAGTGAGGAGGCTGATAAGATGGCAATTGACTAGGTTAGATTCTTCCAGCTTTTTGCTATAGGACATACCTGTGCAATTTTCCACATTATTGGGTCTATGCCAGTGTTGTAGCTGCACTGGAACAGTTCAGGAAATGGTAAACTGAAACAGAAAGATAAACAAAGGGAGAGAACGAAAGGTGATAGGGAAAAACAGCAATATTGGAAAAATAAAGATGAAAAGAATTACAGACTAGGTCAGTGAAGCCGAAAAGAACAAACTCAATTACAGGAGAATGGAAAGAAAAACTTATCGGAACAAACAACATTATAAATGATAAACTGATGAATAGATGAGAGAATAACTAAATTAAAACAATAGGGAAAAGACTGAAAAAGTACAAATTATATTAATATTTGTAGATATGTTGTCAAAATATACACAGGGCAGTCTGAACGAAAACATACTTGATATGAAGACACTATTCATCCTTATACAGATTGTCAAAGACATATTTTTGTAAACTTCAATGATATGGAGCACTTGACCTGTGTAACATTTCTAGGCAAATTGAATACTAATCGATGGGGATTCCACTGGGTTGCTAAATACTGAAGCCAATTTTATTATAAAATGTTACACTTTAAAAAGACTTCCTGGTCCACACCATAGCCTGGCCTTTGCTGATGCCATACTATAACTGGCCACCAGGAGGTCCCTATACACAGTCCAGGGTGATCCTATGTTTGGCTTGCCCTCCATCCCTGTGTCCTTTATTTGGCACTTCCTCATGATAGCACAGCCGAGGTTGGGAACTCATTCTGTCGAGAATTGTGGGTACAAGTTCACATTCCATAATTTTTTTCCCTCACTGTACATTGGAACTCGAACATATTGCATCACCACAACACTGTCATTTGTGATTTCATTTTAACATAATGAGAAATGGCAAAGTTGCACTAGAAAGGTTATTTAATATTCTTCTGATGGGAGTGAAACTGGATAAATTTCCGATGAAAATATAAATCACACTGCTGTTATAAATTGTTTCTTACGCTGAGCCAAGGCTTCATCTGCTTCATCTCGCAAGGTTGCAGCAAACGGTCTCTCGTGTTGATCCACCATTAGGCCCTTCTTAATGAGATTATCCACCAAAATGTGGCACGATGCGGGGATCTCAAAATATGGCGGACTCTCTTCTACAATCTACAAAGGAAAGAATTTATATTTTTATGATGGTGAAAACCCAATGTCACATTTTGTAGTATAGAAACAACACTGAAATGACCATAGAGGAAGATGCAAATAAACAGCTGATTTAAAACCCTCAAATGAAACAGAAGCAGTTGATTAAAAACATATTCAGACATCAGATTTATTACAAAGGGGCTGACAATCCTGTTTTAATAAAAATGGAAACAAAGGCAATTTTTTTCACCAATTTCAATAAAACAGCAATGAAATTGCAGGAATGTTCAATTTTCACATATGCTTTTTGGATGATTTTATCCCCACCTGTACTGGTGGGAACCAGGTGGGGAGGTGCAGTTAAAATTGCCAGAACCCACCAGAAACCTGCCAGGAACTCACTGTTCTGAATTTTACCTGCTCTACTGATGAGACAGCTAGAGCACAGCCTGGATAGCAAATGCGGGTAAATTGGGTTGAGGTACAGACCAGGCATGATCTAATTGAATGGCGGAATAGCCTTGAAGGGTTGAATGGCCTAATCCTAGGGCCTATACTTTAGGGTGAATGTTTTTGTGCTTATAAAATAATAGAGAAAGCAACAGCTTTCCAATTTTGGTACCCATCATCATCAAGTACTGCCAGGTCAGAGTGAAACTTTCTCTACTCTGTCTCAACAATGCTTGACCCTATCCTCAGTTATTTCTGAATGTCCCATATCAGCCATCCTTATGGCCTTTTAAAAGCAGTTACCAATTAGAGCCAAATTATGGATAGTTGTTTGATTCACACTCACCAGGAACTGGGTTGAGATTGAGACTGCTTCAAACTCATTTCATCTTATGACCCTTACATCCAGCAGAGAGAGAACTCTTTCATCCTGTCAGTTTAGCATAATTCAGATCCAGATTCCAGAGATGAAAGCACAGTAGTAACAGCCAGTCTTCAAAATGGCACATGTTCAACATTTACAACCAACAGATCAGATCAAAGCTCTGCAGTCCTGCCACATCCAGTCGTGAATGGTGGTGGACCATTAAACAAGTAACGGGAGGAGGAGGCTCCATAAACATCCTCATTCTCAATGATGGAGGAGCCCAGCACGTGAGTGCAAAAGATAAAGCTGAAGCTTTTGCAACTATCTTCAGCCAGAAGTGCCGAGTGAGTGATCCATCTCGGCCTCTTCCTGAGGTCCCCACCATCGCAGAAGCCAGTCTTCAGCCAATTCGATTCACACCACGTGATATCAAGAAACGGCTGAGCGCACTGAATACAGCAAAGACTATGGGCCCCGACAACATCCTGGCTGTAATGCGGAAGACTTGTGCTCCAGAACTAGCTGCGCCTCTAGCCAAGCTGTTCCAGTTCAGTTACAACACTGGTATCTACCTGACAATGTGGAAAACTGCACAGGTATGTCCTGTCAACAAAAAGCAGGACAAATCCAATCTGGTCAATTACCACCTCATCAGTCTACTCTCAATCATTAGCAAAGTGATGTTGGTGCCGTCAGTGTTATCAAGTGGCACTTACTCACCAATAACCTGCTCACCGAGGCTCAGTTTGGGTTTCACCAGGGCCACTTGGCTCCAGACCTCATTGTCCAAACATGGACAAAAGAGCTGAATTCCAGAGGTGAGGTGAGAGTGACTGCCCTTGACATCAAGGCAGCATTTGACAGTGTGGTATCAAGGAACCCTAGTAAAATTGAAGTCAATGGGAATCAGGGGGAAAACTCTCCACTGGCTGGAGTCATACTTAGCACAAAGGAAGATGGCTGTGGTTATTGGAGGCCAATCATCTCAGTCCCAGGATATCACTGCAGCAGTTCCTCAGGGCAGTGTCCTAGGCCCAACCATCTTCAGCTGCTTCATCAATGACCGTCCCTCCATCATAAGGTCAGAAGTGAGGATGTTCGTTGATGATTACACAGTGCTCAGTTCCATTTGCAACCCCTCAGATAATGAAGCAGTCCATGCTTGCATGACCTGCATGACATTCAGGCTTGGGCTGATAAGTGGCAAGTAACATTCGTGACACACAAGTGCCAGGCAATGACTATCTCCTACAAGAGAGATTCTAACCACTGCCCCTTGACATTCAACGGTATTACCATTGCCGAATCCCCCATCAACATCCTGGGGGATTACCATTGACGAGAAACTTAACTGGACCAGCCACATAAATACTGTGGTGACAAGAGCAGTTCTGAGGCTGCATATTCTGTGGCGAGTGTCTCACCTCCTGACTCCCCAAAGCCTTTCCACCAGCTACAAGGCACAAGTCAGGAGTGTGATGGAATACTCTCCACTTGACTGGATGAGTGCAGCTCCAACAACACTCAAGAATCCCGACACCACCCAGGACAAAGCAGCCCGCTTGATTGGCACCCCATCCACCACCTTAAACATTCACTCCCTCCACCACTGGCTGCAGTGTGTACCATCTACAAGATGCACTGCAGCAACTCTCCAAGGCTTCTTCAACAGCACCTCCCAAACCTGTGACCTTTACCATCTAGAAGGACAAGGGCAGCATGTGCATGGGGACACCACTACCTCCAAGTTCTTCTCCAAGTCACACACCATCCTGACCTGGAAGTATATCGCCATTCCTTCATCATTGCTGGGTCAAAATCCTGGAACTCCCTCCCTAACAGCACTGTGGGAGTACCTTCACCACATGGACTGCAGCAGTTCAAGAAGGTGGCTCACCACCACCTTCTCAAGGGGAATTAGGGATGGGTAATAAATACTGGCCTTGCCAGCGACGTTCACATCACAGGAACGGATAAAAAAAATGACTAAACACTTTCACATACATATGGAGAATTGATTGTTTGCTCATGAGGCTTTTACATTTAATAAAAGTTTCAAATTCTTTTTCATATACTTACCATCATTCATTGTACTTACCACCTTATATAAAACTTGTATATCACCAAACTTCTTCAGCCATGGTTGCCTTCCATTAATCATGTGTAGAAGGGTACAGGTAGCACTCCAAACGTCAGCTCTCCAGTCATGGCCAGCACTCTGAGCTACTTCTGGAGCCATATGTGTCTGCGTTCCTACTGGAGTTTCTCCTGAAGAAATAAACATGGATCATATTTTACATTAAGACTTCAAAGATTTTTACGCTTTCAGTTGTGGATTTCACTGGGTGCCGAACCAAAGTGTCTAAGAAAGCAATCATTTTATGTAGCAGGGATAAAGTACACAGTAGGATTCGGTCTATGCTGTATTTTGAAATCTCAGATTTTTCTTGATCAGCATTCAGGGCCAAATAGACCACTGATTGCAACTAATTTGATGAGTGACTAATGGATCAGCCACTATCATCAGCTCTTTGCTGACAGTCTGACTCAAAATATTGACTTTCCATGCCACTGAAGGGAGAGAATAGTGTATTTTCTCTTCTACCAGACAGGGAAATTTAAAAATGACATGTTTTATGATCTGGGATGCTAGTAACTTTCAAAAGGGGTACGGTAGCATAGTGGTTATGTTACTAGACCAGTAATCCAAAGACCTGAACTAATGATCCGGAGACATGTGTTCAAATCCCACCATAGCAGCTGGGAAATTTAAATTCAATTAATTAAATATATCTGGAATAAAAAGCTAGTATCAGTAATGGTGACCATGTAACTACTGGATTGTTGTAAAAACCCATCTGCCATCCTTACCTGGTCTGACCTATATGTGACTCCAGACCTACAGCAATGTGGTTGACTCTTAACTACCCTATGAAATGCCCTAACAAACCACTCAGTTGTATCAAAACTGCTAGGAAAAACAATAAAAATAAAACTGGATGTCATCGATCTAGGCACTGGTTTCGGACACAGCAAAGGCCCACCCAACCCAGTCAACCCTGCAAAGTCCTCCTCACTAACATCTGGGGACTTGCCACAAACTCCATTCCCTAGCCGCCAACTTCATCCTATGTCCTAACTTGCACCAAGCTCCTGTGCTTGCTGACTTACATTGACTCCCGGTTAAGCAAGCTTAGATTTTAAAATTCTCATCCATATTTTCAATGGTCTGCACAGAACGTAGTGCTTCTAAATGGAATGTTAAAGTTTGGAACTTGGAGAGAGTGGGAATTCCGTGCAGAGGGGGAAGGAGGTGCTGCTTTTTGCCTCCAATACTTGTAGTGCTTTGTGTTATAGGCAAATATTTAATTTACTCTACCTATACCTAGATCTAGTAATTTGTTAAAAAACTAAACTATAAGCTAAATAATTAAATACATGAACTTTAATTAATTAAATAAATAAAACAAGTTATTATAGAGATGCCAGTGCAGGTAGTGTGGGAGTTTGCGGAGAGCCTTGCGATTCCGGACGACCACGTCTGCAGTAAGTGTTTGCATCTCGAGGAACTTCAGCTCAGAGTTGTTGAGTTGGAGTCCAAGGTGCAGACATTGCGGTGCATCAGGGAGGGGGAGAGTTACCTGGACACCTTGATCCAGGAGCAATCACACCCCTTTGGTTAGGTATTGGTACAGATCTGATTAGTGGTCAGGGACAGGAGGGTGTGACTGTGACTCGGGCAGGTAAGGGAACCCCATGTGCAGTGCTGGAGGAGCCTCAGCCTTTGCCCTTATCCAACAGGTACAAGGTTTTTGCTGCCTGTGTGGATGAGGGCAAAGTCTGCAGGGTGGATGACCACAGCACCATAGTATAGGAGGCCATTCAAGTGGGAGGAGTGAAAGGGAATATTGTAGTGGTGGGGGACAGTATAGCCAGGGGGATAGATGCTGTTCTCTGCAGCCACGACCAGCAGCTCCAAAGGCTGTGTTGCCTGCCCGGTGACAGGGTTGAGGATATCTTCTCACAGCTGGAGAAGAATTTGGAGTGGGAGAGGGAGGATCCAGTTGTCATGATCCACGTAGGAACCAACGACATAGGTAGAACTAAGAATGAGATTCTGCTGAGAGAGTCTGAGGAGCTAGAGTCCAAATTAAAACGCAGAACCTCAAAGGTAATAATCTCTGTATTGTTACCTGAGCCACGCGCAAACTGACATAGGGACAAGCAGATCAGAGAGTTAAATGCATGGCTCAAAGAATGGTGTGTTCAATTCATGGGGCACTGGCCCCAGTACTGGGGAAAGAGGGAGCTGTTCCATTAGGATGGGCTCCACTGGCTGGGACCAGTGTCCTGGTGAATCGAATAACTGGGGCTATAGATAGGGCTTTAAACTAAAAAGGGGGGAGGGGTCAGGTGAGGGGAAATTTAGCAATCTAAAGAGAAACGTCAAGGCAATGGAGCAGTGTAGCATTTTGGGTAAAGATAAGCAGAGTGTGACAGGAAGGGACAGATGTTTTACAGTAATAGTGCATCAGCAAATAAGGTGAAAGCAGAGAATAATGGTAAAAAAGTTAAAAGCTTTCTAAAAGCTTCCCCACCACCTGACTGGCTGAATTTATCCTTACACCCTTTTTTGAACAAGCGTGTAACATTTGCAATTCGCCAGTCCTCTGGCATCATCCCGTATCTAAGAAGGATTGGAAGATTATGGCCAGTACCTCCCAATTTTCACCTTTATTTCCCTCAGCATCCTAGGATGCATCCCATCCAGCTCTGGTGACTTTCTACTTTAAGTACAGCCAGGATTTCTACTACCTCCTCTTTATCAATTTTTAGCCCATCCAGTATTTCAACTACCTCCTCTTTCACTATGACTTTGGCAGCATCTTCCTCCTTGGTAAAGACAGAAACAAAGGCCCCGATTTTCCCGAAGGTGCGGGGAATTGTCGGGTTCCGACCTGAATCTAAATGGGGTCAGCCAGGTGCACGCAATTTTCGCTCAATTGGCCAATTTATTTCCAGCGTGTGGGCACCCTGGCTAATTGTCCATTTCCAGTCCGAAAGCCCCACAGTATGATGTTATCATTCGTGGTGCTTTTAAAGTGTCCAGCAAGCTTTTCAACCTCTGCAGGCTTCCCAACCAGTCTTGCAGAATGGCAAAGGAGCCTACACCAGCTGCTGCCAGCGGCAGAGGCCGAGCTGCTGCCAAATTTGACGAGACATCACTCCAGACATTGGTGGATGGGGTAAGGGCCCACAGGGAGGTCCTCTTCCCTAGCTCAGGGAGGAAGAGGCCTCCCAAAGAGACCAGGGCAGCATGGATGGAGGTGGCTGCAGAGGTCAACTCTCGGAGTCACCCGACGGACCTGGATCCAGTGCAGGAAGCGCTTCCATGACCTTCACCGTACAGGAAAAGTAAGTATGAAGTTTCCATCACCCTCAACCTGATCCCCATTGCCTTTCCCCAACAGCACTCAGCTTCAGCACTCTCTTCCTCCACATCCCACTTCACAGTCACATCCATGCACCCTTACCCATTCCCTCTCTCTCTATGCTCACATTAACAGAACTATTCCACCATGCAGCCCTCACACTGCCTCTCACTCTGTTGCTTGGAACACAACTGACAACACATAGGGAGAGCCCTTGGTCTTGCAGCCTCACACCATCTTTGTCTCATTCTTAAGTATCTATGCTGTGCAATCTCTACACTCACTCCTGCACTCTCACTCAAACTCCACTTGTCTCCCTCATTGCAGAAAAGAGAGCTCACAATAGGCGAGAGCGTTCAAGGACTGGAGGAGGACAACCCTCAATCGCCCACCTGAGCCCCTGGGAGGAAGCAGTGATGGAGATTGCTGGGGGTGATGTGCCTGTGGAGGCTGGGGCAGGAGAGACAGGAGCAAGCCCGCAAGCTGGTGACAAAATAGTTTCCCATCTCTCTCATTGACATAGCATGAGTCGCTGATATGATTCTGAAGCTGCATCATTTGGACTTATGAGCATATGCCAAATCCAATGTGCAAGTAGCCTTGGCATCACATCTCTAACTTTTCCCTTTACTCCCCCACAGGACCATCCGGAACCCCCGTCCCCACTGCCGAGGAGGAAGAGGCTTTGCAGCCAGACTCCTCAGAGGAAGCTCCAGCCTCTGAGGGCGCAGCGTCAGCAGACGTAAGCGCACCCAGCACCAGCACAGACACTCACACCTCGGGGGGGCCTTCGGGACATAGAGTAGTGTTGTCACCTGGTGTTTCACAGCTCACAAGTGAGCATCAGCAGATTGTGGAGACAGGGACAGCAGTGGAGAGTCCTCATCGGAGGGCGCAGGCCTCTGCCAGCTCAGCTCAGCTGCATGTCGACCCTATGCCTCTGGGTCCATCCGCAAGAGAGGAGGTGATGGATCTCCATATACAGATGCAGGAGTCTCTGGCAGATTTTGTCTCCAGGGTCGCTGCAAGTGTGGAGCATATGGAGGAGTCCATGGCGAGCATGAGCACAGCCTTATTGGAGTCATTGGCGCATGAAAGCATCACCACGGGAAGGATGGCTACCTCCGTGGTAAGGCTGGCTACCGCCGAGGAGAGGAGGGCTGCAGCTGAGGAGAGGAGGGTTCCGGCCAAGGAGAGGAGGGCTGTGGCCGAGGAGAGGAGGGCTGCAGCTGAGGAGAGGAGGGCTACGGCCATGGAGGAGCTTAGTTGCCAGGTTATCGAAAACATGGTGAGTGCTCAGGATAGAATGACATCTCTTGAGGAGTGATGGGCATCTATTGAGCACCGAAACCAGACCTTCATGAAAGTCCCTCTGAGCAGGACTTCCAGTGCAGAGACGGGTCCCCATGGCCCCCCTGATGTGCAGCAAGGTGCTCTCCAGCCACTTGCAGGCACTGAGGGGGAGCTGACCCATGAGAGGAAGGTTGTTGGCACACCTCAGGGAAGTGGGGGCTCCTCTCCACGCGCTCTCACTTCCATGCCACTTCAGAGCCCTTGGTCAGAGCCCCGCCGGAGTCCACACCCAAGTGAGATAGGAGTCTCAACCCATGCACAGCCGCAGGAGCAGCAGACTGCTGGCGAGCCTTGACAAAAACTCCTGGATTGTGATGGGGTGCCCTAAGGGCCACATGTGTGCAGTCAATGATGCCCTGCACCCTTGGAAAGTCTGCCAGCTGAGCTAATCCACGCGCTCGCGCCCTCACACTTGCGCGATCCCGGGTGAAATGGATGTGATTGTGTGCGAGGGCAAAGAGACCATCGGTGACCTGTTTGATGCAAGTGTGTGCAGCCGCCTGGGAGATTCCGCTGATGTCTGCTGCTGATCCCTGGAAGGAGCCTGAGGCATAAAAGTTGAGTGCGGTGGTGACTTTGATGGCAACTGGTAAGGAGTGTCGACCTGGTGCTCTGGTCTCCAGATCTTGCTGTAGCATTGCGCAGATGTCAGTCACTACCTCTCGCGAAAGTCGGAGCCGCCTTTGGCACTGCTGCTCAGTCATGTTGAGGTAGCTCACCCTGTGTCTGTAGACCCTGTTGGGGGGTATCTCCTGCGCCGACAGCCTTCCATGCGCTGGCCCTTTCTGGCCTGTGCTGCCTCAGGTGGCTGAGCCGCAGCCTGCCGCTCCTGCTGGTGCTGCTGTTGTTGCTGGATCTGCTGTTGTTGCTGGATCTGCTGCAGCCTCCTCTGCTGTTGGAGATCCTCTAATGCCAAGAAGGGAAGGAACAAAAGGCCTCCCATGCTTCTGGCAGATGCCGCCGATGAGGAGGTGCTGAGTTAGGGTGCTGAGAGGGGCTTCCCAGGAGCTCACACTGGAGAAGTGTGTGAGGCACCAACCTTCCACAGCTGTGCCTAAGCCTTCAACAAGTTGCCCCAAGCCTTCAGCAACAAGGTCCTGCAGCCTACAAATGCTGGCTGATTAAATCTCTTCAGTCCTGATTGACCTGCAGCTGAAAGCAAGCAAGCCGACATTGTTCACGCCAGGTTTCATCAGCGGTGTTCCCACCTGGCGTGTTTTACGTGGGGAAAGGCTGAAAATTCCAAGGGCCCCTGAAAATAGGATTAAACATGCCAATTATTGGTCATTAGGCTCCCGCCGACCATTCCCGCCTGCGGCGGGCGGGACTGATTCGGGTCACGCTGAAACACGGGGGCGAAAGTCGGGTGGGGCAGGGAATCGGGCGGGGGGGTCGCGACCCCCTATTTCTGCGATTTTCAGCCCCCGCCCGCCTGAAACCCCGCCTGACGGCTCCAGGAAAATCGAGGCCAAAATAATCATTTAGTACCTCAGCCATGCCCTCTGCCTCCATGCATAGGTCTCCTTTTTCATCCCTAATCGGCCCCACCCCTCCTCTTACTACCCATTTACTATTTATATGCCTACAGAAGTCTTTTGGATTCCCTTCTACGTTAGCTGCCAATATATTCTCATACTCTCTCTTTGCCGCTCTTCATCCTGGTTCTCACTTGTATTCTCAACCTGACATCAAAGCAAATTGTACAATCATACCTTTTGTCATTTAATCACTCCTGCCTTCCACCCTGCCCCTACACTTGTGTAACGTCTGTTACATCTCTAATTTTTTCCAGTTCTGATGAAAGGTCATCGACCTGAAACATTAACTCTGTTTCTCTCCCCACAGATGCTGTCTGACCTGCTGAGTATTTCCAGCATTTTCTGTTTTAATTTCAGAAATCCTTCCCCCTCTCTGCCCTTTACACTATTACTATCCCAGTCTATATGAGGATAATTGAAGTCCCCCATTATCACTACTCTATGGTTCTTGCACCTCTGTAATTTCCCTGCAAATTTGCTCCTCTATAACCTTCCCACTAGTTGGCAGCCTCTAGAATACACCTAGTCATGTAATGGCACCTCTATTGTATATTAACTCTAACCAAATAGTTTCTGTCCTTGACCCTTCCAGGATATCCTGCCTCTCCAGCACTGTAATATTCTCCTTAATCAATACTGCCACCCCACTTCCTTTCTTTCCTTCCCTATCTTTCCTGAACACCTTATATCCAGGAATATTTAGAACCCAATCCTGCCCCTTTTTGAGCCAGGTCTCCGTTATTGCCACGACATCATATTCCCATGTGGCTATATGCGCCTGCAGCTCACCAACCTTATTTACCACACTTCGTGCATTTACACACATGCACGAAGCTAGCCGACAACCACGACGTGCGTGGATTCTTTAGCGCAGTCAAGACCACCTACGGCCCAAGCACCCAAGGCCCTTCCCCACTGGGGGCCAAGAATGGAGAGGTACTCATCAAGGACAGGGAAGCAGTCAGTGCCCGCTGGAAGGAGCACTTCGAAGATCTCCTTAACCACGACTCTGTCTTCGACACGAGTGTCCTCAACTCCATCCCACAGCATGCTACCTGCCACCATCTCAGCACAACCCCAGCCCGGCATGAGGTTGAAAAAGCCATCCGACAATTGAAGAACAACAAGGCCTCAGGAGCAGATGGAATCCCCGCCAAGGCACTAAAGCATGGTGGAGAAGCACTACTGGCGTGAATTCATGAACTAATTTCTCTTATCTGGAAGGAGGAGAGCATGCCAGTGGATCTCAGAGATGCCGTAATTGTGACCATCTTCAAGAAAGGTGACAAGCCCGATTGCGGTAATTACAGAGGAGTTTCCCTGCTATCTTCCACAGGGAAAGTCATCGCAAGAATCCTCCTCAATCGCCTTCTCCCAGAGTCGCAATGCGGATTCCGCCACTAAGGGGCACAATGGACATGATCTTCACCGCACGTCAATTACAAGAGAAACGCAGGGAACAGCACCAACCACTGTGCATGGCCTTCTTTGATCTCACAAAGGCCTTCGACACTGTCAACCATGAGGGATTATGGAGTGTCCTCCTGAAATTCGGCTGCCCTCAAAAGTTTGTCACTATCCTCCGCCTGCTTCACGACGACATGCAAGCTGTGATCCTTGTTAAGTATGTGTATTGTATTGAACAATTAACACAAAGACTTAAACGTATAACTCAAACAGGTCTTTACTGGTTGGAGGTAGGGACTATACATAAGTCTTTACTTCATGCCCACAGGCGGGAACTGAGGGGAGATCAGTACCCACAGTACTATTTATACCCCTATGGCCAGGAGTGGTACTGCGTATCACTACGCCCAACAAGTAGTGCAGTCCTGTCCATAGGTTCAAAGTAGCACACATATTACATACACAACATTCCTCCCTTCCTAGCTTTACAGTCATCTCCCCATTTAACATAACGTAATAACATATATACATATATAACTTCAGGTTTACATAACAGAATAACATAGATACATAGATAACTTCATGTCAAAACAGATCACAGATTCAGTCTCTGCGGAAAACAGTTCACAGATTCAATCTCTGTGGTGGAGTCGGTTCACGTTGCTGGAGTGACTCATTCAATAGTCCTTCCATGGATTTAACAGTTTGAACTTCCGAACTGAATTGGCTCCGTTCGGAGGGACCACGTGTGTGATCTGGTAGAGGTAATAATGGTTCAGATGGGTCATCTTCTGTTTCGACTTTTCCTTTTCTGCTTCTTGGAGACTCTCTGGGCTCCACTGTCAGCTGCCAGCTGCATGCGCAGTTCCTCCTTCTCTCCCTCCTTTTTCCGTAGTAGAGCCACCTTCTCCCGATGTTCCGTAGACTTTCGGTGCTCCTCCATGATTTCTGTATGGTGGGAGTCGAAGTTACAAGTTGGGCAGGACAGGACATAGTAATATTCGGTGTCGTCCTGATCTAGGCCAGCGAGAGGGTCTTCTATTTCCTCCATACCCAGCTGGGCGTTAGCCAGCTTTTGTTCCAAGTCCAGACATCTTTCCTGAAGAGACTTCTTCATGCGTACCTCTTCATCCAGCTTTTTCTGGGCTTTCAGCAAGTCGTTTACTAATGACCTCATTTGAGATTTTACTACTTCAACTTCTTTTGGAGATTGATTGATCGGACTATTCAATCCCTCTACCGGAGCAGCTGTTTCAGCGGTCTGTTGTTCTACGTTGACGTGAGTCAGCGTACTTTTGGCATCCAAGGGCTGCTCTGTTGCAGTCATCTCAGTCTGTGTTGCCACCTCAGCTCTTCCAATAACCTTTGAGAGCTCCGAACCCCTTTCGTTTGAATATTGAAGTTCGTGTTCAAGTTTTTCCCATTTCAGAGTCCTGTCCTTCAGCATATGCAGGAGTTGGCTGACCGTTAACTCCTCTGACATCAGACGTTTTGTGTGCTCCTGCTCCATTTTCTCCATCAGCTGCTTCTGTTGTCTTTCCAGATTCTCCAACTCTATATCAAAGAACTCTTTCGTTGCATTCAACTCTTGCTCACAACGGCGAAGCATTTGTTCTAATTGCTGTTGTAGTTTGAAATGGAGTTGAGTTCGAGCCCGGTGTCCCTCAGAAATGGGCACATCAGTAGACTTGCCAGACTCAGAATCCACAGTTAAACTATGTTGTTGTTGCTCAGTGGAATTCTGTGCTGAAACTTTGTCTTTTGCACCTGAGTTGGGCTTACCATCATCCGTTCCAGAGTCTGGGCCGACTATCTTCACCGAGTTCTCACTCGTTATTGTTTGTAGGAAATGCCAGTCCATATTCATTTTCCTAATCCACTCCCGTCCTAGTAGTGGAGAACCTCCTTCAGATATCACATATAAGTCCATTATTTGACTGTCTTCGCCCTTGTGGACCACTGCAACCTCTATTTTCCCGATGGGGTACACTCTTTGCCCCGTGTATGTTTTCAATATAATCCCCGTATCCTGTAGGGGAATATGTTGGAATAACTTTCCGTAATCTTTCTTATTTATGACCGTCAATGCCGATCCAGTGTCCAATTCCAGTTTTACTTGGACTCCTTCTATCTGAAGAGTGACCCAAATTGTCTGGAGGTCTGCACCCTCACCAGCGTTGAGTACTCTTAAGCTAGCCAGTTCATTACAGCTTAAGCTAGCCAGTTCATTACTGCTAGCGTCTGAATCGGACTCCTGTTCGGTCACCTTGTGTACCTTTGCGTATTTTCCTTGCGGTGACTTCTTGTTGCTGGTCTTCTTCCCTGACCTGCATACTCTAGCTATATGTCCAAGCCTACCACAAGTTCTACATTCTTGGTTTTTAAACTAACACTGGTTCTGATCATGCGTTGTCTTTCCACAACGATAACATTTGCCAGAACTCACACCCAATTTGTGTGCACTGAGCTCCGGTGACCGTAGCTGCATTACTGCCGTGCCTCTCGCTGCGGCTTCATGTGCTGCTGCCATAGTGACCGCCTTCTCAAGCGTCAGCTCATTCTCCTCTAGCAGTCGCTTTTGTGTATCCTGTTTAAATAAACCACACACAAATTTGTCTCGAAGTGCCTCTGTCAGTCCCGTTCCAAACTGGCAATATTTCGCTAATTTACGCAATTCCAGCAAATAATCAGCATTGCTTTCATGCTGTAGCTGCCTTCTGTCGTAAAATTTAAATCGTTCCGCTAGCATCAGCGGCGTGGGGTTTAGATGATCTTTCAGGACAGTAACAATCTCATCGAACGTCTTATCCGCCGGTTCATCTGGTGATAACGGGTGTTTCAATTGCCCGTATGTCTTCGCACCCATTAAATTTAATAATGTTAGAGCTTTATCTTGGTCACGAATTTTATTGGCCTTACAATAATTTTTTACTCTTTCAACATATATGGCCCAATCTTCGAGGTCACTATCAAAGGTGCTAATATTCCCGTGTTTAGGCATTGTAGATTTGCAATTTCTCAGATTTTCTTTTCTTTACTTGTTATCAAAGATGGCGGCTTCCCGCTCTTGCCGTCGTCCTCCGCCCACAAAATGGCGGTTTTCCCGCGCTTGGCGGTCTTCACCCGTCCCCCGACGCCGTCTCCCTTCAGCCCCCGAGTGCGGCCCTTATCTTCGCCGCGATCGCCCGAGTGCGGCCCTTATCAGCGGATGCGATCGCTGGATCGCGAAGCGGCTCTCGGCTCTTATCAGGAGATGCGATCGCTCTGTTGAAACGCCTCCCGCTCGAAGCGGCTCTCGCGCCCTATTCCTCCAGCTCCCCCAGCCCCGTTCGTGCGGCCAACGCGGTCGACTGCCTGTCGCGTCGCTGCCCGGCTCAGACAACGGCTTACCCACCACCAAGCTGGAGAAGAAGCTGACGGTCGCCGATGGAGGCTCCGAGGTCAGGATGTCTTCCAGTGGGGTGGAGAGGGTGGAAACCTCTCTGCAACGTCCTGGCTGTGGACGAAGCTGCCGTGGAGTGACTGCCGCAGGGTCCGAATCAGACTCGTCGCCAGTGTTAAGTATGTGTATTGTATTGAACAATTAACACAAAGACTTAAACGTATAACTCAAACAGGTCTTTACTGGTTGGAGGTAGGGACTATACATAGGTCTTTACTTCATGCCCACAGGCGGGAACTGAGGGGAGATCAGTACCCACAGTACTATTTATACCCCTATGGCCAGGAGTGGTACTGCGTATCACTACGCCCAACAAGTAGTGCAGTCCTGTCCATAGGTTCAAAGTAGCACACATATTACATACACAACAATCCTGACCAATGGTTCCACCACAGACCCAATTCACGTAAGAACCAGGGTCAAGCAAGGCTGTGTCATCGCACCAACGCTCTTCTCAATCTTCCTTGCTTCAATGCTCCATCTCACCCCCAGTAAGCTCCCCACTGGAGTGGAGCTAATTTACAGAACAAACGGGAAACTGTTCAACCTCCGTCGCCTCCAGTCCAGATCCAAGGTCGTCCCATCCTCTGTCGTCGAATTACAGTATGCAGACGATGCTTGTGTCTGCGCTCACTCGGAGATCGAACTCCAAACCATCGTAAACACCTTCACCGAAGCATACGAGAGCATGGGCCTTACACTAAACATCCGTAGTCCTCTACCAACCTGCCCCTGCCACACAGTGCTGCCCCCCAATTATCAAAATCCATGACAAGGCCTTGGACAACATGGACCACTTTCCATACCTCGGGAGCCTACTGTCAACAAAGGCAGGCGTCGACGATGAAGTCCAACACCACCTTCAGTGTGCCAGTGCAGCATTCGGTCGCCTGAGGAAGAGAGTGTTTGAAGACCAGGACCTCAAACCCTGCACTAAGCTCATGGTCTACAGGGCAGCAGTGATACCTGCCCTGCTGTATGTCTCAGAGACATGGACCATGTACAGTAGGCACTTCAAAGCACTTGAGAGGTACCACCAACGCTGCCTCCGCAAGATCCTGCAAATCCATTGGCAGGAGAGGCGCACCAACATCAGTGTTCTTGCTCAGGCCAACATCCCCAGCATCGAAGCTTTGACCGCGTTCAATCAGCTCCGATGGATGGGTCACATTGTCCGCATGCCCGTTACGAGACTCCCAAAACAAGCGCTCTACTCAGAGCTCCGGCACGGCCAGAGAGCCCCAGGTGGGCAGAGGAAACGTTTCAAGGACACCCTCAAAGCCTCCTTGAAAAAGTGTAACATCGCCACCGACACCTGGGAATCCCTAGCCCAAGACCACACAAAGTGGAGGAGAAGCATCCGGGAAGGCGCCGAACACCTCGAGTCTCTTCGCCGGGAGCAAGCGGAAGCCAAGCGCAGGCAGTGCAAGGAGCGCACGTCAACCCAAGCACCCCACCCACCCGCCCCTTCAACCACCGTCTGCCCCACCTGTGACAGAGACTGTAGGTCCCGCATTGGACTAATCAGTCACCTGCGAGCTCATTTTTAATGTGGAAGCAAGTCATCCTCAGTTCCGAGGGACTGCCTAAGAAGAAGACGACTGTAAACCTATCTTAGGCCTTCTTGTATTCTCTCTTAGTCTGACCCCACCTTATACCATACTATTTAGTGCTATCTGTCTCTCCCAATCCTTTATGCACCTTGTTTCTCCTTTCTAATGCTACATCCTGGTGCCCACCCCCCTGCCAAATTAGTTTAAACCCTCCCCAACAGCACTAGCAACTGCACCCTACCCGCGCCCCCCCCGCCGCCCCCCGCCCCCCACACTCCCACTGTGAGGATATTGGGCCTGGCTCTTTTGAGGTGTAACCCATTTGGCCTGTACAGGTCCCACATCCCCCAGAACCGTCCCAATGTCCCAGGAATCTAAAGCCCTCCCTTCTGCACCATCTCTCCAGCCACGCATTCACCTGCTCTATCTTTCTATTTCTATACTCACTAGTTTGTGGCACTGGGAGTAATCCGGAGTTTACTATCTTGAATGGTAGATCAGGTTCGAGGGGCTGTATGACCTACACCTGTTCCTAATTCTTATGTTCTTATGTTCTAATCCCTCCATGGCCTCGCCTCTCCCTATCTCTGTAATCTCCTCCAGCCCCACAACACACCCAAGATATCTGCGTTCATCTAATTCTGGCCTCTTGAGCATCCCTGATTTTACTCACTCAACCATTGGTGGTGGTGCCTTCAGCTGCCTAGGCCCTAAGCTCTGGAGTTCCCTCCCTAAACATCTCTGCCTCTCTTTCCTCCTTTAAGATGCTCCCTAAAACGCATCTCTTTGACCAAGCTTTTGGTGAACTGCCCTAATTTCTCTTTATGTGGTTCGGCGTCAAATTTCTTTGTAACATTCCTGTGAAGCGCCTTGGGACATTTTACTAGCTTAAAGGCGCTATATAAATACAAGTTGTTGTGTCAAAATTGGGAGAGATGTCCCGCGGACTTAGTCAACCAACGTCCCAGACTCCTCCATCACCATCCCTGGGTATATCCTGTCCCACTGGCAGGACAGACCCACCAGAGGTGGTGGCACAGTGGTATACAGTCTGGTGTGGCCCTGGGAGTTCTCAACATTGACTCCGTACCCCATGAAGTCTCATGGCATCAGGTCAAACATGGGCAAGGAAAGTGCCTGCTGATTACCACCTACCGCCCTCCCTCAGCTGATGAATCAGTACTCCTCCATGTTGAACACCACTTGGAAGAAGCACTGAGAGTAGCAAGTTCACAGCATGTACTGTGAGTGGAGGACTTCAATGTCCATCACCAAGAGTGGCTCGGTAGCACCACGACAGACCGAGCTGGCCGAGACCTGAAGGACATAGCTGCCAGACTGGACCTGCGGCAGGTGGTAAGAGAACCAACATGAGGGAAAAACCTATTTGACCTCGTCCTCACCAATCTACCTGTCGCAGATGCATCTGTCCATGACAGTATTGGTAGGACTGACCACCGCACAGTCTTTGTGGGGACAAAGTCCCGTCTTCACAATGAGGACACTCTCCATCGTATTGTGTGGCATTATCATTGTGCAAAATGGAATAGATTCAGAACAGGTGTAGCAGCTCAAAACTGGGCATCCATGAGGCGCTGTGGGCCATTAGTAGCAGCAGAATTGTATTCCACCATAATCTTGTTCACTGAGGAGTGTAGAAGAGCATGGCAGCAGCAGCACCAGGCGTACCTAAAAATGCCACCTGGAGAAGCAACAGCACAGGACTACATGCATGTTGAACAGCGGAAGCAGCATGCTATTGACAGAGCTAGGTGATCCCACAAACAACGGATCAGATCAAAGCTCAGCAGTGCTGCCACATCCAGTTGTCAATGGTGGTGGAGAATTAACAACTAACGGGAGGAGGAGGCTGCATGAATATCCCAATCCTCAATGATGGCAGAGCCCAGCACATGAGTGTAAAAGACAAGGCTAAAGCATTTGCAACCATCTTCAGCCAGAAATGCTGAGTGGATGATCCATCTCAACCTCTGCCTGAGGTCCCCACCATCACAGAAGCCAGTCTTCAGCCAATTCGATTCACTCTACGTGATATCAAGAAATGGCTGAGCGCACGGGATACAGCAAAGGCTATGGGGCCTGAAAACATCCCAGCTGCAGTGTTGAATACTTGAGCTCCAGAATGAGCTGTGCCTCTAGCCCCATGCTGTTCCAATACAGCTACATCACTGGCATCTACTCAAGAAAGTGGAAAATTGGCCAGCTTTGTCCTGACCAAATTACAGCCTTGGTCCAAAAATGGACAAAAGAGCTGGATTCCAGAGGTGAAGTGAGAGTAACTGCCCTTGACATCAAGGCAGCATTTGACCAAATGTGGCATCAAGGAGCCCAAGTAAAATTGAAGTTAATGGGAATCAGGGGGAAAACTCTCCACTGGCTGGAGTCATGCCTAGCACAAAGGAAGATGGTTGTGGTGGTTGGAGGCCATTCATCTCAGCCCCAGGACATCACTGCAGATGTTCCTCCGGGCAATGTCCTAGGCCCAACCATCTTCAGCTGCTTCATCAATGACCTTCCCGCCATCATAACTTCAGCAGTGGGGCTGTTCGATGATGATTGCACAGTGTTAAGTTCCATTCACAACTCCTCAGATAATGAAGCAGTTTATGCCCGCACACAACAAGACCTGGACGACATTCAGACTTGAGCTGATAAGTGGCAAGTAACATTCAGGCCACACAGGTGCTGGGCAATGAATATCTCCAACAAGAGAGATTCTAACCACCGCCCCTTGACATTCAATGGCATTACCATTGCCGAATCCCCCACCATCAACATCCTAGGGGTCACCATTGACCAAAATCTTAACTTGAACAGCCTCATAAATACTGTGGCAACAAGAGCAGGTCAGAGGCTGGATATTCTGCGGTGAGTGTCTCACCTCCTGACTCCCCAAAGCCTTTCCACCATCTACAAGGCACAAGTTAGGAGTGTGATGGAATACTCTCCACTTGCCTGGATGAGTGCAGCTGCAACAACACTCAGGAAGCTTGACACCATCCAGTGCAAAGCAGCCCGCTTGATTGGCACCCCATCCACCACCTTAACCATTCACTCCCTCCACCACCGGCGTACCGTGGCTGCAGTGTGTACCATCTACAAGATGCACTGCAGCAACTTGCCAAGGCTTCTTCAACAGCACCTCTCAAATCCGAGACCTTTACCACGTGGAAGGACAAGGGCAGCAGACGCATGGGAACACCAGCACCTCCAAGTTCCCCTCCAAGTCAAACACCATCCTGACTTGGAATTATATCGCTGTTCCTTCAGAAAGATAGGCAAAAAGGAAAAGGAGGTGGGGTAGCATTGCTGGTTAAAGAAGGGATTAACACAATTGTAATGAAGGATATTAGCTCTGATGATGTGGAATCTGTATGGGTAGAACTGAGAAATATCAAGGGGCAGAAAACGTTAGTGGGAGTAGTATATAGACTTCCAAACAGTAATGCAGAGGTTGGGGATGGCATTAAAAGGGAAATTAGAGAAGCGTGCAATAAGGGCACAGCAGTCATCATGGGTGACTTTAATCTACATATAGATTGGACTAACCAAATTAGTAACAATACTGTGGAGGAGGAATTCCTGGAGTGTTTACAGGATGGTTTCCTGGACCAATATGTTGAGGAACCAACCAGAGATCAGGCCATCTTAGACTGGGTATTATGTAATGAGAAAGGATTAATCAGCAATCTTGTTGTACGAGGCCCCTTGGGTCGGAGCGATCATAATATGATAGAATTCTTCATTAAGATGGAGAATGAAGTAGTTGACTCAGAGACTAGGGTCATGAATTTAAATAAAGGAAACTATGATGGTCTGAGGCGCGAGTTGGGTAGGATTGATTGGGGAATGTCACTCAAAGGGTTGAGGGTGGATAGGCAATGGCAAACATTCAAAGACCGCATGGATGAACTACAGAATTTGTTCATCCCAGTTTGGCATAAAAATAAAACAAAAAAGGTGACTCAACCGTGACTAACAAGGGAAATTAGGGATAGCATAAGATCCAAGGAGAAGACATATAAATTGGCCAGAAAAAGCAGTAAACCTGAGGATTGGGAGCAGTTTACGATTCAACAAAGGAGGACAAAGGGATTAATTAAGAAGGGGAAAATAGAATATGAGAGGAAGCTTGCAGGGAACATAAAAACTGACTGTAAAAGTTTTTATAGATATGTGAAGAGAAAAAGATTGGTGAAGTCAAGCGTAGGTCCCTTGCAGTCAGAATCAGGGGAATTTATAATGGGGAACAAAGACACGGCAGACCAATTAAATACATATTTTGGTTCTGTCTTCACAAAGGAGGACACAAATAACCTCCCAGAGATGTTGGGGAACATAGGGTCTGATGAAAGGGAGAAACTGAAATAAATCAGTATTTGTAGGGAAATGGTGTTAGGGAAATTGATGGGATTGAAGGCCGATAAATCCCCAGGGCCTGATAATCTACATCCTAGGGTACTTAAGGAAGTGGCCCTAGAAATAGTAGATGCATTGTTGGTCATCTTCCAAAATTCTATAGATGCTGGAACAGTACCCATGGGTTGGAGGGTAGTTAATTTTACCCCACTGTTCAAAAAAGGTGGTAGAGAGAAAACAGGGAATTATAGATTGGTAAGCCTGACATCGGTAGTGGGGAAAATGCTAGAGTCCATTATAAAAGATGTAATAGCAGAGCACTTGGAAAACAGTGACTGGATCGGACAAAGTCAACATGGATTTACAAAAGGTAAATCGTGCTTGACTAATCTACTGGAATTTTTTGAGGATGTAACTGGTAGAATAGATAAGGGAGAACCAGTGGATGTGGTGTATTTAGACTTTCAGAAAGCTTTCGATAAAATCCCGCATAAGAGATTAGCGTGTAAAGTTAAGGCACATAGGACTGGGGGCAAGGTACTGACTTGGATAGAGAACTGGTTGGCAGACAGGAAGCAAAGAGTTGGAATAAACGGGTCTTTTTCTGAGTGGCAGGCAGTGACTAGTGGGGTACCGCAGGGATCGGTCCTAGGACCCCAGCTATTCACAATATATATTAATGATCTAGACGAGGGAACTAGATGTAATATCTCCAAGTTTGCAGATGACACAAAGCTGGGTGGGCGTGTGTGCTGTGAGGAGGATAGAAACATAGAAACATAGAAGATAGGAGCAGGAGTGGGCCATTCGGCCCCTCAAGCCTGCTCCGCCATTCAATGCGATCATGGCTGATCATTCAAATTCAGTACCCGGTCCCTGCTTTCTCCCCATACCCCTTGATCCCTTTAGCCTCAAGAAATATATCCAATTCCTTCTTGAATATATTTAATGTATTGGCCTCTACTGCCTTCTGTTGTAGAGAATTCCACAGGTTCACCACTCTCTGGGTGAAGAAATTCCTCCTCATTTCTGTCCTAAATGGCCTACCCCTTATCCTTAGACTGCGACCCCTGGTTCTGGACTCCCCGACCATTGGGAACATCCTTCCTGCATCTAGTCTGTCCAGCCCTGTCAGAATTTTATAAGTTTCAATGAGATCCCCTCTCATTCTTCTAAACTCCAGCGAGTACAAGCCCAATCGACCCAATGTCTCCTCATACGTCATTCCTGCCATCCCAGGTATCAGCCTGGTGAATCTTCGCTGAACTCCCTCCATGGCAAGAACATCCTTCCTCAGATAAGGCGACCAAAACTGCACACAATACCCAAGATGTGGTCTCACCAAGGCCCTGTACAACTGCAGCAAGACATCCTTGTTCCTGTACTCAAACCCTCTCGCTACGAAGGCCAACATGCCATTTGCCTTCTTAACCGCCTGCTGCACCTGCATGCTTACCTTCAGCGACTGGTGCACAAGGACACCCAGGTCTCGTTGCACTTCCCCTTCTCCCAATCTATTGCCATTCAGATAATAATCTGCCTTCCTGTTTTTGTCACCAAAGTGGATAACCTTGCATTTATCCACATTATATTGCATCTGCCATGCTTTTGCCCAATCACCCAACCTGTCCAAATCATCCTGGAGTTTCTCAGCATCCTCCTCACAGCACACATGCCCACCCAGCTTTGTGTCATCTGCAAATTTGGAGATATTACATCTAGTTCCCTTGTCTAGATCATTAATATATATTGTGAATAGCTGGGGCCCAAGGACCGATCCCTGCGGTACCCAACTAGTCACTGCTTGCCACTCGGAAAAAGAGCTGTTTATTCCAACTCTTTGCTTTCTGTCTGCCAACCAGTTCTCTATCCAAGTCAATACCTTGCCCCCAATCCCGTGTGCCTTAACTTTACACGCTAATCTCTTATGCGGGACATAATCAAAAGCCTTCTGAAAGTCTAAATACACCACATCCACTGGTTCTCCCTTATCTATTTTACCAGTTACATCCTCAAAAAATTCCAGTAGATTAGTCAAGCACGATTTACCTTTTGTAAATCCATGTTGACTTTGTCCGATCCTGTCACTGTTTTCCAAGTGCTCTGCTATTACATCTTTTATAATGGACTCTAGCATTTTCCCCACTACCAATGTCAGGCTTACCAGTCTGTAATTCCCTGTTTTCTCTCTACCACCTTTTTTGAATAGTGGGGTAACATTAGCTACCCTCCAATCGATGGGTACTGTTCCAGATTCCATCGAATGCTGGAAGATGATCAGCAAAGCATCAACTATTTCTAGGGCCACTTCCTTAAGTACCCTAGGATGTAGATTATCAGGCCCTGGGGATTTATCGGCCTTCAATCCCATCAATTTCCCTAACACCATTTCCCTACAAATACTGATTTCTTTCAGTTCCTCCCTTTCATCAGACCCTATGTTCCCCGACATCTCTGGGAGGTTATTTGTGTCCTCCTTTGTGAAGACAGAACCAAAATATGTATTTAATTGCCTGCCATTTCTTTGTACCCCATTATAAATTCCCCTGATTCTGACTGCAAGGGACCTACGCTTGACTTCACCAATCTTTTTCTCTTCACATATCTATAAAAGCTTTTACAATCAGTTTTTATGTTCCCTGCAAGCTTACTCTCATATTTTATTTTCCCTTTCTTAATTAATGCCTTTGTCCTCCTTTGTTGAATCCTAAACTGCTCCCAATCCTCAGGTTTACTGCTTTTTCTGGCCAATTTATATGTCCTCTCCTTGGATCTTATGCTATCCCTAATTTCCCTTGTTAGACACGGTTGAGTCACCTTTTTTGTTTTATTTTTATGCCAAACTGGGATGAACAAATTCTGTAGTTCATCCATGTGGTCTTTGAATGTTTGCCATTGCCTATCCACCGTCAACCCTTTGAGTGACATTCCCCAATCAATCCTACCCAACTCGCGCCTCAGACCATCGTAGTTTCCTTTATTTAAATTTAGGACCCTAGTCTCTGAGTCGACTACTTCATTCTCAATCTTAACGAAGAATTCGATCATATTATGTTCGCTCCGACCCAAGGGGCCTCGTACAACAAGAGTGCTAATTAATCCTTTCTCGTTACATAATACCCATTGCCAAGAAACTCCAGTATGATTTGGACAGGTTGGGTGATTGGGCAGAAGCATGGCAGATGCAGTATAATGTGGATAAATGCGAGGTTATCCACTTTGGTGGCAAAAACAGGAAGGCAGATTATTATCTGAACGGCAATAGATTGGGAGAAGGGGAAGTGGAACGAGACCTGGGTGTCCTTGTGGACCAGTCGCTGAAGGTAAGCATGCAGGTGCAGCAGGCGGTTAAGAAGGCAAATGGTATGTTGGCCTTTGTAGCGAGAGGGTTTGAGTACAGGAACAAGGATGTCTTGATGTAGTTGTACAGGGCCTTGGTGAGACCACACCTTGAGTATTGTGTGCAGTTTTGGTCGCCTTATCTGAGGAAGGATGTTCTTGCCATGGAGGGAGTGCAGCGAAGATTCACCAGACTGATACCTGGGATGGCAGGAATGACGTATGAGGAGAGATTGGGTCGATTGGGCTTATACACGCTGGAGTTTAGAAGAATGAGAGGGGATCTCATTGAAACTTATAAAATTCTAACAGGGCTAGACAGACTAGATGCAGGAAGGATGTTCCCGATGGCGGGAGAGTCCAGAACCAGCGGTCACAGTCTAAAGATAAGGGGTAAGCCATTTAGGACAGGGATGAAGAGGAATTTCGTCACCCAGAGAGTGGTGAACCTGTGGAATTCTCTACCACAGAAGGCAGTTGAGGCCAATTCATTAAATATATTCAAGAAGGAGTTAGATATATTTCTTAAGGCTAAAGGGATCAAGGGATACGGGGAGAAGGCAGGGACAGGGTACTGAATTTGGATGATCAGCCATGATCTCATTGAATGGCGGAGCAGGCTCGAGGGGCCAAATGGCCTATTCCTGCTCCTATCTTCTATGTTTCTGTATTTGGCAAAGTAAATTCACTAGGATTTGTACAGCAGTGCAAACAAGAAGCATAAAGTTATACTGCCTGCTGTCACCAATACAGTGTGAGGATGGCAGAGCTCTGTACATACACATGGACATCATGCTACTTACCAGCTTCCTAACGGATTCAATCAGGCAACCTTTTAAACAGCAGAGTAATTGAGACTGGATAAAATTATGAATGGCTTTTGAATTATTTTAAGTCATTGCATATACAGTTTGTCAGATGATCATAAAATAGTATTTTGAAATATCATAAAGGCAGAAGTATATCTAACTAAACTGAAAAAAACCTAATTTACCAGAGCTGAGAGCGAAACATTATCAAGACCTTTCCTGGCATTGACAATTCTAAACTTGTAGGTCTAGAAATTTGTTAGTCAACCCCCATTTTTTGGGTGCGAAATGTCCTTCTAATCTTCCAATATAGCAGGCAGGAAGTGCATTCTCATGACGAGTGGGAAATGTGCCACCCACCACACGGGTAAAGGCCAAAAAAAAATCAGCATGCAAATAAGGGGACTAATCCTGTTTAAGAACATAAGAAATAGGGGCAGGAGTAGGCCAATCGGCCCCTCGAGCCTGCTCCGCCATTCAATAAGATCATGGCTGATCTGATCCTAACCGCCAATCTACTATCACAGAACCATCTCCTGAATCTAACAGAATTAGACACACGAAATAGCAGCAGGATCAGGCTACACGGCCCCAGGGCCCGCTCCACTACCCACAGGGCCATGTCTGATCCGAACCTGGACTCATGTCCAAATTCCTGCCTGCTCCCCGTAACCCTTAATTCCCTTTACTTCTAGGAAACTGTCTATTTCTGTTTTAAATTTATGTAATGATGTAGCTTCTACAGCTTTTTGGGGCAGCATATTCCATGGACCTACCACCCTCTGAGCGAAGTAGATCCTCCTCATCTCAGTTTTGAAAGAGCAGCCCCTTATTCTAAGACTATGCCCCCTAGTTCTAGTTTCACCCATCATCGGGAACATCCTCCCCGCATCCACCCGATCCAACCCCTTCACAATCTTATATGTTTCAATAAGATCGCCTCTCATTCTTCTGAACTCCAATGAGTAGAGTCCCAATCTACTCAACCTCTCCTCATATGTCCATCCCCTCATCCCTGGGATTAACCGAGTGAACCTTCTTTGTACTGACTCGAGAGCAAGTATGTCTTTTCTTAAGTATGGACACCAAAACTGTATGCAGTATTCCAGGTGTGGTCTCACCAATACCTTGTACAACTGAAGCAATACCTCCCTATTTTTATATTCTATCCCCCTAGCAATGAAAGCCAACATTCCATTGGCCTTCTTAATCACTTGCTGCACCTGCATACTAACCTTTTGAGTTTCGTGCACCAGGACCCCCAGATCCCTTTGTACTTCAGTACTTTCCAGTTTCTTGCCATTAAGATAATAACTTGCTCTACGATTTTTCCTGCCAAAGTGCATAACCTCACACTTTCCAGTATTGTATTCCATCTGCCAAATCTCTGCCCACTTACTTAGCCTGTCTATGTCCCCTTGCAGGTTTTTTATGTCCTCCTCACTCACTACTTTCCCTCCCATCTTAGTATCATCTGCAAACTTTGATATGTTACACTCGGTCCCCTCCTCCAAATCGTTAATATAGATTGTAAAGAGTTGGGGACCCAGCACTGACCCCTGCGGAACACCACTAGTTACTGATTGCCAGTCTGAGAATGAACCATTTATCCCAACTCTCTGCCTTCTGTTAGATAGCCAATCCTCTATCCATGCCAGAATATTACCCCCAATCCCGTGATTTTTTATCTTACGCAATAACCTTTTGTGTGGCACCTTGTCAAATGCCTTTTGGAAGTCTAAATACACTACGTCCACTGGTTCCCCTTTATCCACCCTATATGTTACTTCCTCAAAGAACTCCAGCAAATTTGTCAAACATGACTTCCCCTTCATAAAACCATGCTGACTTTGTCCTATTAAATTATGTTTATCCAAATGTCCTGTTACTGTCTCCTTAATAATGGACTCTAAAATTTTACCTACCACAGATGTTAGGCTAACCGGTCTATAGTTGCCAGCCTTCTGTCTACTGCCCTTTTTAAATAAGGGTGTTACATTAGCAGTTTTCCAGTCTGCCGGGACCTTTGCTGAGTCCAGGGAGTTTTGGAAAATTATTACCAATGCATCCACAATCCCTACCGCCACTTCCCTCAAGACCCTAGGATGTAAGCCATCAGGTCCAGGTGATTTATCCACCTTGAGTCCCATTATTTTACCGAGTACCACTTCCTTAGTGATTTTGATCGTGTTTAGCTCCTCCCCCCCCCTATAGCCCCCTGTTTGTCCAGTGTTGGGATATTCTTAGTGTCCTCTACTGTAAAGACTGATACAAAATATTCATTCAGTGTTTTTGCCATCTCCATATTTCCCACCATTAATTTCCTGGTCCCATCCTCTAAGGGACCAACATTAACTTTAGCCACCCTTTTTCTTTTGATATAACTATAAAAACTCTTACTATCTGTTTTTATATTTTTTGCTAATTTACTTTCAAAATCTATCTTCCCTTTCTTAATCAATCTTTTTGTTATTTTTTGCTGTCTTTTAAAGTTTTCCCAATCCTCTATCCTCCTGCTAGATTTGGCTACCTTATATGCCCTTGTTTTTAGTCGAATACTATCCTTAATTTCTTTACTTAGCCACGGATGGCTGTCTTTTCTTTTACACCCTTTTCTTCTCAGTGGAATATAGTTTTTTTGGATGTTGTAAAATAACTCCTTAAATGTACACCACTGATCATGTATCGTCTTACCCTTTAATCTATTTTCCCAATCCACTCTACTCAATTCTGCTCTCATACCTTCATAGTCTCCTTTATTCAAGCTTAGCACGCTTGTTTGAGATCCAACCTTCTCACCCTCTAATTGAATATGGAATTCAACCATGTTATGGTCACTCATTCCAAGGGGATCCTTTACTAGGACATTTTTAATTAATCCTGTCTCATTACACAGGACCAGATCTAAGGTTGCTTGCCCCCTGGTCGGTTCAGTTACATACTGCTCAAGAAACCCATTCCTAATATACTCAATGAACTCATCCTCAAGGCAGCCCTGCCCAATTTGATTTGTCCAATTAATATGATAGTTAAAATCCCCCATAATTATAGATGTTCCCTTATTACAAGCCTCAACTATTTCCTGATTGATACTCCGTCCAACAGAGTTGCAACTGTTCGGAGGCCTATAGACTACGCCCACTAGTGTTTTTTCCCCCTTATTATTCCTTACCTCCACCCAAACTGTTTCATTATCCTGATCTTTTGACCCAATATCATTTCTCTGTATTACAGTGATTCCTTCCACCCCACCTCCCCTTCCTTCCTGCCTGTCCTTCCTGATCGTTAAATAACCTGGTATGTTTAATTCCCAGGCATTGTCACCCTGCAGCCATGTTTCTGTAATGGCCACAAGATCATACCCATATGTAATTATTTGTGCCATTAACTCGTCTATTTTGTTACGAATGCTACGTGCATTCAGATAGAGAACTTTCAAACATGTTTTGTGACACTTAGTTCCTGCTTTTGCCCTTTTTATTACTTTACCTTTTACTCCATACCTTCTGCCCCTTCCTGACACGCTCTGGTTTTTAATTTCCCCACTGCTACCTAAGTCTATGACCTTTTCTGTTGTCATTTTTATTATTTGCTCTCTAGGAACCTCCCCCCCACTAGTTAGTTTAAAGCCCTCTCTGCAGCCCTAGTTATATGATCCGTCAGGACTCTAGTCCCAGCACTGGCCAAGTGAAGCCCGTCCCAACGGAACAGCTCCCTCCTGCCCCAGTACTGGTGCCAGTGTCCCAGGAAGCAAAACCCATTTCTCCCACACCAGTCTTTGAGCCACGCATTTAACTCTCTAATTTTATTTGTCCTAGCCAAATTCGCTCGTGGCTCAGGTAATAATCCAGAGATTATTACCCTTGAGGTTCTGTTTTTTAATTTGACCCCTAGCTGCTCATACTCCTTTAACAGAACCGGCTTCCTAGTCCTATCTACGTCGTTTGTACCAACATGGACCACGACAACTGGATCCACCCCCTCCCACTGCAAGTTTCTTTCCAGCCCAGAGGAGATGTCCTTAACCCTGGCACCGGGTAGGCAACACAGCCTTCGGGACTCTCGCTCTCGGCTACAGAGAACTCTATCTATCCCCCTAATAATACTATCCCCTACCACTACAACATTTCTATTTACTCCCCCCTCTTGAATGGCCCCCCGTTCCACGGTGCTGTGGCCAGGTTACTCATCCTCCCTGCAGTCCCTGCTCCCGTCCCCACAGGGAGTAAGAACCTCGAACCTGTTGGACAAGAGCAAGGGCTGCGGCTCCTCCAGCTCTACCTCCTGGATCCCCGTACCTGCCTCACTCATAGTCACACCGTCCTGTCCCTGACCATGGGCTACATCTGAATTAATTAACTTCATAGGTGTGACCACCTCCTGATACACAGAGTCCAGGTACTTCTCCCCCTCCCTGATGTGTCGCAGTGTCTGAAGCTCAGACTCCAGCTCATCAACACGGAGCTGGAGTTCCTGTAGCAGCAGACACTTGTCACAGACGTAATCACCGTGAGCCTCAATGGGGTTCACCGGCTCCCACATCTCGCAACAGTAACACATCACCTGCTCCATTCTATGTAATTAATTAAATTTTTTATTGTTAGTTATGGACACCCTCTGCCTGATTTTTGATGCTGGTATCCCCTTTAATTAATTGGATTTAAATTAAATCAATCCCTCTAGTTACACCAGTTAAATGGTTTACCAACAGTCACTCTGCACCAGAAAGGCCTTATTAACTGCAACCCACAGAGTTAAAGTTTGAAAAGAGCACCTAACACCCCACTTACCCTAACTCACACTTCCCCAAACTCACAGCACGCTTTGATGACTCGCAGTCAGTGCTTGCTCGCACTAGGACTGGTCTTTTTATACTGTTTGTTTGTTTACAGCCAAATGAGTCACCCCTGCTGATTGGTTAGAAAACTGGTTTCCACTGCCTGCTGTGCCAATTTACTCCTACTGCAGTGTAACCTTGTTTTACTCTTCTTAAACCAACAGAATCCCAAATATTTAACTTTTCCCCTTTACTTAAACTGCTTAAGCAATCTTATCAAGTTTGGGGCCCCATCTGCAAGACTTTTTTTCGGCTTCACTCAGGAAAACCAGGTCTACACATACCCTAATGCAAGTCTTTTCTAACAGGCGGTCCTTAATAAGTCCACTTGTTAGGCTGTAACCAACAAGGTAAAGTTTTAAAATGTACTTACCTGAATGTGGAGCCGGGAGTAGCAAGAGTGCAGCTCGCGACCCCACATTCAAAGAAGGAGGGGCCGCTGCTTGCAAGCTTCCCCGATCGCTGCCACTGCCCCCACTCCCCGGCCAAAGCTACCTCCCCCCCCGGCCACCGCTACCTTTCACCCGATCGCCCAACCTCCTGACCCGATCGCCCCCTTCTCAATCGCTCCCCTTCCCGGTCGCCCTCCATTTCCCCAGTCCCCTTTAACCACTTACCTGATTGCCGCTGTTGGCATTGCAGCAGCCTGATCTTCCATTCCTCTTCGCCAGTGAGCTGCCTGGGGATGCCTATTAGGTGTCCGCAGCTCACCAGCTCGATGATGATGAAGTCTGAGGCCCGATATCTGATGCCCTTCGGGCCTCACCATTCAGGCGCAGGGATTGTTCCTTGCACCCCTCATGCACCCAAAATGTACTCAAATTTCGATGCCATAATATGTAAATTCAACAAGAACTTACAGTTATATTGTACTCTGTGGCAGCAGGGTGAGAGAGGGTAGAAACCAAAGACATAGTTAAAGAGGCTTTTAAAGGTAGGGAGAGAGGTAGCAAGTCAGAGTGATTTAGGAAGAGAATTCCAGATAGCAGGAGCATTGTGACTGAAAGAACAGCCTCCAATGGTGCAGCAGAGAGCACAGCTACACTCTCATTATAACATAAACATAAATCTATATTTATAGCAACTATAAACATTCCTTTTCAAATCACTTTTCAATTTCTTGCTCATTACAGGTACAATGCTCTGAAAATAGTAAAGCAGACATTCAACAACCACTGAAAATTGATGCAGGGAATTTTCATAATCAATGCTCCTGCCAGTGGCTGATTCCTTAATTCAACTTCAAAGACAAAGGCCTCAAAATTCTTGTGGCCAGAGAAGGCAGTAAGCAAAATTTGTACTGAGGAGGGCCAAGAATTTGGGAAGGACTTTGATTCTGACAGATTCCCATTTGCAGTTCAGCTTTCAATTTTTGGGGGAGGGGGTGGGCAGAACTTGGGAGGATCTTACATCCCCATTGTGCCTTCAGTAGGCCTCAGTGGAACTCTGGAGTCCTGGAGGCCTTTAGAAGGGCCACAAACATTAACTAGGGATAATGGCTCTGCTGGGAGCTAAAGACTTTCTTGGCCAGTGTTTTCTTCAGCCCAAAAGGATTGGGGGCACCTTAGGCATAGCGGTTGTCGGCTGCCCAGCCTTCTGCCAGTGAATTGGGAATTTGGGATGGCTGCTGCTGAAATGCCCTTGCAGGCATGATGCACACACCCCTGTCATGCAAATGACCCTGCCCCTGGCATTTGGGATTGGTTTTCTGGTTTTGGACCAGTGAAAATGGGGTTTCCACTCTGCTGGTTATGTGCTGGCAGATCGGATTCCCAGTAATTTCAAAACCACAGTTATGCCATTAGGATACCTTTTAAAAATCTATTTGGATTAAATGGAGCTCAAGATTACATGTTACTTTGCAGAGCCCTGTTAAGAACTGTCACCCTCTATCAGCTTCAGCGTTCAGCTCTAAATCTGTAGGTTGGAACTCACTGGTGGTTTGTGCCATTATACCCTTTTTGTCCATTGTGCAAATGACAGCACTGATGCCTCTTTTATGCTGAGCCTCACAACTGGAATTTGGAAGCACTTGGTGAAACCGTCCTACTTATACCATAGGGCCGTAAGTAAAACAAAAGTAAGTGTAATTTAGAAGATAACTTGAATTATTTTACCTTTGGGTGTGAGCTGTCCCAGTGGTAGCTTTTTAGCAAACGTAAAGTCACAAAGCAAAAGCCGCTGCTGCGCTTCAGAGAGAAGAATGTTGTCACCTGAAAGGTTTCAAACATATAGTTATTAAAAATGATCACAAGGCTGTTTATTTATCTATTTGTATGGTATTCAGCAAATCGGTTGGGTGTTAAATTATGAAAACAGGTGTAGCTTATAGTGGCCTGAGATTTACTGTTGGGAGTGGTAGTACATGCAGTAGGTTTAGTTGAAGAATGTCCTTCAGCTTATTTAATCTCCTCCTTCTACAATACGAACCCTACCACCTTCCCATTACAGCATCGAGCCAATTCTGAAGTGAGCCCTGATGCACTATCGATTCTAATAAAAGGCTGAGTAGAGTTCAGAACAACAGGCTTTTATTAACTACTGAATGCAACTACAAACAGATCAGGACTATGCCTCTAGTGGACGACCGAATGGCAGAGAGCTGCCGTGCAGCCGTCCTTATACCAGGTAGCCAAGGGCGGAGTCAGCTGAGGCATAGTCAGGTATAACAGTGAAACAAGAGTGAATGACAACAACAACAACAACAACAATAGTGAACACAGTGAACGACAGTGGTTTACCACATTCACCCCTCGTTTAAAATTAAGTCCGGCGGGGTGAAGTGTATCAAAAGTTCGAGTAGGTGAGTCTGTCGGGCGGCCTCGTTTGCCGTCGAGATCTTCGTGGCGACGGTTGAGATGGTACAGCTTCCAACGACGCGTCTTGAACGGGATCGAGCACCGGTGTATCGTCCCCTTTGGTGTTGGGTGGGCGAGTGGACTCCGGCGGGTCCTGGGGTCGCGGCATGCCGTCTACTGGGGTGGAATGGACAGGGGTGAGAATTGGGTCTACTGAATTTTGGGCCGTGTCGAAGGGGGTCGTGGTGGAGGGCAATGGTGACGGGTCAGTGGACCCCGAGGGTGCCAGATCTCTAATGGAGGCTGTATCCTCCCGCCCGTCCGAGTATGCCACGTAGGCGTACTGGGGGTTGGCATGGAGGAGGTGAACCTTCTCTAACAGGGGAGCCGTTTTGTGGGACCTTACATGCTTCCTCAGCAGGACGGGCCCTGGGGACGTCAGCCAGTGTGGTAGTGAGGTACCGGATGTGGACCTCCGGGGAAAAACGAACATTCGCTCATGGGGGGTGGCGTTGGTGGCAGTACACAGCAGTGACCGGATGGAGTGGAGCGCATCAGGTAGGACATCCTGCCAACGGGAGGTCGGAAGGCCCCTAGATTTTAAGGCTAGGAGGGCCGCCTTCCAGACCGTCACATTCTCTCTTTCAACCTGTCCGTTCCCCCGGGGTTTGTAGCTGGTGGTCCGGCTTGAGGCAATACCTCTCATGAGCAGGTACTGACGGAGTTCGTCGCTCATGAAGGACGAGCCCCGGTCGCTATGAATATAGCTGGGAAAACCGAACAAAGCAAAGAGGTTGTGCAGGCATTTAATGACCGTAGCGGTGGTCATGTCCGGGCAGGGGATGGCGAAAGGGAAACGGGAGTACTCATCAACTATGTTGAGGAAGTACACATTACGGTCAGAGGAGGGGAGGGGCCCTTTAAAGTCGACACTCAGGTGCTCAAAGGGGCGGGTGGCCTTGATCAGGTTTGCTCTGTCAGGCATATAGAAGCGCGGCTTGCACTCTGCACAGACTGGGCAGCTCCTGGTCATGGTCCTGACCTCCTCGATGGAGTAAGGCAGGTTGCGGGCCTTGATGAAGTGGAAGAACCTGGTGACCCCCGGGTGGCAGAGGTCGTTGTGGAGGCCCCGTAGTCTATCGATCTGCGCGTTGGCGCATGTGCCTCGTGATAGAGCATCTGAGGGTTCGTTGAGCTTCCCGGGCCGGTACAAGATGTCGTAATTGTAGGTGGAAAGTTCAATTCTCCACCTCAAAATCTTGTCATTTTTGATTTTGCCCCTTGTTGTGTATGTAACCGTTTACCTTTAAGGGAACTATAGAATGTAACCGTTCGCCTTTAAGAGCACTACTTTAGGGTGGCACTATCTATTGGCTCATGTATACTGTAATACCGATAGTGACCACACCAGTATATAAGGGTTGTGATACGTTAACTAGGGCAGAATCGCCCGAGCCTCTGAATAGTAAAGACGTGTTTTATTTTGTTAACAGTGGAGTCTGTGATTATTTATAATACAACCCACAGACTTAACATTGGCGACGAGTCAGGATTCGAACCCTGCGGCAGTTGTTCCACGGCGGCTTCGTCCGAAGACAGGACGTTGAAGAGAGGTTTCAATCCTCACCAGTCTGGAACCGACAGGCTGGAAGCGACAGGCATTAGGACCCTGAAGCCTCCATAACCTCGTGGGTAAGCCGCAGCGTTGGCTGCAAAGACAGGGCGATCGCAATCCCTGATAAGAGCCGCGGTGAAACGCGCGAGCGGGTAAGCCAGAGCCCGGGAGGGAGCGAGCGAGCAAGAGCCGAGCGAGCGGGTGAGCCAGAGGCCGGGGGCCGCTTTCAAGTGCGAGGCGCAGCCGGGCCATCGATCGCATCCGCTGATAAGGGCCGCACTCGGGCTGAAAGTCAGCGTCGGGGAACGGGTGATAACCGCCATTGAAGTGGGCGGAGAGCGCCGAGAAGCGCGGGAAAACCGCCATCGAAGTGGGCGGGGAGAGCGAGAAGCGCGGGAAAGCCGCCATTTTTCGCGGGGAAACCGCTGAAGAAGAAGGAAGAAGCGGGAAACCGCCATCTTGGAAATTATTAAGAATTTCAGGAAAGTAATAAGATTTTTCAGAAAGGCTGGTGTGTTCTCAAGAAGAGAGGGAAAATAAGTATAAGTACAGCAATACTTGTGGTGTTCTCAAGAAGAGAGAAGAAAATTAATAATAAGTAAAGTAATACTTGTACTGTACTCGAAAAGAGAAGAAGATGCCTAAGCGAGGAAATATTAATGACTTTAATGCTGAAATAGAAGACTGGGCCACGTATGTGGAACGCATAGAAATATATTGCGTAGCCAACGACATTGAGGATGACGACAAGGCAATAACTTTGTTAAATTCGATGGGAGCAAAAACATACGGGCTTTTGAAACATCTAATAGCACCAGTTAAACCAGTGGACCAGACCTTCGAAGAGATCGTAGCAGTGCTGAAGGATCACTTGAACCCCACACCGTTGATACTGGCTGAACGATTTAAATTTTACGCCAGAACCCAGAGGCAAGATGAAAGCAATGCGGAATACTTAGTCGAACTGCGTAAGCTAGCGAAATACTGCCAGCTTGGAGGGAATTTGACAGAGGCGCTGTGGGACAAGTTCGTATGCGGCTTGGCCAAAGAAGGAACGCAGAAGGGACTCCTGGAGGAAAACGACCTCACACTGGACAGGGCTGTCCTCATAGCTTCATCGCACGAAGCCGCAGTGAAAGGAACGGCGGAAATGCAGCTAAAGGCGGCGGCACTCGGGGTGGACCAAATGACTGCAAGCATTTCCAAATGCTACCGTTGTGGAAAGACAACGCACGACCAGAATCAGTGCTGGTTTAAGAATCAAGAGTGCAGGAAATGTGGCAAACTGGGTCACATCGCGAAGGTATGCAGGTCCAGAAAGAAGACCAACAAACAAAGGAAGCCACCACCACAAGAAAAGTACAACAAGGTGCATCAGGTGGCTGAAAAGAGTTCAGACGAACAAAATTCAGACTCAGACCCAAACAGCCAGGAGTTGGATAGTCTGAGAATCCACAATGTGGGTAAAGTAACTGATCTACAGACGATCTGGGTCACACTAAAAATAGCTGGAGTCCAAGTACGAATGGAGCTGGACACGGGATCAGCTGTATCAGTCATCAACCAAAAGGACTACCACCGACTATTCTCTCACATACCCTTAAGAAATACCAAGTTCGTATTACAGACATACACGGGGCATCGCGTATACCCCATGGGGAAAATAAGAGTCAAGGTGAGAGATAGGGGTAAAGTACACCCAAGAATGAATTTGTACGTACTACCTGAGGGAGGACCACCACTTCTAGGACGGGAGTGGATCAAGAAAATAGACATGGAATGGCACTACCGACAAGCAATGACGAGTGAGGACTCGGTGCAGACAAGCAGCTCAGACTCTGAGCCGGAAGACGATAAGTCCAGCTTATGTATGAAAAACAAGGTTAACATTAACTCACAGACTAAGGTTGGAAAATCGATGGCGTGCATAAAGACAGAGAATTCTGAGTCTGTTCAAGCTACAGACATATGCATTACGGAGGAACACCGGGCTCGAACTCAACGCTATTTCAAAGTACAACAACAATTAGAACAATTAAGTTACCGCCTCGTACAAGAGATGAAAACAATGAAAAAGTTCTATGACACCGAATGGGAGAGTCTGGAAAGACAACAGAACCTACTGGCTCAAGCAGAGAGCGACCATAGAGCCATCGTGACCAATTACCGATCACATCTCCCTGATGATGTTCAGGGGTTAGAATATTTGCATGATCTAGAGATACAGCAGAAGGGCAAATCACGCTGCACTGAGGATTTTGTTCTGCAATTAGAGACGGAGCTAGTGCAGGCAAAGTTAAGAGAAGTTGAATCACAGGGTGCTCTTAAGGAGATGCAGAAACAAATCTTGGACATGGAAAAGAGAAACGCTTCTTTACCTGATGAGAATAATGTGGCCATGTTGCAAGAGGAGCTTATAGGGGCGAAACTGAAAGAAGCTAAGCAAAGGATGTTGGAACTTGAAACGCAGAACCAAATCAGCGGTAATCAGCTATGTCAAGCAGAGAAGGAGTGCAAGGGTCTACATGAGAAGGTGCAATATCTCTCAGCCCAAAATAAGGGACTACTCACTCAGTTAAATGAAAGTAAACGGGAAATGGCTGAGATGGACTGCAAGAATAAAGAAGAGTTGATGGCAGTGAGACTTCGAGAGGCAGATAGCATAGCAGCCTTGGCTGAACTCCAACAGGAAATTGCGAAAGAAACAAATGAAGAGGAATCTTCAGGAAGCCAGGATTTTATTCCAGTTCTTCTCTACGACTCCTTACAAGCAGAGTGCGAGAAGTTGAAAAAACAGTATGAACAGGCCCAGACTACAATTCTGGAGGGGGTTAACTCAGCAACCTCCGAAAAGCTAGTTTCGTTGGAAGTATATGAGCAACTAAAGGTTGAACATGAGCAAGAAGTCCAAAGGCTGCAGGAAATTCTTGAGGAGCTCAGGGCCAAGACAGACTCATCGGTAGAAGTTCCATACATAGATGAGGATGTAGAGGTGAAAGACATGGCAGAACTCATAAAAATATGGAAGGAAGCCCAAGACAAATATGAGGCGGCAATTACCGAGGTTGACCGACTTGAAGAACAGTTTCAACTGGGAATGGGCCCTGAACATGAGCTAGAGAGCATCGAGGCGCAACTTCTCCAAGCACTGGAAGCCAAAGTACAAGAGGAAGAGAAGATGAAAGCATTGGAGAAAATGATGGATGAAATGGAGGAGTACGCTGAATTACGTCCAGGGGAACAGGAGAATGGGGAAACAGCTACTTCAGTAGAAGGATTAAATAGCCTGATAACGAAATCCCTGAAGGAAGGGAAAGGATTGAACGCACAAATGAGGCCAGGAGGGAAGGAAGGGCAGACATCCGAGGAAGAGCAGGATGAATATGATTGCTTGAAGAAGGGTTTTGACCTGTTGAGTGACACCGAATGTTATGAGGATGTGGTCTGCCCAAATTGTGATGGGAACTCCCAAAGTGCTGAAATCCTGAGGAAGCACTTAAGGTCTAAGGAACATAGAGAGTTGGTGGCGCTACAGATGGCAGCCGGGAAAAGAGCTCGGAGAGTTTCAAAAAGGCAGAAAAGAAAAAGAAGAAGCAGAAAATAATAACTGTTTAAAATATTATTACTTCTACTACCTCAGTCCGAACACTATGAAAGGTGCTAAATTTGTAAAAAAAATCCAGGGACATTATCAAGACAGCCAGTGGGTTGTATAAGTCCGCACTGCTGGTTCAACAGGACGAAAGTACAAGCTGTTAAAAAAAAAGGCTATGGAGGATGCTGTCTGGAACGAATTAATACCAGAGACTGAATTTATGAACTGTTCCCACAGAGACTGAACCTGTAAACTGATTCCACTGAGAGTATGTTTGTAAACTGTTATATGACGTTGACTCCATTGAGAGTATATCTGTAAATTGTTATATGACGTTGACTCCATCGAGAGTATATCTGCAAACTGTTTATATAAAGTTGAAGATTGTATGTTTAACGGGATTCTGTAAGTAATAAGCTAGGAAGGGAGGAGTGTTGTGTATGTAACCGTTTACCTTTAAGGGAACTATAGAATGTAACCGTTCGCCTTTAAGAGCACTACTTTAGGGTGGCACTATCTATTGGCTCATGTATACTGTAATACCGATAGTGACCACACCAGTATATAAGGGTTGTGATACGTTAACTCGGGCAGAATCGCCCGAGCCTCTGAATAGTAAAGACGTGTTTTATTTTGTTAACAGTGGAGTCTGTGATTATTTATAATACAACCCACAGACTTAACACCCCTCTGCTTATTATTGAACATGAAAGCGACTGAACGCTGGTCAGTAAGCAGGGTAAATCGTTTTTCAGCCAGGTAGTGCCGCCAGTGGCGCACCGCCTCCACAATGGCCTGGGCCTCCTTTTCCACAGAGGAGTGTCTGAGTTCGGAGCCCTGGAGGGTTCGTGAAAAGAAGGCCACGGGTCTTCCCGCCTGGTTAAGGGTAGTGGCCAGGGCAAAGTCGGATGCATCGCTCTCCACCTGGAAGGGGATGGACTCGTCCACCGAGTGCATGGTGGCCTTGGCAATGTCATCTTTTATACGGTGAAAGGCTGAGCGGGCCTCCGCCGTCAGGGGAAAGGAAGTGGACTTGATAAGTGGACGGGCTTTGTCCGCATAATGAGGGACCCACTGGGCGTAATAGGAAAAGAAGCCCAGGCACCTTTTGAGGGCCTTGAGACAGTGGGGCAGGGGAAGTTCCATCAGGGGGCGCATCCGGTCAGGGTCAGGACCGATGACTCCGTGTTCCACCACGCAGCCAAGGATAGCGAGGCGGGTTGTGCGGAATATGCACTTTTCCTTGTTGTACGTGAGGTTTAGGAGTTGGGCCGTGCGAAGGAACTTATCAAGGTTGGCGTCATGGTCCTGCAGGTCATGGCCGCAGATGGTCACGTTGTCCAGGTAGGGAAACGTGGCCTGTAACGCATTCTCGTCGACCATCCGGTCCATCTCCCTCTGGAAGACGGAGACACCGTTGGTGACGCCGAAAGGAACCCTGAGGAAGTGAAAAAGGCGGCCGTTTGCCTCGAAAGCTGTGTACTGGTGGTCCTCAGGGCGGATAGGGATTTGGTGGTATGCTGCCTTGAGGTCAATGGTCGAGAAAACGCGATATTGCGCTATCTTATTAACCATGTCGGCTATGCGGGGGAGAGGGTATGCGTCCAACTGGGTGTACTTGTTGATTGTCTGGCTGTAGTCGATGACCAGGCGCTGCTTGTTGCCGGTCTTAACGACTACCACCTGAGCTCGCCAGGGGCTGGTACTACCCTCAATAATCCCCTCCTTCAGGAGCCGCGTCACCTCAGATCTTATAAAGGATCTGTCCCCGGTGCTCTTTGTGGCGATAGGCTTGCAGTCACGGGTGAGGTTAGCGAACGGGGGGGGGGGGTGATTTTGAGGGTGGAGAGACTACAGGTGGGGCGCGGTGGGCAATTTAAAAACTGCTGGTTGCAGACAGTGAGTGGGGGAAAAGGTCCACCGTATGTCAAGGTGACACTCTTAAAGTGACAATGAAAGTCCAACCCCAGCAGAACGGCAGCGCAGAGATGTGGCAGGATGAAGAGCTTTACATTTTTATAAACGGAGCCCCTCGCCGAAAGGGTCACTACGCAGTAGCCGCCGACGTCTGCTGAGTGAGATTTTGAGGCCATGGAGATCCGATGGCGCGCTGGCAGGACCGAGAGGGAATAATGCCGTACCGTATCAGGGTGTATGAAGCTCTCCGTGCTCCCGGAATCAAAAAGGCAAATTGTGGCATGGCCATTTACCTGGATGTCCATCGTGGACCTGGCTAGCTGATGGGGTCTGGATTGATCCAGCGTAATGGAGGCCGCTGTGGAGTCGGGAGCGTCGCTGTAAAACCCCGGTGAGGCGGTGGGTGAGTCGGGGGCCCGTTGGCAAAATGGCGGACAAAATGGCGGCGTCGGAGAAGAAGGACAAAATGGCGGCGCCCATGACGATCCCGATCCCCACGAGGCTGGAGGAAGGCAAGATGGCCGCTCCCACGAATCGCAAGCGGCGCTGCTGAAGGTAGGGTTCTTCTGACTTCTGCAGACGCCAGCGTAGTGTCCCTTCTTACCGCAGGCAGAGCAGACAGCATTTTTCGCCGGGCAGCGCGCCCTGGGGTGTTTGGTTTGGCCACAGAAATAACATTTCTGGCTCGGGCGGGACATCGCTGCAGCAGTTGGGGCTGGGGCCCGGGGCGGCGCCACGTCCCAAGATGGCGGCGGCCGCGACATCCACGAGGCGGCCGCGCGGTCCGGGGAGTAGGCCTCCATGTTCCGATGGGCTACGTCCAACGAAAGGGTGAATGAAATCGCCTTCTTCAGGTCGAGCTCGCTACTTTCCAGCAGTCGCTGCCGTGTGTGAGTGGACCTGAGGCCCGCAACGAGGGCGTCCCGGATGAGCTCCTCCGTATGTTCCGTGGCTGATACTTGCTTGCATTCGCAGGCTCGGCCAAGTTCCTTCAGCGCCCGTATGTATGCTTCTGTGGGTTCCCCGGGCTGTTGTTTGCGGGACCCCAGGAGATGTCTTGCATAAACATAGTTGACCGGGCGTGCATATTGTTCCTTTAAAATGTCGATAGCCCCCTGGTAGCTCGTAGCGTCCCGGATAAGGGCAAAAGCTCGGTGGTTTACTTTCGAATTCAGCACCCTGAGCTTGTCGGCGTCGGTGGCGACGGTCTCGCCGGATGCAGCCAGAAAAGACTCAAAACAGTTCAACCAGTGTGAGAACTTAGCAGGCGAGTCCGGTTCTTGCGGGTCGAGTTCCAGGCACTTGATCTTAAGTATCTGCAGCATCGTTATTTTATTTATTTATTTTTTGTCAGTAGTTAATAAAATTGATGCGCTATCGATTCTAATAAAAGGCTGAGTAGAGTTCAGAACAACAGGCTTTTATTAACTACTGAATGCAACTACAAACAGATCAGGACTATGCCTCTAGTGGACGACCGAATGGCAGAGAGCTGCCGTGCAGCCGTCCTTATACCAGGTAGCCAAGGGCGGAGTCAGCTGAGGCATAGTCAGGTATAACAGTGAAACAAGAGTGAACGACAACAACAACAACAATAGTGAACACAGTGAACGACAGTGGTTTACCACAAGCCCCGAGTCCAGATCTCAGCCATCCTTCCAGGCAACCTTTGCCCCCTTTCTAACAGCACCATTACTTATATTGGGTATTAAAGTGGCTGAATGCCATGGACAGTGTGTTTAAAATGTAGACTTGGTGCCAGCAGTGGGAAATAGCTGGAGCAGAATTCAGCCATTTCCCCAGGTGAGGAGTATTTTATGCTCACTTGCTGGAAAAATCTAAGCTATTATTTCCCTGAAAAATCTAAGAGAAATACAGTTACTATTAATAATTTAATAAATATGTTTCAATCTGTCAGAAGAGTAAACTATTATAATAATGCAACAATACCCATGTCATGTATTAACTTGCAGCAAACAATGGCATGAAGCTTTCTGCTACCTTTCACATCATTGTGGATGATGCTGCATCGGTGCAAATAGTCCAGGGCATCCAGAATCATTTTGAAGTACTTTATGGCTAATATGTGAGGGAGGCGACACTTTTTCTCTATTAGCCCACTTAATGTTCCACCTATACAGAGAGAAGAGGGTGAAGGACGAATATAAAATTTGTTTCAATTTAAAATGTAAGCAAAACAATTACTGAACTGTTGGAAATAGAGTTAGGTTTTCTCTTTTTCTTAAAGGAGGGCACGATCTGCAAGTTTGCAGGGGATACTTAGACCTGTACGAGTGTCAGGACTGTAGACCATGCTCATCTGCTTCAGGCGGATCTTGATGCATTGGAGGATTGGGCTTATGATTGGCAAATGATATTTAACTTTGAAAAGTGCAGTTTTATGCATGTGGGCAGGGTGAATGCTGAACATACATACACCCTTTAGGGAAAAGCATTAAAGCAGGTGGAGAAAGAAAGAGATCTGGGCGTTCTAGTGTATCGGCCTCTAACAGTTCATGAGCAATGCCGTGTAGCGATAGCTAGAGTGACTAGGGTGTTGGGGTACATTTGTAGGACAATTGATTACAAGTCAAAGCATACTTTGTCCTTGTACAAGACCTTGGTTACTAAATGAATTCTCAGTTTGAAGCATCTTAGTTATCAAGATAGGCTGAAAGAGCTGGGACTCTACACATTAGAGAATTGTAGAATTAGGGGTGATTTGAATGAGGTTTAAAAGATGAAAAGATTGTGTTCGAGTTGACAGTTTGGTCCAATTAAATAGGCTAGTGAGGACCAGGGGGTCACAATTTTAAGTTGTATTAGACAAGATCTAGGGTAGATGTCATAAGGTGGTTCTTTTCCCAGAGAATAGTGGACCTCTGGAACAGTCTCTATGCGGGAGTCCTCCCTTGTTCTATTGGGGACTTGGCCTGGAGGGTGTTGCACGGAGCAGTCCCGTGCAATATATTTTTAAGTAGGTTCACGGACTCCCAGGCCGCCTGTTTGTTCTGCGGCCTGGAGGAGTCCATTTTTCACATTTACACAGAGTGTGAGAGGTTGCAGCCCCTCTTCCATTATTTGAAAGGGCTGCTCCTCGATTTTTGGTTGCACTTCAGTCCCACGCTCTTGATCTACGGTCACCCGGTGTGGAGGGGAGCGGGCAGGTTGGAGGACCTCCTCGTGGGCCTGCTCCTGGGCCTGGCTAAGAAAGCCATCAATTGGTCCAGGCAGCGGGCGGTCGAGGGGGTCGTCCAGCCAGATTGCCTCCCTCTCTTCCGCGGCCATGTTCGCGCCAGGGTGGCCCTGGAGATGGAGCACGCGGTGTCCGCCGGCGCGCTCGAGCACTTCCGTGACCGGTGGGCGCCGCGGGGACTGGAGTGCATAATTGGATTGGACAACCAAATTTTTATTTGATTTGCTAAGGTTTATATGAAGTTTTTGAGTTTTAATTACAGTTTATTTGTTTAATTTACTTGGTCCATTTAAAAGAGGGACCTCTGGAACAGGCTGCCGGCTCGGCAATGGATGCTGATTCGTTGAATTCCTTCAAGCAAGAGCTGGACCTGTTTCTGGCTGGGGCGGAGATCCCCTCATACAAAAAGTAGGCACTGCATAGAATTATCAGGACCAGCATGATCTCCTGGGCTAATATTGATTGCCTAAGGGGGCAGAGATGAATTTCCCAGATTTTTTCCCCCAAATTGTCCTGGGTTTTTCATCTGTGTTTTCGCCTCTTCCGGGAGATCACATGGTTTCGGGTGGAGTGGAGAGTTCTTGTGATACACAAGGTGAGACAGGCTGGATGGACCAGAGGGTCTTTTCCTATCTGTCATTGTTCATATGTTCATGCGTAAAGTGCAATTTTCAATATTAGACTAATGTTACAGCTTCCGTATAACCCTATAAGTTGCTAGAGAAGTTGCAGTTATAATAAATTAATGCTATTTCTAAGAACCGTCACCACGACTGATTCTTTAGAATATAAGGAATTTTATCCAACATTTTCAAATTAACAACTTGCAGTAACATGCATGCTGCAAGAAATTGAAGCAATTTGATTGGTTTTCTCACGGTTGCAAGTTCATAGCTTTCCTGTCTACCTAATCAATGTAACTGTTTTTGATTAACTAATGAGAACTAATTGGATATTTGAGCCAACCAGTGTGGTTAACTTAGTTGATAGTGGTTGCTTGAGCTGATCATGAATCATGATTTTTTTTTAACCATAGATGTGCATGCTACAGATATACGCTAGCTACAAGACTTAACTATTTCAATTTTAAAATCTCAATATGAAAATAAAAATAAACTTGTAGCATTTGACAACGTTTCTATCCATTAAGTTATACCAGTCTGCCTCAATAGCAATCATATCAAGTGCTTCAGCATGTGTTATTCTCAGTGTAATATAGCTTTTCCCTTCACTGAACTTACACTGTCTTGCAATTATGTGTTCCATCCTATATCCACTCAAACTTATTCAATGTATACATGATAAAACATGACAGCACACATCTTGACAAATCATGGAAATTATGTTTACAACAAATTAGAATTTGACTTTTTCCACACATGACAGTTTAGCGGATGTAGGAAATTTCAATTAGCAGTTACCAGTCGCGAATTCCATGAAGAATGTCACGGAATCTCCGTGTAGATCATATCCAAACAGCTGAACAATATTCAGTGCTTTTAGGCTTTTCCAGATTTCCACTTCTTCTTGTCTATAATGTTTCTTTGAGATCTAAGAATGTATAGAGAAATGGTCAAATGGGAACCAACTAGAAACTGCAGTTAACTACCTTTTTGCATTTGCGTAAAAGGCTAATGACGCAATCATTTTTCAATAAAATGATTATGTAGAGCAACGAAACCCAATTTTAAACAATTACCAATACAGAAGACCCCACTAAAGCTTTGAGATAAAATAGTGCTCAAGAAATTCCCCCGTCATGCCTAGTCACAGCAATCCAGGTTAGCGCCCCATTGTATAAAATTGACTGCTGGAAACTATCAGTATTTCTCATCTCAGAATAAATAGTTCAGCCCACAGTAATGATTTCCCCAATCACCCCAAAATAAGTTAATGCCTATAAATTTAGAAATACATTTTCAACAATTCACATTGAAAGTGTGGGATACGTTTTATTTTTGGGTCATCTTTATTTCACTCACACTTATTGCCCTTCATCTCCCAGTGTGCTATGTTGTAACAAGACAGAGGTTTGTATCTCTGATTCCCTACATGATGAGTTTTCTCTGGACCACTGGAGGAGGCACAAAGAAAGAGAAGGCACTTGCTGATGGGGAAGGAAAGCCAAAGGACGGCCAATGAACCTGCATGAATCATGCACCCCCTAGTGGCTTGTCAAGGAGAAGCATGAGAGAGATTGGTAACCAGCCCTCTCTTTCAGTAGACAAAGGAATATAAAATGGGAAGCAAATAATTTTTCAGAGGGAGAAGCAGTTTATCTCGCACCCCCGCAAAATAAATTTACAGAAACAAATCTTATGCATAATTCTGGCATAACATGGTAGATGTAAAAAAACAGTGCAAAACAAGCACAAAGTTAAAGGACTGGATTTTCCAAGTCCCGAGGAGGCGGGACAGCCGGTAAAATCGGAGAACATAACATAAGAAATATGAGCAGGAATAGGCCACTTGGCCCCTCGAGCCTGCTCCGCCATTCAATAAGATCGTGGCTGATCTTGGGTTCAAAGCCACTTCCCAGCCCGCTCCCCTAACCCTTCGCTCCCTTATCTTGCAAAAATGTGTCTATCTCCACTTTAAATGTATTTAATGACCCAGCCTCCACAGCTCTCTGGGGCAGAGAATTCCACAAATTTACGACCCTCTGAGAGAAGAAGTTCCTCCTCATCTCAGTTCCAAAAGGGCGAACCTTTATTCTGAGACTGTGCCCCCAAGTTCTAGATTTCCCCACGAGGGGAAACATCCTCTCTGCATCTACCCTTTTGAGCCCCCTCAGTATCTTATATGTTTCAATAAGATCACCTCTCATTCTTCTAAATTCCAATGAGTATAGGCCCAGCCTGCTCAACCTTTCCTCATAAGTCAAACCCCTCATCTCTGGAATTAACCTAGTGAATCATCTCTGAACTGCCTCCAATGCAAGTATATCCTTCCTTAAATAAGGAGACCAAAACTGTACGCAGTACTCAAGGTGTGGTCTCACCAATACCTTGTACAGTAGTAGCAGGACTTCCTGCTTTTATACTCTAACCCCCTTGAAATAAAGGCCAACATTTCATTTGCCTTTTTGATTACTTGCTGTACCTGCATGCTAACTTTTTGTGTTTCATGCACAAGGACCCCCAGGTCCCTCTGAACTGTATCATTTTGTAATCTCTCTCCATTTAAATAATAGTTTGCTTTTTTATTTTTCCTGCCAAAGTGGATAACCTCGCACTTTTCCACATTATACTCCATCTGCCAAATGTTTGCCCATTCACCTAGCCTGCCTATATCCCTTTGCAGATTCTTTGAGTCCTCTGCACAACTTGCTTTCCCGTCCATCTTTGTATCATCCGCAAACTTGGCTACATTACACTCGATCCCTTCATCCAAGTCATTATGTAGATTGTAAATAGCTGAGGCCCCAGCACTGATCCTTGTGGCACCCCACTAGTTATCGTTTGCCAACCAGAAAATTACTCATTTATCCCGACTCTCTGCTTTCTGTTAGTTAGCCAATTCTGTATCCATGCTAATATATTACCCCCAACTCCGTGAGCTCTTATCTTATGCAGTAACCTTTTATGTAGCACCTTATCGAATGCCTTCTGGTAATCCAAATATACCGCATCCACTGGCTCACCTTTGTCCACCCTGCCCGTTATATCCTCAAAGAACTCCAGCAAATTTGTTAAACATGATTTCCCTTTCCTAAAACCATGCTGACTCTGTTTGACTGCAGTATGTTTTTCTAAATGCCCTGCTACTGCTTCCTTAATGAATGACTCCAGTATTTTCCCACCGACAGGCTAACTGGTCTATAGTTTCCTGCTTTCTGTCTCCCTCCTTTCTTAAATAGGGGTGTTATATTAGCGGTTTTCCAATCTGCTGGGACCTCTCCAGAGTCCAGGGAATTTTGGTATATTGCAACCAATGCATCCACTATCTCTGCAGCCACTTCTTTTAAGACCCTGGGATGCAGGCCATCTGGTCCAGGGGACTTGTCCTCTTTTAGTCCCATTATTTTACCGAGTACTATTTCCTTAGTGATAGTGATTGTCTTTAGTTCCCCACTCTCTGTGGCCCCTTGATTATCTATTATTGGGATGTTGTTAGTGTCTTCTACAGAAAGTGGGGGCGGATGGCAAACCCGTCCCCATCCCGCCTCCAGGAGGCGGGAGGATGTGCAGCTTTGGGTCCCATCTCCTGGAGGTTGAAAAGGCATTTTATCCTTTTAACTGCCTGTTAACAGGTAGTTAACAGGCAGAAAAAAGGATTAGTGCCATTTTACCTTCACAAGTGAAGGCTTCCCGACCTCGGAGAACCCCGCCGGGTTGGAGGAGAAGTGGAGGAGGTCTGCGGTGGTCGGAGGAACCTGGAAGTAAGGTGTAGAGGTGAGTGATGGGTGCAAGTGTGGAGTGGTAAATATGCAAGGTGAGTGATAAGTTTAAAAAAGTGTGCACTTGACTTGTTTTCTTTCTACAGCCTTTAGCCGCACTGGATGGGGAGAGCCGACATTCTCCTTGTCAATTTCACATAATGGCTGTTGGATCCTCCGATCCTACAGACATGTGAAATTTACAAAGTTGAAAGGTTTGATGAGTCCTCACCACAAAGTCTCATCAAACTAAAGAGAATTTCAGCTTCACAGAGCTGTCAAACGCTGTAATTTCTTCTTTCAAGAAGTCTTGACAGATAGCACGTCTGATGTTGACGTGATCTGTCAGTGACTTCCTCCCTAATTGGCCTGCTGAGCCCACAGGGCAGGCTTAACAAACTCAATCAGGGGAAAAACCCTCTGATTGGTCAGATGAGGATGGAGATGGGACATTGACACTACAAGCAGCAGTCCCACCTCCAACTCACCTCCATTCACAAAATCCAGCCCAAAGTCTGCCCTAACTTCCACTGGGCCAATTGATTTGTCAATAGTTCCCTAGTACAGTATTGCAAACACTGTAGACCTTTGTATTTTTAGTTTACTTTTTTGTGTAAAGTCCCACGAACGTTACCTTTTCAGTAATTTAATAATTTCAAGTCAGCTCTTCATGTGAAACTTCTAAGTGCATATATATTGACGTAATATTAATATAATATTGGCCCAGAAATTCGGGTCGGGGGCTTCCCGCGGGTGCAAGCCCCCGACATGCACTTACCTTGTGCGCCGGCCATTGAGCTGTAGGGCCCCGTGGAATTCCAATCCGGGGCCTGGTCCAGCTGCCGGCGCGCAGTGCTTGCGTATCCCAGGGGTGCAGTTAGTTCGATGCGTCCCATGGGATCACGTGGGCCATGGGCAGCCAATCGGAGCAGGGAATGCTCCATTCATAAGTCTGACAGGAAGTGCTGTCAAGACTTATAAATACTAAAATACTACGGCCCCAAAATAGCACTAAACCTTCAAATAATTTTTTTTTTAAATCACATTTTTTAAATAAACTATAAATTACATGAAATAACTATTTTAAACAATAATTTAAATTTTTGAAAAAAATAATTTTATATTCTAACGGGGCTAAAAATAAACTTACCTTGCTTTAAAATATTAAAAAATAATAAACCTGTGGAAAAAATGTTTTAATTTTAATTAATTCACCACTTACCTTGTAAAAAGCAGGCCTTACGCCTGCTTTTTTATATTTCTAAATTCTGCAGGCTTACCCTCACGGGAAAAACCTGTAAAAAAAAACCTAAGTTCGATGCACACGCGCAGACTCCCCCACGCACGCGTTCGACCTCTGAACCTCTTCGTTCAGAGGAATGGAAGTGCCGGTTTCCCGCGCATGCGCAGTGCATGCAGGAAACCGGCACTTCCATCGGGCCTACGGGTGAGTACCCCATGCGTACTCACCCGTGGAGACCCGAATTTCTGGGCCAATAGTACATAAGAATTTTCTTACTGTGGCGACAGTCGTAAATAGTCACACTGCACAGTGCTGCCCTTATTTTAAATGTACAGTAGCCTAGTGGTTATGGGACTAGACTAACAACCTAGAAGTTGTGAGTTAAATTGAATTCAATAATCTAGTAATTTGCAGGCTAGCATCAGAAAATGAACCATAAAACCTACTGAATTGTCAAAAAAATACAATTGATTCACTAATGTCCTTCAAGGAAGTGAACCTGCCACTCATAATTGGTTTGACCTATACATGATTCCAGCCCAAACTATGTGGTTGACTATTGGGGCAGAAATTAAACATCGTTTAGGGGGACAGATTTTGGGTCACAATCTGCTGCGCCTGATCTCCCCATGAAATGCGCCAGCTGCCAATTTGGACTTTTAGGTGTGCAGGGTGCCCACCTGAAACAGGCGCTAAAAGCCTTGCATATGTAAAATTAACAATGTGGAAACAAGCAGCAATAAAATGTCATAATTTTTAGTGGATTACGGACCTCAACTCAGCAGCACTCGGTGGTTTGTTGCTGTTCTCATTAGTTATTGGCACAAAATTATAAAATAAAAACTCAAGTGGGGAAAGAACTTCCAAAAAGTGCTCCTTCTTCCAAAAAGTGCTCCTTCTTCCATTTTGTTAATTGTGGTGAAGTGGAGCAGGAAGAATGACATTGCCTTTTTAAAGTGCTACTGAAATTTGTGATCGTTCTTATCTGCTCCCAGATTAATATTGAGATATTCTTCTAATGTCACCAAAATTCACTTCACAAATCTAAATAGGGCTGGGGCCGAAAGTTCATTCTGCTTGACCTGAACCGACCCGCATTTAGAATCATAGGGCTGGATTTTGCCGGGGTCAGCGGGCGCGATCCGTGGCGGGTCGGGTGGGAAAGTGTTTATTTTCCCCAGTGGGTCGGGACCCCGCTGTGAACCTGCCGCCACGTGCCTTTACCAAATAGCGGGTCTGTCGGTGCTGAGCAGACCCAACACGCAGCGGCAGGGGAGGCAATTAAAATCATTAGTGGCTTGTTTACAGCCACTTAACAATGGTTTTTTTCCAGCTTTTTGAATTTGACAGGTCGGCCACCAGTTTCCCGCTGTGCCTAGACCTCTGTGAAGCTGAGGTGGGAGGTCAGTGACTATTGAATCAGCTGATGAGTTGACAGCTTCAAATGTCAAGTCAAAGCTCCCAGCTGATTGAGAAATGTTCCCTTAGCCACTAGCTTCTCTAAACTGCATTTCCACTACAGATTCTGAATGCTGCAAGTCTTTACACAAGTCTCCATCCAGTCTGACCTCATTACCTCTCCCATGGCTGACAGATGACTTCTGTCATCTCTACTTCACCTGCCATCTACTCCATCAGCATCGGTGCCCTTTATACTCTCTCACCTTAGTCCTCAGAATCCCACCACGATCAGCCCCATCACCAGCAGCACCAGCAGCATCAGGCACTCCAGCAGCACCAACACCAGCCTTCTCCGCAATCAACTGATGCTGCACAGGACACAGGGCATCAGCACCCGACCACATTGCTGCCCAGGACGCCAGGGATGGCCTCACCATGGCCAGATTTACTTCACTTAATGCTGTACACTCTGGCTGCCACATGATGCGCCAGGCTGGTGTAAACCACACACCAGCACCATAAAGCATCCCTACAATGCCCAAGCCATTCCTTTCACACTCATCACCTTTGTGGGGGTACCGTTATGTCTCACCATTCACTGCAACTCACTAAGCCACTTCCAAAGGTGCACACAAATCTGTCCAAGAATGCAAAGTGTTGAAAATAAAGATTTCAATGTTTGACACCACATTAACAGAAACTTTACATGAGCATTGCATAAAACACCCAAGTGCCTACCCTTGTGTGTTGTTAGTTGGTATGATTGCACTAGGATAAAGGTGAATGTGAGGGGTAGCTAGTGAGATGGGGATGTGATAATGTAGATAGAGAGGGATGGGTGGAGGTGCAAGATAAGTTGGTGTTAGTAAGGATGTGCAGGGGTAGGGTAGGGAAGGCAGAGTGATGGGGATGTGATGAGAGGCACAGCAGGATGAGGTTGTGAGTGGCTTTCTATTAACATTTCATGATCTACTGAGATCATTGAAACGTTTGCGCCACTGCAGCCAGGTCCTCCTGACCACACCCCTGCTTGTGTCCTCCTGTGCAATGTGCAACCAGGCTGTGTTGATCTCCTGGGGAGGTCTCTTCCGCCCATGGGAAGGGACGAGGACCTCCCTGCGTGCTGTGACTCCCTCCATATGCCCTCCCAGCGGGCTCAGCAGGCCAATTAAGGGCCACCCGGCATCAGGTGATGTCACAGATCGACATTTCATCTGTCAAGACATTATATATTAATGATCTAGACAAGGGAACTAGATGTAATATTTCCAAGTTTGCAGACGACACAAAGCTGGGTGGGCGTGTGTGCTGTGAGGAGGATGCCGAGAAACTCCAGTATGATTTGGACAGGTTAGGTGATTGGGCAGAAGCATGGCAGATGCAATATAACGTGGATAAATGCAAGGTTATCCACTTTGGTGTCAAAAACAGGAAGGCAGATTATTATCTGAATGGCAATAGATTGAGAGAAGGGGAAGTGCAACGAAACCTGGGTGTCCTTGTGCACCAGTCGCTGAAGGTAAGCATGAAGGTGCAGCAGGTGGTTAAGAAGGCAAATGGTATGTTGGCCTTCATAGCGAGAGGGTTCTAGTACAGGAACAAGGATGTCTTGCTGCAGTTGTACAGGGCCTTGGTGAGACCACATCTTGAGTATTGTGTGCAGTTTTGGTCACCTTATCTGAGGAAGGATGTTCTTGCCATGGAGGGAGTTCAGCGAAGATTCACCAGGCTGATACCTGGGATGGCAGGAATGACGTATGAGGAGAGATTGGGTCGCTTGGGCTTATACTCGCTGGAGTTTAGAAGAATGAGAGGGGATCTCATTGAAACTTATAAAATTCTAACAGGACTTGACAGACTAGATGCAGGAAGGATGTTCCCGATGGCCGGGGAGTCCAGAACCAGGAGTCACAGTCTTAGGGTAAGGGGTAAGCCATTTAGGACAGAGATGAGGAGGAATTTCTTCACCCAGAGAGTAGTGAACCTGTGGAATTCTCTACCACAGAAGGCAGTAGAGGCCAATTCATTAAATATATTCAAGAAGGAGTTAGATATATTTCTTAAGGCTAAAGGGATCAAGGGATATGGAGAGAAGGCAGGGACAGGGTACTGAATTTGGATGATCAGCCATGATCTCATTGAATGGCAGAGCAGGCTTGAGGGGCCGAATGGCCTACTCCTGCTCCTATCTTCAATGTTTCTATGTGCCCCCGATTTCGCGATTTTAACCCCCCACACGCCTCCAATCCTGCCTCAACGGCCCGATGAAATTTGAGCCCTGAGCCTCTATTTATAAAGCCCAGGATCCCGTATACGTTTTTGTGGTTTCTAATAATTAGCTTTGATCCAAACAGCCCAGGTGCAGGCCCACCTGTTGGCAAGGTCTGGAGCTGGGAAAAGAATGTGAAACGCAGCCACTGCTTAAGGGGACTGCAGCAGTGATAATAGATGCTGGCATTGGACTTTCTTGCTTGAGGCCAAAAACAACAGCCAGTAGGCCCCCATTGCTGATCTCTGACCCAATCAATAAAGTAAAAAGGAACTTACTTTTTTGGTCCTGCTGACTGCCCCTTTTTGATCCTCTGATTGGAGGGGGTGGGGTGGCTGGGCACAGGACCAAAGGCCCACATCTTCTGATGTTCCTCTAAATGATTCAAGAGGAGACTGAGGCGGGAGGACCGAGAATGCTTCTCCTTCTCTTAGCCTGCTATGTAATGAAGCTGGAGGGGCATTCCTGGGGGAAGCCCTGGAAATCCTGGAGCAATGTAAAGGGGCCAGAGACTCAGTGTAATGGGTCTCCGGCCCTTTTCCTCTTCTGTGAACGTCAGAACTGAGTGTTCCACAATCGCAATTGAGAGGAAAATTGTCATTAATATGTTGTCTGTCAAACTCAGAGTTACAATTCATTTCAGCTTTAACACGGTTTTCGAAAGTGATAATACAATGTTGCCCAATATGTTTACAGATGCAATATCTGTTAGCCTGAGTGACAAGCCATAATTGTTTTATACTTATATAAGCACATATTTCCTGCAATTTGGACTGCACACATTTCACTTTGCAGTATTTTCAGCATAAAACAAAGAAAATATGTTGCTGTTCATCATTTTGGTATTGAAATCTTTCTTTAGTACTCAAATCAAGAAAATGTAAGGCTGAGTCAGAGATCAGGAGCAAAAAAAATTAATTACATCATAATTTTTAAGGACATTTTCGATAAGTAAAACTCCTCACAAAACAAATTATGACTGAAAGCTAAATAATAAACTATTGATCTAAGAGACAGAGAATGCTACTGCACACTGGAATTCATTTCTGTAATAAAGGAACAGTAGCTCCTCCATCACAGCCCAAGAACTGTAGCCAATCATTTTTTTCATTACACCTACAGTTAAATTTATTTCAAAAACAGGAAATCTTGTTACTCATTTGGGCAGTGAAATAGTGAAAGCTACTGCCCACTAAGATCAATTAACAAGTAATGATGAAAACCATCTTCTCGCACACAATGCCTCACAGTCACTAACGTTTAATATTTCAGTATAATGGTGTAATAAATCTATATACTGTGGAACCTTTTATAGTTAAATCATGTTTCCCATAATAATAGTTCAGTATTTCAGGAGTTATATGTCTAAGTGTTATTGACTGATACACTGATGGAAATCATGAAGTGAAGTCTGTACCAGTGATATACATCCCAAAAATACTGTTATCTGAGAACTTGATTTACAGTCTTTTAAGCTTCTTGGGTTGTAGAGCTTGCTTTGCAAAAATGATTGCAACAGTGCAACTAACTTTAAAAAGTCTGCAAACAATGGTGATGCTAGATTTTGAATTGCAATCATTATTGTAAAAAGCTAAAGTTGCTCTGTATACCTGTATACCTGAACCTTACCTTCTCTGTAACTAAACATAATCACTTGAATGAAATGGAAGTAACTCATTTTTGTCAGTTATCCTATGAATTAGCCAAGAATGTGTCAAGTTTGTCTGGTCTCTTTCCATATGATTGAGACAAGGATTTTTCCTTCAGGAAAGAACAAACAAAGAAACAAACTTGCATTTATATAGTGTCTTTCATGTCCTCAGGACGTCCCAGTAGAGCACTCCTCAGTACTGCACTAGATTATGTGCTCAAATCCTTGGAGGAGAGCTTGAACCTACAACTTCTGATTCAGAGGCAATGGTGCTACCACTGAGCCACAGCTGACATTTCAGAGTAAAGGGCTGATTCAGAGATTTACAATTCTGAACTAAATAATTAAGAGTGAGGTAGTGCCTTGGCATGGTATAAATGCAGTGCCACTGATGCCCATTTACACCGGCAGTCACGAACCAAAGCATTGTCAATTTCCAACACAATCCAGTTTATAAAAGGCAGTGTCGGCTGATGGGGGTATCTGTGAACCAGTGCCATGCTGATTCATTTACAGGTGGCTTGTTACTGACGACTTTGCACCAACAATCAATACTCCTGCCATGAGGAATCACCCGGAGAGATGATGCACTTCTTCATAACAAGGATTGAAAAAAAATTCAGTAGGAAAGTAATTGCTACTCAAATAATTAGATTAGCATTTCTGATCACAAGTTGAACAAATTATATTTTACCAAGCAGAAATATTAGGCCTTTGACAAAGGAAAGCAGGCTTTGTCAATGCTCGTGATTTTGTGAGCAATTTATTGGCTTTGCACAATTATTTTAACGTGAGTAATTGACAGGTAAAGTGAGTTGTGCATATTGAAACAACAATGCAAAAATCAATAAATCATTCATGCAATTGTAAGTGTTAGCAATGCTGAAAGCGCTAAGGATATCATTTTTACAAAATGAACCCACTTTTTTGCATCTCAGCTTTGTTACCTTCTTTGCAGCGCATGTAGACTTCATATTCTTATCATATACAAGAGTGACTTCACCAAATTTTCCACGTCCCAGGACACATATAGGTCGCCAGTTTTTACCCTCACTGTAATAACCATATGCGTGGGGTTGGCTCTGAAAAGGCACAATTCAAGGAAATTAAAAATGTAGGTCATTGGCAGAACTGAATTACATCTCAAACCACCAAACCATATTTAGCAGTCAATGACAGCTTACTTCTTTTGAAGAAAAGTAAAAATAGAAATTCGTTTCTTCATTATCTTGTATTACAACACTATGTTTAGACTTGTTAATTCAATTAAGAGAAATAAATCTGCTGATAGTTTGAGCGTTTACTTGGTTAAAAGATTTTAATTAATGGAGTAAATTAACAGAAAGAACACTTACTGTTCTAGTCAACGTTGTTTGCACAATTAAGTAGAGCTTCTGTTATCAGATATCGTTTAGGATTTTGGGAATTTAGAACATCAGAACCCAGGGGCAGATTAACGCACGGGCCTCTGGGGCCTAGCCAAATATCGGGCCCTGCCACATGTAACCTGTGCTTTTGTGATCGCTGCATATTTGGTAACCATTTTACCTAAAGCAAACAGTTATTTTATTTTAATTTTTATGTCTGTGGCAAAATTAAGAAGTTTCATTTAAGTGCAGTATATTGTGATATACTTTGCTTTATTATTAACTCAGTGTAAACATTGTATGGGCATATTTCTTCATGCATTTTACTACACTTTTTTGTTTTAATGGATGGGGAGGGGTTGTGTGGGGATTGCGAAGGGGCCCCGAATATTTTTGGTGCCCAGGTCCCAAGAATTCTTAATCCAGTTCTGTCAGAACAATAACAACAACAATTTGTATTTATGTAGTGCTTTTAACGTAGTAAAATGTCCCAAGGCATTTCACAGGAGCGTTATCAAACAAAATTTGACACCAAGCCACATGAAAAGATATTAGGACAAGTGACGCAAAGTGTTACATGGATCATTGGTCAAAGAGGTAGATTTTAAGGAACGTGTTCAAGGTGGAAAGAGAGATAGAGAAGCGGAGAGGTTTAGAGAAAGAATTCCAGAACTTAGGACTTAGGCAGCTGAAGGCACGGCTACCAATGGTGGGGCGCTGGAAATCGGGGATGCGCAGGAGGTCAGAATGGAAGGAGCGCAGAGATCTTGGAGGGTTGTACAATTGGAGGAGGTTACAGAGATAGGGAAGGCGAGGCCATGGAGGGATTTGAACATGAGGATGAGAATTTTAAATTCAAGGCATTGCCGGACCGGGAGCCAATATAGGGATGGACAATAAATGTTGGCCTTGCCAGCGACGCCCACATCCCATAAACGAATTTTAAAAAAATAGGTCAGTGAGCACAGGGGTGATGGATGAACGGGATTGGTGCAAGTTAAGACACGGGCAGCAGAGTTTTGGATGAGCTACAGTTTATAGAGGGTGGAAGGCCAAGAGAGCATTGGAATAGTTGAGTCATCATCTTAGATCTATCATTTCCTGCAAAGCTAATGATTGCAATGCATATTCAGTGGGCTCTTAGTACCTCATCCACATTCCTCATGTTCTAGAAAAGAGAAGGCTGAGGGGTGACCTGATAGAAAGGGTTATGAAAGGGTCTGTTGGGCAGACATAGAGAAGGTATTTCCACTTGTGGGGAAGACCAAAACTAGGGGCCATAAAAATATAAGAGAATCACTAATAAATCCAATAGGGAATGCAGTAGAAACTTTTTTATCCAGAGACTGATTAGAATGTGGAACTCGCTACCACAAGGAGTAGTTGAGGCGAATAGCATAGATATATTTAAAGAGAAGCTAGATAAACACATGAGGGAGAAAGATAGTTGATAGTGTTATACAAAGGAGGATTGGAGGAGGCTCGTGTGAAGCATAAACACTGACATAGACCAGTTGGGCAGAATGGCCTGTTTCATTGCTGTACATTATATGTAATTCTATGCAAGCATTGTTAGTCTATGGCCTAGAAATTTGGTATAGCCGCGTTTGGGGCGCTAGTCCTGGCGATGCGCAAAGTTTAGCGCCAGGCGCAATTTAGCGCCACCTAGCGTGATATTGGGTTGCAGCGCCCCTAACATGGTTGAATTCCATATTCAATTAGAGGGTGAGAAGGTTGGATCTCAAACAAGCGTGCTAAGCTTGAATAAAGGAGACTATGAAGGTATGAGAGCGGAATTGAGTAGAGTGGATTGGGAAAATAGATTAAAGGGTAAGACGATACATGATCAGTGGTGTACATTTAAGGAGTTATTTTACAACTTCCAAAAAAAAAATATTCCACTGAGAAGAAAAGGGTGTAAAAGAAAAGACAGCCATCTGTGGCTAAGTAAAGAAATTAAGGATCGTATTTGACTAAAAACAAGGGCATATAAGGTAGCCAAATCTAGCGGGAGGATAGAGGATTGGGAAAACTTTAAAAGACAGCAAAAAATAACAAAAAGATTGATTAAGAAAGGGAAGATAGATTATGAAAGTAAATTAGCAAAAAATATAAAAACAGATAGTAAGAGTTTTTATAGTTATATCAAAAGAAAAAGGGTGGCTAAAGTAAATGTTGGTCCCTTAGAGGATGAGACCGGGAAATTAATGGTGGGAAATATGGAGATGGCAAAAACACTGAATGAATATTTTATATCAGTCTTTACAGTAGAAGACACTAAGAATATCCCAACACTGGACAAACAGGGGGCTAAAGGGGGGGAGGAGCTAAACACGATCAAAATCACTAAGGAAGTGGTACTCGGTAAATTAATGGGACTCCAGGCGGATAAATCACCTGGACCTGATGGCTTACATCCTAGGGTCTTGAGGGAAGTGGCAGTAGGGATTGTGGATGCATTGGTAATAATTTTCCAAAACTCCCTGGACTCGGCAAAGGTCCCGGCAGACTGGAAAACTGCTAATGTAATACCCTTATTTAAAAAGGGCAGTAGACAGAAGGCTGGCAACTATAGACCGGTTAGCCTAACATCTGTGGTAGGTAAAATTTTGGAGTCCATTATTAAGGAGACAGTAACAGGACATTTGGATAATCATAATTTAATAGGACAAAGTCAGCATGGTTTTATGAAGGGGAAGTCATGTTTGACAAATTTGCTGGAGTTCTTTGAGGAAGTAACATATAGGGTGGATAAAGGGGAACCAGTGGACGTCGTGTATTTAGACTTCCAAAAGGCATTTGACAAGGTGCCACACAAAAGATTATTGCTTAAGATAAAAAAATCACGGGATTGGGGGTAATATTCTGGCATGGATAGAGGATTGGCTATCTAACAGAAGGCAGAGAGTTGGGATAAATGGTTCATTCTCAGACTGGCAATCAGTAACTAGTGGTGTTCCGCAGGGGTCAGTGCTGGGTCCCCAACTCTTTACAATCTATATTAACGATTTGGAGGAGGGGACCGAGTGTAACATATCAAAGTTTGCAGATGATATTAAGATGGGAGGGAAAGTAGTGAGTGAGGAGGACATAAAAAACCTGCAAGGGGACATAGACAGGCTAAGTAAGTGGGCAGAGATTTGGCAGATGGAATACAATACTGGAAACTGTGAAGTTATGCACTTTGGCAGGAAATATCGTAGAGCAAGTTATTATCTTAATGGCAAGAAACTGGAAAGTACTGAAGTACAAAGGGATCTGGGGGTCCTGGTGCACGAAACTCAAAAGATTAGTATGCAGGTGCAGCAAGTGATTAAGAAGGCCAATGGAATGTTGGCTTTCATTGCTAGGGGGATAGAATATAAAAATAGGGAGGTATTGCTTCAGTTGTACAAGGTATTGGTGAGACCGCACCTGGAATACTGCATACAGTTTTGGTGTCCATACTTAAGAAAAGACATACTTGCTCTCGAGTCAGTACAAAGAAGGTACACTCGGTTAATCCCAGGGATGAGGGGATGGGCATATGAGGAGAGGTTGAGTAGATTGGGACTCTACTCATTGGAGTTCAGAAGAATGAGAGGCGATCTTATTGAGACATATAAGATTGTGAAGGGGTTGGATCGGGTGGATGCGGGGAGGATGTTCCCGATGATGGGTGAAACTAGAACTAGGGGGCATAGTCTTAGAATAAGGGGCTGCTCTTTCAAAACTGAGATGAGGAGGAACTACTTCACTCAGAGGGTGGTAGGTCCATGGAATATGCTGCCCCAAAAAGCTGTGGAAGCTACATCATTACATAAATTTAAAACAGAAATAGACAGTTTCCTAGAAGTAAAGGGAATTAAGGGTTACGGGGAGCGGGCAGGAATTTGGACATGAGACTAGGTTCGGATCGGTCATGGCCCTGTGGGTAGCGGAGCAGGCCCAAGGGCCGTGTAGCCTGATCCTGCTGCTATTTCGTGTGTCTAATTCTGTTAGATTCAGGAGATGGTTCTATGATAGTGGATTGGCAGTTAGGATCAGATCAGCCATGATCTTATTGAATGGCGGAGCAGGCTCGAGGGGCTGATTGGCCTACTCCTGCTCCTATTTCTTATGTTCTTATGTTCTTAAGGCGCTAACCCGGCGGCGCAACCCAATTTTGCGGCGGCGGGGCGCAGCGAAGGTGCTGTCAATAATCACTTTCCCTGAGACACACTGGCGCCGGCCATCTCTTAAAGGGGCAGGTCAATTGGCATCACCAGACACACTCACTGCCTTGTAGGCCTTCAAAGCGGTGGGAGCCTACCTGTGGCGCATCAGCCTAGCAAGACATGGAAAGGGTGAGGCAGAGGGCGGAACGCCTCACTTAAGGGGCATTGGATGCTTTGGTTGGCGCAGTGGAATCAAGGCCAAGGAAGATGGTCGGAATGTGATTTATGTTTTGGACAGTCTCCCGGGTGTGAGAAGCAGTTATGTGTCAGTGTATTAGTTTTGCTTTCTGTTGCCATAGCTTTCTCATGTTTGAAGGAACCACATTTTGTGTAATGAAACACTTTCTTCATTTACAATGGCTATGCCTGCTATTTACATGCATCTTGCCCTTCACAGGCTTGGGGGTATCAGACCGGTTCCATTCCTGTTCTTGGAATGGCAGCAAGCATTCCGTGAGAGGGTGAGGAAATCTACATGATATAAGGGGTTAATTTCAAGTGCTTGCTGGGTAAAAGTTTTCAGACTTGACACTGGGCAAGTGTCGATGTGTAACTAGAGCTATTGCACGTACTCGAACTACAGCCAAGAACAGATGCCTGCCCACCTAATGAGAATGTAGAAGTGGAATAATGAGTTTCTTTGATGTACCAATGACCTGATAACTTGTGACCGAAAGCAAAGCTTGCCTCCCTTATATATGATTAAAGAGGACCTCCGGTTACACGATTCATGCCCTGTTATAGATTAACGGTTGACTTATGTGTCCAGGATCCTTCTGTCAATATGTTATTTCTACCTGATGATTAATCTAAAATGTATCCTGATAGAGGAACAAAGGGATTTCAATCAAACTTGTTTGTTACACTGTATAAATATAGAACGTTTACACTATCATTGGAATAGTAGCCTCACCCCTTGAGTGGAGGTGCTGATTCCCCTTGCAAGCGAAGTTAAATAAAAGGCCTGTCCGTCTGACGAATCCAAGTGTGTATTGAGTCATTACCCAGAGCTAAGAAGTAAGGCACTTCTACAATTTGGAGGTTCCACCGAGATGGCTTGCTGTACCAATTGGTGAGTTAACAGACGCCGAGTACGTTGCTCGGTTGGGAAAATCCCATCGGCCGAAGGTGGTGTTTTGCCACATTTTTGGGACTTTCCCTGCCATAAGCATAGCTGCGCACAGTCTGTTTATTCCATTGGACAGCACTGCCATCGGGTAATTGACTCACAAGGTTCGGGGGTTAAACTGCCGTTGTGACTGCTTCCCTTTCAGAAACGGAACAGAGGACCAGCCATGAGGCGCTGACGCCCCGCGAACAGGATCATGCAGAAAAGGACTGTAGGAAGCGCTGAAATAAAGGTACCAGAGAGAGAAGGTTAAGTCAGGAATTTGATTAACTAAGGAGCTAGCGATTTATTGGAAATTGAACTAGCAAGGTTCCAGCTTGCTGAGAGAGAAGGTTAAGTCAGGAATTTGATTAACTAAGGAGCTAGCGATTTACTGGAAATTGAACTAGCAAGGTTCCAGCTTGAAGTTAGCTGGGACAAATTGAAGGCCCTTTTTGCTAAAGATTTGGCTAAAGGGAGTAGGGTAGAAGGAGAGAAGAGCTTGAAGTTAGCTGGGACAAATTGAAGGCCCTTTTTGCTAAAGATTTGGCTAAAGGGAATAGGGTAAAAAAAAAAGAGAGAAGAGTGGGCGGATGTCTGAAACACAGTGTCAATGTTTAATGTTTATGAGAGTGAGTATTTAACTACTTGTTATTATCAATCAACTTTGCAGCTTTGTCCAGTAAGGCTGCATAGGTTGGGGATTTAGTAACACTATTGGTTGTTGTTTAACAAGTGTATTGTTTATTGTTATATGTATTAATGTTTAGTCATGTCTGATCTGTAGAGGCGTCCCACGCAGATCATAGAGTGTTACGGAATTGTTGTATGTTTTAACTAAAATATTTAAACTGAAAAAAAAAGCTGCAGAAGGGGTTGGAAAAGACCCAAGCCGGGGAAGTGAGTCCCGCGGCGGAATGTATGGTTGAGAAAATAGTGATGTCTTTTACATGATCCACTAAGCTATTGTGGATTCAGTATTTTCCCCAGTTAGAAATACCTTCCACGAGGGTGGAGAACCCTCGAGTTTTATACGTATGTATAGTTTATTAATCTGATCTGTAGGGGCGTACAACGCAGATCATGGATTGTCACGGGAGTTTAGATTGTTTTAAGTGAACCATTTAAGCTGCTAAAATGGGTGCTAGCACCAGTAAGCCACCCGAGAAAGGCACGCCAGCAGCCTTTATGTTAAAGAACTGTGGTCAATCATCCATTGATCACCCACTAAATTGGTCCAAATGGACTGTAAATAAGACTAGACCCTTTCCCTCAGATGGTTCATTTAACATAGAAAGAATTACTTGTCTCGAGGAATGTTTAACGGACAAGAGAGAAATAGAGAACAGCCAGATAAAAAGACTGCCTCTATGTTTGTTGAGTCAGAAAAAAAAAAAAAAGATTACCCCGAAGAAATACCTTTCTCCTCTATTATGGTAGGATAACAAGGTAACTATAGAAGGATGAATAGAGGGGAATATAGAGGAAGATGCGGTAGAGTAAGAGGGTATGGACAATCTGGTAATTGTTACAATTGCGGACAACCCGGACATTGGGCAAACCAATGCCCTGTGAAAAATCGTCAGAACAAAACCTCCAATAATGGACCTCCGTTAGAGAATAAAGGTCCTAATTTCACTGTCCATAACCCTTTTTCGGACCAGTCAGGAGGTTACCCTACAAACGGACAGGGATTTAGGAGAAATAGAGATCAGAATTACTGACTGACACCAGCAGCCCCAGGCGCCACAGACCACCAAATGCCGGTTGTTTCTTTAAATTCACGCAGCGAACCTGAAGTTAAAATGCAAATAGCTGGGAGACCTATGTCATTTTAGTAGATACAGGAGCAACCTTTTCAGTGTTAGGGAAAGGATATTCTGAAGGAATGCCTATTAATGGGAAAAAGACCCCGATAGCTGGATTGGCTGGAATACTACAACGCTTGAATCAATCGACTCCCCTCACAGTAAAAGTAGAAGAATTTGAGGAAGAACACTCCTTTCTGTTATCAGGAGATGTCTCTATGAATTTATGTGGAAGAGACTTGCTGTGCAAAATGAATGCTACAATCATTTGCTCCGCATCAGGAGTAACAGTAGAAATCCAAGTAGATAAGGCATATGCGTACCCAGTAACAGAAATAAAACACCCTGTTCTTTACGCATGGGAAATTGCCGACCCAAGTTTGAGTCCCAAACTTGTCAGTCTGTTAGGAGCGTGGGGATTCATTACAAGCTCCATAAAACAATACCAGGAATCCCTGAAACTAGGGAAATGGCATCCAAAATTGCACTGCACGGCCTGCTATGACAAAACAGGACAAGATTATCAGCCGTTTTTTAATTTAAAATACCTCCTAACTATTAGACTGCACAGCCCTATAAAGTTACAATTAATCCAGCTGCACCATTACCCAAAAGGTCACAGTATCCATTGTCAGAGAAAGCAGAAAAAAGGAATTGAGCCAGTGATGGAATCATTGTTAAAACAGGGAGTTAACGCCGGATAGAATAAAGGTTGTTTGCAACACATCGTTGCCAAAAACTAAAGGAGAAATGAAGCATTTTCTAGGAATGACTGGCTATTGTAGACAATGAATACATGAGCATGACAAATTTGGAAAAATTCATGGTTACCTGACTTCCTCGGGAACCCAGATTAAAAATGCACAAGAAGTGAAAAATCTTTTACTAGCTATTCAGAGACGTAAACAGATTGCAATTATTAAGTGCCAAGCGCACACGGGGCATTTGGACAAGGTTGCGCTTGGAAACGCTGCTGCAGATAGCGCTGCTAAGTCAGTAGCTATATCAAGTACTGAACGACAAGTTTCAGCCTTCCCTGTTAGTGAAAAGCCAGAGATACCGCAGCCCCCGTCCTTAGATGATGTGCTGACCCATCAAGATAGGGCCAGTTCTGATGAAGTAAAGGAATGGGTTGTTAATCATTGTTTTAAAAAACACTGACGGCTTATGGGTTCATCATGACGGCCGCATGGTGGCACCCAAATCATTACTATCACCAATTGCCCGATGTGTTCATAAATTCACCCATGCGGGCAAAGGGGGGATGGCGGACTATATCCTCAAGACCTGGTATGCACCAGGAATCTCAAAGTTGGCAAAACAAATATGTGAAAATTGTACTATCTGCCAGACCATAAATGCAGGGAAAATAAAGAAGGTACAGCCCGCATCCCACCCAAACCCCATGGGCCCTTTTGTACACTTACAAATGGATTTTATTGAACTACCTGTGTGTATGAGCTTTAAATATGTATTAGTTATTGTTGATATGTTTTCAAGATGGATTGAAGCGTTTCCTTGTAGAAAGAGTGACGCCACTACTGTTGCTAAATGTTTATTGAAGGACATTGTACCGCGCTTTGGGATACCAGCAAAACTGTCAAGTGACAATGGGTCCCATTTTATGGGAACAGTGATTAAGGAACTATGCAAAGCCTTACAGATTAACCAGCACCTCCATTGCAGTTATCATCCACAGTCGGCTGGACTAGTGGAAAGATATAACGGGATGCTGAAAAACAAGCTTGCAAAACTGTGTAAAGAAACTGGACTTAAATGGGTTGATTTGTTACCCATAGCTTTAATGACAATGCGGTCTGCTACCAACAGAACTACAGGATTGTCGCCTCACGAGATCGTCATGGGAAGACCACAAAGATTGCCCTTTTCGGCACCTTTAACAGCTAAATAAATGGACATTCATAAAATGGAGGAAGATATGTTGAGTTATTGCATTGCACTAACCAAATGTATTTCTAGTTTCCATCAACAGGTGAAGGAAGCCCAGGTCGATCCCGCTGAAGGAAAGTGCCATACTTTCGAGCCAGTAGATAACGTCTACATAAAAATCTTCAAGCGAAAGAATGGCCTTCAACCCAGATTTGAGGGACCCTTCCAAGTACTCCTGACCACAAACACCGCTGTAAAAGTAAAGGAGCGACCAACATGGATACTCGTGTCCCATTGTAAGAAGGCATCAGTTGAAGACGATACACTGCCAAGATGAACTGGATTTGGACTCTAATAAGACTGTTCCCTTTGTTAACGATAATTGAAACTGCCATATTGATTTATCAGATCCCCTGAAGGGCAAACCATGCATAGAAGAATGTGTACTTTTAAACAGTGATTTCTTTTATATTATATGCTATAACGAGACTATGAAGGTTCAGCTTCAGGATCACACTATGCAGGTACCCCCGTATCAACCCGAGTCTTAGGATTAGGCAGAATAAGATAGTAGAAGAAGATAGTGGACAGAAGCTTGATAAGCTATGGGTCACATGCCGTGATACTGTATTACCAAGTGACAAAACTGCGAACGGAGGGGTTATCTGCAATGGTAATTCAAGGGGAGGACTGGCCCTGACAGCTAAGTCAATGTTTTGTGATAATCCTTTTCATAACTATCATCAAGTTATCTGTACGCTAAAAGACAGAACCTTGCCAAATGCTGGATATGCAGCCACATCCCTGTGCATGCAGAGGGTGGAATACCTCTAAGGCCCATTCCCTTCGAAATAAAAGAGATGGTAGGGTGGTTATTACAGTCTAATACCACCTGGAATAAGGAGGCAGCCAGTACATTTCAGACCCAAAATAGTTTAAACCCAGATCAGTTGGAAAATGAATGGAAAAATGCAGGATACAACCTTATAAAATTTGAAGGGTGGTTTCATCCCCTATATGATAATCGAAGGAATCCAGAGAGTCTATTAGTTACGTCAATGGGAACCATAAATAAAACAAAAAGGAGAAGTCTGTCTTGTAAACGACAATGGAGAAGGATTGATGGTTGGATGGAGTGAGTGCAAATGTAACTACACTTTGACTAAAACTACTACTAAACCACCAGGTGCAATCGAATGGCCTTATTGGGGATGGTGGAATCTGTCCACAGTACAAAATTTGACTAGCAAAAAATCTGGAAAGGAGAATACGGAATAGGAATGATGCACCAGATATGGAACAAATTTGAAGCCTATAATAACACCTATTTCATCTGTGGGCATAGAGCATACCCCTGGTTACCACAAAATTGGACTGGGTCATGTTATTTGGGATATGTAGTGCCTTATATACATCACATTTCATCTTTGGATAGCCACCCTGGGACACGAGCAAAACGAGCCATTACAGAAATTGAAAGGTTCTTTGCTATAGCATTTCCCTGGTATGGAACAGGGAAGTTAACAAGAGAATCTATAAACATGGCAGCAGTGTTGGAACAAATAGCCAATGATACTGCAGATGCTCTTAGTGATGTAAACGCAGAAATGGTGGCTTTGCGCACTGTTGCCTTACAAAACCGCATGGCTCTGGACTATTTGTTGGCAAAAGGGGGCACATGTGCAATCATAAAAACCGAATGTTGCACCTATATCCCAGATAGCTCAGAAAATATCACCAACCTGGTAAACCACATAAAGGAGGCTGTAGAGAAACTACGTCAACCTGAACCATGGTCCATGTGGGATTGGATTTCAGGATGGGGAGGAGCACTAGGAAAGCAAATTTTGGAAGCTTTTATCGCAATTGTGATGATAATAATTTTAATTAGTTTATTGATTGGTTGTTTAAAATTATTGTGTACAAAAGTCCTTTCCTTATTAGCGTCAACTCCTCCGGTACCAATGATGTCTGAATATGAGGATATTAAGGGTGAGACCTTTGATGTAGAGTTTCTTAAACTTAGCGAGATAGATTGTCCTTAGAAAGGACAAAAGGGGGGAATGAGGAAATCTACATGATATAAGGGGTTAATTTCAAGTGCTTGCTGGGTAAAAGTTTTCAGACTTGACACTGGGCAAGTGTCGATGTGTAACTAGAGCTATTGCACGTACTCGAACTACAGCCAAGAACAGATGCCTGCCCACCTAATGAGAATGTAGAAGTGGAATAATGAGTTTCTTTGATGTACCAATGACCTGATAACTTGTGACCGAAAGCAAAGCTTGCCTCCCTTATATATGATTAAAGAGGACCTCCGGTTACACGATTCATGCCCTGTTATAGATTAACGGTTGACTTATGTGTCCAGGATCCTTCTGTCAATATGTTATTTCTACCTGATGATTAATCTAAAATGTATCCTGATAGAGGAACAAAGGGATTTCAATCAAACTTGTTTGTTACACTGTATAAATATAGAACGTTTACACTATCATTGGAATAGTAGCCTCACCCCTTGAGTGGAGGTGCTGATTCCCCTTGCAAGCGAAGTTAAATAAAAGGCCTGTCCGTCTGACGAATCCAAGTGTGTATTGAGTCATTACCCAGAGCTAAGAAGTAAGGCACTTCTACAAGGGGCCTAGAAGCTACTTCTGATCAGCCTCTGACGCGCAGCCTGAGAAGAGCCGCTCGCGTAGAAGTTCAGGCCAGCAGGCATCTTCTCAGCCACTGACAGAGATGTCCTGCACCTTATCTGAGGCTGCAGATCTGGCTGAAGCAGCTGGCACAGCTCAGTCACCACCTCCTTTCTAAATCGCAGCCTTCTGACACACTGCTCCTCCGGCATGTTCATGTAGGAAAACTGCTGTCGGAAAACCCTGCCAGCGTAAGGTCTGCTGTGGCGATGTCTGTTGGCCCTCCTCCATCTGGCCATGCCCGCCCCCCTCTCCCAGTGTCTCAGTGCCCTTTCCAGATGATTCAGCAGCAGGACGTTCCCCTCCAATGCAGCCGCCATAATAAGTGCCCACAGGAAGGTTCCCCGTTGTCAAGGCTCACCAACAGCAAGGTGATGGTCAGAAGGCTGAAGATCGTCTGCCTGCACTGGCTCAGTGGTCAAATGGCTCTCAGTGTGCAGCTCAGCAACTCTTTGTAGCTCTTGAGGAAGTTGTGCTCCAAAAATGGCTGCCGCTTTTAAGCCACACCAGTCCCCTTTAAATAACTCTCCTCCAGCCCGAGAGCGACTTGGTAAGGTTCCAGGTAAGCTGTCACTATTAGCGCCAGGCGCTACGGAGGGGGGCGCCACTGAATTTCCGGTCCGGGGCGCCCAAAAGGCGTTGCACACTCAAATGATGTCATAATCAGCCTGTGCCCGTGAGCGGGCGCTAAGATTTAGCGCCGGTGCTAAATGCATGCTCAATATGGGGCGAGGCGCTAAACGCCCTGCGCCCACCCGGAAATTGGCTAGCGCTCCATTTCTCGGCCTCTTTAGGCGTTAATCGGTGGCGCAACCAACCGAATTTCTCCCCCTATGTGTCATAGCCAAACCTAATCTTCTTTCATCCAACTTTCACACTTTCCAAAACGGGTTACTAGATAGTGATCAGGAACAGGAACCCTGGCTTCTTTGCATCTCCTCTCTAGCCCAGGGGTGCCAAGGGAAAATTGTAACATCTAATTACCACCCCTTTTGAGATTAGATAACTCTGCATAGACTAGGAATTGAACCAACAACCGTTTGGTTCGTGTGGCTTAGTACTCTACTGGCCTTAGTTGGTATATTTGCAGTAGGATGAGGGTGAGTGTGAGGGATGGCTAGTGAAATGGGGAAGTGGTAATGTAGATAGAGAGGGATGGGTGGAGGTGCAAGGTAATTGGTGTGAGTAAGGATGTGCAGGAGTAGGGTAGGGAAGGCAGAGTGATGTGGATGTGATGAGTGGCACAGCAGGATAAGGTTGAGTGTGGCTTTGCAGTAATGTTTCGTGATCTACTGAGATCATTGAAAGGTTGGCGCCACTGCAGCCTGATCCTCCTGACCACATCCCTGATTGTGCCCTCCTGTGCAATGTGCAACCAGGCTGCGTTGGTGTCCTGGGGTGGTCTCTTCTGCCATGAGAGGGGAAGAGAACCTACCTGTGTGCTGTGACTCCCGCCATAAGCATATGGAGGGAGTCATGGGAGAGCCTGGGTGCAGCCGTGCATATTTGTGCAGCACTTGTCAGTGTTTGCAGTTCCTCAATGCTGCAGAACACTGACAGCACAACTGTCAAAATCCATTTGGACATGGCCCCTTTAAGGAAACCGGCTGATGACGCGTCATCAAATGGCATCATCAGACCCGCTTCCTTTTAATTGGCCAGGAACCTCGCAGGGTGGGCTTAACGAGCCCAATTAATGTAAAGTCACTTGGAGAGTGCGGGCTGCATTAGGCAGTGGGCTGGGACTGCGACACCGACCCCAGCCGCCCCAGACTCACCTCGGTTGGCGAAATCGCGTCCTCAATCTTTGCTATTTTGACAGCTGACCCGCCTCTGAACCCGCCTCTGAGTGCCGGCAAAATTCAGCCCATTTCCATTACAATGACATCATACACTATCAATGCAACGATGTGTTTAAACTTGATTCATTTCAGTATAGTCCTGATTTTGCAAGGCCCGACGTTGCTGGCAGGGCTTCACATGCAGCACACATAGGTTGTGAAGCTGGGTGTGTAACCTGAATTGCCAGCCCAATTTTGTGAGGCATGATTTAGGGTAGGGGAAGCATCATATTAATATGAACATGAAACAAATCAAGTTTTGCACCAAATTTCATGAGTTTGAGTGAACCTCAGCCCACAGCATTAGCTGCACCCATAAAATTGGGCACATCTGTGCTGGAGCAAACAAAGTATTGCATTGATCATTGGGAAAATATTTTTGTCAAATATTTTTCTAGTAAGTAGCTGCAGCAATCCAAGTAGCACCTCAGAGGTTGGAAGGATTGAATTCACTGTGCCAAATCCCATACTGCTATAAGATCTGGATGAAGATGAACACTTCATGAAGGGACATCATCAGGAGATCCAAAGTCACCTCAGGCAATTACCATCTCGTCCAGCTTCTAATCTCTTTTACTTCTTTTGGTTCTTTTATTCTTTTGTCCGATCGCAGCCCTGCCTTCGATCTAGTTCCTTTTCTCTCCAGTTTTGAAGAAGGGTCAAACCCGAAACGTCAACTCAAATTTCTCTCCACGGATGTTGCCTGACTTGCTGAGTTTTTCCAGCATTTTCTGTTGTTATTTCAGGCACTATATGTGCCCTCGTCACTTCCACAGGACCATGTGTTCAGATCATGCCACTTCAACCTAAGATATCAGACGAGGCCAGTCTTCGGTGCCTCTTCTTCACTGCAGATGCAGATGAAGCAATAGCGTCTGCTGCAGCCTGATGTACAGACATCATGGACTGGGGCAATTCCTCCTGTTGGTGTCAAGGCTGCAACATTATTAAGCTTCTGTGCCACAGGATTCTTCTAGGTGCTCACTGGGGACATCTGAAATTTGCACAGATTGCAGAATTCCCCCAAGTCCAGGGCGTCATTAACTGCACCCATGTCACCCTGCGGGCTCCTTCACACGATCCAACTGCCTCCAAGGGCTTCCACTCCATTAATGTGCAACTGGCAGCACATCATATAGTTTTGTGCCCACTTTCATGGCAGTTGTCATGATGCTTTTATCTTGCATCAATCATCCATCCTCCCACTCTTTGACCGTATACAACAAGTGAGATGCTGGCTGTATGGGCACAAGGGCTATCTCCTTTTTTTTATTTGTTCATGGGATCTGGGCAATGCTGGCATGGCCAGCATTTATTGCCCATCGCTAATTGCCCTTGAGAAGGTGGTGGTGAACCACCTTCTTGAACTGCTGCAGTCTGTGTGGTGAAGGTACTCCCACAGTGCTGTTAGGTAGAGCGTTCCAGGATTTTGGCCCAGCGACGATGAAGGAACAGCGATATATTTCCAAGTCAGGATGGTGTGTGACTTAGAGGGGAACTTGGAGGTGGTGGTGTTCCCATGCGCCTGCTGCCCTTATCCTTCTAAGTGGTAGAAGCCACGGGTTTGGGAGGTGCTGCCGAAGAAGCCTTGGCGAGTTGCTGCAGTGCATCTTGTAGATGGTACACACTGCAGCCACCGTACACCGGTGGTGAAGGGAGTGAATGTTTAAGGTGGTGGATGGGGTGCCAATCAAGCGGGCTGCTTTGTCCTGGATGGTGTCGAGCTTCTTGAGTGTTGTTGGAGCTGCACTCACCCAGGCTTTGGGGAGTCAGGAGGTGAGACACTCGCCACAGAATATCCAGCCTCTGACCTGCTCTTGTTGCCTCAGTATTTATGTGGCTGGTCCAGTTAAGTTTCTGGTCAATGGTGACCACCAGGATGTTGATGGTGGGGGATTCAGTGATGGTAATGCCATTGAATGTCATGGGGAGATGGTTAGACTCTCACGTGTTGGAGATATCAAGTATCCAAAGCAAGTTTCACTTTTGTCCCAGGCCCCGTCCCCGGCCCCGCATGGGCGTGAGGAACCAGAAATCGCCACTTGGCCCAGAAGCTCATGGTCAGTGGTCCGCCGTGTTGTCAAGGAGCTGGCATCCAGTCTCAGCTGGCCCGCTCCGCTCGGCTCATTAGTAACAGACACGAGGAGAAGCGAGAGCTGGTATGGCCATCAACACCATCGGCCTCATCAGCACTCTATCAGCTCCAGTGACACTTTACCAACCTCACTGACACTTTACCAACCTTAGAGACAGTCTACTAACTTCAGTATAACTCTACCAACATTGGCAACAGTCTACTAACTTAAACAGCACTCTACCAACTCTCAACTTCAGCACCAGCAGCAACTTTCACATAAGTAAGTAAAACCAAAATAATAATAAATATATATGTTTAATTGTATAACTAATCTTTATAGAGAAAATTACTTGTGTTGTGTCCATGGAATTTTTATAACATGGGAGGGGGGCCTCAGAAGCAAAAAGGTTTAGAGCCCCTGAGGTAGAGGACACTGATGACATGGAGGATGGTGAGGAACTGGAAGGGCTCCAACACCTACCTGCAACCAGAGCTCTTCGGCAGCAGTTTATTGAAGAGTGCTTCAGCTGAACAATCCCGTTCCCCAGCATTAACAGTCATTACCAACATCTATTCCAGTCCTTTAAATCTCGAATAAACTACGTCCGCCCAAAGACCAACATTGTTATTCATGTCAACCAACATTGCAGGGTCATCAGCTACTACAGGAACACTCTCTGCACACAGAGATTTCAAAAACAATCATTTTATTAGCCTTCACAAATGCCTACACACTAATTAATACCTTGATGTGAGCCTCTAGTGCCTGTCTTAACTGCTCTCTTACCTACTCTAGTGCTCTTACAAGGTGCTTCCTCAGTGGCTGCACCATGGGAGGTGGAAGGCTGGTTATGGCAGAAAGTCCAAGAAAATTCAAGGCCATTGTAGTGTAGCTCCTGTATACTGTAGTACCGGCAGTGACCACACCTGTATATAAGCCTTGAGCATGCCTCTGTACTGTTAGTCTTTAGACTACCCGCCTCCAGTAAACACCTGTTGATTGTTAATTTACAGCCTCCGTCTAGTTATTGGAAAACATCATACTTTAAGAATCACAGATTCAACAGCCATAATCTCAGAATTTTAGCTAAATGTATTAAAAGCAAATCCAGGAGAAAAACCTTTTACAAAGGGTTGCAACACACTGCTCCAATAGGCTACAGATGCAAAGCCAATTGAGGTGCTTAAAACTGAGACAGGTAAGGATTTAAGGGATAGCAAAATACTGCAGATGCTGGAAATCCAAAATAACAACAGAAAATGCTGGAAAAACTCAGCAGGCCAGGCAACATCTGTGGAGAGAAAATAAAGTCAACGTTTCGGGTGAAAACCCTTTGTCAAGACTAAAGAAGCACAGGAAATGAAATAGATTAAGAGGCCAGGCTGGGAGAGAACAAAAGAGAAGAGACATTAAGAGGTATTCAAAACGAGACGAGATGGTGATAGGAATAGTGGAGACAAAATGTGGTCTCCTCTACATTGGGGAGACCAAACGCAGATTGGGTGACCGCTTTGCGGAACACTTCCATTCAGTCCGTAAGGGTGACCCCGAGCTTCCGGTCGCCTGTCATTTTAATTCACCGCCCCATTCCCACTCGGACCTCACCGTCCTCGGCCTCTTGCATTGTTCCATGGAAGCGCACCGTAAACTCGAGGAACAGCACCTCATCTTCCGATTAGGCACTTTACAGCCTTCCGGACTCAATATCGAGTTCAACAATTTCAGATCATAACCTCGGCCCCTATTACATTTTTACTTATATTTTTTATCCACACCTTTGTTTTGGCCTTTCCCCCCCCTTTTTTTTCTCTCTCCCACATGGCAGCTGTCTCCCATTCTGCCAGCGCATTTCACACCTAATGTAGAGCTGTCTTTTGTCTCCACTAGTCCTATCACCATCTCGTCTCGTTTTGAATACCTCTTAATGTCTCTTCTCTTTTGTTCCCTCCCAGCCTGGCCTCTTAATCTATTTCATTTCCTGTGCTTCTTTAGTCTTGACAAAGGGTTTTCACCCGAAACGTTGACTCTATTTTCTCTCCACGGATGTTGCCTGGCCTGCTGAGTTTTTCCAGCATTTTCTGTTGTTATTAAGGATTTAAGGGATGTGGATCAAGACAGTGAGGTGAATTATAAAGATATAAAGCTGCCAGGCGAACAAAATTGCAGAGCAATCATGATCGGTCAAATGGCTTGCACCTGTTCCTATCCTAGCATAAGGAAAATGGGCAAACACCAAAATAGAATCAATTCATAACTAATGTTCACTTTTGTGGGAATTATGAACAACAGATAATTACAGCATCTGCAGTTTCTTATACTTTGGTAAATATGGACTCCTGTTCCTCAACAAATCATCGCTTTCTAGAATTCTACTGCATATTATAGAAACAAATTTAAAATGTGCACAACACTTACTTTATTTGCTGATAGTTCTTCATGCTGATTGTTTCTGTCTTCCCAGTTTTTATTTATTTCATTTTCACAGTTGAATGCATTCCTGAAACCTTCTTCTTGGTTCCTAGGTTTGCCTGTTTTCTGGATTGCTTCAGATTGTGTTGGATATAGCTGGATTTGTGCCCCGGCAACTACATCATTGAGATAGAACCAGTGTGGGTCGGTTCTGTCTGTTAAAGTTATAAGAATATCAATATGTTTTTACATTGCTTTTGTTTTTAATAGAGACAAAACTATAAAATGGAAAGGATTTGTTTAAATCATGTAGCAGGAAAAAGCCTGTATTTTCCTGTTATGTTCTCAAAGGCCCTTCTACTGCTGATAAGGAAAGCTTTCGAAATGCTGGCTTTTAACACAGCAGAGGGTGCCATATGTGCATACATCAGAGGATGGTTTAGGGGTCAATAAATAGGGAGTAACAGTCTGGTGTGAAAAGGGTATGAGGCCTCTCTTCTCTGTTTGGTAAACTATTTGAAACAAATGGTTAGTTGTAAAACATGAGGTAAGGGTTGCATTCGGCAGGAAAAGAACCATAAACCAAAAGGATATAAGACAGATGCCATGTTTTACTTACAAAGAAGGAAAGAACGCTATATTTGAGTCCCGGGGTGTGAACAGGCTTGGAGAAGCCATCTTCACGATTTCGTATTAAATCTATGCACAGTAAGTTTTGGATGCAGGGTTAACGTGCGCTGTTCTGTATAGGTGTTGAAGATTAATGTTTTGTCGGTGATAAGTGAAGTGAATTATCAAACATATTACTGTCTCTAGTTGTACAAATCTATTTAAAGGATAAGGAAGGAATTATCCAACATACCTGTTGCAATAAATGGAGTCACAGACTTGGATTGAACAATTAAAATTATCCTACATCAGAATCTTGTGTAAAATGCATTCTCTTTCATACTGGCTCTTGTTAAAACACTTTGGCCTGGATATTAATGCAGAGGTGGGTTCCGAGCCAGGGTGTGGGGAAATTGTGTGCGCGGAACCCAGAAGCAAATTTAGCAGGTCGGAATGTCCAATTTCAACATGGCTGCCTAATTATAATTTTACTTTCGGATTTTGCGTCTCCAAGCTGCGAGAGCAGGCATTATGCGCGTGCACATGATGCGATCTAAACCACTATTTAATGGGCCAATGCAAAAATGGAATTTGGAGGTTTTACAAGGAGACGGTGGGAGTTATTCAAGATGGATTCAGGACGAACAAGGGCAGCTCTGATATTTAACGATGCTTCCCTTGAGTTACTGCTGGGTGCAGTCAGGAGCAGGAGCGAGATAATTCTCCCCAGCAACGGGCGAAAGAAACTTGCTGCTCTCACCAAGAAGACGTGGTTGGAGGTGGCCGAGGAGGTGATCAGCAGGAGCGTTATATCACGTTCTTGGATACAGTGCAGGAAGCGGTTTAATGACCTAACCTGGTCAGGAAAAGTGAGTAAAGTTGCTGCTTTTCATACATCCTTTCACTTGTTTCGTGATGAATGTCCATATATCTTCTTCTTTTGTATGGTAGTAACAAAAAACAAATCAAATGTCAATATCTAAGTTAGATATCCGGCCCAAAGCTTCCGCTGTAACAGCGTGGATATCTTGTAGGCTGCCTGTGAATTTCCTCTGAGGGCAGCGCTCAATGATGTGTTCCAGGGTCTGATTAGGAGCTCCACAGTCGCATGATGAGAATGCTTTAATCTTCTATCTATGGAGAAGGTGGCAGCATCTACCATGACCAGTTCTGAGGCGGTTGATGGTTGTCCACTGTTTGCGAGGAATATTTGATCCTTCAGGTTGTACTGTGGGATCCTCTATAAGGAATCCATTCCGTATGTTGCAGGTCTTCTAAGCATTTCGCTATCGGTCATCAAGGCTGAGGGGAGATCACTGAAGGGTTTCGGCGATGGTCCAAAATGGCCTTCTAGATTTGAGATGGGTTGGAGGTAGGTTGTTCAAGTCGGTCTGAATTGGCATGTCTTCGCTGGTGTAGCGGTTGTATTCTCTGGAGACTGCATATTTGCAGCGTAGGTGTGGTGGTGCGATGTTTGCAAGCACGGGCAGCCAAGGTGTTGGTGTTGATAAAAGCGTACTGATGATAATTCCCATAGTAGAGTTCAGCTGGACAGCAACGATTAGACATACGGACTTGATAGCCATGCCGGAGAGCAGTACTTCACTGTAGAGTACACCAGGGCGAGTGCTGCAGTATGGAGAATTTGAGCATCTGCTCCCTATTTGGATCCGGCAAGTTTCTGGATCAAGTTGACCCTACTGTTTAGTCTCTTCCCAAAGTTCTGGAGATGCTGTCTATATGACAGGATGCGATCGAGCGTGACTCCTAAATAGGAGTTTTTTTTGGCATGGTTTACCTCTGCACCATAGAAGGAGACTTTCAAAGCTTGGTTTGATGGGTGTTGAGATGGAATGTCGAGTTGACGGTCCTTTGCAGGTTTGACTGAAGTCACCATCAGCGGATGTAGGCCTCCATCCTCTGTAACTCACTGGACAGGGTCTCTTTGGTGACAGAAAGATTCATGTTTTGCATGGCCAAGGCAATGTCATCAGAATATACAAACTTGCGGGACTCTGTTTCATTGAATAACATGGGTTCCAGGACAGAACCCTGTGGGAGTCCATTCTTCAATGTCCTGTATCTGCTCTTCTGGGTGCCAGTGTACACGTGGAAGCGTCGGTTGCCAAGCATGGAGTTGAGAAGATGGATCGTTGTTCTGCAAGGTAAAATGGTGGAGAGCTTGAAAAGCAGTCCATGCTTCCATACTATGTCATATGCCACTGACAAGTCCATGAGTGCCACAGCAATCTTGAGCTGGGACTGGAAGCGTGCTTCGATGTGCGTTGTTAACGCTATCACTTGGTCGTAGCAGTTACAGTCGCTCCGGAAGCCCACTTGCTCTTTAGGGATGGTTGGCTCGATGATGGGGGCTAGTCTGTGGAGTAGTAGCCGCTCCGGCACTTTATAACAAGTGCAAAGTAAGGAGATCGGGCGGTAGCTGAAGGCCTTACAAGCATTATTCCCCTGCTTCAGGAGGGCAATTATTTTAGCCGCTCTCCAGCTAGATGGAATTTTACCGGTTGCCAGTACCTCAGAGAAGAAGGAGGACAACGATCTCTTCGCTTTGGGTCTCAGTCCATTTAAGAATTCTGTGTAAAGACCATCTGGATCAGCAGCTTTTCCAGATTTGGTTGTCGACAGGGCTACGTTTAGTTTGTCGAAGGTGAATGGATCAGACATAGTTGACAATCTTGGTGCCGCCATCAAGTTTGTCCCATATATGATGGGATCCAGTGGGGGATGTGCAAGGGGTGCATGCTTGGTTGAAGGAATGTTTTGTTCAAAGGTGGGGTGGGGGGGGAGGAGAAGGAGGAGGACGAGGAGCAATATGAAGATGGAGCATCCATCAGCAGACCAGCTGTGTAACATTGCTGCTCGGGATGCCAGGGATGCACTCATAGCTCGAAGGTTAAGTTAGTTAGTCAGACTGGAAGAAAAATTAAATCCTTTGCCACCTTCCCCCCGACCCATGCACCCTCCCCACCCCACATGGGTGGGGGGAAGGTGGCAAAGGATTTAATTTTTCTTCCAGTCTGACTAACTAACTGAACCTTTGAGCTATGAGTGCATCCCTGGCATCCCGAGCAGCAATGTTACACAGCTGGTCTGCTGATGGGTGCTCCATCTTCATATTGCTCCTCGTCCTCCTCCTCCTCCTCCTCCTCTTTTTCAATGGTCTTGTCATCAGAAGATGATTGATGAGTGCCTTGGTCGTCCTCCACCTCTAATCCTCGCAGTTGTACAGAACGCAGCACACCACTATGATTCTGGAGACTCTCGCTGTCAAGTATTGAAGGGCACCTCCAGACCTGTCTAGGCTCCTGAAACACATTTTCAACATGCCAATGGCTTGCTCGTTGACACATATGGTGGTAATATTTTAGTGCACTGATGCCCTTACACCTCATTGGTGGGGTTCCTCACAGATGTCATGAGCCAAGTTTGAAGGGGGTATCCTTTGTCTGCTACAAGCCAGCCCTTAAGTCTGTTTCCTGGTATGCAGATGTCTGGAATGTTGGACTGCTGCAGTATAAAAGCATCATGGCAGCTCCCAGTGAATCTGGCGCACACCTGCATGAACCTTCTCCTGTGGTTGCACACCAGCTGTACGTTGCTAGAATGAAATCCCTTGCCGTTGATAAATACTCCTGATTGCTCTGGATGTCCTCGGATTGCCACGTGTGTGCAATCAATGGCACGCTGTACCTGTGGGAAGTTCAGCCAGAGGCGCAAATTCAACTGCCCGCTCATTCTGGTTATTGTTGTTGCAGGCAAAGTTAACATAAGTTGACGCCTTGGAAGACAACCCACCCGTGACCTGAGATGTCTCTGGTGGCACCCTGGAAGGAGCCAGAGGCAAAGAAATTGAGGGCAGTGGTGACTTTGACAGCGACAGGCAATGCGTGGCCACCAGGTCCAGCAGGAAGCAACTCTTCTTGAAGCAGGCTGCAGATATTTGCGACCACCTACTGTGTCAATCTGAGCCTGCAGAGGCACTGTTCTTCAGCTAGGTCAAGGAAGCTGAGTCTCTGTCTGTAGACCCTCTCACATGGGTAGTGCCCCATGTAACCTTGTCCCCTCTGTTGCTCTCCTCTCTGTTGTTCTCCATTCAGTTCTTCTCTCTCTTGTGCACCCCTCTCTTGTGCACCTTCAGCTCCCACCACAGCACAAACTTGCTACCATGGATGGTGATTGTCCTCCTCGTTCAAATTCCAAGCAAAAGCACCCATGGCGCCGACACCCCCTCCCCCCACCACACATCCTGATGTTGTCTGTTTGAAAGCCTCCAAACTTCTGCAACATGTGTGCCACCATGTTGCTCAGTGGGTAGCACTCTTGCCTCTGAGTCAGAAGGTTGTGGTTTCCAGAGACTTGAGCACAAAAACCTAGGCTGACACACCAGTGCAGTGGTGAGGGAGTGCTGCACTGTCAGAGGTGCCGCCTTTCAGATGAAATGTCAAATCGAGGCCCCATCTGCTCTCTCAGGTGGACATAAAAGGTCCTCTGGCACTATTTCAAAGAAAAGCAGGGGAGTTATCCCTGATGTCCTGGCCAATATTTATCCCTCAAACAACACAACAAAAAATAGGCTATCAGGTCATTATCACATTGCTGTTTGTGGGAGCTTGCTGTGTGTAAATTGGCTGCCGTGTTTCCTACATTACAACAGCGACTACACTTCAAAAAGTACTTCATTGGCTGTAAAGTGTTTTGGGATGTCCAGTGGTCGTGAAAGGCGCTATATAAATGCAAGTCTTTTTTTTCTTTTACCACAGGTAACTCTCAGCATAACATTTGCCAGAGGGAACTGTAAAAGCAACTGTAAGCACTGAGCCTTTTTTCATATCGGGGAATCAGAAATGTAAACATTCCCATGAAGTGCCATTCATTCTTGCCTCCATTTCACTGACGAGATTCTCGAGCCTCAGGAGACCCATGCTGGTGGTGTTAATTTTAAATCCCTGGTAAATTCTCTTCAAATGAGTCTTATTAGCATATGATAATGAGCGACCCGCCTCCGGCGAACAGGTTACTCGCATGCACCCAAACAAGCCACCGTTAAATCCAGATGTGGGCGCATTGCAGATGGGTTAGAGTTGGGTTTGAGAATTTTGAAATTTTTACCTTCCCACTCGTTCCCAACCCACCCACCCTTGGGGGTTAAAATTCTCCCCTTAGTACAAGTACAGGAATCCCGCCCCAACCGCGGTTTTGCCATACGCGGATTTCAAGTATACACGGTTTCCTCTCTGCGGCAACTTTTGCCAACCGCGGCAGTAAATTTTGCGTATATGCAGTTTTTAATTTAGGATTAAGGTAAATAACTTGATTTTATTGCTTTTATATGCTATTTTATTGTGTTATTTGAACATTTATACTGTATTTGTCAACCGCAGTTTTACTAACCATGGGGGTTTTCAGGGACGTATCCCCCACGGTTGGGGCGGGATTATTCTATTTGATCAGTTACCTCATTTTGTTTTTTTTGCTACTTCTGCCAAAACTACAAGGAGCAAAGCAGAAACTAGAGAAATTAATATAATTTAATCTTTAATAAATTAAGGGGGAAAAATTCAGTTGGTTTGCGCCTCCCGTTAGCGCCTTGAGAGGGCGCTAATGGGGCGCAAAGCAACTAGCGCCCGGGCGAGGCGATGTTTGCGCCGCTCGCGAAATTAACTAGACATTTTGCGGCGGTGCTAAACACTACCGCCACAATCTCCTGCGCCGGCAGATCGTGACGTCAGTCGAGCGTGCAATGCCCCGGTAGCACCCCGGACTGGATATTGAGTGGCGCCCCTTGCCTTAACACCTGCCGCTAGCAATGACAGGTTGAGGGGAGCGTTTTGCAGTCAGGAAGGGACTGGGGGAGCGCTATTTAAAGGCGACCACTTTCTGCCTTTTTTTGTTGGTGACATTTTTGCACCATGCATTCTGAGAGAGAGAGAGAGAGAGACTTCTGGAGAGATTCAATGCCTTGTGAAGGAGTTTTGGGTACTGAGCAGCACTTTGCAGGTTCATTTTGATTTGCCCTTCCTTGTATCGATTTATAAGAGATTGTGGGGGCTGCACTTTGAGCTCTTTCCCTGGGTCTCTCCATTGTTCTTTCCAGCAGATTTGATGTACACGTCTCTCCAGGCCAAGATTCAAGGCTGCAATGAGCAGGGTGTGGATGGAGAGCAAGATTGACCCTCCCCTTTAAGAACTGGCCGGCGCCATTGTGTCTGTGTTCCATTGCTGACTGACATCACATGAGCTTCGCCAGCGCTCTGAGGTAGTGCCTCGCTCCTCGGCCTTTGCACCTTAAGACAGGTGTGAAGCGCCTGATTTAGCGCTCCAATCACCTCCAGGGGTGATAAAAGCCAAGTTTGCCATCGGAGGCGATAATTAGCGCCAGGCGCTAAACTTTGCGCACGGCCGATAATTGCGCCCCAAACGGGGCGATACTGAATTTTTCCTTCTAAACAAATGAACATTTATTATTTAGTAGTCATTCCCCTGTGGTGATGCACATGGGTACTCAGGAATAATTGTCTCAGATTATACTTACAAAGTAAATCGTTAGGTTCTGACTCCATTAATTCCAGCCAACGTTCAGTTTTGGTGAATGACAAACTCGCTTGGTAGAAGTCTGAAATGAATATAATTGCTTTTGTTGTCATTTTTATCAATCATAAGAGTAAAGAAAAATAATGAAAGGTCATTCAGGATTATTATGAAAGTCCATGTTATAATTCAACTTACAGGTTTTAAAATACTTTAGGTTCCATCATGGTGATAATACAGCATGTTTCTCCCAGTCTGCGTTATTCTCATCAAATATTTGGTCAAACATCACCAAGGTAAAATAACTTTCCAGACAAGAGATATAGGAGCAGAAACTGGAACTCAGTGCAACGGTTTTCAAGGTGGAAAATGAGGGCACAATTTAGTAGGCCAACATCCTGTGCCCGAACAGCGTGGGTAACACGCCCGACGTCATTTTGCTTTGGGCGCTCTGGAGGCATTCCTGGCATGAGCCAAAATCAGGGGCTAGGACACTTGCATATAAGAACGTAAGAAATAGGAGCAGGAGTAGGCCCTTCGAGCCTGCTCCGCCATTCAATGAGATCATGGCTCTCACCTCACCTCACCTCTGGAATTCAGCTCCTTTGTCCATGTTTGGACCAAGGCTGTAATGAGGTCTGGAGCCAAGTGGTCTTGGCGGAACCCAAACTGAGGTGTTAAACTGTAAAGGGGCTGCGCACCCCCCAAACATTAGAGGGAACATTGGTAGGAAGTTCCAGGATTTTGACCCAGCTGTTGTCTGCCTAAATTCAATTGAATTCTTCCCCTCACCTTCCCCTCCCGCCAAATAATTGATCGAATTCCCATTAAGCCACCAGTGTTAAAATGTTATTGCTTTGTTAAACCTATGCTGTAAAATACAATTAACATTACCACCACCTAATTAGACTTCTCTGTCTAAATGGACATTATCAGCATGGTGTAAACGGGGTCTTTGAATTACCAGCAGGCAGATTATCACCGCAATGCATTTTCATCTGGTGACTGTTAAATCTACTTTCAGCACTAATATACCTTTTAGAAGCTGATTAGCATATTCGTTTTGCTGAAATTGTGTCGGACACGAATGGAAACGCTTTGCTTTTCTGTGGTACGGTTGCTTTAAAGTTGAACTTTGATTTTCAATATTGGAACTGCTGGGCTTGGAAGAATGAACATCTTTTCTGTCTTCTTCTGTGGTATTCTTTATTTTTTCTTGTGGACTTTGCTGCTTTTCACAATATGTTTCAACCACAATTTGTGGGGTTTGTACTTCATTTACTATATCCTCACATTCTGGAGCGGGATCAGGTCCTGGAGATGGGTCAGCTAAACCTTTTAGAATGGAGCGTAGTTCACGAGTGGCAGTAGAAGAATATTGTGATGCCTCAGACATATTTTCATTGCACAGTGGCGAGGTTACTGCAGCATATTGCTCCCCAAATATGAACTGAAGACCTGAAACTGAGAAAAACAAGACAAACACTATTGTAGTTAGTCATCATCATCTAACTGAGGCACTCCTTTCTGTACAGCTCATTGAGCAAGAGTGCCCAGCTTTTTGACTCTGTGGACTTGTTTAGTGTTTACCATGGAACCATCAGAGCCACAATAAACTTTGTAATGATAACATCTTAGCCCCCTCATCCCCGATGAACAAGATTTCAACCCCCCGGAATAATAACCATGGGTGAACTGGTGAGATAATAAGACCATAACATTTAACATTCACTCCCTAGGATAATCATTGCACCCTGCTGCTGTGTGAAAGGTGACCGAAGAGCAAGCTGATTTAAATAAATGAAGGTCCAGATGACGAGTGTAAAAATTCAACAGGAATTCCTGTTCTAAGATTATCATCGTATGATTTGTGAACACAACTAAATATTTTTGTGGATTGCAAGGCAAAAATATATTGAAACATGTTTTGTCAGTGTAATGGGCATACTTACTATAGATAAACTGACTAGGAAGTCACTTTCGTTTAAAAATGTAACTTTTTGAGGTAGCTTACTCGAAAAGTAAGTCCAGTGTTTAAAAAAGTAAGCAGTAAGAAAATGTTAAGCAGTCACTTCAATACATAAAAACAAATTACAAATTTCAAATTATTAACACTCTAAAACAGGTGATCCAAGCTTTGGGGAAAATTCGCAGAATCCGATTAGACAACAAAACTGAGGTCTGAAATATTGCTTTCCGATTAAGATGAGGTAAATTATAGAAATAACTTAAGCATATGCAAAACATTCAACTTGAAGATTTTCAGTGCAAATGTCTCAGAAGAAAAACCTGTTTAAAGAATTCATAAAAGCCAACCTACAAAACATGACAGCGCTGTCAAACAGCTTCAGAAAAGCTGATAACTCAAAAAACTGCATACACTTGGAAAAAAAGTCCTGACTAAAGCTCTATGAATAAGGTCACTGCTTCAAGGCAGTTGATAGGTTAAATTCCTTTTCGTTACATTGGATTTCAGGCTAGTTAAAACAACATATGTTAAAGTTCCACACAATTCACCATTCTGTTTTATTCAAACTTAAGCAGTTTTTTATGGTGGTACACCGGCAGTATGACAGGAGCAGCTGTGTTTTATTTGTATAGATTCACTTCAACTCTAGCCTCAGTATTAAGTTACTATAGATTGTTCATCAGACTGTTCTGATGTTGAAGTGCCACACTCCAGTGGATGGAATAAGCTTTGTCATCTGCCTAACCATGAACTCTTTTAAATGATTAAATCAAGAAATATAAATTTTTGCTCATTATTAACTGAATCAGATATGCAGTTACAAAGGTTTAACAAGTGAGCCTCTATTCAGAAATTAAATGCATGTACAAAACAACTTACCTTATTCACCTCTGGAGTTTATGTCTAATTTTCCCCGTCAGGACCTCACTTTTTATTCAACTGGTGAACTTAGCATTGGAACTTTGTTCAGATTCTCGTCTTCTGTGGTTGGTTTTGAAATTTGCATTTCAAAGATTGGTCTCTAGTCAGACAGAAATAATTTTGCATAGAATAAAACCTATATTTCAGAGAATATCTGACAACCACAAACTACTGATCTACATTTCACACTTAAATTCTGGTCAGAAACCACAAAAAGTTCCCCCCAAATTCTTCACATAGCGTTAATGGCCCATAATTTGCAGTAGGAGTGAATCTAACGGTGTCTGCTGTTAGTTAGACTTGCGCTTGCCCGTTTAGGTTTCAACATTTTTACGTGGTAAGTTGCTGAAAGAGCAAGCTGATTTTATTTTATTCGTTCCTGGGATGTGGGCGTCACTGGCAAGGCCAGAATTTATTGCCCATCTCTAAATAATGCGAATGTTGCAGCGAGGGAAACATGGCAACTGGGACCTGAGTGAACAGGGAAAGCGACTGTGTATCTCTATAAAGAATCAGATTGAAGGATTGTGAAATTAACAGCACAAAGACTGAGAAGGAAGTGTAAAGTAGAGTGGGTGAATTCAATGTCAATTCAAGTACAGAAAGAGAAATAAGGAGAGAGAAAGGAAGACTGGATTTAAGAGAGTGAGGAAAAAAGAGACAGAAAGAAAAAGTAAAACAAACATTTTAAATTTTAAATTATACACTTTCAAAATCTCCAACAATTTAAACCTGAAGGAGTGAGACTACACACCTGTAAAAGTTAATCTTTTGTCAGAGAAGTTAACTGACAGCACTTAACATATATCATCTCCTTAAAAGGGTAATTGACATGACTTGAATTAACTTTCTGTGGAGAGTTTAATTCGTCGGCTGCGACTATTTTCACCACGTGTTGGAATCAGCAGACAACTTATTTGCACCAACACAGGTAGTGGGAATTTCCGAGATCACACAGCACTGACACTATCGATTTCCGAGATCACACAGCGCTGACAATATCTATTTCCGAGATCACAATATGGTTCTCTGTAAACTTTCATGCCAATAAAGCATTTGAATTGGAATTGAATTGGATCACACAGCGATGACAATATCGATTTCAGAGATCACACAGCGCTGACACTATCGATTTCCGAGATCACACAGCGCTGACACTATCGATTTCCGAGATCACACAGCGCTGACACTATCAATTTCAGAGATCACACTGCGCTGACACTATCGATTTCAGAGATCACACAGCGCTGACACTATCGATTTCAGAGATCACACTGCGCTGACACTATCGATTTCAGAGAACACAGCGCTGACACTATCGATTTCAGAGATCATGCAGCGCTGACGCTATCGATTTCAGAGATCACACAGTGCTGACACTATCGATTTCAGAGATCACACAGCACTGACACTATCAATTTCAGAGATCACACAGTGCTGACACGATCGATTTCACAGACCACACAGCAGTGACACTATCGATTTCAGTGATCACACAGCGCTGACATTATCGATTTCAGAGATCACACAGCGCTGACACTATCGATTTCAGAGATCACACAGCGCTGACACTGTCCATTTCAGAGATCACACAGCGCTGACACTATCGATTTCAGAGATCACACAGCGCTGGCACTATCGATTTCAGAGATCACACAGCGCTGACACGATCGAATTCAGAGATCACACAGCGCTGACACTATCGATTTCAGAGATCACACAGCGCTGAAACTGTCGATCTCACAGATCACACAGTGCTGACACTATCGATTTCAGAGATCACACAGCGCTGACACTATCGATTGCAGAGATCACACAGCGCTGAAACTGTCGATTTCACAGATCACACAGCGCTGACACTATCGATTTCGCAGATCACACAGCGCTGACATTATCGATTTCAGAGATCACACAGCGCTGAGACTATCGATTTCAGAGATCAAACAGTGCTGACACTATCAATTTCAGAGATCACACGGCGCTGACACTATCGATTTCAGAGATCACACAGCGCTGACACTGTCGATTTCAGAGATCACACAGCGCTGACACTGTCGATTTCAGAGATCACACAGCGCTGACACTGTCGATTTCAGAGATCACACAGCGCTAACTCGATTGATTTCAGAGATCACACAGCGCTGACACTATCGATTTCAGAGATCACACAGCGCTGACACTATCGATTTCAGAGATCACACAGCGCTGACACTATCGATTTCAGAGATCACACAATGCTGACACTATCGAGTTCAGAGATCTCACAGGGCTGACACGATCGATTTCAGAGATCACACAGCGCTGACACTATCCATTTCAGAGATCACACAGCGCTGACACTATCGATTTCAGAGATCAAACAGCGCTGACACTATCGATTTCAGAGATCACACAGCGCTGACACTATCGATTTCAGAGATCACACACCGCTCGCACTATCGATTTCAGAGATCTGTCAGCGCCGACAATATCGATTTAAGAGATCACACAGCGCTGACACTATCGATTTCAGAGATCACACAGCGCTGACACTATCGATTTTAGAAAACACAGCACTGACACTATCGATTTCAGAGATCACAGCGCTGACGCTATCGATTTCAGGTATCACACAGCGCTGACACTATCGATCTCCGAGAACACAGCACTGACACTATCGATTTCAGAGATAACAAAGCGCTGACACTATCGATTTCAGAGATCACACAGCGCTGACACTATCAATTTCAGAGATCACACAGAGCTGACATTATCGACTTCAGAGATCACACAGCGCTGACACTATCGATTTCAGAGATCACACAGCGCTGACACTATCGATTTCAGAGATCACACAGCGCTGACAGTATCGATTTCAGAGATCACACAGTACGGACACTATCGATTTCAGTGATCACACAGCGCTGACATTATCGATATCAGAGATCACACAGCGCTGACACTATCAATATCAGAGATCACACAGCGCTGACACTCTCGATTTCAGAGATCACAAAGCGCTGACACTGTTGATTTCAGAGATCACACATCGCTGACACTATTGATTTCAGGGATCACATGGCGCTGACACTATCGATTTCAGAGTTCTCACACTGCTGACACTATCGATTTTAGAGATCACACAGCGCTGACACTATCCATTTCAGAGATCACACAGCGCTGACACTACCAATTTCAGAGATCACACAGCACTGACACTATCGATTTCAGAGATCACACAGCGCTGACACTATCGATTTCAGAGATCTCACAGCGCTGACACGATCGATTTCAGAGATCACACAGCGCTGACACTATCCATTTCAGAGATCACACAGTGCTGACACTATTGATTTCAGAGATCAAACAGCGCTGAGACTATCGATTTCAGAGATCACACAGCGTTGACACTATCGATTTCAGAGATCACACAGCGCTGAGACTATCGATTTCAGATATCACACAGTGCTGACACTATTGATTTCAGAGATCACACAGCGCTGACACTATCGATTTTAGATATCACACAGCGCTGACACTGTCGATTTCAGAGATCACACAGCGCTAACTCTATTGATTTCAGAGATCACACAGCGCTGACATTATCGATTTCAGAGATCACACAGCGCTGACACTATCGATTTCAGCGATCACACAGCGTTGATACAATTAAATTCAGAGATCACACAGCGCTGACACTATCGATTTCAGAGAATGCACAGCGCTGAAACTGTCGATTTCACTGATCACACAGCGCTGACACTATCGATTTCAGAGATCACACAGCGCTGACACAATCGATTTCAGAGATCACAAGGCGCTGACACTATCGATTTCAGAGATCACACAGCGCTGAAACTGTCGATGTCACAGATCACACAGCACTGGCACTATCGATTTCAGAGATCACATGGCGCTGACACTATCGGTTTCAGAGAATACAGCGCTGACACTATCGATTTCAGAGATCGCACAGCGCTGACACTGTCGATTTCAGAGATCACACAGCGCTGACACTGTCGATTTCAGAGATCACACAGCGCTGACACTATCGATTTCAGAGACCACACAGCGCTGACACTATCGATTTCAGAGATCGCACAGCGCTGACACTGTCGATTTCAGAGATCACACAGCGCTGACACTATCGATTTCAGAGATCACACAGCGCTGACACTATCGATTTCAGAGATCACACAGCTTGACACTATCGATTTCAGAGAACACAGCGCTGACACTATCGATTTCAGAGATCACACGGCGCTGACACTTTCGATTTCAGAGATCACACAGCGCTGACACTATCGATCTCAGAGAACACAGCGCTGGCACTATCGATTTCAGAGATCACACAGCGCTGACACTATCGATTTCAGAGATCACACAGCGCTGACACTATCGATTTCAGAGATCACACAGAGCTGACCCTATCGATTTCAGAGATCACACAGCGCTGACACTACCAATTTCAGAGATCACACAGCACTGACACTATCGATTTCAGAGATCACACAGCGCTGACACTATCGATTTCAGAGATCTCACAGCGCTGACACGATCGATTTCAGAGATCACACAGCGCTGACACTATCCATTTCAGAGATCACACAGTGCTGACACTATTGATTTCAGAGATCAAACAGCGCTGAGACTATCGATTTCAGAGATCACACAGCGTTGACACTATCGATTTCAGAGATCACACAGCGCTGAGACTATCGATTTCAGATATCACACAATGCTGACACTATTGATTTCAGAGATCACACAGCGCTGACACTATCGATTTTAGATATCACACAGCGCTGACACTGTCGATTTCAGAGATCACACAGCGCTAACTCTATTGATTTCAGAGATCACACAGCGCTGACATTATCGATTTCAGAGATCACACAGCGCTGACACTATCGATTTCAGAGATCACACAGCGTTGATACAATTAAATTCAGAGATCACACAGCGCTGACACTATCGATTTCAGAGAATGCACAGCGCTGAAACTGTCGATTTCACTGATCACACAGCGCTGACACTATCGATTTCAGAGATCACACAGCGCTGACACAATCGATTTCAGAGATCACAAGGCGCTGACACTATCGATTTCAGAGATCACACAGCGCTGAAACTGTCGATGTCACAGATCACACAGCACTGGCACTATCGTTTTCAGAGATCACATGGCGCTGACACTATCGGTTTCAGAGAATACAGCGCTGACACTATCGATTTCAGAGATCGCACAGCGCTGACACTGTCGATTTCAGAGATCACACAGCGCTGACACTGTCGATTTCAGAGATCACACAGCGCTGACACTATCGATTTCAGAGACCACACAGCGCTGACACTATCGATTTCAGAGATCGCACAGCGCTGACACTGTCGATTTCAGAGATCACACAGCGCTGACACTATCGATTTCAGAGATCACACAGCGCTGACACTATCGATTTCAGAGATCACACAGCGCTGACACTATCGATTTCAGAGAACACAGCGCTGACACTATCGATTTCAGAGATCACACGGCGCTGACACTTTCGATTTCAGAGATCACACAGCGCTGACACTATCGATCTCAGAGAACACAGCGCTGGCACTATCGATTTCAGAGATCACACAGCGCTGACACTATCGATTTCAGAGATCACACAGCATTGACACTATCGATTTCAGAGATCACAGAGCTGACCCTATCGATTTCAGAGATCACACAGCGCTGAGACTATCGATTTCAGATATCACACAGTGCTGACACTATTGATTTCAGAGATCACACAGCGCTGACACTATCGATTTCAGAGATCACACAGCGCTGACACTATCGATTTCAGAGATCACACAGCGCTGACACTATCGATTTCAGAGATCACACAGCGCTGACACTATCGATTTCAGTGATCACACAGCACTGACATTATCGATATCAGAGATCACACAGCGCTGACACTATCAATATCAGAGATCACACAGCGCTGACACTATCGATTTCAGAGATCACACAGCGCTGACACTGTCGATTTCAGAGATCACACAGCGCTGACACGATTGATTTCAGAGATCACACGGCGCTGACACTATCGATTTCAGAGTTCACACAGCGCTGACACTATCGATTTTTGAGATAACACAGCGCTGACACTATCCATTTCAGAGATCACACAGCGCTGACACTATCGATTTCAGAGATCACACAGCGCTGACACTATCGATTTCAGGGATCTCACAGCGCTGACACTATCGATTTCAGAGATCTCACAGCGCTGACACTATCCTTTTCAGAGATCACACACCGCTGACACTATCGATTTCAGAGATCACACAGCGCTGACACTATCGATTTCAGAGATCACACAGCGCTGACACTGTCGATTTCACAGATCACACAGCGCTAACTCTATTGGTTTCAGAGGTCACACAGCGCTGACACTATCGATTTCAGAGATCACACAGCGCTGACACGATCGATTTCACAGATCACACAGCGCTGACACTATCAATTTCAGAGATCACACAGCGCTGACACTATCGATTTCAGAGATCACACAGCGCTGACACTGTCCATTTCACAGATCACACAGCGCTGACACTATCGATTTCAGAGATCACACAGCGCTGACACTATCGAATTCAGAGATCTCACAGCGCTGAAACGATCGATTTCAGAGATCACACAGCGCTGACACTATCCATTTCAGAGATCACACAGCGCTGACACTATCGATTTCAGAGATCACACAGCGCTGACACTATCGATTTCAAAGATCTCACAGCACTGACACTATCGATTTCAGAGATCACACAACGCTGACACTATCCATTTCAGAGATCACACAGCACTGACACTATCGATTTCACAGATCACACAATGCTGACACTATCGATTTCAGAGATCACACAGCGCTGACACTATCGATTTCAGAGATCACAGAGCGCTGACACTATTGATTTCATCGTTCACACGGCGCTGACACTATCGATTTCAAAGTTCTCACAGCGCTGACACTATCGATTTTAGAGATCACACAGCGCTGACACTATCCATTTCAGAGATCACACAGCGCTGACACTATCGATTTCAGAGATCACACAGCGTTGACACTATCGATTTCAGAGATCTCACAGCGCTGACAGTATAGATTTCAGAGATCACACAGCGCTGACACTATCGATTTCAGATATCACACAGCGCTGAGACTATCGATTTCAGATATCACACAGTGCTGACACTATTGATTTCAGAGATCACACAGCGCTGACACTATCTATTTGAGAGATCACACAGCGCTGACACTATCGATTTCAGAGAACACAGCGCTGACACTGTCGATTTCAGAGATCACACAGCGCTGACACTATCGATTTCAGAGATCACACAGCGCTGACACTATCGATCTCAGAGAACACAGCGCTGACATTATCGATTTCAGAGATCACACAGCGCTGACACTATTGATTTCAGAGATCACACAGAGCTGATAGTATCGACTTCAGAGATCACACAGCGCTGACACTATCGATTTCAGAGATCGCACAGCGTTGACACTCTCGATTTCAGAGCTCACACAGCGCTGAGACTATCGATTTCAGAGATCACACAGCGCTGACACTATCGATTTCAGAGATCACACAGCGCTGACACTATCGATTTCAGTGATCACACAGCGCTGACACTATCGATTTCAGAGATCACACAGCGCTGACACTGTCGATTTCAGAGATCACACAGCGCTGACACTATTGATTTCAGAGATCACACGGCGCTGACACTATCGATTTCAGAGTTCTCACAGCACTGACACTACCGATTTTTGAGATAACACAGCGCTGACACTATCCAATTCAGAGATCACACAGTGCTGACACTGTCGATTTCAGAGATCACACAGCGCTGACACTGTCGATTTCACAGATCACACAGCGCTGACACTATCGATTTCAGAGATCACACAGCGCTGACACTATCGATTTCAGAGATCACACAGCGCTGACACTATCGATTTCAGAGATCACACAGCGCTGACACTATCGATTTCAGAGATCACACAGCGCTGACACTATCGATTTCAGTGATCACACAGCGCTGACATTATCGATTTCAGAGATCACACAACGCTGAAACTATCAATTTCAGAGATCACACAGCGCTGACACTATCGATTTCAGAGATCACACAGCGCTGACACTGTCCATTTCAGAGATCACACAGCTCTGACACTATTGATTTCAGAGATCACACAGCGCTGACACTATCGATTTCAGAGATCTCACAGCGCTGACACGATCGATTTCAGAGTTCACACAGCGCTGACTCTATCGATTTAAGAGATTACACAGCGCTAACACTATTGATTTCAGAGATCTCACAGCGCTGACACGATCGATTTCAGAGATCACACAGCGCTGGCACTATCCATTTCAGAGATCACACAGCGCTGACACTATCGATTTCAGAGATCAAACAGCACTGACACTATCGATTTCAGAGATCACACAGCGCTGACACTGTTGATTTCAGAGATCACACAGCGCTGGCACTATCGATTTCAGAGATCTGTCAGCGCCGACAATATCGATTTGAGAGATCACACAGCGCTGACACTATCGATTTCAGAGATCACACAGCGCTGAGACTATCGATTTCAGATATCACACAGTGCTGACACTATCGATTTCAGAGATCACACAGCGCTGACACTATCGATTTTAGAAAACACAGCACTGACACTATCGATTTCAGAGATCACAGCGCTGACGCTATCGATTTCAGGTATCACACAGCGCTGACACTATCGATCTCCGAGAACACAGCACTGACACTATCGATTTCAGAGATAACAAAGCGCTGACATTATCGATTTCAGAGATCACACAGAGCTGACACTATCGATTTTAGATATCACACAGCGCTGACACTGTCGATTTCAGAGATCACACAGCGCTAACTCTATTGATTTCAGAGATCACACAGCGCTGACACTATCGATTTCAGAGATCACACAGCGCTGACACTATCGATTTCAGAGATCACACAGCGTTGATACAATTAAATTCAGAGATCACACAGCGCTGACACTATCGATTTCAGAGAATGCACAGCGCTGAAACTGTCGATTTCACTGATCACACAGCGCTGACACTATCGATTTCAGAGATCACACAGCGCTGACACAATCGATTTCAGAGATCACAAGGCGCTGACACTATCGAGTTCAGAGATCACACAGCGCTGAAACTGTCGATGTCACAGATCACACAGCACTGGCACTATCGATTTCAGAGATCACATGGCGCTGACACTATCGGTTTCAGAGAATACAGCGCTGACACTATCGATTTCAGAGATCGCACAGCGCTGACACTGTCGATTTCAGAGATCACACAGCGCTGACACTGTCGATTTCAGAGATCACACAGCGCTGACACAATCGATTTCAGAGACCACACAGCGCTGACAATATCGATTTCAGAGATCGCACAGCGCTGACACTGTCGATTTCAGAGATCACACAGCGCTGACACTATCGATTTCAGAGATCACACAGCGCTGACACTATCGATTTCAGAGATCACACAGCGCTGACACTATCGATTTCAGAGAACACAGCGCTGACACTATCGATTTCAGAGATCACACGGCGCTGACACTTTCGATTTCAGAGATCACACAGCGCTGACACTATCGATCTCAGAGAACACAGCGCTGGCACTATCGATTTCAGAGATCACACAGCGCTGACACTATCGATTTCAGAGATCACACAGCGCTGACACTATCGATTTCAGAGATCACACAGAGCTGACCCTATCGATTTCAGCGATCACACAGCGCTGAGACTATCGATTTCAGATATCACACAGTGCTGACACTATTGATTTCAGAGATCACACAGCGCTGACACTATCGATTTCAGAGATCACACAGCGCTGACACTATCGATTTCAGAGATCACACAGCGCTGACACTATCGATTTCAGAGATCACACAGCGCTGACACTATCGATTTCAGTGATCACACAGCACTGACATTATCGATATCAGAGATCACACAGCGCTGACACTATCAATATCAGAGATCACACAGCGCTGACACTATCGATTTCAGAGATCACACAGCGCTGACACTGTCGATTTCAGAGATCACACAGCGCTGACACGATTGATTTCAGAGATCACACGGCGCTGACACTATCGATTTCAGAGTTCACACAGCGCTGACACTATCGATTTTTGAGATAACACAGCGCTGACACTATCCATTTCAGAGATCACACAGCGCTGACACTATCGATTTCAGAGATCACACAGCGCTGACACTATCGATTTCAGAGATCACACAATGCTGACACTATCGAGTTCAGAGATCTCACAGGGCTGACACGATCGATTTCAGAGATCACACAGCGCTGACACTATCCATTTCAGAGATCACACAGCGCTGACACTATCGATTTCAGAGATCAAACAGCGCTGACACTATCGATTTCAGAGATCACACAGCGCTGACACTATCGATTTCAGAGATCACACACCGCTCGCACTATCGATTTCAGAGATCTGTCAGCGCCGACAATATCGATTTCAGAGATCACACAGCGCTGACACTATCGATTTCAGAGATCACACAGCGCTGACACTATCGATTTTAGAAAACACAGCACTGACACTATCGATTTCAGAGATCACAGCGCTGACGCTATCGATTTCAGGTATCACACAGCGCTGACACTATCGATCTCCGAGAACACAGCACTGACACTATCGATTTCAGAGATAACAAAGCGCTGACACTATCGATTTCAGAGATCACACAGCGCTGACACTATCAATTTCAGAGATCACACAGAGCTGACATTATCGACTTCAGAGATCACACAGCGCTGACACTATCGATTTCAGAGATCACACAGCGCTGACACTATCGATTTCAGAGATCACACAGCGCTGACAGTATCGATTTCAGAGATCACACAGTACGGACACTATCGATTTCAGTGATCACACAGCGCTGACATTATCGATATCAGAGATCACACAGCGCTGACACTATCAATATCAGAGATCACACAGCGCTGACACTCTCGATTTCAGAGATCACACAGCGCTGACACTGTTGATTTCAGAGATCACACATCGCTGACACTATTGATTTCAGGGATCACATGGCGCTGACACTATCGATTTCAGAGTTCTCACACTGCTGACACTATCGATTTTAGAGATCACACAGCGCTGACACTATCCATTTCAGAGATCACACAGCGCTGACACTACCAATTTCAGAGATCACACAGCACTGACACTATCGATTTCAGAGATCACACAGCGCTGACACTATCGATTTCAGAGATCTCACAGCGCTGACACGATCGATTTCAGAGATCACACAGCGCTGACACTATCGATTTCAGATATCACACAGTGCTGACACTATTGATTTCAGAGATCACACAGCGCTGACACTATCGATTTTAGATATCACACAGCGCTGACACTGTCGATTTCAGAGATCACACAGCGCTAACTCTATTGATTTCAGAGATCACACAGCGCTGACATTATCGATTTCAGAGATCACACAGCGCTGACACTATCGATTTCAGCGATCACACAGCGTTGATACAATTAAATTCAGAGATCACACAGCGCTGACACTATCGATTTCAGAGAATGCACAGCGCTGAAACTGTCGATTTCACTGATCACACAGCGCTGACACTATCGATTTCAGAGATCACACAGCGCTGACACAATCGATTTCAGAGATCACAAGGCGCTGACACTATCGATTTCAGAGATCACACAGCGCTGAAACTGTCGATGTCACAGATCACACAGCACTGGCACTATCGATTTCAGAGATCACATGGCGCTGACACTATCGGTTTCAGAGAATACAGCGCTGACACTATCGATTTCAGAGATCGCACAGCGCTGACACTGTCGATTTCAGAGATCACACAGCGCTGACACTGTCGATTTCAGAGATCACACAGCGCTGACACTATCGATTTCAGAGACCACACAGCGCTGACACTATCGATTTCAGAGATCGCACAGCGCTGACACTGTCGATTTCAGAGATCACACAGCGCTGACACTATCGATTTCAGAGATCACACAGCGCTGACACTATCGATTTCAGAGATCACACAGCTTGACACTATCGATTTCAGAGAACACAGCGCTGACACTATCGATTTCAGAGATCACACGGCGCTGACACTTTCGATTTCAGAGATCACACAGCGCTGACACTATCGATCTCAGAGAACACAGCGCTGGCACTATCGATTTCAGAGATCACACAGCGCTGACACTATCGATTTCAGAGATCACACAGCGCTGACACTATCGATTTCAGAGATCACACAGAGCTGACCCTATCGATTTCAGAGATCACACAGCGCTGACACTACCAATTTCAGAGATCACACAGCACTGACACTATCGATTTCAGAGATCACACAGCGCTGACACTATCGATTTCAGAGATCTCACAGCGCTGACACGATCGATTTCAGAGATCACACAGCGCTGACACTATCCATTTCAGAGATCACACAGTGCTGACACTATTGATTTCAGAGATCAAACAGCGCTGAGACTATCGATTTCAGAGATCACACAGCGTTGACACTATCGATTTCAGAGATCACACAGCGCTGAGACTATCGATTTCAGATATCACACAGTGCTGACACTATTGATTTCAGAGATCACACAGCGCTGACACTATCGATTTTAGATATCACACAGCGCTGACACTGTCGATTTCAGAGATCACACAGCGCTAACTCTATTGATTTCAGAGATCACACAGCGCTGACATTATCGATTTCAGAGATCACACAGCGCTGACACTATCGATTTCAGAGATCACACAGCGTTGATACAATTAAATTCAGAGATCACACAGCGCTGACACTATCGATTTCAGAGAATGCACAGCGCTGAAACTGTCGATTTCACTGATCACACAGCGCTGACACTATCGATTTCAGAGATCACACAGCGCTGACACAATCGATTTCAGAGATCACAAGGCGCTGACACTATCGATTTCAGAGATCACACAGCGCTGAAACTGTCGATGTCACAGATCACACAGCACTGGCACTATCGTTTTCAGAGATCACATGGCGCTGACACTATCGGTTTCAGAGAATACAGCGCTGACACTATCGATTTCAGAGATCGCACAGCGCTGACACTGTCGATTTCAGAGATCACACAGCGCTGACACTGTCGATTTCAGAGATCACACAGCGCTGACACTATCGATTTCAGAGACCACACAGCGCTGACACTATCGATTTCAGAGATCGCACAGCGCTGACACTGTCGATTTCAGAGATCACACAGCGCTGACACTATCGATTTCAGAGATCACACAGCGCTGACACTATCGATTTCAGAGATCACACAGCGCTGACACTATCGATTTCAGAGAACACAGCGCTGACACTATCGATTTCAGAGATCACACGGCGCTGACACTTTCGATTTCAGAGATCACACAGCGCTGACACTATCGATCTCAGAGAACACAGCGCTGGCACTATCGATTTCAGAGATCACACAGCGCTGACACTATCGATTTCAGAGATCACACAGCATTGACACTATCGATTTCAGAGATCACACAGAGCTGACCCTATCGATTTCAGAGATCACACAGCGCTGAGACTATCGATTTCAGATATCACACAGTGCTGACACTATTGATTTCAGAGATCACACAGCGCTGACACTATCGATTTCAGAGATCACACAGCGCTGACACTATCGATTTCAGAGATCACACAGCGCTGACACTATCGATTTCAGAGATCACACAGCGCTGACACTATCGATTTCAGTGATCACACAGCACTGACATTATCGATATCAGAGATCACACAGCGCTGACACTATCAATATCAGAGATCACACAGCGCTGACACTATCGATTTCAGAGATCACACAGCGCTGACACTGTCGATTTCAGAGATCACACAGCGCTGACACGATTGATTTCAGAGATCACACGGCGCTGACACTATCGATTTCAGAGTTCACACAGCGCTGACACTATCGATTTTTGAGATAACACAGCGCTGACACTATCCATTTCAGAGATCACACAGCGCTGACACTATCGATTTCAGAGATCACACAGCGCTGACACTATCGATTTCAGGGATCTCACAGCGCTGACACTATCGATTTCAGAGATCTCACAGCGCTGACACTATCCTTTTCAGAGATCACACACCGCTGACACTATCGATTTCAGAGATCACACAGCGCTGACACTATCGATTTCAGAGATCACACAGTGCTGACACTGTCGATTTCAGAGATCACACAGCGCTGACACTGTCGATTTCACAGATCACACAGCGCTAACTCTATTGGTTTCAGAGGTCACACAGCGCTGACACTATCGATTTCAGAGATCACACAGCGCTGACACGATCGATTTCACAGATCACACAGCGCTGACACTATCAATTTCAGAGATCACACAGCGCTGACACTATCGATTTCAGAGATCACACAGCGCTGACACTGTCCATTTCAGAGATCACACAGCGCTGACACTATCGATTTCAGAGATCACACAGCGCTGACACTATCGAATTCAGAGATCTCACAGCGCTGAAACGATCGATTTCAGAGATCACACAGCGCTGACACTATCCATTTCAGAGATCACACAGCGCTGACACTATCGATTTCAGAGATCACACAGCGCTGACACTATCGATTTCAAAGATCTCACAGCACTGACACTATCGATTTCAGAGATCACACAACGCTGACACTATCCATTTCAGAGATCACACAGCACTGACACTATCGATTTCACAGATCACACAATGCTGACACTATCGATTTCAGAGATCACACAGCGCTGACACTATCGATTTCAGAGATCACAGAGCGCTGACACTATTGATTTCATCGTTCACACGGCGCTGACACTATCGATTTCAAAGTTCTCACAGCGCTGACACTATCGATTTTAGAGATCACACAGCGCTGACACTATCCATTTCAGAGATCACACAGCGCTGACACTATCGATTTCAGAGATCACACAGCGTTGACACTATCGATTTCAGAGATCTCACAGCGCTGACAGTATAGATTTCAGAGATCACACAGCGCTGACACTATCGATTTCAGATATCACACAGCGCTGAGACTATCGATTTCAGATATCACACAGTGCTGACACTATTGATTTCAGAGATCACACAGCGCTGACACTATCTATTTGAGAGCTCACACAGCGCTGACACTATCGATTTCAGAGAACACAGCGCTGACACTGTCGATTTCAGAGATCACACAGCGCTGACACTATCGATTTCAGAGATCACACAGCGCTGACACTATCGATCTCAGAGAACACAGCGCTGACATTATCGATTTCAGAGATCACACAGCGCTGACACTATTGATTTCAGAGATCACACAGAGCTGATAGTATCGACTTCAGAGATCACACAGCGCTGACACTATCGATTTCAGAGATCGCACAGCGTTGACACTCTCGATTTCAGAGCTCACACAGCGCTGAGACTATCGATTTCAGAGATCACACAGCGCTGACACTATCGATTTCAGAGATCACACAGCGCTGACACTATCGATTTCAGTGATCACACAGCGCTGACACTATCGATTTCAGAGATCACACAGCGCTGACACTGTCGATTTCAGAGATCACACAGCGCTGACACTATTGATTTCAGAGATCACACGGCGCTGACACTATCGATTTCAGAGTTCTCACAGCACTGACACTACCGATTTTTGAGATAACACAGCGCTGACACTATCCAATTCAGAGATCACACAGTGCTGACACTGTCGATTTCAGAGATCACACAGCGCTGACACTGTCGATTTCACAGATCACACAGCGCTGACACTATCGATTTCAGAGATCACACAGCGCTGACACTATCGATTTCAGAGATCACACAGCGCTGACACTATCGATTTCAGAGATCACACAGCGCTGACACTATCGATTTCAGAGATCACACAGCGCTGACACTATCGATTTCAGTGATCACACAGCGCTGACATTATCGATTTCAGAGATCACACAACGCTGAAACTATCAATTTCAGAGATCACACAGCGCTGACACTATCGATTTCAGAGATCACACAGCGCTGACACTGTCCATTTCAGAGATCACACAGCTCTGACACTATCGATTTCAGAGATCACACAGCGCTGACACTATCGATTTCAGAGATCTCACAGCGCTGACACGATCGATTTCAGAGTTCACACAGCGCTGACTCTATCGATTTAAGAGATTACACAGCGCTAACACTATTGATTTCAGAGATCTCACAGCGCTGACACGATCGATTTCAGAGATCACACAGCGCTGGCACTATCCATTTCAGAGATCACACAGCGCTGACACTATCGATTTCAGAGATCAAACAGCACTGACACTATCGATTTCAGAGATCACACAGCGCTGACACTGTTGATTTCAGAGATCACACAGCGCTGGCACTATCGATTTCAGAGATCTGTCAGCGCCGGCAATATCGATTTGAGAGATCACACAGCGCTGACACTATCGATTTCAGAGATCACACAGCGCTGAGACTATCGATTTCAGATATCACACAGTGCTGACACTATCGATTTCAGAGATCACACAGCGCTGACACTATCGATTTTAGAAAACACAGCACTGACACTATCGATTTCAGAGATCACAGCGCTGACGCTATCGATTTCAGGTATCACACAGCGCTGACACTATCGATCTCCGAGAACACAGCACTGACACTATCGATTTCAGAGATAACAAAGCGCTGACATTATCGATTTCAGAGATCACACAGAGCTGACACTATCGATTTTAGATATCACACAGCGCTGACACTGTCGATTTCAGAGATCACACAGCGCTAACTCTATTGATTTCAGAGATCACACAGCGCTGACACTATCGATTTCAGAGATCACACAGCGCTGACACTATCGATTTCAGAGATCACACAGCGTTGATACAATTAAATTCAGAGATCACACAGCGCTGACACTATCGATTTCAGAGAATGCACAGCGCTGAAACTGTCGATTTCACTGATCACACAGCGCTGACACTATCGATTTCAGAGATCACACAGCGCTGACACAATCGATTTCAGAGATCACAAGGCGCTGACACTATCGAGTTCAGAGATCACACAGCGCTGAAACTGTCGATGTCACAGATCACACAGCACTGGCACTATCGATTTCAGAGATCACATGGCGCTGACACTATCGGTTTCAGAGAATACAGCGCTGATACTATCGATTTCAGAGATCGCACAGCGCTGACACTGTCGATTTCAGAGATCACACAGCGCTGACACTGTCGATTTCAGAGATCACACAGCGCTGACACAATCGATTTCAGAGACCACATAGCGCTGACAATATCGATTTCAGAGATCGCACAGCGCTGACACTGTCGATTTCAGAGATCACACAGCGCTGACACTATCGATTTCAGAGATCACACAGCGCTGACACTATCGATTTCAGAGATCACACAGCGCTGACACTATCGATTTCAGAGAACACAGCGCTGACACTATCGATTTCAGAGATCACACGGCGCTGACACTTTCGATTTCAGAGATCACACAGCGCTGACACTATCGATCTCAGAGAACACAGCGCTGGCACTATCGATTTCAGAGATCACACAGCGCTGACACTATCGATTTCAGAGATCACACAGCGCTGACACTATCGATTTCAGAGATCACACAGAGCTGACCCTATCGATTTCAGCGATCACACAGCGCTGAGACTATCGATTTCAGATATCACACAGTGCTGACACTATTGATTTCAGAGATCACACAGCGCTGACACTATCGATTTCAGAGATCACACAGCGCTGACACTATCGATTTCAGAGATCACACAGCGCTGACACTATCGATTTCAGAGATCACACAGCGCTGACACTATCGATTTCAGTGATCACACAGCACTGACATTATCGATATCAGAGATCACACAGCGCTGACACTATCAATATCAGAGATCACACAGCGCTGACACTATCGATTTCAGAGATCACACAGCGCTGACACTGTCGATTTCAGAGATCACACAGCGCTGACACGATTGATTTCAGAGATCACACGGCGCTGACACTATCGATTTCAGAGTTCACACAGCGCTGACACTATCGATTTTTGAGATAACACAGCGCTGACACTATCCATTTCAGAGATCACACAGCGCTGACACTATCGATTTCAGAGATCACACAGCGCTGACACTATCGATTTCAGGGATCTCACAGCGCTGACACTATCGATTTCAGAGATCTCACAGCGCTGACACTATCCTTTTCAGAGATCACACACCGCTGACACTATCGATTTCAGAGATCACACAGCGCTGACACTATCGATTTCAGAGATCACACAGTGCTGACACTGTCGATTTCAGAGATCACACAGCGCTGACACTGTCGATTTCACAGATCACACAGCGCTAACTCTATTGGTTTCAGAGGTCACACAGCGCTGACACTATCGATTTCAGAGATCACACAGCGCTGACACGATCGATTTCACAGATCACACAGCGCTGACACTATCAATTTCAGAGATCACACAACGCTGACACTATCGATTTCAGAGATCACACAGCGCTGACACTGTCCATTTCAGAGATCACACAGCGCTGACACTATCGATTTCAGAGATCACACAGCGCTGACACTATCGAATTCAGAGATCTCACAGCGCTGAAACGATCGATTTCAGAGATCACACAGCGCTGACACTATCCATTTCAGAGATCACACAGCGCTGACACTATCGATTTCAGAGATCACACAGCGCTGACACTATCGATTTCAGAGATCTCACAGCACTGACACTATCGATTTCAGAGATCACACAAAGCTGACACTATCCATTTCAGAGATCACACAGCGCTGACACTATCGATTTCACAGATCACACAATGCTGACACTATCGATTTCAGAGATCACACAGCGCTGACACTATCGATTTCAGAGATCACAGAGCGCTGACACTATTGATTTCATCGTTCACACGGCGCTGACACTATCGATTTCAGAGTTCTCACAGCGCTGACACTATCGATTTTAGAGATCACACAGCGCTGACACTATCCATTTCAGAGTTCACACAGCGCTGACACTATCGATTTCAGAGATCACACCGCGTTGACACTATCGATTTCAGAGATCTCACAGCGCTGACAGTATAGATTTCAGAGATCACACAGCGCTGACACTATCGATTTCAGATATCACACAGCGCTGAGACTATCGATTTCAGATATCACACAGTGCTGACACTATTGATTTCAGAGATCACACAGCGCTGACACTATCTATTTGAGAGATCACACAGCGCTGACACAATCGATTTCAGAGAACACAGCGCTGACACTGTCGATTTCAGAGATCACACAGCGCTGACACTATCGATCTCAGAGAACACAGCGCTGACATTATCGATTTCAGAGATCACACAGCGCTGACACTCTTGATTTCAGAGATCACACAGAGCTGATAGTATCGACTTCAGAGATCACACAGCGCTGACACTATCGATTTCAGAGATCGCACAGCGTTGACACTATCGATTTCAGAGCTCACACAGCGCTGAGACTATCGATTTCAGAGATCACACAGCGCTGACACTATCGATTTCAGTGATCACACAGCGCTGACACTATCGATTTCAGAGATCACACAGCGCTGACACTGTCGATTTCAGAGATCACACAGCGCTGACACTATCGATTTCAGAGATCACACAGCGCTGACACTATCGATTTCAGAGATCACACAGTGCTGACACTATCGATTTCAGAGATCACACAGCGCTGACACTATCGATTTCAGAGATCACACAGCACTGACAGTACCGATTTTTGAGGTAACACAGCGCTGACACTATCCAATTCAGAGATCACACAGTGCTGACACTGTCGATTTCAGAGATCACACAGCGCTGACACTGTCGATTTCACAGATCACACAGCGCTGACACTATCGATTTCAGAGATCACACAGCGCTGACACTATCGATTTCAGAGATCACACAGTGCTGACACTATCGATTTCAGAGATCACACAGCGCTGACACTATCGATTTCAGAGATCACACAGCGCTGACACTATCGATTTCAGAGATCACACAGCGCTGACACTATCGATTTCAGTGATCACACAGCGCTGACTTTATCGATTTCAGAGATCACACAACGCTGAAACTATCAATTTCAGAGATCACACAGCGCTGACACTATCGATTTCAGAGATCACAGCGCTGACGCTATCGATTTCAGGTATCACACAGCGCTGACACTATCGATCTCCGAGAACACAGCACTGACACTATCGATTTCAGAGATAACAAAGCGCTGACATTATCGATTTCAGAGATCACACAGAGCTGACACTATCGATTTTAGATATCACACAGCGCTGACACTGTCGATTTCAGAGATCACACAGCGCTAACTCTATTGATTTCAGAGATCACACAGCGCTGACACTATCGATTTCAGAGATCACACAGCGCTGACACTATCGATTTCAGAGATCACACAGCGTTGATACAATTAAATTCAGAGATCACACAGCGCTGACACTATCGATTTCAGAGATCACACAGCGCTGACACAATCGATTTCAGAGATCACAAGGCGCTGACACTATCGAGTTCAGAGATCACACAGCGCTGAAACTGTCGATGTCACAGATCACACAGCACTGGCACTATCGATTTCAGAGATCACATGGCGCTGACACTATCGGTTTCAGAGAATACAGCGCTGACACTATCGATTTCAGAGATCGCACAGCGCTGACACTGTCGATTTCAGAGATCACACAGCGCTGACACTGTCGATTTCAGAGATCACACAGCGCTGACACAATCGATTTCAGAGACCACACAGCGCTGACAATATCGATTTCAGAGATCGCACAGCGCTGACACTGTCGATTTCAGAGATCACACAGCGCTGACACTATCGATTTCAGAGATCACACAGCGCTGACACTATCGATTTCAGAGATCACACAGCGCTGACACTATCGATTTCAGAGAACACAGCGCTGACACTATCGATTTCAGAGATCACACGGCGCTGACACTTTCGATTTCAGAGATCACACAGCGCTGACACTATCGATCTCAGAGAACACAGCGCTGGCACTATCGATTTCAGAGATCACACAGCGCTGACACTATCGATTTCAGAGATCACACAGCGCTGACACTATCGATTTCAGAGATCACACAGAGCTGACCCTATCGATTTCAGCGATCACACAGCGCTGAGACTATCGATTTCAGATATCACACAGTGCTGACACTATTGATTTCAGAGATCACACAGCGCTGACACTATCGATTTCAGAGATCACACAGCGCTGACACTATCGATTTCAGAGATCACACAGCGCTGACACTATCGATTTCAGAGATCACACAGCGCTGACACTATCGATTTCAGTGATCACACAGCACTGACATTATCGACTTCAGAGATCACACAGCGCTGACACTGTCGATTTCAGAGATCACACAGCGCTGACACGATTGATTTCAGAGATCACACGGCGCTGACACTATCGATTTCAGAGTTCACACAGCGCTGACACTATCGATTTTTGAGATAACACAGCGCTGACACTATCCATTTCAGAGATCACACAGCGCTGACACTATCGATTTCAGAGATCACACAGCGCTGACACTATCGATTTCAGGGATCTCACAGCGCTGACACTATCGATTTCAGAGATCTCACAGCGCTGACACTATCCTTTTCAGAGATCACACACCGCTGACACTATCGATTTCAGAGATCACACAGCGCTGACACTATCGATTTCAGAGATCACACAGTGCTGACACTGTCGATTTCAGAGATCACACAGCGCTGACACTGTCGATTTCACAGATCACACAGCGCTAACTCTATTGGTTTCAGAGGTCACACAGCGCTGACACTATCGATTTCAGAGATCACACAGCGCTGACACGATCGATTTCACAGATCACACAGCGCTGACACTATCAATTTCAGAGATCACACAACGCTGACACTATCGATTTCAGAGATCACACAGCGCTGACACTGTCCATTTCAGAGATCACACAGCGCTGACACTATCGATTTCAGAGATCACACAGCGCTGACACTATCGAATTCAGAGATCTCACAGCGCTGAAACGATCGATTTCAGAGATCACACAGCGCTGACACTATCCATTTCAGAGATCACACAGCGCTGACACTATCGATTTCAGAGATCACACAGCGCTGACACTATCGATTTCAGAGATCTCACAGCACTGACACTATCGATTTCAGAGATCACACAAAGCTGACACTATCCATTTCAGAGATCACACAGCGCTGACACTATCGATTTCACAGATCACACAATGCTGACACTATCGATTTCAGAGATCACACAGCGCTGACACTATCGATTTCAGAGATCACAGAGCGCTGACACTATTGATTTCATCGTTCACACGGCGCTGACACTATCGATTTCAGAGTTCTCACAGCGCTGACACTATCGATTTTAGAGATCACACAGCGCTGACACTATCCATTTCAGAGTTCACACAGCGCTGACACTATCGATTTCAGAGATCACACCGCGTTGACACTATCGATTTCAGAGATCTCACAGCGCTGACAGTATAGATTTCAGAGATCACACAGCGCTGACACTATCGATTTCAGATATCACACAGCGCTGAGACTATCGATTTCAGATATCACACAGTGCTGACACTATTGATTTCAGAGATCACACAGCGCTGACACTATCTATTTGAGAGATCACACAGCGCTGACACTATCGATTTCAGAGAACACAGCGCTGACACTGTCGATTTCAGAGATCACACAGCGCTGACACTATCGATTTCAGAGATCACACAGCGCTGACACTATCGATCTCAGAGAACACAGCGCTGACATTATCGATTTCAGAGATCACACAGCGCTGACACTCTTGATTTCAGAGATCACACAGAGCTGATAGTATCGACTTCAGAGATCACACAGCGCTGACACTATCGATTTCAGAGATCGCACAGCGTTGACACTATCGATTTCAGAGCTCACACAGCGCTGAGACTATCGATTTCAGAGATCACACAGCGCTGACACTATCGATTTCAGTGATCACACAGCGCTGACACTATCGATTTCAGAGATCACACAGCGCTGACACTGTCGATTTCAGAGATCACACAGCGCTGACACTATCGATTTCAGAGATCACACAGCGCTGACACTATCGATTTCAGAGATCACACAGTGCTGACACTATCGATTTCAGAGATCACACAGCGCTGACACTATCGATTTCAGAGATCACACAGCACTGACAGTACCGATTTTTGAGGTAACACAGCGCTGACACTATCCAATTCAGAGATCACACAGTGCTGACACTGTCGATTTCAGAGATCACACAGCGCTGACACTGTCGATTTCACAGATCACACAGCGCTGACACTATCGATTTCAGAGATCACACAGCGCTGACACTATCGATTTCAGAGATCACACAGTGCTGACACTATCGATTTCAGAGATCACACAGCGCTGACACTATCGATTTCAGAGATCACACAGCGCTGACACTATCGATTTCAGAGATCACACAGCGCTGACACTATCGATTTCAGTGATCACACAGCGCTGACTTTATCGATTTCAGAGATCACACAACGCTGAAACTATCAATTTCAGAGATCACACAGCGCTGACACTATCGATTTCAGAGATCACACAGCGCTGACACTGTCCATTTCAGAGATCACACAGCTCTGACACTATCGATTTCAGAGATCACACAGCGCTGACACTATCGATTTCAGAGATCTCACAGCGCTGACACGATCGATTTCAGAGATCACACAGCGCTGACACTATCGATTTAAGAGATTACACAGCGCTGACACTATTGATTTCAGAGATCTCACAGCGCTGACACGATCGATTTCAGAGATCACACAGCGCTGACACTATCGATTTCAGAGATCAAACAGCGCTGACACTATCGATTTCAGAGATCACACAGCGCTGACACTATTGATTTCAGAGATCACACAGCGCTGGCACTATCGATTTCAGAGATCTGTCAGCGCCGACAATATCGATTTGAGAGATCACACAGCGCTGGCACTATCGATTTTAGAAAACACAGCACTGACACTATCGATTTCAGAGATCACAGCGCTGACGCTATCGATTTACGGTATCACACAGCGCTGGCACTATCGATCTCCGAGAACACAGCACTGACATTATCGATTTCAGAGATAACAAAGCGCTGACATTATCGATTTCAGAGATCACACAGAGCTGACACTATCGATTTCAGAGATAACACAGCGCTGACACTATCGATTTCAGTGATCACATAGCGCTGACATTATTTATATCACAGATCACACAGTGCTGACACTATCGATTACAGAGATCACACAGCGCTGACACTGTCGATTTCAGAGAGCACACAGCGCTGACACTATTGATTTCATAGATCACACGGCGCTGACACTATCGATTTCAGAGTTCTCACAGCGCTGACACTATCGATTTTAGAGATCGCACAGCGCTGACACTATCGATTTCAGAGATCACACAGCGCTGACACTATCGATTTCAGAGAACACAGCGCTGACACTTTCGATTTCAGAGATCACACAGCGTTGACACTATAGATTTCAGAGATCACACAGCGCTGACACTATCGATTTCAGAGATCACACAGCGCTGGCACTATCGATTTCTGTGATCATACAGCGCTGCCATTATCGATTACAGAGATCACACAGCGCTAACTCTATTGATTTCAGAGATCACACAGCGCTAACACTATCGATTTCAGAGATGACACATCGCTGACACTATCGATTTCACAGATCACACAGCGCTGACACTATCGATTTCAGAGATCACACAGCGCTGACACTATTGATTTCAGTGATCACACAGCGCTGACATTATCGATATCAGAGATCACACAGCGCTGACACTATCAATATCAGAGATCACACAGCGCTGACACTATTGATTTCAGAGATCACACGGCGCTGACACTATCGACTTCAGAGTTCTCACGGCGCTGACACTATCCATTTCAGAGATCACACAGCGCTGACACTGTCGATTTCAGAGATCACACAGCGCTGACACTGTCGATTTCAGAGATCACACAACGCTAACTCTATTGATTTCAGAGATAACACAGCGCTGACACTATCGATTTCAGAGATCACACAGCGCTGGCACTATCGATTTCTGTGATCATACAGCGCTGCCATTATCGATTTCAGAGATCACACAGTGCTAACTCTATTGATTTCAGAGATCACACAGCGCTAACACTATCGATTTCAGAGATGACACATCGCTGACACTATCGATTTCACAGATCACACAGCGCTGACACTATCGATTTCAGAGATCACACAGCGCTGACACTGTCGATTTCAGTGATCACACAACGCTGACACTATTGATTTCAGAGATCACACAGCGCTGACACTATCGATTTCAGAGATCACACAGCGCTGGCACTATCGATTTCAGAGATCTGTCAGCGCTGACACTATCGATTTCAGAGATCACACAGCGCTGACACTATCGATTTCAGTGATCACACAGCGCTGACACTATTGATTTCGGAGATCACACAGCGCTGACACTATCGATTTCAGAGATCACACAGCGCTGGCACTATCGATTTCAGAGATCTGTCAGCGCTGACACTATCGATTTCAGAGATCACACAGCGCTGACACTGTCGATTTCAGAGATCACACAACGCTAACTCTTTTGATTACAGAGATCACACAGCGCTGACACTATCGATTTCAGAGATCACACAGCGCTGGCACTATCGATTTCTGTGATCACACAGCGCTGCCATTATCGAATTCAGAGATCACACAGCGCTAACTCTATTGATTTCAGAGATCACACAGCGCTTACACTATCGATTTCAGAGATCACACATCGCTGACACTATCGATTTCACAGATCACTCAGCGCTGACACTATCGATTTCAGAGATCACACAGCGCTGACACTATCGATTTCAGAGATCACACAGCGCTGACACTATCGATTTCAGAGATCACACAGCGCTTAAACTATCGATTTCAGAGATCTCACAGCGCTGACACTATAAATTTCAGTGATCACACAGCGCTGACACTGTCGATTTCAGTGAACATACAGCGCTGACACTATTGATTTCAGAGATCACACAGCGCTGACACAATCGATTTCAGACATCACACAGTGCTGGCACTATCGATTTCAGAGATCTGTCAGCGCTGACACTATCGATTTCAGAGATCACACAGCGCTGACACTATCGATTTCAGAGATCACACAGCGCTGAGACTATCGATTTCAGATATCACACAGTGCTGACACGATTGATTTCAGAGATCACACAGCGCTGACACTATCGATTTCAGAGATCACACAGCGCTGACACTATCGATTTCAGAGAACACAGCGCTGACACTTTTGATTTCAGAGATCACACAGCGTTGACACTATCGATTTCAGAGATCACACAGCGCTGACACTATCGATTTCACAGATCACACGGCGCTGACACTGTCAATTTCAGAGATCACACAGCGCTGACACTGTCGATTTCAGTGATCCCACAGCGCTGACATTATCGACATCAGAGATCACACAGCTCTGACACTATCGATTTCAGAGTTCTCACAGCGATGACACTATAGATTTTAGAGATCACACAGCGCTGACACTATCCATTTCAGAGATCGCACAGCGCTGACACTATTGATTTCAGAGATAACACAGCGCTGACACTATCGATTTCACAGATCTCACAGCGCTGACACTATCGATTTCAGAGATCACACAGCGCTAACACTATCGATTTCAGAGATCACACAGCGCTGACACTATCCATTTCAGAGATCTCACAGCGCTGACACTATCCATTTCAGAGATCACACAGCGCTGACACTATCGATTTCAGAGATCACACAGCGCTGACACTGTCGATTTCAGAGATCACACAGCGCTGACACTGTCGATTCCAGAGATCACACAGCGCTAACTCTGTTGATTTCAGGGATCACACAGCGCTGACACTATCGATTTCAGAGATCACACAGCGCTGACACTATCGATTTCACAGATCACACAGCGCGGACACTATCGATTTCACAGATCACACAGCGCTGACACTATCGATTTCAGAGATCACACAGCGCTGACACTATCGATTTCAGTGATCACACAGCGCTGACACTATCGATCGCAGAGAACACAGCGCTGACACTATCGATTTCAGAGATCACACAGCGCTGACACTATCGATTTCAGAGATAACACAGCACTGACACTATCGATTTCAGAGCTCACACAGCGCAGACACTATTGATTTCAGAGATCACACAGAGCTGGCACTATCGACTTCAGAGATCACACAGCGCTGACACTATCGATTTCAGAGATCACACAGCGCTGAGACTATCGATTTCAGATATCACACAGTGCTGACACTTGATTTCGGAGATCACACAACGCTGACACTATCGATTTCAGAGATCACGCAGCGCTGACACTATCGATTTCAGAGATCACACAGCGCTGACACTATCGATTTCAGTGATCACACAGCGCTGACATTATCGATATCAGAGATCACACAGCGCTGACACTATGAATATCAGAGATCACACAGCGCTGACACTATTGATTTCAGAGATCACACGGCGCTGACACTATCGATTTCAGAGTTCTCACGGCGCTGACACTATCCATTTCAGAGATCACACAGCGCTGACACTGGCGATTTCAGAGATCACACAGCGCTGACACTGTCGATTTCAGAGATCACACAGCGCTGACACTATCGATTTCAGAGATCACACAGCGCTGACACTGTCGATTTCAGAGATCACACAGCGCTGACACTATCGATTTCAGAGATCACACAGCGCTGACACTATCGATTTCAGAGATCACACAGTGCTGACACTATCGATTTCAGAGATCACACAGCGCTGACACTATCGATTTCAGAGATCACACAGCACTGACAGTACCGATTTTTGAGATAACACAGCGCTGACACTATCCAATTCAGAGATCACACAGTGCTGACACTGTCGATTTCAGAGATCACACAGCGCTGACACTGTCGATTTCACAGATCACACAGCGCTGACACTATCGATTTCAGAGATCACACAGCGCTGACACTATCGATTTCAGAGATCACACAGTGCTGACACTATCGATTTCAGAGATAACACAGCGCTGACACTATCGATTTCAGAGATCACACAGCGCTGACACTATCGATTTCAGAGATCACACAGCGCTGACACTATCGATTTCAGTGATCACACAGCGCTGACTTTATCGATTTCAGAGATCACACAACGCTGAAACTATCAATTTCAGAGATCACACAGCGCTGACACTATCGATTTCAGAGATCACACAGCGCTGACACTGTCCATTTCAGAGATCACACAGCTCTGACACTATCGATTTCAGAGATCACACAGCGCTGACACTATCGATTTCAGAGATCTCACAGCGCTGACACGATCGATTTCAGAGATCACACAGCGCTGACACTATCGATTTAAGAGATTACACAGCGCTGACACTATTGATTTCAGAGATCTCACAGCGCTGACACGATCGATTTCAGAGATCACACAGCGCTGACACTATCGATTTCAGAGATCAAACAGCGCTGACACTATCGATTTCAGAGATCACACAGCGCTGACACTATTGATTTCAGAGATCACACAGCGCTGGCACTATCGATTTCAGAGATCTGTCAGCGCCGACAATATCGATTTGAGAGATCACACAGCGCTGGCACTATCGATTTTAGAAAACACAGCACTGACACTATCGATTTCAGAGATCACAGCGCTGACGCTTTCGATTTACGGTATCACACAGCGCTGGCACTATCGATCTCCGAGAACACAGCACTGACATTATCGATTTCAGAGATAACAAAGCGCTGACATTATCGATTTCAGAGATCACACAGAGCTGACACTATCGATTTCAGAGATAACACAGCGCTGACACTATCGATTTCAGTGATCACATAGCGCTGACATTATTTATATCACAGATCACACAGTGCTGACACTATCGATTACAGAGATCACACAGCGCTGACACTGTCGATTTCAGAGAGCACACAGCGCTGACACTATTGATTTCATAGATCACACGGCGCTGACACTATTGATTTCAGAGTTCTCACAGCGCTGACACTATCGATTTTAGAGATCGCACAGCGCTGACACTATCGATTTCAGAGATCACACAGCGCTGACACTATCGATTTCAGAGAACACAGCGCTGACACTTTCGATTTCAGAGATCACACAGCGTTGACACTATCGATTTCAGAGATCACACAGCGCTGACACTATCGATTTCAGAGATCACACAGCGCTGGCACTATCGATTTCTGTGATCATACAGCGCTGCCATTATCGATTACAGAGATCACACAGCGCTAACTCTATTGATTTCAGAGATCACACAGCGCTAACACTATCGATTTCAGAGATGACACATCGCTGACACTATCGATTTCACAGATCACACAGCGCTGACACTATCGATTTCAGAGATCACACAGCGCTGACACTATTGATTTCAGTGATCACACAGCGCTGACATTATCGATATCAGAGATCACACAGCGCTGACACTATCAATATCAGAGATCACACAGCGCTGACACTATTGATTTCAGAGATCACACGGCGCTGACACTATCGACTTCAGAGTTCTCACGGCGCTGACACTATCCATTTCAGAGATCACACAGCGCTGACACTGTCGATTTCAGAGATCACACAGCGCTGACACTGTCGATTTCAGAGATCACACAACGCTAACTCTATTGATTTCAGAGATAACACAGCGCTGACACTATCGATTTCAGAGATCACACAGCACTGGCACTATCGATTTCTGTGATCATACAGCGCTGCCATTATCGATTTCAGAGATCACACAGTGCTAACTCTATTGATTTCAGAGATCACACAGCGCTAACACTATCGATTTAAGAGATGACACATCGCTGACACTATCGATTTCACAGATCACACAGCGCTGACACTATCGATTTCAGAGATCACACAGCGCTGACACTGTCGATTTCAGTGATCACACAGCGCTGACACTATCGATTTCAGAGATCACACAGCGCTGACACTATCGATTTCAGAGATCACACAGCGCTGACACTATCGATTTCAGAGATCACACAGCGCTGACACTATCGATTTCAGTGATCACACAGCACTGACATTATCGATATCAGAGATCACACAGCGCTGACACTATCAATATCAGAGATCACACAGCGCTGACACTATCGATTTCAGAGATCACACAGCGCTGACACTGTCGATTTCAGAGATCACACAGCGCTGACACGATTGATTTCAGAGATCACACGGCGCTGACACTATCGATTTCAGAGTTCACACAGCGCTGACACTATCGATTTTTGAGATAACACAGCGCTGACACTATCCATTTCAGAGATCACACAGCGCTGACACTATCGATTTCAGAGATCACACAGCGCTGACACTATCGATTTCAGGGATCTCACAGCGCTGACACTATCGATTTCAGAGATCTCACAGCGCTGACACTATCCTTTTCAGAGATCACACACCGCTGACACTATCGATTTCAGAGATCACACAGCGCTGACACTATCGATTTCAGAGATCACACAGTGCTGACACTGTCGATTTCAGAGATCACACAGCGCTGACACTGTCGATTTCACAGATCACACAGCGCTAACTCTATTGGTTTCAGAGGTCACACAGCGCTGACACTATCGATTTCAGAGATCACACAGCGCTGACACGATCGATTTCACAGATCACACAGCGCTGACACTATCAATTTCAGAGATCACACAGCGCTGACACTATCGATTTCAGAGATCACACAGCGCTGACACTGTCCATTTCAGAGATCACACAGCGCTGACACTATCGATTTCAGAGATCACACAGCGCTGACACTATCGAATTCAGAGATCTCACAGCGCTGAAACGATCGATTTCAGAGATCACACAGCGCTGACACTATCGATTTCAGAGATCACACAGCGCAAACGCTATCGATTTCAGAGATCACACAGCGCACACGCTATCGATTTCAGAGATCACACAGCGTTGACGCTATCGATTTCACAGATCACACAGCGCTGACACTATCGATTTCAGAGCACACACAGCGCTGACACTATCGATTTCAGTGATCACACAGCGCTGACATTATCGATATCAGAGATCACACAGCGCTGACACTATGAATATCAGAGATCACACAGCGCTGACACTATTGATTTCAGAGATCACACGGCGCTGACACTATCGATTTCAGAGTTCTCACGGCGCTGACACTATCCATTTCAGAGATCACACAGCGCTGACACTGGCGATTTCAGAGATCACACAGCGCTGACACTGTCGATTTCAGAGATCACACAGCGCTGACACTATCGATTTCAGAGATCACACAGCGCTGACACTGTCGATTTCAGAGATCACACAGCGCTGACACTATCGATTTCAGAGATCACACAGCGCTGACACTATCGATTTCAGAGATCACACAGTGCTGACACTATCGATTTCAGAGATCACACAGCGCTGACACTATCGATTTCAGAGATCACACAGCACTGACAGTACCGATTTTTGAGATAACACAGCGCTGACACTATCCAATTCAGAGATCACACAGTGCTGACACTGTCGATTTCAGAGATCACACAGCGCTGACACTGTCGATTTCACAGATCACACAGCGCTGACACTATCGATTTCAGAGATCACACAGCGCTGACACTATCGATTTCAGAGATCACACAGTGCTGACACTATCGATTTCAGAGATAACACAGCGCTGACACTATCGATTTCAGAGATCACACAGCGCTGACACTATCGATTTCAGAGATCACACAGCGCTGACACTATCGATTTCAGTGATCACACAGCGCTGACTTTATCGATTTCAGAGATCACACAACGCTGAAACTATCAATTTCAGAGATCACACAGCGCTGACACTATCGATTTCAGAGATCACACAGCGCTGACACTGTCCATTTCAGAGATCACACAGCTCTGACACTATCGATTTCAGAGATCACACAGCGCTGACACTATCGATTTCAGAGATCTCACAGCGCTGACACGATCGATTTCAGAGATCACACAGCGCTGACACTATCGATTTAAGAGATTACACAGCGCTGACACTATTGATTTCAGAGATCTCACAGCGCTGACACGATCGATTTCAGAGATCACACAGCGCTGACACTATCGATTTCAGAGATCAAACAGCGCTGACACTATCGATTTCAGAGATCACACAGCGCTGACACTATTGATTTCAGAGATCACACAGCGCTGGCACTATCGATTTCAGAGATCTGTCAGCGCCGACAATATCGATTTGAGAGATCACACAGCGCTGGCACTATCGATTTTAGAAAACACAGCACTGACACTATCGATTTCAGAGATCACAGCGCTGACGCTTTCGATTTACGGTATCACACAGCGCTGGCACTATCGATCTCCGAGAACACAGCACTGACATTATCGATTTCAGAGATAACAAAGCGCTGACATTATCGATTTCAGAGATCACACAGAGCTGACACTATCGATTTCAGAGATAACACAGCGCTGACACTATCGATTTCAGTGATCACATAGCGCTGACATTATTTATATCACAGATCACACAGTGCTGACACTATCGATTACAGAGATCACACAGCGCTGACACTGTCGATTTCAGAGAGCACACAGCGCTGACACTATTGATTTCATAGATCACACGGCGCTGACACTATCGATTTCAGAGTTCTCACAGCGCTGACACTATCGATTTTAGAGATCGCACAGCGCTGACACTATCGATTTCAGAGATCACACAGCGCTGACACTATCGATTTCAGAGAACACAGCGCTGACACTTTCGATTTCAGAGATCACACAGCGTTGACACTATCGATTTCAGAGATCACACAGCGCTGACACTATCGATTTCAGAGATCACACAGCGCTGGCACTATCGATTTCTGTGATCATACAGCGCTGCCATTATCGATTACAGAGATCACACAGCGCTAACTCTATTGATTTCAGAGATCACACAGCGCTAACACTATCGATTTCAGAGATGACACATCGCTGACACTATCGATTTCACAGATCACACAGCGCTGACACTATCGATTTCAGAGATCACACAGCGCTGACACTATTGATTTCAGTGATCACACAGCGCTGACATTATCGATATCAGAGATCACACAGCGCTGACACTATCAATATCAGAGATCACACAGCGCTGACACTATTGATTTCAGAGATCACACGGCGCTGACACTATCGACTTCAGAGTTCTCACGGCGCTGACACTATCCATTTCAGAGATCACACAGCGCTGACACTGTCGATTTCAGAGATCACACAGCGCTGACACTGTCGATTTCAGAGATCACACAACGCTAACTCTATTGATTTCAGAGATAACACAGCGCTGACACTATCGATTTCAGAGATCACACAGCACTGGCACTATCGATTTCTGTGATCATACAGCGCTGCCATTATCGATTTCAGAGATCACACAGTGCTAACTCTATTGATTTCAGAGATCACACAGCGCTAACACTATCGATTTCAGAGATGACACATCGCTGACACTATCGATTTCACAGATCACACAGCGCTGACACTATCGATTTCAGAGATCACACAGCGCTGACACTGTCGATTTCAGTGATCACACAGCGCTGACACTATCGATTTCAGAGATCACACAGCGCTGACACTATCGATTTCAGAGATCACACAGCGCTGACACTATCGATTTCAGAGATCACACAGCGCTGACACTATCGATTTCAGTGATCACACAGCACTGACATTATCGATATCAGAGATCACACAGCGCTGACACTATCAATATCAGAGATCACACAGCGCTGACACTATCGATTTCAGAGATCACACAGCGCTGACACTGTCGATTTCAGAGATCACACAGCGCTGACACGATTGATTTCAGAGATCACACGGCGCTGACACTATCGATTTCAGAGTTCACACAGCGCTGACACTATCGATTTTTGAGATAACACAGCGCTGACACTATCCATTTCAGAGATCACACAGCTCTGACACTATCGATTTCAGAGATCACACAGCGCTGATACTATCGATTTCAGGGATCTCACAGCGCTGACACTATCGATTTCAGAGATCTCACAGCGCTGACACTATCCTTTTCAGAGATCACACACCGCTGACACTATCGATTTCAGAGATCACACAGCGCTGACACTATCGATTTCAGAGATCACACAGTGCTGACACTGTCGATTTCAGAGATCACACAGCGCTGACACTGTCGATTTCACAGATCACACAGCGCTAACTCTATTGGTTTCAGAGGTCACACAGCGCTGACACTATCGATTTCAGAGATCACACAGCGCTGACACGATCGATTTCACAGATCACACAGCGCTGACACTATCAATTTCAGAGATCACACAGCGCTGACACTATCGATTTCAGAGATCACACAGCGCTGACTGTCCATTTCAGAGATCACACAGCGCTGACACTATCGATTTCAGAGATCACACAGCGCTGACACTATCGAATTCAGAGATCTCACAGCGCTGAAACGATCGATTTCAGAGATCACACAGCGCTGACACTATCGATTTCAGAGATCACACAGCGCAAACGCTATCGATTTCAGAGATCACACAGCGCACACGCTATCGATTTCAGAGATCACACAGCGTTGACGCTATCGATTTCACAGATCACACAGCGCTGACACTATCGATTTCAGAGCACACACAGCGCTGACACTATCGATTTCAGAGATCACACAGCGCTGACACTGTCCATTTCAGGGATCACACACAGCTCTGACACTATCGATTTCAGGGATTACACAGCACTGACACTATCGATTTCAGAGATCACACAGCGCTGACACTGTCGATTTCAGAGATCACACTGTGCTGCACTATCGATTTCAGCGAACACAGCGCTGACACTATCGATTTCAGAGTTCACACAACGCTGACACTATCGATTTCAGAGATCACACAGTGCTGACACTATCGATTTCAGTGATCACACTGCGCTGACACTATCGAATTCAGAGATCACACAGTGCTGACAAGATTGATTTCAGAGATCACACAGCGCTGACACTATCGATTTCAGAGATCACACAGCGCTGACACTATCGATTTCAGTGATCACACAGTGCTGACACTATCGATTTCAGAGATCTCACAGCGCTGACACTTGATTTCAGAGATCACACAGCGATGACACTATCGATTTCAGAGATCAGACAGCGCTGGCGCTATCGATTTCAGAGATCACACAGCGCTGACACTATCGACTTCAGAGATCACACAGCGCTGACACTCGATTTCAGATATCACACAGCGCTGACACTGTCGATTACTGAGAAAAGACAGCGCTCACACTATCGATTTCAGAGATCACACAGCACTGACACTATCGATTTCAGAGTAAACAGAGCGCTGACACTATCGATTTCAGAGATCACACAGCGTTGACGCTATCGATTTCACAGATCACACAGCGCTGACACTATCAATTTCAGAGAACACAGCGCTGACACTATCGATTTCAAAGATCACACAATGCTGCCACTATCGATTTCAGAGATCACACAGTGTTGACACTATCGATTTCAGTGATCACACTGCGCTGACACAAACAATTTCAGAGATCACAACAGTGCTGACACTATCGATTTCAGAGATCACACAGTGCTGACACTATTGATTTCAGAAATCACACAGCGCTGACACTATCGATTTCAGAGATCACACAGCACAAACGCTATCGATTTCAGAGATCACACAGCGCACACGCTATCGATTTCAGAGATCACACAGCGCTGACACTCTCGATTTCAGAGATCACACAGCGCTGACTCTATCGATTTCAGAGTTCACACAACGCTGACAGTATCGATTTCAGAGATCACACAGCGCTGACTCAATCGATTTCAGAGATCACACTGCGCTGACACTATCGATTTCAGAGATCACACAGCGCTGACACTATTGATTTCAGAGATCTCACTGCGCTGACACTATCAATTTCAGAGATCACAACAGTGCTGACACTATCGATTTCAGAGATCACACAGTGCTGACACTATTGATTTCAGAAATCACACAGCGCTGACGCTATCGATTTCAGAGATCACACAGCGCAAACGCTATCGATTTCAGAGATCACACAGCGCACACGCTATCGATTTCAGAGATCACACAGCGTTGACGCTATCGATTTCACAGATCACACAGCGCTGACACTATCGATTTCAGAGCACACACAGCGCTGACACTATCGATTTCAGAGATCACACAGCGCTGACACTGTCCATTTCAGGGATCACACACAGCTCTGACACTATCGATTTCAGGGATGACACAGCACTGACACTATCAATTTCAGAGATCACACAACGCTGACACAATCGATTTCAGAGATCACACAGTGCTGACACTATCGATTTCAGTGATCACACTGCGCTGACACTATCGATTTCAGAGATCACACAGTGCTGACACGATTGATTTCAGAGATCACACAGCGCTGACACTATCGACTTCAGAGATCACACAGCGCTGACACTATCGATTTCAGTGATCACACAGTGCTGACACTATCGAGTTCAGAGATCACACAGCGCTGACACTTGATTTCAGAGATCACACAGCGATGACACTATCGATTTCAGAGCTCACACAGCGCTGGCGTTATCGATTTCAGGGATCACACAGCGCTGACACTATCGATTTCAGAGATCACACAGCGCTGACACGATCGATTTCAGAGATCACACAGCGCTGACACTATCGATTTCAGAGATCACACAGCGCTGACACTATCGAATTCAGAGATCTCACAGCGCTGAAACGATCGATTTCAGAGATCACACAGCGCTGACACTATCGATTTCAGAGATCACACAGCGCAAACGCTATCGATTTCAGAGATCACACAGCGCACACGCTATCGATTTCAGAGATCACACAGCGTTGACGCTATCGATTTCACAGATCACACAGCGCTGACACTATCGATTTCAGAGCACACACAGCGCTGACACTATCGATTTCAGAGATCACACAGCGCTGACACTGTCCATTTCAGGGATCACACACAGCTCTGACACTATCGATTTCAGGGATTACACAGCACTGACACTATCGATTTCAGAGATCACACAGCGCTGACACTGTCGATTTCAGAGATCACACTGTGCTGCACTATCGATTTCAGCGAACACAGCGCTGACACTATCGATTTCAGAGTTCACACAACGCTGACACTATCGATTTCAGAGATCACACAGTGCTGACACTATCGATTTCAGTGATCACACTGCGCTGACACTATCGAATTCAGAGATCACACAGTGCTGACAAGATTGATTTCAGAGATCACACAGCGCTGACACTATCGATTTCAGAGATCACACAGCGCTGACACTATCGATTTCAGTGATCACACAGTGCTGACACTATCGATTTCAGAGATCTCACAGCGCTGACACTTGATTTCAGAGATCACACAGCGATGACACTATCGATTTCAGAGATCAGACAGCGCTGGCGCTATCGATTTCAGAGATCACACAGCGCTGACACTATCGACTTCAGAGATCACACAGCGCTGACACTCGATTTCAGATATCACACAGCGCTGACACTGTCGATTACTGAGAAAAGACAGCGCTCACACTATCGATTTCAGAGATCACACAGCACTGACACTATCGATTTCAGAGTAAACAGAGCGCTGACACTATCGATTTCAGAGATCACACAGCGTTGACGCTATCGATTTCACAGATCACACAGCGCTGACACTATCAATTTCAGAGAACACAGCGCTGACACTATCGATTTCAAAGATCACACAATGCTGCCACTATCGATTTCAGAGATCACACAGTGTTGACACTATCGATTTCAGTGATCACACTGCGCTGACACAAACAATTTCAGAGATCACAACAGTGCTGACACTATCGATTTCAGAGATCACACAGTGCTGACACTATTGATTTCAGAAATCACACAGCGCTGACACTATCGATTTCAGAGATCACACAGCACAAACGCTATCGATTTCAGAGATCACACAGCGCACACGCTATCGATTTCAGAGATCACACAGCGCTGACACTCTCGATTTCAGAGATCACACAGCGCTGACTCTATCGATTTCAGAGTTCACACAACGCTGACAGTATCGATTTCAGAGATCACACAGCGCTGACTCAATCGATTTCAGAGATCACACTGCGCTGACACTATCGATTTCAGAGATCACACAGCGCTGACACTATTGATTTCAGAGATCTCACTGCGCTGACACTATCAATTTCAGAGATCACAACAGTGCTGACACTATCGATTTCAGAGATCACACAGTGCTGACACTATTGATTTCAGAAATCACACAGCGCTGACGCTATCGATTTCAGAGATCACACAGCGCAAACGCTATCGATTTCAGAGATCACACAGCGCACACGCTATCGATTTCAGAGATCACACAGCGTTGACGCTATCGATTTCACAGATCACACAGCGCTGACACTATCGATTTCAGAGCACACACAGCGCTGACACTATCGATTTCAGAGATCACACAGCGCTGACACTGTCCATTTCAGGGATCACACACAGCTCTGACACTATCGATTTCAGGGATGACACAGCACTGACACTATCAATTTCAGAGATCACACAACGCTGACACAATCGATTTCAGAGATCACACAGTGCTGACACTATCGATTTCAGTGATCACACTGCGCTGACACTATCGATTTCAGAGATCACACAGTGCTGACACGATTGATTTCAGAGATCACACAGCGCTGACACTATCGACTTCAGAGATCACACAGCGCTGACACTATCGATTTCAGTGATCACACAGTGCTGACACTATCGAGTTCAGAGATCACACAGCGCTGACACTTGATTTCAGAGATCACACAGCGATGACACTATCGATTTCAGAGCTCACACAGCGCTGGCGTTATCGATTTCAGGGATCACACAGCGCTGACACTATCGATTTCAGAGATCACACAGCGCTGACACGATCGATTTCAGAGATCACACAGCGCTGACACTATCGATTTCAGAGATCACACAGCGCTGACACTCGATTTCTGATAGCACACAGCGCTGACACTGTCGATTACTGAGATAAGACAGCGCTCACACTATCGATTTCAGAGATCACACAGCACTGACACTATCGATTTCAGAGTAAACACAGCGCTGACACTATCCATTTCAGAGTTCACACAGCGCTGACACTATCGATTTCAGAGATCACACAGCGCTGAAACTGTCGATTTCAGAGATCACACTGTGCTGCACTATCGATTTCAGCGAACACAGCACTGACACTATCGATTTCAGAGTTCACACAACGCTGACACTATCGATTTCAGAGATCACACAGTGCTGACACTATCGATTTCAGTGATCACACTGCGCTGACACTATCGAATTCACAGATCACACAGCGCTGACACTATCAATTTCAGAGAACACAGCGCTGACACTATCGATTTCAAAGATCACACAACGCTGCCACTATCGATTTCAGAGATCACACAGTGTTGACACTATCGATTTCAGTGATCACACTGCGCTGACACAATCAATTTCAGAGATCACAACAGTGCTGACAGTATCGATTTCAGAGATCACACAATGCTGACACTATTGATTTCAGAAATCACACAGCGCTGACACTATCGATTTCAGAGATCACACAGCGCAAACGCTATCGATTTCAGAGATCACACAGCGCACACGCTATCGATTTCAGAGATCACACAGCGCTGACACTATCGATTTAAGAGATCACACAGCACTGAAACTATCGATTTCAGAGATCACACAGCGCTGACACTGTCCATTTCAGGGATCACACACAGCTCTGACACTATCGATTTCAGGGATGACACAGCACTGACACTATCGATTTCAGAGATCACACAACGCTGACACTATCGATTTCAGAGATCACACAGTGCTGACACTATCGATTTCAGTGATCACACTGCGCTGACACTATCGATTTCAGAGATCACACAGTGCTGACACGATTGATTTCAGAGATCACACAGCGCTGACACTATCGATTTCAGAGATCACACAGCGCTGACACTATCGATTTCAGTGATCACACAGTGCTGACACTATCGATTTCAGAGATCACACAGCGCTGACACTTGATTTCAGAGATCACACAGCGATGACACTATCGATTTCAGAGATCACACAGCGCTGGCGTTATCGATTTCAAGGATCACACAGCGCTGACACTATCGATTTCAGAGATCACACAGCGCTGACACGATCGATTTCAGAGATCACACAGCACTGACACTATCGATTTCAGAGATCACACAGCGCAAACGCTATCGATTTCAGAGATCACACAGCGCACACGCTATCGATTTCAGAGATCACACAGCGTTGACGCTATCGATTTCACAGATCACACAGCGCTGACACTATCGATTTCAGAGCACACACAGCGCTGACACTATCGATTTCAGAGATCACACAGCGCTGACACTGTCCATTTCAGGGATCACACACAGCTCTGACACTATCGATTTCAGGGATTACACAGCACTGACACTATCGATTTCAGGGTTCACACAGCGCTGACACTATCCATTTCAGAGTTCACACAGCGCTGACACTATCGATTTCAGAGATCACACAGCACTGACACTGTCGATTTCAGAGATCACACTGTGCTGCACTATCGATTTCAGCGAACACAGCGCTGACACTATCGATTTCAGAGTTCACACAACGCTGACACTATCGATTTCAGAGATCACACAGTGCTGACACTATCGATTTCAGTGATCACACTGCGCTGACACTATCGAATTCAGAGATCACACAGTGCTGACAAGATTGATTTCAGAGATCACACAGCGCTGACACTATCGATTTCAGAGATCACACAGCGCTGACACTATCGATTTCAGTGATCACACAGTGCTGACACTATCGATTTCAGAGATCTCACAGCGCTGACACTTGATTTCAGAGATCACACAGCGATGACACTATCGATTTCAGAGATCAGACAGCGCTGGCGCTATCGATTTCAGAGATCACACAGCGCTGACACTATCGACTTCAGAGATCACACAGCGCTGACACTCGATTTCAGATATCACACAGCGCTGACACTGTCGATTACTGAGAAAAGACAGCGCTCACACTATCGATTTCAGAGATCACACAGCACTGACACTATCGATTTCAGAGTAAACAGAGCGCTGACACTATCGATTTCAGAGATCACACAGCGTTGACGCTATCGATTTCACAGATCACACAGCGCTGACACTATCAATTTCAGAGAACACAGCGCTGACACTATCGATTTCAACGATCACACAATGCTGCCACTATCGATTTCAGAGATCACACAGTGTTGACACTATCGATTTCAGTGATCACACTGCGCTGACACAATCAATTTCAGAGATCACAACAGTGCTGACACTATCGATTTCAGAGATCACACAGTGCTGACACTATTGATTTCAGAAATCACACAGCGCTGACACTATCGATTTCAGAGATCACACAGCACAAACGCTATCGATTTCAGAGATCACACAGCGCACACGCTATCGATTTCAGAGATCACACAGCGCTGACACTCTCGATTTCAGAGATCACACAGCGCTGACTCTATCGATTTCAGAGTTCACACAACGCTGACAGTATCGATTTCAGAGATCACACAGCGCTGACTCAATCGATTTCAGAGATCACACTGCGCTGACACTATCGATTTCAGAGATCACACAGCGCTGACACTATTGATTTCAGAGATCTCACTGCGCTGACACTATCAATTTCAGAGATCACAACAGTGCTGACACTATCGATTTCAGAGATCACACAGTGCTGACACTATTGATTTCAGAAATCACACAGCGCTGACGCTATCGATTTCAGAGATCACACAGCGCAAACGCTATCGATTTCAGAGATCACACAGCGCACACGCTATCGATTTCAGAGATCACACAGCGTTGACGCTATCGATTTCACAGATCACACAGCGCTGACACTATCGATTTCAGAGCACACACAGCGCTGACACTATCGATTTCAGAGATCACACAGCGCTGACACTGTCCATTTCAGGGATCACACACAGCTCTGACACTATCGATTTCAGGGATGACACAGCACTGACACTATCAATTTCAGAGATCACACAACGCTGACACAATCGATTTCAGAGATCACACAGTGCTGACACTATCGATTTCAGTGATCACACTGCGCTGACACTATCGATTTCAGAGATCACACAGTGCTGACACGATTGATTTCAGAGATCACACAGCGCTGACACTATCGATTTCAGAGATCACACAGCGCTGACACTATCGATTTCAGTGATCACACAGTGCTGACACTATCGAGTTCAGAGATCACACAGTGCTGACACTTGATTTCAGAGATCACACAGCGATGACACTATCGATTTCAGAGATCACACAGCGCTGGCGTTATCGATTTCAGGGATCACACAGCGCTGACACTATCGATTTCAGAGATCACACAGCGCTGACACGATCGATTTCAGAGATCACACAGCGCTGACACTATCGATTTCAGAGATCACACAGCGCTGACACTCGATTTCTGATATCACACAGCGCTGACACTGTCGATTACTGAGATAAGACAGCGCTCACACTATCGATTTCAGAGATCACACAGCACTGACACTATCGATTTCAGAGTAAACAGAGCGCTGACGCTATCGATTTCAGAGATCACACAGCGTTGACGCTATCGATTTCACAGATCACACAGCGCTGACACTATCAATTTCAGAGAACACAGCGCTGACACTATCGATTTCAAAGATCACACAACGCTGCCACTATCGATTTCAGAGATCACACAGTGTTGACACTATCGATTTCAGTGATCACACTGCGCTGACACAATCAATTTCAGAGATCACAACAGTGCTGACAGTATCGATTTCAGAGATCACACAGTGCTGACACTATTGATTTCAGAAATCACACAGCGCTGACACTATCGATTTCAGAGATCACACAGCGCAAACGCTATCGATTTCAGAGATCACACAGCGCACACGCTATCGATTTCAGAGATCACACAGCGCTGACACTATCGATTTAAGAGATCACACAGCACTGAAACTATCGATTTCAGAGATCACACAGCGCTGACACAGTCCATTTCAGGGATCACACACAGCTCTGACACTATCGATTTCAGGGATGACACAGCACTGACACTATCGATTTCAGAGATCACACAACGCTGACACTATCGATTTCAGAGATCACACAGTGCTGACACTATCGATTTCAGTGATCACACTGCGCTGACACTATCGATTTCAGAGATCACACAGTGCTGACACGATTGATTTCAGAGATCACACAGCGCTGACACTATCGATTTCAGAGATCACACAGCGCTGACACTATCGATTTCAGTGATCACACAGTGCTGACACTATCGATTTCAGAGATCACACAGCGCTGACACTTGATTTCAGAGATCACACAGCGATGACACTATCGATTTCAGAGATCACACAGCGCTGGCGTTATCGATTTCAAGGATCACACAGCGCTGACACTATCGATTTCAGAGATCACACAGCGCTGACACGATCGATTTCAGAGATCACACAGCACTGACACTATCGATTTCAGAGATCACACAGCGCAAACGCTATCGATTTCAGAGATCACACAGCGCACACGCTATCGATTTCAGAGATCACACAGCGTTGACGCTATCGATTTCACAGATCACACAGCGCTGACACTATCGATTTCAGAGCACACACAGCGCTGACACTATCGATTTCAGAGATCACACAGCGCTGACACTGTCCATTTCAGGGATCACACACAGCTCTGACACTATCGATTTCAGGGATTACACAGCACTGACACTATCGATTTCAGGGTTCACACAGCGCTGACACTATCCATTTCAGAGTTCACACAGCGCTGACACTATCGATTTCAGAGATCACACAGCACTGACACTGTCGATTTCAGAGATCACACTGTGCTGCACTATCGATTTCAGCGAACACAGCGCTGACACTATCGATTTCAGAGTTCACACAACGCTGACACTATCGATTTCAGAGATCACACAGTGCTGACACTATCGATTTCAGTGATCACACTGCGCTGACACTATCGAATTCAGAGATCACACAGTGCTGACAAGATTGATTTCAGAGATCACACAGCGCTGACACTATCGATTTCAGAGATCACACAGCGCTGACACTATCGATTTCAGTGATCACACAGTGCTGACACTATCGATTTCAGAGATCTCACAGCGCTGACACTTGATTTCAGAGATCACACAGCGATGACACTATCGATTTCAGAGATCAGACAGCGCTGGCGCTATCGATTTCAGAGATCACACAGCGCTGACACTATCGACTTCAGAGATCACACAGCGCTGACACTCGATTTCAGATATCACACAGCGCTGACACTGTCGATTACTGAGAAAAGACAGCGCTCACACTATCGATTTCAGAGATCACACAGCACTGACACTATCGATTTCAGAGTAAACAGAGCGCTGACACTATCGATTTCAGAGATCACACAGCGTTGACGCTATCGATTTCACAGATCACACAGCGCTGACACTATCAATTTCAGAGAACACAGCGCTGACACTATCGATTTCAAAGATCACACAATGCTGCCACTATCGATTTCAGAGATCACACAGTGTTGACACTATCGATTTCAGTGATCACACTGCGCTGACACAATCAATTTCAGAGATCACAACAGTGCTGACACTATCGATTTCAGAGATCACACAGTGCTGACACTATTGATTTCAGAAATCACACAGCGCTGACACTATCGATTTCAGAGATCACACAGCACAAACGCTATCGATTTCAGAGATCACACAGCGCACACGCTATCGATTTCAGAGATCACACAGCGCTGACACTCTCGATTTCAGAGATCACACAGCGCTGACTCTATCGATTTCAGAGTTCACACAACGCTGACAGTATCGATTTCAGAGATCACACAGCGCTGACTCAATCGATTTCAGAGATCACACTGCGCTGACACTATCGATTTCAGAGATCACACAGCGCTGACACTATTGATTTCAGAGATCTCACTGCGCTGACACTATCAATTTCAGAGATCACAACAGTGCTGACACTATCGATTTCAGAGATCACACAGTGCTGACACTATTGATTTCAGAAATCACACAGCGCTGACGCTATCGATTTCAGAGATCACACAGCGCAAACGCTATCGATTTCAGAGATCACACAGCGCACACGCTATCGATTTCAGAGATCACACAGCGTTGACGCTATCGATTTCACAGATCACACAGCGCTGACACTATCGATTTCAGAGCACACACAGCGCTGACACTATCGATTTCAGAGATCACACAGCGCTGACACTGTCCATTTCAGGGATCACACACAGCTCTGACACTATCGATTTCAGGGATGACACAGCACTGACACTATCAATTTCAGAGATCACACAACGCTGACACAATCGATTTCAGAGATCACACAGTGCTGACACTATCGATTTCAGTGATCACACTGCGCTGACACTATCGATTTCAGAGATCACACAGTGCTGACACGATTGATTTCAGAGATCACACAGCGCTGACACTATCGATTTCAGAGATCACACAGCGCTGACACTATCGATTTCAGTGATCACACAGTGCTGACACTATCGAGTTCAGAGATCACACAGCGCTGACACTTGATTTCAGAGATCACACAGCGATGACACTATCGATTTCAGAGATCACACAGCGCTGGCGTTATCGATTTCAGGGATCACACAGCGCTGACACTATCGATTTCAGAGATCACACAGCGCTGACACGATCGATTTCAGAGATCACACAGCGCTGACACTATCGATTTCAGAGATCACACAGCGCTGACACTCGATTTCTGATATCACACAGCGCTGACACTGTCGATTACTGAGATAAGACAGCGCTCACACTATCGATTTCAGAGATCACACAGTGCTGACACTATCGAGTTCAGAGATCACACAGCGCTGACACTTGATTTCAGAGATCACACAGCGATGACACTATCGATTTCAGAGATCACACAGCGCTGGCGTTATCGATTTCAAGGATCACACAGCGCTGACACTATCGATTTCAGAGATCACACAGCGCTGACACGATCGATTTCAGAGATCACACAGCACTGACACTATCGATTTCAGAGATCACACAGCGCAAACGCTATCGATTTCAGAGATCACACAGCGCACACGCTATCGATTTCAGAGATCACCCAGCGTTGACGCTATCGATTTCACAGATCACACAGCGCTGACACTATCGATTTCAGAGCACACACAGCGCTGACACTATCGATTTCAGAGATCACACAGTGCTGACACTGTCCATTTCAGGGATCACACACAGCTCTGACACTATCGATTTCAGGGATTACACAGCACTGACACTATCGATTTCAGGGTTCACACAGCGCTGACACTATCCATTTCAGAGTTCACACAGCGCTGACACTATCGATTTCAGAGATCACACAGCACTGACACTGTCGATTTCAGAGATCACACTGTGCTGCACTATCGATTTCAGCGAACACAGCGCTGACACTATCGATTTCAGAGTTCACACAACGCTGACACTATCGATTTCAGAGATCACACAGTGCTGACACTATCGATTTCAGTGATCACACTGCGCTGACACTATCGAATTCAGAGATCACACAGTGCTGACAAGATTGATTTCAGAGATCACACAGCGCTGACACTATCGATTTCAGAGATCACACAGCGCTGACACTATCGATTTCAGTGATCACACAGTGCTGACACTATCGATTTCAGAGATCTCACAGCGCTGACACTTGATTTCAGAGATCACACAGCGATGACACTATCGATTTCAGAGATCAGACAGCGCTGGCGCTATCGATTTCAGAGATCACACAGCGCTGACACTATCGACTTCAGAGATCACACAGCGCTGACACTCGATTTCAGATATCACACAGCGCTGACACTGTCGATTACTGAGAAAAGACAGCGCTCACACTATCGATTTCAGAGATCACACAGCACTGACACTATCGATTTCAGAGTAAACAGAGCGCTGACACTATCGATTTCAGAGATCACACAGCGTTGACGCTATCGATTTCACAGATCACACAGCGCTGACACTATCAATTTCAGAGAACACAGCGCTGACACTATCGATTTCAAAGATCACACAATGCTGCCACTATCGATTTCAGAGATCACACAGTGTTGACACTATCGATTTCAGTGATCACACTGCGCTGACACAATCAATTTCAGAGATCACAACAGTGCTGACACTATCGATTTCAGAGATCACACAGTGCTGACACTATTGATTTCAGAAATCACACAGCGCTGACACTATCGATTTCAGAGATCACACAGCACAAACGCTATCGATTTCAGAGATCACACAGCGCACACGCTATCGATTTCAGAGATCACACAGCGCTGACACTCTCGATTTCAGAGATCACACAGCGCTGACTCTATCGATTTCAGAGTTCACACAACGCTGACAGTATCGATTTCAGAGATCACACAGCGCTGACTCAATCGATTTCAGAGATCACACTGCGCTGACACTATCGATTTCAGAGATCACACAGCGCTGACACTATTGATTTCAGAGATCTCACTGCGCTGACACTATCAATTTCAGAGATCACAACAGTGCTGACACTATCGATTTCAGAGATCACACAGTGCTGACACTATTGATTTCAGAAATCACACAGCGCTGACGCTATCGATTTCAGAGATCACACAGCGCAAACGCTATCGATTTCAGAGATCACACAGCGCACACGCTATCGATTTCAGAGATCACACAGCGTTGACGCTATCGATTTCACAGATCACACAGCGCTGACACTATCGATTTCAGAGCACACACAGCGCTGACACTATCGATTTCAGAGATCACACAGCGCTGACACTGTCCATTTCAGGGATCACACACAGCTCTGACACTATCGATTTCAGGGATGACACAGCACTGACACTATCAATTTCAGAGATCACACAACGCTGACACAATCGATTTCAGAGATCACACAGTGCTGACACTATCGATTTCAGTGATCACACTGCGCTGACACTATCGATTTCAGAGATCACACAGTGCTGACACGATTGATTTCAGAGATCACACAGCGCTGACACTATCGATTTCAGAGATCACACAGCGCTGACACTATCGATTTCAGTGATCACACAGTGCTGACACTATCGAGTTCAGAGATCACACAGCGCTGACACTTGATTTCAGAGATCACACAGCGATGACACTATCGATTTCAGAGATCACACAGCGCTGGCGTTATCGATTTCAGGGATCACACAGCGCTGACACTATCGATTTCAGAGATCACACAGCGCTGACACGATCGATTTCAGAGATCACACAGCGCTGACACTATCGATTTCAGAGATCACACAGCGCTGACACTCGATTTCTGATATCACACAGCGCTGACACTGTCGATTACTGAGATAAGACAGCGCTCACACTATCGATTTCAGAGATCACACAGCACTGACACTATCGATTTCAGAGTAAACAGAGCGCTGACGCTATCGATTTCAGAGATCACACAGCGTTGACGCTATCGATTTCACAGATCACACAGCGCTGACACTATCAATTTCAGAGAACACAGCGCTGACACTATCGATTTCAAAGATCACACAACGCTGCCACTATCGATTTCAGAGATCACACAGTGTTGACACTATCGATTTCAGTGATCACACTGCGCTGACACAATCAATTTCAGAGATCACAACAGTGCTGACAGTATCGATTTCAGAGATCACACAGTGCTGACACTATTGATTTCAGAAATCACACAGCGCTGACACTATCGATTTCAGAGATCACACAGCGCAAACGCTATCGATTTCAGAGATCACACAGCGCACACGCTATCGATTTCAGAGATCACACAGCGCTGACACTATCGATTTAAGAGATCACACAGCACTGAAACTATCGATTTCAGAGATCACACAGCGCTGACACTGTCCATTTCAGGGATCACACACAGCTCTGACACTATCGATTTCAGGGATGACACAGCACTGACACTATCGATTTCAGAGATCACACAACGCTGACACTATCGATTTCAGAGATCACACAGTGCTGACACTATCGATTTCAGTGATCACACTGCGCTGACACTATCGATTTCAGAGATCACACAGTGCTGACACGATTGATTTCAGAGATCACACAGCGCTGACACTATCGATTTCAGAGATCACACAGCGCTGACACTATCGATTTCAGTGATCACACAGTGCTGACACTATCGATTTCAGAGATCACACAGCGCTGACACTTGATTTCAGAGATCACACAGCGATGACACTATCGATTTCAGAGATCACACAGCGCTGGCGTTATCGATTTCAAGGATCACACAGCGCTGACACTATCGATTTCAGAGATCACACAGCGCTGACACGATCGATTTCAGAGATCACACAGCACTGACACTATCGATTTCAGAGATCACACAGCGCAAACGCTATCGATTTCAGAGATCACACAGCGCACACGCTATCGATTTCAGAGATCACACAGCGTTGACGCTATCGATTTCACAGATCACACAGCGCTGACACTATCGATTTCAGAGCACACACAGCGCTGACACTATCGATTTCAGAGATCACACAGCGCTGACACTGTCCATTTCAGGGATCACACACAGCTCTGACACTATCGATTTCAGGGATTACACAGCACTGACATTATCGATTTCAGGGTTCACACAGCGCTGACACTATCCATTTCAGAGTTCACACAGCGCTGACACTATCAATTTCAGAGATGACAACAGTGCTGACACTGTCGATTTCAGAGATCACACTGTGCTGCACTATCGATTTCAGCGAACACAGCGCTGACACTATCGATTTCAGAGTTCACACAACGCTGACACTATCGATTTCAGAGATCACACAGTGCTGACACTATCGATTTCAGTGATCACACTGCGCTGACACTATCGAATTCAGAGATCACACAGTGCTGACAAGATTGATTTCAGAGATCACACAGCGCTGACACTATCGATTTCAGAGATCACACAGCGCTGACACTATCGATTTCAGTGATCGCACAGTGCTGACACTATCGATTTCAGAGATCTCACAGCGCTGACACTTGATTTCAGAGATCACACAGCGATGACACTATCGATTTCAGAGATCAGACAGCGCTGGCGCTATCGATTTCAGAGATCACACAGCGCTGACACTATCGACTTCAGAGATCACACAGCGCTGACACTCGATTTCAGATATCACACAGCGCTGACACTGTCGATTACTGAGAAAAGACAGCGCTCACACTATCGATTTCAGAGATCACACAGCACTGACACTATCGATTTCAGAGTAAACAGAGCGCTGACACTATCGATTTCAAAGATCACACAATGCTGCCACTATCGATTTCAGAGATCACACAGTGTTGACACTATCGATTTCAGTGATCACACTGCGCTGACACAATCAATTTCAGAGATCACAACAGTGCTGACACTATCGATTTCAGAGATCACACAGTGCTGACACTATTGATTTCAGAAATCACACAGCGCTGACACTATCGATTTCAGAGATCACACAGCACAAACGCTATCGATTTCAGAGATCACACAGCGCACACGCTATCGATTTCAGAGATCACACAGCGCTGACACTCTCGATTTCAGAGATCACACAGCGCTGACTCTATCGATTTCAGAGTTCACACAACGCTGACAGTATCGATTTCAGAGATCACACAGCGCTGACTCAATCGATTTCAGAGATCACACTGCGCTGACACTATCGATTTCAGAGATCACACAGCGCTGACACTATTGATTTCAGAGATCTCACTGCGCTGACACTATCAATTTCAGAGATCACAACAGTGCTGACACTATCGATTTCAGAGATAACACAGTGCAAACGCTATCGATTTCAGAGATCACACAGCGCACACGCTATCGATTTCAGAGATCACACAGCGTTGACGCTATCGATTTCACAGATCACACAGCGCTGACACTATCGATTTCAGAGCACACACAGCGCTGACACTATCGATTTCAGAGATCACACAGCGCTGACACTGTCCATTTCAGGGATCACACACAGCTCTGACACTATCGATTTCAGGGATGACACAGCACTGACACTATCAATTTCAGAGATCACACAACGCTGACACAATCGATTTCAGAGATCACACAGTGCTGACACTATCGATTTCAGTGATCACACTGCGCTGACACTATCGATTTCAGAGATCACACAGTGCTGACACGATTGATTTCAGAGATCACACAGCGCTGACACTATCGATTTCAGAGATCACACAGCGCTGACACTATCGATTTCAGTGATCACACAGTGCTGACACTATCGAGTTCAGAGATCACACAGCGCTGACACTTGATTTCAGAGATCACACAGCGATGACACTATCGATTTCAGAGATCACACTGCGCTGGCGTTATCGATTTCAGGGATCACACAGCGCTGACACTATCGATTTCAGAGATCACACAGCGCTGACACGATCGATTTCAGAGATCACACAGCGCTGACACTATCGATTTCAGAGATCACACAGCGCTGACACTCGATTTCTGATATCACACAGCGCTGACACTGTCGATTACTGAGATAAGACAGCGCTCACACTATCGATTTCAGAGATCACACAGCACTGACACTATCGATTTCAGAGTAAACAGAGCGCTGACGCTATCGATTTCAGAGATCACACAGCGTTGACGCTATCGATTTCACAGATCACACAGCGCTGACACTATCAATTTCAGAGAACACAGCGCTGACACTATCGATTTCAAAGATCACACAACGCTGCCACTATCGATTTCAGAGATCACACAGTGTTGACACTATCGATTTCAGTGATCACACTGCGCTGACACAATCAATTTCAGAGATCACAACAGTGCTGACAGTATCGATTTCAGAGATCACACAGTGCTGACACTATTGATTTCAGAAATCACACAGCGCTGACACTATCGATTTCAGAGATCACACAGCGCAAACGCTATCGATTTCAGAGATCACACAGCGCACACGCTATCGATTTCAGAGATCACACAGCGCTGACACTATCGATTTAAGAGATCACACAGCACTGAAACTATCGATTTCAGAGATCACACAGCGCTGACACAGTCCATTTCAGGGATCACACACAGCTCTGACACTATCGATTTCAGGGATGACACAGCACTGACACTATCGATTTCAGAGATCACACAACGCTGACACTATCGATTTCAGAGATCACACAGTGCTGACACTATCGATTTCAGTGATCACACTGCGCTGACACTATCGATTTCAGAGATCACACAGTGCTGACACGATTGATTTCAGAGATCACACAGCGCTGACACTATCGATTTCAGAGATCACACAGCGCTGACACTATCGATTTCAGTGATCACACAGTGCTGACACTATCGATTTCAGAGATCACACAGCGCTGACACTTGATTTCAGAGATCACACAGCGATGACACTATCGATTTCAGAGATCACACAGCGCTGGCGTTATCGATTTCAAGGATCACACAGCGCTGACACTATCGATTTCAGAGATCACACAGCGCTGACACGATCGATTTCAGAGATCACACAGCACTGACACTATCGATTTCAGAGATCACACAGCGCAAACGCTATCGATTTCAGAGATCACACAGCGCACACGCTATCGATTTCAGAGATCACACAGCGTTGACGCTATCGATTTCACAGATCACACAGCGCTGACACTATCGATTTCAGAGCACACACAGCGCTGACACTATCGATTTCAGAGATCACACAGCGCTGACACTGTCCATTTCAGGGATCACACACAGCTCTGACACTATCGATTTCAGGGATTACACAGCACTGACACTATCGATTTCAGGGTTCACACAGCGCTGACACTATCCATTTCAGAGTTCACACAGCGCTGACACTATCGATTTCAGAGATCACACAGCACTGACACTGTCGATTTCAGAGATCACACTGTGCTGCACTATCGATTTCAGCGAACACAGCGCTGACACTATCGATTTCAGAGTTCACACAACGCTGACACTATCGATTTCAGAGATCACACAGTGCTGACACTATCGATTTCAGTGATCACACTGCGCTGACACTATCGAATTCAGAGATCACACAGTGCTGACAAGATTGATTTCAGAGATCACACAGCGCTGACACTATCGATTTCAGAGATCACACAGCGCTGACACTATCGATTTCAGTGATCACACAGTGCTGACACTATCGATTTCAGAGATCTCACAGCGCTGACACTTGATTTCAGAGATCACACAGCGATGACACTATCGATTTCAGAGATCAGACAGCGCTGGCGCTATCGATTTCAGAGATCACACAGCGCTGACACTATCGACTTCAGAGATCACACAGCGCTGACACTCGATTTCAGATATCACACAGCGCTGACACTGTCGATTACTGAGAAAAGACAGCGCTCACACTATCGATTTCAGAGATCACACAGCACTGACACTATCGATTTCAGAGTAAACAGAGCGCTGACACTATCGATTTCAGAGATCACACAGCGTTGACGCTATCGATTTCACAGATCACACAGCGCTGACACTATCAATTTCAGAGAACACAGCGCTGACACTATCGATTTCAAAGATCACACAATGCTGCCACTATCGATTTCAGAGATCACACAGTGTTGACACTATCGATTTCAGTGATCACACTGCGCTGACACAATCAATTTCAGAGATCACAACAGTGCTGACACTATCGATTTCAGAGATCACACAGTGCTGACACTATTGATTTCAGAAATCACACAGCGCTGACACTATCGATTTCAGAGATCACACAGCACAAACGCTATCGATTTCAGAGATCACACAGCGCACACGCTATCGATTTCAGAGATCACACAGCGCTGACACTCTCGATTTCAGAGATCACACAGCGCTGACTCTATCGATTTCAGAGTTCACACAACGCTGACAGTATCGATTTCAGAGATCACACAGCGCTGACTCAATCGATTTCAGAGATCACACTGCGCTGACACTATCGATTTCAGAGATCACACAGCGCTGACACTATTGATTTCAGAGATCTCACTGCGCTGACACTATCAATTTCAGAGATCACAACAGTGCTGACACTATCGATTTCAGAGATCACACAGTGCTGACACTATTGATTTCAGAAATCACACAGCGCTGACGCTATCGATTTCAGAGATCACACAGCGCAAACGCTATCGATTTCAGAGATCACACAGCGCACACGCTATCGATTTCAGAGATCACACAGCGTTGACGCTATCGATTTCACAGATCACACAGCGCTGACACTATCGATTTCAGAGCACACACAGCGCTGACACTATCGATTTCAGAGATCACACAGCGCTGACACTGTCCATTTCAGGGATCACACACAGCTCTGACACTATCGATTTCAGGGATGACACAGCACTGACACTATCAATTTCAGAGATCACACAACGCTGACACAATCGATTTCAGAGATCACACAGTGCTGACACTATCGATTTCAGTGATCACACTGCGCTGACACTATCGATTTCAGAGATCACACAGTGCTGACACGATTGATTTCAGAGATCACACAGCGCTGACACTATCGATTTCAGAGATCACACAGCGCTGACACTATCGATTTCAGTGATCACACAGTGCTGACACTATCGAGTTCAGAGATCACACAGCGCTGACACTTGATTTCAGAGATCACACAGCGATGACACTATCGATTTCAGAGATCACACAGCGCTGGCGTTATCGATTTCAGGGATCACACAGCGCTGACACTATCGATTTCAGAGATCACACAGCGCTGACACGATCGATTTCAGAGATCACACAGCGCTGACACTATCGATTTCAGAGATCACACAGCGCTGACACTCGATTTCTGATATCACACAGCGCTGACACTGTCGATTACTGAGATAAGACAGCGCTCACACTATCGATTTCAGAGATCACACAGTGCTGACACTATCGAGTTCAGAGATCACACAGCGCTGACACTTGATTTCAGAGATCACACAGCGATGACACTATCGATTTCAGAGATCACACAGCGCTGGCGTTATCGATTTCAAGGATCACACAGCGCTGACACTATCGATTTCAGAGATCACACAGCGCTGACACGATCGATTTCAGAGATCACACAGCACTGACACTATCGATTTCAGAGATCACACAGCGCAAACGCTATCGATTTCAGAGATCACACAGCGCACACGCTATCGATTTCAGAGATCACCCAGCGTTGACGCTATCGATTTCACAGATCACACAGCGCTGACACTATCGATTTCAGAGCACACACAGCGCTGACACTATCGATTTCAGAGATCACACAGTGCTGACACTGTCCATTTCAGGGATCACACACAGCTCTGACACTATCGATTTCAGGGATTACACAGCACTGACACTATCGATTTCAGGGTTCACACAGCGCTGACACTATCCATTTCAGAGTTCACACAGCGCTGACACTATCGATTTCAGAGATCACACAGCACTGACACTGTCGATTTCAGAGATCACACTGTGCTGCACTATCGATTTCAGCGAACACAGCGCTGACACTATCGATTTCAGAGTTCACACAACGCTGACACTATCGATTTCAGAGATCACACAGTGCTGACACTATCGATTTCAGTGATCACACTGCGCTGACACTATCGAATTCAGAGATCACACAGTGCTGACAAGATTGATTTCAGAGATCACACAGCGCTGACACTATCGATTTCAGAGATCACACAGCGCTGACACTATCGATTTCAGTGATCACACAGTGCTGACACTATCGATTTCAGAGATCTCACAGCGCTGACACTTGATTTCAGAGATCACACAGCGATGACACTATCGATTTCAGAGATCAGACAGCGCTGGCGCTATCGATTTCAGAGATCACACAGCGCTGACACTATCGACTTCAGAGATCACACAGCGCTGACACTCGATTTCAGATATCACACAGCGCTGACACTGTCGATTACTGAGAAAAGACAGCGCTCACACTATCGATTTCAGAGATCACACAGCACTGACACTATCGATTTCAGAGTAAACAGAGCGCTGACACTATCGATTTCAGAGATCACACAGCGTTGACGCTATCGATTTCACAGATCACACAGCGCTGACACTATCAATTTCAGAGAACACAGCGCTGACACTATCGATTTCAAAGATCACACAATGCTGCCACTATCGATTTCAGAGATCACACAGTGTTGACACTATCGATTTCAGTGATCACACTGCGCTGACACAATCAATTTCAGAGATCACAACAGTGCTGACACTATCGATTTCAGAGATCACACAGTGCTGACACTATTGATTTCAGAAATCACACAGCGCTGACACTATCTATTTCAGAGATCACACAGCACAAACGCTATCGATTTCAGAGATCACACAGCGCACACGCTATCGATTTCAGAGATCACACAGCGCTGACACTCTCGATTTCAGAGATCACACAGCGCTGACTCTATCGATTTCAGAGTTCACACAACGCTGACAGTATCGATTTCAGAGATCACACAGCGCTGACTCAATCGATTTCAGAGATCACACTGCGCTGACACTATCGATTTCAGAGATCACACAGCGCTGACACTATTGATTTCAGAGATCTCACTGCGCTGACACTATCAATTTCAGAGATCACAACAGTGCTGACACTATCGATTTCAGAGATCACACAGTGCTGACACTATTGATTTCAGAAATCACACAGCGCTGACGCTATCGATTTCAGAGATCACACAGCGCAAACGCTATCGATTTCAGAGATCACACAGCGCACACGCTATCGATTTCAGAGATCACACAGCGTTGACGCTATCGATTTCACAGATCACACAGCGCTGACACTATCGATTTCAGAGCACACACAGCGCTGACACTATCGATTTCAGAGATCACACAGCGCTGACACTGTCCATTTCAGGGATCACACACAGCTCTGACACTATCGATTTCAGGGATGACACAGCACTGACACTATCAATTTCAGAGATCACACAACGCTGACACAATCGATTTCAGAGATCACACAGTGCTGACACTATCGATTTCAGTGATCACACTGCGCTGACACTATCGATTTCAGAGATCACACAGTGCTGACACGATTGATTTCAGAGATCACACAGCGCTGACACTATCGATTTCAGAGATCACACAGCGCTGACACTATCGATTTCAGTGATCACACAGTGCTGACACTATCGAGTTCAGAGATCACACAGCGCTGACACTTGATTTCAGAGATCACACAGCGATGACACTATCGATTTCAGAGATCACACAGCGCTGGCGTTATCGATTTCAGGGATCACACAGCGCTGACACTATCGATTTCAGAGATCACACAGCGCTGACACGATCGATTTCAGAGATCACACAGCGCTGACACTATCGATTTCAGAGATCACACAGCGCTGACACTCGATTTCTGATATCACACAGCGCTGACACTGTCGATTACTGAGATAAGACAGCGCTCACACTATCGATTTCAGAGATCACACAGCACTGACACTATCGATTTCAGAGTAAACAGAGCGCTGACGCTATCGATTTCAGAGATCACACAGCGTTGACGCTATCGATTTCACAGATCACACAGCGCTGACACTATCAATTTCAGAGAACACAGCGCTGACACTATCGATTTCAAAGATCACACAACGCTGCCACTATCGATTTCAGAGATCACACAGTGTTGACACTATCGATTTCAGTGATCACACTGCGCTGACACAATCAATTTCAGAGATCACAACAGTGCTGACAGTATCGATTTCAGAGATCACACAGTGCTGACACTATTGATTTCAGAAATCACACAGCGCTGACACTATCGATTTCAGAGATCACACAGCGCAAACGCTATCGATTTCAGAGATCACACAGCGCACACGCTATCGATTTCAGAGATCACACAGCGCTGACACTATCGATTTAAGAGATCACACAGCACTGAAACTATCGATTTCAGAGATCACACAGCGCTGACACTGTCCATTTCAGGGATCACACACAGCTCTGACACTATCGATTTCAGGGATGACACAGCACTGACACTATCGATTTCAGAGATCACACAACGCTGACACTATCGATTTCAGAGATCACACAGTGCTGACACTATCGATTTCAGTGATCACACTGCGCTGACACTATCGATTTCAGAGATCACACAGTGCTGACACGATTGATTTCAGAGATCACACAGCGCTGACACTATCGATTTCAGAGATCACACAGCGCTGACACTATCGATTTCAGTGATCACACAGTGCTGACACTATCGATTTCAGAGATCACACAGCGCTGACACTTGATTTCAGAGATCACACAGCGATGACACTATCGATTTCAGAGATCACACAGCGCTGGCGTTATCGATTTCAAGGATCACACAGCGCTGACACTATCGATTTCAGAGATCACACAGCGCTGACACGATCGATTTCAGAGATCACACAGCACTGACACTATCGATTTCAGAGATCACACAGCGCAAACGCTATCGATTTCAGAGATCACACAGCGCACACGCTATCGATTTCAGAGATCACACAGCGTTGACGCTATCGATTTCACAGATCACACAGCGCTGACACTATCGATTTCAGAGCACACACAGCGCTGACACTATCGATTTCAGAGATCACACAGCGCTGACACTGTCCATTTCAGGGATCACACACAGCTCTGACACTATCGATTTCAGGGATTACACAGCACTGACATTATCGATTTCAGGGTTCACACAGCGCTGACACTATCCATTTCAGAGTTCACACAGCGCTGACACTATCAATTTCAGAGATGACAACAGTGCTGACACTGTCGATTTCAGAGATCACACTGTGCTGCACTATCGATTTCAGCGAACACAGCGCTGACACTATCGATTTCAGAGTTCACACAACGCTGACACTATCGATTTCAGAGATCACACAGTGCTGACACTATCGATTTCAGTGATCACACTGCGCTGACACTATCGAATTCAGAGATCACACAGTGCTGACAAGATTGATTTCAGAGATCACACAGCGCTGACACTATCGATTTCAGAGATCACACAGCGCTGACACTATCGATTTCAGTGATCACACAGTGCTGACACTATCGATTTCAGAGATCTCACAGCGCTGACACTTGATTTCAGAGATCACACAGCGATGACACTATCGATTTCAGAGATCAGACAGCGCTGGCGCTATCGATTTCAGAGATCACACAGCGCTGACACTATCGACTTCAGAGATCACACAGCGCTGACACTCGATTTCAGATATCACACAGCGCTGACACTGTCGATTACTGAGAAAAGACAGCGCTCACACTATCGATTTCAGAGATCACACAGCACTGACACTATCGATTTCAGAGTAAACAGAGCGCTGACACTATCGATTTCAAAGATCACACAATGCTGCCACTATCGATTTCAGAGATCACACAGTGTTGACACTATCGATTTCAGTGATCACACTGCGCTGACACAATCAATTTCAGAGATCACAACAGTGCTGACACTATCGATTTCAGAGATCACACAGTGCTGACACTATTGATTTCAGAAATCACACAGCGCTGACACTATCGATTTCAGAGATCACACAGCACAAACGCTATCGATTTCAGAGATCACACAGCGCACACGCTATCGATTTCAGAGATCACACAGCGCTGACACTCTCGATTTCAGAGATCACACAGCGCTGACTCTATCGATTTCAGAGTTCACACAACGCTGACAGTATCGATTTCAGAGATCACACAGCGCTGACTCAATCGATTTCAGAGATCACACTGCGCTGACACTATCGATTTCAGAGATCACACAGCGCTGACACTATTGATTTCAGAGATCTCACTGCGCTGACACTATCAATTTCAGAGATCACAACAGTGCTGACACTATCGATTTCAGAGATCACACAGTGCTGACACTATTGATTTCAGAAATCACACAGCGCTGACGCTATCGATTTCAGAGATCACACAGCGCAAACGCTATCGATTTCAGAGATCACACAGCGCACACGCTATCGATTTCAGAGATCACACAGCGTTGACGCTATCGATTTCACAGATCACACAGCGCTGACACTATCGATTTCAGAGCACACACAGCGCTGACACTATCGATTTCAGAGATCACACAGCGCTGACACTGTCCATTTCAGGGATCACACACAGCTCTGACACTATCGATTTCAGGGATGACACAGCACTGACACTATCAATTTCAGAGATCACACAACGCTGACACAATCGATTTCAGAGATCACACAGTGCTGACACTATCGATTTCAGTGATCACACTGCGCTGACACTATCGATTTCAGAGATCACACAGTGCTGACACGATTGATTTCAGAGATCACACAGCGCTGACACTATCGATTTCAGAGATCACACAGCGCTGACACTATCGATTTCAGTGATCACACAGTGCTGACACTATCGATTTCAGAGATCACACAGCGCAAACGCTATCGATTTCAGAGATCACACAGCGCACACGCTATCGATTTCAGAGATCACACAGCGTTGACGCTATCGATTTCACAGATCACACAGCGCTGACACTATCGATTTCAGAGCACACACAGCGCTGACACTATCGATTTCAGAGATCACACAGCGCTGACACTGTCCATTTCAGGGATCACACACAGCTCTGACACTATCGATTTCAGGGATGACACAGCACTGACACTATCAATTTCAGAGATCACACAACGCTGACACAATCGATTTCAGAGATCACACAGTGCTGACACTATCGATTTCAGTGATCACACTGCGCTGACACTATCGATTTCAGAGATCACACAGTGCTGACACGATTGATTTCAGAGATCACACAGCGCTGACACTATCGATTTCAGAGATCACACAGCGCTGACACTATCGATTTCAGTGATCACACAGTGCTGACACTATCGATTTCAGAGATCACACAGCGCAAACGCTATCGATTTCAGAGATCACACAGCGCACACGCTATCGATTTCAGAGATCACACAGCGTTGACGCTATCGATTTCACAGATCACACAGCGCTGACACTATCGATTTCAGAGCACACACAGCGCTGACACTATCGATTTCAGAGATCACACAGCGCTGACACTGTCCATTTCAGGGATCACACACAGCTCTGACACTATCGATTTCAGGGATTACACAGCACTGACACTATCGATTTCAGGGTTCACACAGCGCTGACACTATCCATTTCAGAGTTCACACAGCGCTGACACTATCGATTTCAGAGATCACACAGCACTGACACTGTCGATTTCAGAGATCACACTGTGCTGCACTATCGATTTCAGCGAACACAGCGCTGACACTATCGATTTCAGAGTTCACACAACGCTGACACTATCGATTTCAGAGATCACACAGTGCTGACACTATCGATTTCAGTGATCACACTGCGCTGACACTATCGAATTCAGAGATCACACAGTGCTGACAAGATTGATTTCAGAGATCACACAGCGCTGACACTATCGATTTCAGAGATCACACAGCGCTGACATTATCGGTTTCAGAGATCACACAGCGCTGACACGATCGAATTCAGAGATCACACAGCGCTGACACTATCGATTTCAGAGATCACACAGTGCTGACACTCGATTTCAGAGATCATACAGCGCATACGCTATCGATTTCAGAGATCACACAGTGCTGACAAGATTGATTTCAGAGATCACACAGCGCTGACACTATCGATTTCAGAGATCACACAGCGCTGACATTATCGATTTCAGAGATCACACAATGCTGACACTATTGATTTCAGAAATCACACAGCGCTGACACTATCGATTTCAGAGATCACACAGCGCAAACGCTATCGATTTCAGAGATCACACACCGCACACGCTATCGATTTCAGAGATCACACAGCGCTGACACTATCGATTTAAGAGATCACACAGCACTGAAACTATCGATTTCAGAGATCACACAGCGCTGACACTGTCCATTTCAGGGATCACACACAGCTCTGACACTATCGATTTCAGGGATGACACAGCACTGACACTATCGATTTCAGAGATCACACAACGCTGACACTATCGATTTCAGAGATCGCACAGTGCTGACACTATCGATTTCAGTGATCACACTGCGCTGACACTATCGATTTCAGAGATCACACAGTGCTGACACGATTGATTTCAGAGATCACACAGCGCTGACACTATCGATTTCAGAGATCACACAGCGCTGACACTATCGATTTCAGTGATGACACAGTGCTGACACTATCGATTTCAGAGATCACACAGCGCTGACACTTGATTTCAGAGATCACACAGCGATGACACTATCGATTTCAGAGATCACACAGCGCTGGCGTTATCGATTTCAAGGATCACACAGCGCTGACACTATCGATTTCAGAGATCACACAGCGCTGACACGATCGATTTCAGAGATCACACAGCACTGACACTATCGATTTCAGAGATCACACAGCGCAAACGCTATCGATTTCAGAGATCACACAGCGCACACGCTATCGATTTCAGAGATCACACAGCGTTGACGCTATCGATTTCACAGATCACACAGCGCTGACACTATCGATTTCAGAGCACACACAGCGCTGACACTATCGATTTCAGAGATCACACAGCGCTGACACTGTCCATTTCAGGGATCACACACAGCTCTGACACTATCGATTTCAGGGATTACACAGCACTGACACTATCGATTTCAGGGTTCACACAGCGCTGACACTATCCATTTCAGAGTTCACACAGCGCTGACACTATCGATTTCAGAGATCACACAGCACTGACACTGTCGATTTCAGAGATCACACTGTGCTGCACTATCGATTTCAGCGAACACAGCGCTGACACTATCGATTTCAGAGTTCACACAACGCTGACACTATCGATTTCAGAGATCACACAGTGCTGACACTATCGATTTCAGGGATGACACAGCACTGACACTATCAATTTCAGAGATCACACAACGCTGACACAATCGATTTCAGAGATCACACAGTGCTGACACTATCGATTTCAGTGATCACACTGCGCTGACACTATCGATTTCAGAGATCACACAGTGCTGACACGATTGATTTCAGAGATCACACAGCGCTGACACTATCGATTTCAGAGATCACACAGCGCTGACACTATCGATTTCAGGGATCACACACAGCTCTGACACTATCGATTTCAGGGATGACACAGCACTGACACTATCAATTTCAGAGATCACACAACGCTGACACAATCGATTTCAGAGATCACACAGTGCTGACACTATCGATTTCAGTGATCACACTGCGCTGACACTATCGATTTCAGAGATCACACAGTGCTGACACGATTGATTTCAGAGATCACACAGCGCTGACACTATCGATTTCAGAGATCACACAGCGCTGACACTATCGATTTCAGTGATCACACAGTGCTGACACTATCGATTTCAGAGATCACACAGCGCAAACGCTATCGATTTCAGAGATCACACAGCGCACACGCTATCGATTTCAGAGATCACACAGCGTTGACGCTATCGATTTCACAGATCACACAGCGCTGACACTATCGATTTCAGAGCACACACAGCGCTGACACTATCGATTTCAGAGATCACACAGCGCTGACACTGTCCATTTCAGGGATCACACACAGCTCTGACACTATCGATTTCAGGGATGACACAGCACTGACACTATCAATTTCAGAGATCACACAACGCTGACACAATCGATTTCAGAGATCACACAGTGCTGACACTATCGATTTCAGTGATCACACTGCGCTGACACTATCGATTTCAGAGATCACACAGTGCTGACACGATTGATTTCAGAGATCACACAGCGCTGACACTATCGATTTCAGAGATCACACAGCGCTGACACTATCGATTTCAGTGATCACACAGTGCTGACACTATCGATTTCAGAGATCACACAGCGCAAACGCTATCGATTTCAGAGATCACACAGCGCACACGCTATCGATTTCAGAGATCACACAGCGTTGACGCTATCGATTTCACAGATCACACAGCGCTGACACTATCGATTTCAGAGCACACACAGCGCTGACACTATCGATTTCAGAGATCACACAGCGCTGACACTGTCCATTTCAGGGATCACACACAGCTCTGACACTATCGATTTCAGAGTAAACAGAGCGCTGACACTATCGATTTCAGAGATCACACAGCGTTGACGCTATCGATTTCACAGATCACACAGCGCTGACACTATCGATTTCAGAGCACACACAGCGCTGACACTATCGATTTCAGAGATCACACAGCGCTGACACTGTCCATTTCAGGGATCACACACAGCACTGACACTATCGATTTCAGAGTAAACAGAGCGCTGACACTATCGATTTCAGAGATCACACAGCGTTGACGCTATCGATTTCACAGATCACACAGCGCTGACACTATCAATTTCAGAGAACACAGCGCTGACACTATCGATTTCAAAGATCACACAATGCTGCCACTATCGATTTCAGAGATCACACAGTGTTGACACTATCGATTTCAGTGATCACACTGCGCTGACACAATCAATTTCAGAGATCACAACAGTGCTGACACTATCGATTTCAGAGATCACACAGTGCTGACACTATTGATTTCAGAAATCACACAGCGCTGACACTATCGATTTCAGAGATCACACAGCACAAACGCTATCGATTTCAGAGATCACACAGCGCACACGCTATCGATTTCAGAGATCACACAGCGCTGACACTCTCGATTTCAGAGATCACACAGCGCTGACTCTATCGATTTCAGAGTTCACACAACGCTGACAGTATCGATTTCAGAGATCACACAGCGCTGACTCAATCGATTTCAGAGATCACACTGCGCTGACACTATCGATTTCAGAGATCACACAGCGCTGACACTATTGATTTCAGAGATCTCACTGCGCTGACACTGTCAATTTCAGAGATCACAACAGTGCTGACACTATCGATTTCAGAGATCACACAGTGCTGACACTATTGATTTCAGAAATCACACAGCGCTGACGCTATCGATTTCAGAGATCACACAGCGCAAACGCTATCGATTTCAGAGATCACACAGCGCACACGCTATCGATTTCAGAGATCACACAGCGTTGACGCTATCGATTTCACAGATCACACAGCGCTGACACTATCGATTTCAGAGCACACACAGCGCTGACACTATCGATTTCAGAGATCACACAGCGCTGACACTGTCCATTTCAGGGATCACACACAGCTCTGACACTATCGATTTCAGGGATGACACAGCACTGACACTATCAATTTCAGAGATCACACAACGCTGACACTATCGATTTCAGAGATCACACAGCGCTGACACTGTCCATTTCAGGGATCACACACAGCTCTGACACTATCGATTTCAGGGATGACACAGCACTGACACTATCAATTTCAGAGATCACACAACGCTGACACAATCGATTTCAGAGATCACACAGTGCTGACACTATCGATTTCAGTGATCACACTGCGCTGACACTATCGATTTCAGAGATCACACAGTGCTGACACGATTGATTTCAGAGATCACACAGCGCTGACACTATCGATTTCAGAGATCACACAGCGCTGACACTATCGATTTCAGTGATCACACAGTGCTGACACTATCGAGTTCAGAGATCACACAGCGCTGACACTTGATTTCAGAGATCACACAGCGATGACACTATCGATTTCAGAGATCACACAGCGCTGGCGTTATCGATTTCAGGGATCACACAGCGCTGACACTATCGATTTCAGAGATCACACAGCGCTGACACGATCGATTTCAGAGATCACACAGCGCTGACACTATCGATTTCAGAGATCACACAGCGCTGACACTCGATTTCTGATATCACACAGCGCTGACACTGTCGATTACTGAGATAAGACAGCGCTCACACTATCGATTTCAGAGATCACACAGCACTGACACTATCGATTTCAGAGTAAACAGAGCGCTGACGCTATCGATTTCAGAGATCACACAGCGTTGACGCTATCGATTTCACAGATCACACAGCGCTGACACTATCAATTTCAGAGAACACAGCGCTGACACTATCGATTTCAAAGATCACACAACGCTGCCACTATCGATTTCAGAGATCACACAGTGTTGACACTATCGATTTCAGTGATCACACTGCGCTGACACAATCAATTTCAGAGATCACAACAGTGCTGACAGTATCGATTTCAGAGATCACACAGTGCTGACACTATTGATTTCAGAAATCACACAGCGCTGACACTATCGATTTCAGAGATCACACAGCGCAAACGCTATTGATTTCAGAGATCACACAGCGCACACGCTATCGATTTCAGAGATCACACAGCGCTGACACTATCGATTTAAGAGATCACACAGCACTGAAACTATCGATTTCAGAGATCACACAGCGCTGACACTGTCCATTTCAGGGATCACACACAGCTCTGACACTATCGATTTCAGGGATGACACATCACTGACACTATCGATTTCAGAGATCACACAACGCTGACACTATCGATTTCAGAGATCACACAGTGCTGACTCTATCGATTTCAGTGATCACACTGCGCTGACACTATCGATTTCAGAGATCACACAGTGCTGACACGATTGATTTCAGAGATCACACAGCGCTGACACTATCGATTTCAGAGATCACACAGCGCTGACACTATCGATTTCAGTGATCACACAATGCTGACACTATCGATTTCAGAGATCACACAGCGCTGACACTTGATTTCAGAGATCACACAGCGATGACACTATCGATTTCAGAGATCACACAGCGCTGGCGTTATCGATTTCAAGGATCACGCAGCGCTGACACTATCGATTTCAGAGATCACACAGCGCTGACACGATCGATTTCAGAGATCACACACCACTGACACTATCGATTTCAGAGATCACACAGCGCAAACGCTATCGATTTCAGAGATCACACAGCGCACACGCTATCGATTTCAGAGATCACACAGCGTTGACGCTATCGATTTCACAGATCACACAGCGCTGACACTATCGATTTCAGAGCACACACAGCGCTGACACTATCGATTTCAGAGATCACACAGCGCTGACACTGTCCATTTCAGGGATCACACACAGCTCTGACACTATCGATTTCAGGGATTACACAGCACTGACACTATCGATTTCAGGGTTCACACAGCGCTGACACTATCCATTTCAGAGTTCACACAGCGCTGACACTATCGATTTCAGAGATCACACAGCGCTGACACTGTCGATTTCAGAGATCACACTGTGCTGCACTATCGATTTCAGCGAACACAGCGCTGACACTATCGATTTCAGAGTTCACACAACGCTGACACTATCGATTTCAGAGATCACACAGTGCTGACACTATCGATTTCAGTGATCACACTGCGCTGACACTATCGAATTCAGAGATCACACAGTGCTGACAAGATTGATTTCAGAGATCACACAGCGCTGACACTATCGATTTCAGAGATCACACAGCGCTGACACTATCGATTTCAGTGATCACACAGTGCTGACACTATCGATTTCAGAGATCACACAGCGCTGACACTTGATTTCAGAGATCACACAGCGATGACACTATCGATTTCAGAGATCAGACAGCGCTGGCGCTATCGATTTCAGAGATCACACAGCGCTGACACTATCGATTTCAGAGATCACGCAGCGCTGACACTCGATTTCAGATATCACACAGCGCTGACACTGTCGATTACTGAGATAAGACAGCGCTCACACTATCAATTTCAGAGATCACACAGCACTGACACTATCGATTTCAGAGTAAACAGAGCGCTGACACTATCGATTTCAGAGATCACACAGCGTTGACGCTATCGATTTCACAGATCACACAGCGCTGACACTATCAATTTCAGAGAACACAGCGCTGACACTATCGATTTCAAAGATCACACAATGCTGCCACTATCGATTTCAGAGATCACACAGTGTTGACACTATCGATTTCAGTGATCACACTGCGCTGACACAATCAATTTCAGAGATCACAACAGTGCTGACACTATCGATTTCAGAGATCACACAGTGCTGACACTATTGATTTCAGAAATCACACAGCGCTGACACTATCGATTTCAGAGATCACACAGCACAAACGCTATCGATTTCAGAGATCACACAGCGCACACGCTATCGATTTCAGAGATCACACAGCGCTGACACTCTCGATTTCAGAGATCACACAGCGCTGACTCTATCGATTTCAGAGTTCACACAACGCTGACAGTATCGATTTCAGAGATCACACAGCGCTGACTCAATCGATTTCAGAGATCACACTGCGCTGACACTATCGATTTCAGAGATCACACAGCGCTGACACTATTGATTTCAGAGATCTCACTGCGCTGACACTATCAATTTCAGAGATCACAACAGTGCTGACACTATCGATTTCAGAGATCACACAGTGCTGACACTATTGATTTCAGAAATCACACAGCGCTGACGCTATCGATTTCAGAGATCACACAGCGCAAACGCTATCGATTTCAGAGATCACACAGCGCACACGCTATCAATTTCAGAGATCACACAGCGTTGACGCTATCGATTTCACAGATCACACAGCGCTGACACTATCGATTTCAGAGCACACACAGCGCTGACACTATCGATTTCAGAGATCACACAGCGCTGACACTGTCCATTTCAGGGATCACACACAGCTCTGACACTATCGATTTCAGGGATGACACAGCACTGACACTATCGATTTCAGAGATCACACAACGCTGACACAATCGATTTCAGAGATCACACAGTGCTGACACTATCGATTTCAGTGATCACACTGCGCTGACACTATCGATTTCAGAGATCACACAGTGCTGACACGATTGATTTCAGAGATCACACAGCGCTGACACTATCGATTTCAGAGATCACACAGCGCTGACACTTGATTTCAGAGATCACACAGCGATGACACTATCGATTTCAGAGATCACACAGCGCTGGCGTTATCGATTTCAGGGATCACACAGCGCTGACACTATCGATTTCAGAGATCACACAGCGCTGACACGATCGATTTCAGAGATCACACAGCGCTGACACTATCGATTTCAGAGATCACACAGCGCTGACACTCGATTTCTGATATCAGGCAGCGCTGACACTGTCGATTACTGAGATAAGACAGCGCTCACACTATCGATTTCAGAGATCACACAGCACTGACACTATCGATTTCAGAGTAAACAGAGCGCTGACACTATCGATTTCAGAGATCACACAGCGTTGACGCTATCGATTTCACAGATCACACAGCGCTGACACTATCAATTTCAGAGAACACAGCGCTGACACTATCGATTTCAAAGATCACACAACGCTGCCACTATCGATTTCAGAGATCACACAGTGCTGACACTATCGATTTCAGTGATCACACTGCGCTGAGACTATCAATTTCAGAGATGACAACAGTGCTGACACTATCGATTTCAGAGATCACACAGTGCTGACAGTATTGATTTCAGAAATCACACAGCGCTGACACTATCGATTTCAGAGATCACAAAGCGCAGACACTATCGATTTCAGAGATCACACAGCGCTGACACTATCGATTTCAGAGATCACACAGGGCTGACACTATCGATTTCAGAGATCACACAGCGCAAACGCTATCGATTTCAGAGATCACACAGCGCACACGCTATCGATTTCAGAGATCACACAGATCTGACACTATCGATTTCAGAGATCACACAGTGCTGACACGATCGATTTCAGAGATCACACAGCGCTGACTCTATCGATTTCAGGGATCACACAGCTCTGACACTATCGATTTCAGGGATCACACAGCGCTGACACTATCCACTTCAGCGTTCACACAGCGCTGACACTATCGATTTCAGAGATCACACAGTGCTGACATTATCGGTTTCAGAGATCTCACAGCGCTGACACGATCGAATTCAGAGATCACACCGCGCTGACACTATCGATTTCAGAGATCACACAGCGCTGACACTCGATTTCAGAGATCATACAGCGCATATGCTATCGATTTCAGAGATCACACAGCGCACACGCTATCGATTTCAGAGATCACACAGCGCTGACACTATCGATTTCAGAGATCACACAGCGCTGACACGATCGATTTCAGAGATCACACAGCGCTGACACTATCGATTTCAGGGATCACACAGCTCTGACACTATCGATTTCAGGGTTCACACAGCGCTGACACTATCCATTTCAGAGTTCACACAGCGCTGACACTATCGATTTCAGAGATCACACAGCGCTGAAACTGTCGATTTCAGAGATCACACTGTGCTGCACTATCGATTTCAGCGAACACAGCACTGACACTATCGATTTCAGAGTTCACACAACGCTGACACTATCGATTTCAGAGATCACACAGTGCTGACACTATCGATTTCAGTGATCACACTGCGCTGACACTATCGAATTCACAGATCACACAGCGCTGACACTATCAATTTCAGAGAACACAGCGCTGACACTATCGATTTCAAAGATCACACAACGCTGCCACTATCGATTTCAGAGATCACACAGTGTTGACACTATCGATTTCAGTGATCACACTGCGCTGACACAATCAATTTCAGAGATCACAACAGTGCTGACACTATCGATTTCAGAGATCACACAGTGCTGACACTATTGATTTCAGAAATCACACAGCGCTGACACTATCGATTTCAGAGATCACACAGCGCAAACGCTATCGATTTCAGAGATCACACAGCGCACGCTATCGATTTCAGAGATCACACAGCGCTGACACTCTCGATTTCAGAGATCACACAGCGCTGACTCTATCGATTTCAGAATTCGCACAACGCTGACAGTATCGATTTCAGAGATCACACAGCGCTGACTCAATCGATTTCAGAGATCACACTGCGCTGACACTATCGATTTCAGAGATCACACAGCGCTGACACTATTGATTTCAGAGATCTCACTGCGCTGACACTATCAATTTCAGAGATCACAACAGTGCTGACACTATCGATTTCAGAGATCACACAGTGCTGACACTATTGATTTCAGAAATCACACAGCGCTGACACTATCGATTTCAGAGATCACACAGCGCAAACGCTATCGATTTCAGAGATCACACAGCGCACACGCTATCGATTTCAGAGATCACACAGCATTGACGCTATCGATTTCACAGATCACACAGCGCTGACACTATCGATTTCAGAGCACACACAGCGCTGACACTATCGATTTCAGAGATCACACAGCGCTGACACTGTCCATTTCAGGGATCACACACAGCTCTGACACTATCAATTTCAGGGATGACACAGCACTGACACTATCGATTTCAGAGATCACACAGTGCTGACACTATCGATTTCAGTGATCACACTGCGCTGACACTATCGATTTCAGAGATCACACAGTGCTGACACGATTGATTTCAGAGATCACACAGCGCTGACACTATCGATTTCAGAGATCACACAGCGCTGACACTATCGATTTCAGTGATCACACAGTGCTGACACTATCGATTTCAGAGATCACACAGCGCTGACACTTGATTTCAGAGATCACACAGCGATGACACTATCGATTTCAGAGATCACACAGCGCTGGCGTTATCGATTTCAGGGATCACACAGCGCTGACACTATCGATTTCAGAGATCACACAGCGCTGACACGATCGATTTCAGAGATCACACAGCGCTGACACTATCGATTTCAGAGATCACACAGCGCTGACACTCGATTTCAGATATCACACAGCGCTGACACTGTCGATTACTGAGATAAGACAGCGCTCACACTATCGATTTCAGAGATCACACAGCACTGACACTATCGATTTCAGAGTAAACAGAGCGCTGACACTATCGATTTCAGAGATCACACAGAGTTGACGCTATCGATTTCACAGATCACACAGCGCTGACACTATCAATTTCAGAGAACACAGCGCTGACACTATCGATTTCAAAGATCACACAACGCTGCCACTATCGATTTCAGAGATCACACAGTGCTGACACTATCGATTTCAGTGATCACACTGCGCTGAGACTATCAATTTCAGAGATGACAACAGTGCTGACACTATCGATTTCAGAATTCACACAGCGCTGACACTATCGATTTCATAGATCACAAAGCGCAGACACTATCGATTTCAGAGATCACACAGCGCTGACACTATCGATTTCAGAGATCACACAGGGCTGACACTATCGATTTCAGAGATCACACAGCGCATACGCTATCGATTTCAGAGATCACACAGCGCACACGCTATCGATTTCAGAGATCACACAGATCTGACACTATCGATTTCAGAGATCACACAGCGCTGACACGATCGATTTCAGAGATCACACAGCGCTGACTCTATCGATTTCAGGGATCACACAGCTCTGATACTATCGATTTCAGGGATCACACAGCGCTGACACTATCCACTTCAGCGTTCACACAGCGCTGACACTATCGATTTCAGTGATCACACAGCGCTGACACTGTCGATTTCAGAGACCACACAGCGCTGACATTATCGGTTTCAGAGATCACACAGCGCTGACACGATCGAATTCAGAGATCACACAGCGCTGACACTATCGATTTCAGAGATCACACAGTGCTGACACTCGATTTCAGAGATCATACAGCGCATATGCTATCGATTTCAGAGATCACACAGCGCACACGCTATCGATTTCAGAGATCACACAGCGCTGACACTATCGATTTCAGAGATCACACAGCGCTGACACGATCGATTTCAGAGATCACACAGCGCTGACACTATCGATTTCAGGGATCACACATCTCTGACACTATCGATTTCAGGGTTCACACAGCGCTGACACTATCCATTTCAGAGTTCACACAGCGCTGACACTATCGATTTCAGAGATCACACAGCGCTGAAACTGTCGATTTCAGAGATCACACTGTGCTGCACTATCGATTTCAGCGAACACAGCACTGACACTATCGATTTCAGAGATCACACAGCGCTGACACTCGATTTCAGAGATCATACAGCGCATATGCTATCGATTTCAGAGATCACACAGCGCACACGCTATCGATTTCAGAGATCACACAGCGCTGACACGATCGATTTCAGAGATCACACAGCGCTGACACTATCGATTTCAGGGATCACACAGCTCTGACACTATCGATTTCAGGGTTCACACAGCGCTGACACTATCCATTTCAGAGTTCACACAGCGCTGACACTATCGATTTCAGAGATCACACAGCGCTGAAACTGTCGATTTCAGAGATCACACTGTGCTGCACTATCGATTTCAGTGAACACAGCACTGACACTATCGATTTCAGAGTTCACACAACGCTGACACTATCGATTTCAGAGATCACACAGTGCTGACACTATCGATTTCAGTGATCACACTGCGCTGACACTATCGAATTCACAGATCATACAGCGCTGACACTATCAATTTCAGAGAACACAGCGCTGACACTATCGATTTCAAAGATCACACAACGCTGCCACTATCGATTTCAGAGATCACACAGTGTTGACACTATCGATTTCAGTGATCACACTGCGCTGACACAATCAATTTCAGAGATCACAACAGTGCTGACACTATCGATTTCAGAGATCACACAGTGCTGACACTATTGATTTCAGAAATCACACAGCGCTGACACTATCGGTTTCAGAGATCACACAGCGCAAACGCTATCGACTTCAGAGATCACACAGCGCACACGCTATCGATTTCAGAGATCACACAGCGCTGACACTGTCGATTTCAGAGATCACACAGCGCTGACTCTATCGATTTCAGAGTTCACACAACGCTGACAGTATCGATTTCAGAGATCACACAGCGCTGACTCAATTGATTTCAGAGATCACACTGCGCTGACACTATCGATTTCAGAGATCACACAGCGCTGACACTATTGATTTCAGAGATCTCACTGCGCTGACACTATCAATTTCAGAGATCACAACAGTGCTGACACTATCGATTTCAGAGATCTCACAGTGCTGACACTATTGATTTCAGAAATCACACAGCGCTGACACTATCGATTTCAGAGATCACACAGCGCAAACGCTATCGATTTCAGAGATCACACAGCGCACATGCTATCGATTTCAGAGATCACACAGCGTTGACGCTATCGATTTCACAGATCACACAGCGCTGACACTATCGATTTCAGAGCACACACAGCGCTGACACTATCGATTTCAGAGATCACACAGCGCTGACACTATCGATTTCAGAGATCACACAGTGCTGACACTATCGATTTCAGTGATCACACTGTGCTGACACTATCGATTTCAGAGATCACACAGTGCTGACACGATTGATTTCAGAGATCACACAGCGCTGACACTATCGATTTCAGAGATCACACAGCGCTGACACTATCGATTTCAGTGATCACACAGTGCTGACACTATCGATTTCAGAGATCACACAGCGCTGACACTTGATTTCAGAGCTCACACAGCGATGACACTATCGATTTCAGAGATCACACTGCGCTGGCGTTATCGATTTCAGGGATCACACAGCGCTGACACGATCGATTTCAGAGATCACACAGCGCTGACACTATCGATTTCAGAGATCACACAGCGCTGACACTCGATTTCAGATATCACACAGCGCTGACACTGTCGATTACTGAGATAAGACAGCGCTCACACTATCGATTTCAGAGATCACACAGCACTGACACTATCGATTTCAGAGTAAACAGAGCGCTGACACTATCGATTTCAGAGATCACACAGCGTTGACGCTATCGATTTCACAGATCACACAGCGCTGACACTATCAATTTCAGAGAACACAGCGCTGACACTATCGACTTCAAAGATCACACAACGCTGCCACTATCGATTTCAGAGATCACACAGTGCTGACACTATCGATTTCAGTGATCACACTGCGCTGAGACTATCAATTTCAGAGATGACAACAGTGCTGACACTATCGATTTCAGAGATCACACAGTGCTGACAGTATTGATTTCAGAAATCACACAGCGCTGACACTATCGATTTCAGAGATCACACAGCGCTGACACGATCGATTTCAGAGATCACACAGCGCTGACACTGTCGATTTCAGAGACCACACAGCGCTGACATTATCGGTTTCAGAGATCACACAGCGCTGACACGATCGAATTCAGAGATCAGACAGCGCTGACACTATCGATTTCAGAGATCACACAGCGCTGACACTCGATTTCAGAGATCATACAGCGCATACGCTATCGATTTCAGAGATCACACAGCGCACACGCTATCGATTTCAGAGATCACACAGCGCTGACACTATCGATTTCAGAGATCACACAGCGCTGACACGATCGATTTCAGAGATCACACAGCGCTGACACTATCGATTTCAGGGATCACACAGCTCTGACACTATCGATTTCAGGGTTCACACAGCGCTGACACTATCCATTTCAGAGTTCACACAGCGCTGACACTATCGATTTCAGAGATCACACAGCGCTGACACTGTCGATTTCAGAGCTCACACTGTGCTGCACTATCGATTTCAGCGAACACAGCGCTGACACTATCGATTTCAGAGTTCACACAACGCTGACACTATCGATTTCAGAGATCACACAGTGCTGACACTATCGATTTCAGTGATCACACTGCGCTGACACTATCGATTTCAGAGATCACACAGCGCTAACACTATCGATTTCAGTGATCACACAGTGCTGACACTATCGATTTCAGAGATCACACAGCGCTGACACTTGATTTCAGAGATCACACAGCGATGACACTATCGATTTCAGAGATCAGACAGCGCTGGCGCTATCGATTTCAGAGATCACACAGCGCTGACACTATCGATTTCAGAGATCACACAGCGCTGACACTCGATTTCAGATATCACACAGCGCTGACACTGTCAATTACTGAGATAAGACAGCGCTCACACTATCGATTTCAGAGATCACACAGCACTGACACTATCGATTTCAGAGTAAACAGAGCGCTGACACAATCGATTTCAGAGATCACACAGCGTTGACGCTATCAATTTCAGAGAACACAGCGCTGACACTATCGATTTCAAAGATCACACAACGCTGCCACTATCGATTTCAGAGATCAGACAGTGTTGACACTATCGATTTCAGTGATCACACTGTGCTGACACAATCAATTTCAGAGATCACAACAGTGCTGACACTATCGATTTCAGAGATCACACAGTGCTGACACTGTTGATTTCAGAAATCACACAGCGCTGACACTATCGATTTCAGAGATCACACAGCGCAAACGCTATCGATTTCAGAGATCACACAGCGCACACGCTATCGATTTCAGAGATCACACAGCGCTGACACTCTCGATTTCAGAGATCACACAGCGCTGACTCTATCGATTTCAGAGTTCACACAACGCTGACAGTATCGATTTCAGAGATCACACAGCGCTGACTCAATCGATTTCAGAGATCACACTGCGCTGACACTATCGATTTCAGAGATCACACAGCGCTGACACTATTGATTTCAGAGATCTCACTGCGCTGACACTATCAATTTCAGAGATCACAACAGCGCTGACGCTATCGATTTCAGAGATCACACAGCGCAAACGCTATCGATTTCAGAGATCACACAGCGCACACGCTATCGATTTCAGAGATCACACAGCATTGACGCTATCGATTTCACAGATCACACAGCGCTGACACTATCGATTTCAGAGCACACACAGCGCTGACACTATCGATTTCAGAGATCACACAGCGCTGACACTGTCCATTTCAGGGATCACACACAGCTCTGACACTATCGATTTCAGGGATGACACAGCACTGACACTATCGATTTCAGAGATCACACAACGCTGACACTATCGATTTCAGAGATCACACAGTGCTGACACTATCGATTTCAGTGATCACACTGCGCTGACACTATCGATTTCAGAGATCACACAGTGCTGACACGGTTGATTTCAGAGATCACACAGCGCTGACACTATCGATTTCAGAGATCACACAGCGCTGACACTATCGATTTCAGTGATCACACAGTGCTGACACTATCGATTTCAGAGATCACACAGCGCTGACACGATCGATTTCAGAGATCACACAGCGCTGACACTATCGATTTCAGAGATCACACAGCGCTGACACTCGATTTCAGATATCACACAGCGCTGACACTGTCGATTACTGAGATAAGACAGCGCTCACACTATCGATTTCAGAGATCACACAGCACTGACACTATCGATTTCAGAGTAAACAGAGCGCTAACACTATCGATTTCAGAGATCACACAGCATTGACGCTATCGATTTCACAGATCACACAGCGCTGACACTATCAATTTCAGAGAACACAGCGCTGACACTATCGATTTCAAAGATCACACAACGCTGCCACTATCGATTTCAGAGATCACACAGCGCTGACACTCGATTTCAGAGATCATACAGCGCATATGCTATCGATTTCAGAGATCACACAGCGCACACGCTATCGATTTCAGAGATCACACAGCGCTGACACTGTCCATTTCAGGGATCACACACAGCTCTGACACTATCGATTTCAGGGATGACACAGCACTGACACTATCGATTTCAGAGATCACACAACGCTGACACTATCGATTTCAGAGATCACACAGTGCTGACACTATCGATTTCAGTGATCACACTGCGCTGACACTATCGATTTCAGAGATCACACAGTGCTGACACGATTGATTTCAGAGATCACACAGCGCTGACACTATCGATTTCAGAGATCACACAGCGCTGACACTATCGATTTCAGTGATCACACAGTGCTGACACTATCGATTTCAGAGATCACACAGCGCTGACACTTGATTTCAGAGCTCACACAGCGATGACACTATCGATTTCAGAGATCACACAGCGCTGGCGTTATCGATTTCAGGGATCACACAGCGCTGACACGATCGATTTCAGAGATCACACAGCGCTGACACTATCGATTTCAGAGATCACACAGCGCTGACACTCGATTTCAGATATCACACAGCGCTGACACTGTCGATTACTGAGATAAGACAGCGCTCACACTATCGATTTCAGAGATCACACAGCACTGACACTATCGATTTCAGAGTAAACAGAGCGCTGACACTATCGATTTCAGAGATCACACAGCGTTGACGCTATCGATTTCACAGATCACACAGCGCTGACACTATCAATTTCAGAGAACACAGCGCTGACACTATCGACTTCAAAGATCACACAACGCTGCCACTATCGATTTCAGAGATCACACAGTGCTGACACTATCGATTTCAGTGATCACACTGCGCTGAGACTATCAATTTCAGAGATGACAACAGTGCTGACACTATCGATTTCAGAGATCACACAGTGCTGACAGTATTGATTTCAGAAATCACACAGCGCTGACACTATCGATTTCAGAGATCACAAAGCGCAGACACTATCGATTTCAGAGATCACACAGCGCTGACACGATCGATTTCAGAGATCACACAGCGCTGACACTGTCGATTTCAGAGACCACACAGCGCTGACATTATCGGTTTCAGAGATCACACAGCGCTGACACGATCGAATTCAGAGATCAGACAGCGCTGACAGTATCGATTTCAGAGATCACACAGCGCTGACACTCGATTTCAGAGATCATACAGCGCATACGCTATCGATTTCAGAGATCACACAGCGCACACGCTATCGATTTCAGAGATCACACAGCGCTGACACTATCGATTTCAGAGATCACACAGCGCTGACACGATCGATTTCAGAGATCACACAGCGCTGACACTATCGATTTCAGGGATCACACAGCTCTGACACTATCGATTTCAGGGTTCACACAGCGCTGACACTATCCATTTCAGAGTTCACACAGCGCTGACACTATCGATTTCAGAGATCACACAGCGCTGACACTGTCGATTTCAGAGATCACACTGTGCTGCACTATCGATTTCAGCGAACACAGCGCTGACACTATCGATTTCAGAGTTCACACAACGCTGACACTATCGATTTCAGAGATCACACAGTGCTGACACTATCGATTTCAGTGATCACACTGCGCTGACACTATCGATTTCAGAGATCACACAGCGCTAACACTATCGATTTCAGTGATCACACAGTGCTGACACTATCGATTTCAGAGATCACACAGCGCTGACACTTGATTTCAGAGATCACACAGCGATGACACTATCGATTTCAGAGATCAGACAGCGCTGGCGCTATCGATTTCAGAGATCACACAGCGCTGACACTATCGATTTCAGAGATCACACAGCGCTGACACTCGATTTCAGATATCACACAGCGCTGACACTGTCAATTACTGAGATAAGACAGCGCTCACACTATCGATTTCAGAGATCACACAGCACTGACACTATCGATTTCAGAGTAAACAGAGCGCTGACACAATCGATTTCAGAGATCACACAGCGTTGACGCTATCAATTTCAGAGAACACAGCGCTGACACTATCGATTTCAAAGATCACACAACGCTGCCACTATCGATTTCAGAGATCAGACAGTGTTGACACTATCGATTTCAGTGATCACACTGTGCTGACACAATCAATTTCAGAGATCACAACAGTGCTGACACTATCGATTTCAGAGATCACACACTGCTGACACTGTTGATTTCAGAAATCACACAGCGCTGACACTATCGATTTCAGAGATCACACAGCGCAAACGCTATCGCTTTCAGAGATCACACAGCGCACACGCTATCGATTTCAGAGATCACACAGCGCTGACACTCTCGATTTCAGAGATCACACAGCGCTGACTCTATCGATTTCAGAGTTCACACAACGCTGACAGTATCGATTTCAGAGATCACACAGCGCTGACTCAATCGATTTCAGAGATCACACTGCGCTGACACTATCGATTTCAGAGATCACACAGCGCTGACACTATTGATTTCAGAGATCTCACTGCGCTGACACTATCAATTTCAGAGATCACAACAGTGCTGACACTATCGATTTCAGAGATCACACAGTGCTGACACTATTGATTTCAGAAATCACACAGCGCTGACGCTATCGATTTCAGAGATCACACAGCGCAAACGCTATCGATTTCAGAGATCACACAGCGCACACGCTATCGATTTCAGAGATCACACAGCGTTGACGCTATCGATTTCACAGATCACACAGCGCTGACACTATCGATTTCAGAGCACACACAGCGCTGACACTATCGATTTCAGAGATCACACAGCGCTGACACTGTCCATTTCAGGGATCACACACAGCTCTGACACTATCGATTTCAGGGATGACACAGCACTGACACTATCGATTTCAGAGATCACACAACGCTGACACTATCGATTTCAGAGATCACACAGTGCTGACACTATCGATTTCAGTGATCACACTGCGCTGACACTATCGATTTCAGAGATCACACAGTGCTGACACGGTTGATTTCAGAGATCACACAGCGCTGACACTATCGATTTCAGAGATCACACAGCGCTGACACTATCGATTTCAGTGATCACACAGTGCTGACACTATCGATTTCAGAGATCACACAGCGCTGACACGATCGATTTCAGAGATCACACAGCGCTGACACTATCGATTTCAGAGATCACACAGCGCTGACACTCGATTTCAGATATCACACAGCGCTGACACTGTCGATTACTGAGATAAGACAGCGCTCACACTATCGATTTCAGAGATCACACAGCACTGACACTATCGATTTCAGAGTAAACAGAGCGCTAACACTATCGATTTCAGAGATCACACAGCATTGACGCTATCGATTTCACAGATCACACAGCGCTGACACTATCAATTTCAGAGAACACAGCGCTGACACTATCGATTGCAAAGATCACACAACGCTGCCACTATCGATTTCAGAGATCACACAGCGCTGACACTCGATTTCAGAGATCATACAGCGCATATGCTATCGATTTCAGAGATCACACAGCGCACACGCTATCGATTTCAGAGATCACACAGCGCTGACACGATCGATTTCAGAGATCACACAGCGCTGACACTATCGATTTCAGGGATCACACAGCTCTGACACTATCGATTTCAGGGTTCTCACAGCGCTGACACTATCCATTTCAGAGTTCACACAGCGCTGACACTATCGATTTCAGAGATCACACAGCGCTGAAACTGTCGATTTCAGAGATCACACTGTGCTGCACTATCGATTTCAGTGAACACAGCACTGACACTATCGATTTCAGAGTTCACACAACACTGACACTATCGATTTCAGAGATCACACAGTGCTGACACTATCGATTTCAGTGATCACACTGCGCTGACACTATCGAATTCACAGATCATACAGCGCTGACACTATCAATTTCAGAGAACACAGCGCTGACACTATCGATTTCAAAGATCACACAACGCTGCCACTATCGATTTCAGAGATCACACAGTGTTGACACTATCGATTTCAGTGATCACACTGCGCTGACACAATCAATTTCAGAGATCACAACAGTGCTGACACTATCGATTTCAGAGATCACACAGTGCTGACACTATTGATTTCAGAAATCACACAGCGCTGACACTATCGGTTTCAGAGATCACACAACGCAAACGCTATCGACTTCAGAGATCACACAGCGCACACGCTATCGATTTCAGAGATCACACAGCGCTGACACTCTCGATTTCAGAGATCACACAACGCTGACTCTATCGATTTCAGAGTTCACACAACGCTGACAGTATCGATTTCAGAGATCACACAGCGCTGACTCAATTGATTTCAGAGATCACACTGCGCTGACACTATCGATTTCAGAGATCACACAGCGCTGACACTATTGATTTCAGAGATCTCACTGCGCTGACACTATCAATTTCAGAGATCACAACAGTGCTGACACTATCGATTTCAGAGATCACACAGTGCTGACACTATTGATTTCAGAAATCACACAGCGCTGACACTATCGATTTCAGAGATCACACAGCGCAAACGCTATCGATTTCAGAGATCACACAGCGCACACGCTATCGATTTCAGAGATCACACAGCGTTGACGCTATCGATTTCACAGATCACACAGCGCTGACACTATCGATTTCAGAGCACACACAGCGCTGACACTATCGATTTCAGAGATCACACAGCGCTGACACTGTCCATTTCAGGGATCACACACAGCTCTGACACTATCGATTTCAGGGATGACACAGCACTGACACTATCGATTTCAGAGATCACACAACGCTGACACTATCGATTTCAGAGATCACACAGTGCTGACACTATCGATTTCAGTGATCACACTGCGCTGACACTATCGATTTCAGAGATCACACAGTGCTGACACGATTGATTTCAGAGATCACACAGCGCTGACACTATCGATTTCAGAGATCACACAGCGCTGACACTATCGATTTCAGTGATCACACAGTGCTGACACTATCGATTTCAGAGATCACACAGCGCTGACACTTGATTTCAGAGCTCACACAGCGATGACACTATCGATTTCAGAGATCACACAGCGCTGGCGTTATCGATTTCAGGGATCACACAGCGCTGACACGATCGATTTCAGAGATCACACAGCGCTGACACTATCGATTTCAGAGATCACACAGCGCTGACACTCGATTTCAGATATCACACAGCGCTGACACTGTCGATTACTGAGATAAGACAGCGCTCACACTATCGATTTCAGAGATCACACAGCACTGACACTATCGATTTCAGAGTAAACAGAGCGCTGACACTATCGACTTCAGAGATCACACAGCGTTGACGCTATCGATTTCACAGATCACACAGCGCTGACACTATCAATTTCAGAGAACACAGCGCTGACACTATCGACTTCAAAGATCACACAACGCTGCCACTATCGATTTCAGAGATCACACAGTGCTGACACTATCGATTTCAGTGATCACACTGCGCTGAGACTATCAATTTCAGAGATGACAACAGTGCTGACACTATCGATTTCAGAGATCACACAGTGCTGACAGTATTGATTTCAGAAATCACACAGCGCTGACACTATCGATTTCAGAGATCACAAAGCGCAGACACTATCGATTTCAGAGATCACACAGGGCTGACACTATCGATTTCAGAGATCACACAGCGCATACGCTATCGATTTCAGAGATCACACAGCGCACACGCTATCGATTTCAGAGATCACACAGATCTGACACTATCGATTTCAGAGATCACACAGCGCTGACACGATCGATTTCAGAGATCACACAGCGCTGACTCTATCGATTTCAGGGATCACACAGCTCTGACACTATCGATTTCAGGGATCACACAGCGCTGACACTATCCACTTCAGCGTTCACACACCGCTGACACTATCGATTTCAGAGATCACACAGCGCTGACACTGTCGATTTCAGAGACCACACAGCGCTGACATTATCGGTTTCAGAGATCACACAGCGCTGACACGATCGAATTCAGAGATCACACAGTGCTGACACTATCGATTTCAGTGATCACACAGTGCTGACACTCGATTTCAGAGATCATACAGCGTATACGCTATCGATTTCAGAGATCACACAGCGCACACGCTATCGATTTCAGAGATCACACAGCGCTGACACTATCGATTTCAGAGATCACACAGCGCTGACACGATCGATTTCTGAGATCACACAGCGCTGACACTATCGATTTCAGGGATCACACAGCTCTGACACTGTCGATTTCAAGGTTCACACAGCGCTGACACTATCCATTTCAGAGTTCACACAGCGCTGACACTATCGATTTCAGAGATCACACAGCGCTGACACTGTCGATTTCAGAGATCACACTGTGCTGCACTATCGATTTCAGCGAACACAGCGCTGACACTATCGATTTCAGAGTTCACACAACGCTGACACTATCGATTTCAGAGATCACACAGTGCTGACACTATCGATTTCAGTGATCACACTGCGCTGACACTATCGAATTCAGAGATCACACAGTGCTGACAAGATTGATTTCAGAGATCACACAGCGCTGACACTATCGATTTCAGAGATCACACAGCGCTGACACTATCGATTTCAGTGATCACACAGTGCTGACACTATCGATTTCAGTGATCACACAGTGCTGACACTATCGATTTCAGAGATCACACAGCGCTGACACTTGATTTCAGAGATCACACAGCGATGACACTATCGATTTCAGAGATCAGACAGCGCTGGCGCTATCGATTTCAGAGATCACACAGTGTTGACACTATCGATTTCAGTGATCACACTGCGCTGACACAATCAATTTCAGAGATCACAACAGTGCTGACACTATCGATTTCAGAGATCACACAGTGCTGACACTATTGATTTCAGAAATCACACAGCGCTGACACTATCGATTTCAGAGATCACACAGCGCAAACGCTATCGATTTCAGAGATCACAGCGCACACGCTATCGATTTCAGAGATCACACAGCGCTGACACTCTCGATTTCAGAGATCACACAACGCTGACAGTATCGATTTCAGAGATCACACAGCGCTGACTCAATCGATTTCAGAGATCACACTGCGCTGACACTATCGATTTCAGAGATCACACAGCGCTGACACTATCGATTTCAGAGATCACACAGCGCAAACGCTATCGATTTCAGAGATCACACAGCGCACACGCTATCGATTTCAGAGATCACACAGCGCTGACACTCTCGATTTCAGAGTTCACACAACGCTGACAGTATCGATTTCAGAGATCACACAGCGCTGACTCAATCGATTTCAGAGATCACACTGCGCTGACACTATCGATTTCAGAGATCACACAGCGCTGACACTATTGATTTCTGATATCTCACTGCGCTGACACTATCGATTTCAGAGATCACACAGCGCAAACGCTATCGATTTCAGAGATCACACAGCGCACACGCTATCGATTTCAGAGATCACACAGCGTTGACGCTATCGATTTCACAGATCACACAGCGCTGACACTATCGATTTCAGAGCACACACAGCGCTGACACTATCGATTTCAGAGATCACACAGCGCTGACACTATCGATTTCAGAGATCACACAGCGCTGACTCAATCGATTTCAGAGATCACACTGCGCTGACACTATCGATTTCAGAGATCACACAGCGCTGACACTATTGATTTCAGAGATCACACTGCGCTGACAATATCGATTTCAGAAATCACACAGCGCTGACACTTTTGATTTCAGAGATCACACCGCGCTGACACTATTGATTTCCGAGATCACACAGCTCTGATACTATCGATTTCAGAGATCACACAGCGCTGACACTATCGATTTCATAGATCCCACAACGCTGACGCTTTCGATTTCAGAGATCACACAGCGCTGACAGTATCGATTTCAGAGATCACACAGCGCTGACAGTATCGATTTCAGAGATCACACAGCGCTGACACTATCGATTTCAGAGATCACACAGCGCTGACACTTTCGATTTCAGAGATCATACAGCGCTGACACTATCGATTTCAGAGATCACACAGCACTGACACTATCGATTTCAGAGAATACACAGCGCTGAAACTGTCGATTTCACTGATCACACAGCGCTGACACTATCGATTTCAGAGATCACACAGCGCTGAAACTGTCGATCTCACAGATCACACAGCGCTGACACTATCGATTTCACAGATCACACAGCGCTGACACTGTCGATTTCAGAGAACTCCGCGCAGACACTATCGATTTCACAGATCACACAGCGCTGACACTATTGATTTCAGAGAACACAGTGCCGACACTATCGATTTCAGAGATCACACAGCGCTGACACTGTCGATTTCAGAGATCACACAGCGGTGACACTGTCGATTTCAGAGATCACACAGCGCTGACACTATCGATTTTAGAGATCACACAGCGCTGCAACTATCGATTTCAGAGATCACACAATGCTGACGCTATCGATTTCAGAGATCACACAGCACTGACACTGTCGATTTCAGAGAACACAGCGCTGACACTATCGATTTCAGAGATCACACAGCGCTGACACTATCGATTTCAGAGATCACACAGCCCTGACACTATCAATTTCAGACAACACAGCGCTGACACTATCGATTTCAAAGATCACACAACGCTGCCACTATCGATTTCAGAGATCACACAGTGCTGACACTATCGATTTCAGTGATCACACTGCGCTGACACTATCAATTTCAGAGATCACAACAGTGCTGACACTATCGATTTCTGAGATCACACAGTGCTGACACTATTGATTTCAGAAATCACACAGCGCTGACACTATCGATTTCAGAGATCACACAGCGCAAACGCTATCGATTTATGAGATCACACAGCGCTGACACTATCGATTTTGGAGATCACACAGCGCTGACACGATCGATTTCAGAGATCACACAGCGCTGACATTATCGATTTCAGAGGTCACACAGCGCTGACACTATCGATTTCAGAGAACAACACAGCGCTGACACTATCGATTACTGAGATCGCACAGCGCTGACACTATCGATTTCAGTGATGCACAGCACTGACTCTATCGATTTCAGAGTTCACACAACGCTGACAGTATCGATTTCAGAGATCACACAGCGTTGACGCTATCGATTTCGCAGATCACACAGCGCTGACACTATCGATTTCAGAGCTCACACAGCGCTGACACTATCGCTTTCAGAGATCACACAGCGCTGACACGATCGATTTCAGAGATCACACAGCGCTGACACTATCGATTTCAGGGATCACACAGCTCTGACACTATCGATTTCAGGGTTCACACAGCGCTGACACTATCCATTTCAGAGTTCACACAGCGCTGACACTATCGATTTCAGAGATCACACAGCGCTGACACTGTCGATTTCAGAGATCACACTGTGCTGCACTATCGATTTCAGCGAACACAGCGCTGACACTATCGATTTCAGAGTTCACACAACGCTGACACTATCGATTTCAGAGATCACACAGTGCTGACACTATCGATTTCAGTGATCACACTGCGCTGACACTATCGATTTCAGAGATCACACAGTGCTGACAAGATTGATTTCAGAGATCACACAGCGCTGACACTATCGATTTCAGAGATCACACAGCGCTGACACTATCGATTTCAGTGATCACACAGTGCTGACACTATCGATTTCAGAGATCACACAGCGCTGACACTTGATTTCAGAGATCACACAGCGATGACACTATCGATTTCAGAGATCAGACAGCGCTGGCGCTATCTATTTCAGAGATCACACAGCGCCGACACTATCGATTTCAGAGATCACACAGCGCTGACACTATCAATTTCAGACAACACAGCGCTGACACTATCGATTTCAAGGTCACACAACGCTGCCAATATCAATTTCAGAGATCACACAGTGCTGACACTATCGATTTCTGAGATCACACAGTGCTGACACTATTGATTTCAGAAATCACACAGCGCTGACACTATCGATTTCAGAGATCACACAGCGCAAACGCTATCGATTTATGAGACCACACAGCGCTGACACTATCGATTTCAGAGATCACACAGCGCTGACACGATCGATTTCAGAGATCACACAGCGCTGACATTATCGATTTCAGAGGTCACACAGCGCTGACACTATCGATTTCAGAGAACAACACAGCGCAGACACTATCGATTTCAGAGTAAACAGAGCGCTGACACTATCGATTTCAGAGATCACACAGCGTTGACGCTATCGATTTCACAGATCACACAGCGCTGACACTATCAATTTCAGAGAACACAGCGCTGACACTATCGATTTCAAAGATCACACAACGCTGCCACTATCGATTTCAGAGATCACAACAGTGCTGACACTATCGATTTCAGAGATCACACAGTGCTGACACTATTGATTTCACAAATCACACAGCGCTGACACTATCGATTTCAGAGATCACACAGCGCAAACGCTATCGATTTCAGAGAACACACAGCGCACACGCTATCGATTTCAGAGATCACACAGCGCTGACACTCTCGATTTCAGAGATCACACAGCGCTGACTCTATCGATTTCAGAGTTCACACAACGCTGACAGTATCGATTTCAGAGATCACACAGCGCTGACTCAATCGATTTCAGAGATCACACTGCGCTGACACTATCGATTTCAGAGATGACACAGCGCTGACACTATTGATTTCAGAGATCTCACTGCGCTGACACTATCAATTTCAGAGATCACAACAGTGCTGACACTATCGATTTCAGAGATCACACAGTGCTGACACTATTGATTTCAGAAATCACACAGCGCTGACACTATCGATTTCAGAGATCACACAGCGCAAACGCTATCGATTTCAGAGATCACACAGCGCACACGCTATCGATTTCAGAGATCACACAGCGTTGACGCTATCGATTTCACAGATCACACAGCGCTGACACTATCGATTTCAGAGATCACACTGCGCTGACAATATCAATTTCAGAAATCACACAGCGCTGACACTTTTGATTTCAGAGATCACACCGCGCTGACACTATTGATTTCCGAGATCACACAGCTCTGATACTATCGATTTCAGAGATCACACAGCGCTGACACTATCGATTTCATAGATCCCACAACGCTGACGCTTTCGATTTCAGAGATCACACAGCGCTGACAGTATCGATTTCAGAGATCACACAGCGCTGACACTATCGATTTCAGAGATCACACAGCGCTGACACTATCGATTTCAGAGATCACACAGCGCTGACACTTTCGATTTCAGAGATCATACAGCGCTGACACTATCGATTTCAGAGATCACACAGCGCTGACACTATCGATTTCAGAGAATACACAGCGCTGAAACTGTCGATTTCACTGATCACGCAGCGCTGACACTATCGATTTCAGAGATCACACAGCGCTGAAACTGTCGATCTCACAGATCACACAGCGCTGACACTATCGATTTCACAGATCACACAGCGCTGACACTGTCGATTTCAGAGAACTCCGCGCTGACACTATCGATTTCACAGATCACACAGCGCTGACACTATTGATTTCAGAGAACACAGTGCCGACACTATCGATTTCAGAGATCACACAGCGCTGACACTATTGATTTCAGAGATCTCACTGCGCTGACACTATCAATTTCAGAGATCACAACAGTGCTGACACTATCAATTTCAGAGATCACACAGTGCTGACACTATTGATTTCAGAAATCACACAGCGCTGACACTATCGATTTCAGAGATCACACAGCGCAAACGCTATCGATTTCAGAGATCACACAGCGCACACGCTATCGATTTCAGAGATCACACAGCGTTGACGCTATCGATTTCACAGATCACACAGCGCTGACACTATCGATTTCAGAGATCACACTGCGCTGACAATATCGATTTCAGAAATCACACAGCGCTGACACTTTTGATTTCAGAGATCACACCGCGCTGACACTATTGATTTCCGAGATCACACAGCTCTGATACTATCGATTTCAGAGATCACACAGCGCTGACACTATCGATTTCATAGATCCCACAACGCTGACGCTTTCGATTTCAGAGATCACACAGCGCTGACAGTATCGATTTCAGAGATCACACAGCGCTGACACTATCGATTTCAGAGATCACACAGCGCTGACACTATCGATTTCAGAGATCACACAGCGCTGACACTTTCGATTTCAGAGATCATACAGCGCTGACACTATCGATTTCAGAGATCACACAGCGCTGACACTATCGATTTCAGAGAATACACAGCGCTGAAACTGTCGATCTCACAGATCGCACAGCACTGACACTATCGATTTCACAGATCACACAGCGCTGACACTGTCGATTTCAGAGAACTCCGCGCTGACACTATCGATTTCACAGATCACACAGCGCTGACACTATTGATTTCAGAGAACACAGCGCCGACACTATCGATTTCAGAGATCACACAGCGCTGACACTGTCGATTTCAGAGAACACACAGCGGTGACACTGTCGATTTCAGAGATCACACAGTGCTGACACTATCGATTTTAGAGATCACACAGCGCTGCAACTATCGATTTCAGAGATCACACAATGCTGACGCTATCGATTTCAGAGATCTCACAGCATTGACACTGTCGATTTCAGAGAACACAGCGCTGACACTATCGATTTCAGAGATCACACAGCGCTGACACTATCGATTTCAGAGATCACACAGCGCTGACACTATCAATTTCAGACAACACAGCGCTGACACTATCGATTTCAAAGATCACACAACGCTGCCACTATCGATTTCAGAGATCACACAGCGCAAACGCTATCGATTTATGAGATCACACAGCGCTGACACTATCGATTTCAGAGATCACACAGCGCTGACACGATCGATTTCAGAGATCACACAGCGCTGACATTATCGATTTCAGAGGTCACACAGCGCTGACACTATCGATTTCAGAGAACAACACAGCGCTGACACTATCGATTACTGAGATCGCACAGCGCTGACACTATCGATTTCAGTGATGCACAGCGCTGACTCTATCGATTTCAGAGTTCACACAACGCTGACAGTATCGATTTCAGAGATCACACAGCGTTGACGCTATCGATTTCGCAGATCACACAGCGCTGACACTATCGATTTCAGAGCTCACACAGCGCTGACACTATCGATTTCAGAGATCACACAGCGCTGACACGATCGATTTCAGAGATCACACAGCGCTGACACTATCGATTTCAGGGATCACACAGCTCTGACACTATCGATTTCAGGGTTCACACAGCGCTGACACTATCCATTTCAGAGTTCACACAGCGCTGACACTATCGATTTCAGAGATCACACAGCGCTGACACTGTCGATTTCAGAGATCACACTGTGCTGCACTATCGATTTCAGCGAACACAGCGCTGACACTATCGATTTCAGAGTTCACACAACGCTGACACTATCGATTTCAGAGATCACACAGTGCTGACACTATCGATTTCAGTGATCACACTGCGCTGACACTATCGAATTCAGAGATCACACAGTGCTGACAAGATTGATTTCAGAGATCACACAGCGCTGACACTATCGATTTCAGAGATCACACAGCGCTGACATTATCGGTTTCAGAGATCACACAGCGCTGACACGATCGAATTCAGAGATCACACAGCGCTGACACTATCGATTTCAGAGATCACACAGTGCTGACACTCGATTTCAGAGATCATACAGCGCATACGCTATCGATTTCAGAGATCACACAGCGCACACGCTATCGATTTCAGAGATCACACAGCGCTGACACTATCGATTTCAGAGATCACACAGCGCTGACACGATCGATTTCTGAGATCACACAGCGCTGACACTATCGATTTCAGGGATCACACAGCTCTGACACTGTCGATTTCAGGGTTCACACAGCGCTGACACTATCCATTTCAGAGTTCACACAGCGCTGACACTATCGATTTCAGAGATCACACAGCGCTGACACTGTCGATTTCAGAGATCACACTGTGCTGCACTATCGATTTCAGCGAACACAGCGCTGACACTATCGATTTCAGAGTTCACACAACGCTGACACTATCGATTTCAGAGATCACACAGTGCTGACACTATCGATTTCAGTGATCACACTGCGCTGACACTATCGAATTCAGAGATCACACAGTGCTGACAAGATTGATTTCAGAGATCACACAGCGCTGACACTATCGATTTCAGAGATCACACAGCGCTGACACTATCGATTTCAGTGATCACACAGTGCTGACACTATCGATTTCAGTGATCACACAGTGCTGACACTATCGATTTCAGAGATCACACAGCGCTGACACTTGATTTCAGAGATCACACAGCGATGACACTATCGATTTCAGAGATCAGACAGCGCTGGCGCTATCGATTTCAGAGATCACACAGTGTTGACACTATCGATTTCAGTGATCACACTGCGCTGACACAATCAATTTCAGAGATCACAACAGTGCTGACACTATCGATTTCAGAGATCACACAGTGCTGACACTATTGATTTCAGAAATCACACAGCGCTGACACTATCGATTTCAGAGATCACACAGCGCAAACGCTATCGATTTCAGAGATCACACAGCGCACACGCTATCGATTTCAGAGATCACACCGCGCTGACACTATTGATTTCAGAGATCACACAGCGCTGACACTATCGATTTCATAGACCCCCAACGCTGACGCTTTCGATTTCAGAGATCACACAGCGCTGACAGTATCGATTTCAGAGATCACACAGCGCTGACGCTATCGATTTCAGAGATTACACAGCGCTGACACTTTCGATTTCAGAGATCACACAGCGCTGACACTATCGATTTCAGTGATCACACCGCACTGAAACTATTGATTTCAGAGATCACACAGCGCTGACACTGTCCATTTCAGGGATCACACAGCTCTGACACTATCGATTTCAGGGATCACACAGCGCTGACACTATCCATTTCAGAGTTCACACAGCGCTGACACTATTGATTTCAGAGATCACACCGCGCTGACACTTTTGTTTGCAGAGATCACACAGCGCTGACACTGTCGATTTCAGAGAACACAGCGCTGACACTATCGATTTCAGAGATCACACAGCGCTGACACTATCGATTTCAGAGATCACACAGTGCTGACACTATCAATTTCAGAGAACACAGCGCTGACACTATCGATTTCAAAGATCACACAACGCTGCCACTATCGATTTCAGAGATCACACAGTGCTGACACTATCGATTTCAGTGATCACACTGCGCTGACACTATCAATTTCAGAGATCACAACAGTGCTGACACTATCGATTTCAGAGATCACACAGTGCTGACACGATTGATTTCAGAAATCACACAGCGCTGACACTATCGATTTCAGAGATCACACAGCGCAAACGCTATCGATTTCAGAGGTCACACAGCGCTGACACTATCGATTTCAGAGATCACACAGCGCTGACACGATCGATTTCAGAGATCACACAGCGCTGACATTATCGATTTCAGAGGTCACACAGCGCTGACACTATTGATTTCAGAGAACACACAGCGCTGACACTATCGATTACTGAGATCGCACAGCGCTGACACTATCGATTTCAGTGATCGCACAGCGCTGACTCTATCGATTTCAGAGTTCACACAATGCTGACAGTATCGATTTCAGAGATCACACAGCGTTGACGCTATCGATTTCACAGATCACACAGCGCTGACACTATCGATTTCAGAGCTCACACAGCGCTGACACTGTCGATTTCAGAGATCACACAGCGATGACACTATCGATTTCAGAGATCACACAGTGCTGACACGATCGATTTCAGAGATCACACAGCGCTGACCCTATCGATTTCAGAGATCACACAGCGCTGACATTCGATTTCAGATATCACACAGCGCTGACACTGTCGATTACTGAGATAAGACAGCGCTCACACTATCGATTTCAGAGATCACACAGCACTGACACTATCGATTTCTGAGATCACACAGCGCCGACACTGTCGATTTCAGTGATCACACAGCGCTGACACTATCGATTTCAGAGTAAACAGAGCGCTGACACTATCGATTTCAGAGATCACACAGTGTTGACGCTATCGATTTCACAGCTCACACAGCGCTGACACTATCAATTTCAGAGAACACAGTGCTGACACTATCGATTTCAAAGATCACACAACGCTGACACGATTGATTTCAGAGATCACACAGCGCTGACACTATCAATTTCAGAGATCACACAGCGCTGACACTATCGATTTCAGAGATCACACAGCGCTGACACTATCGATTTCAGAGATCACACAGCGCTGACACTATCGATTTCAGAGATCACACAGCGCAAACGCTATCGATTCCAGAGATCACACAGCGCACACGCTATCGATTTCAGAGATCACACAGCGCTGACACTATCGATTTCAGAGATGACACAGCGCTGACACGATCGATTTCAGAGATCACACAGCGCTGACACTATCGATTTCAGTGATCGCACAGCGCTGACTCTATCGATTTCAGAGTTCACACAGCGCTGACAGTATCGATTTCAGAGATAACACCGCGTTGACGCTATCGATTTCACAGATCACACAGCGCTGACACTATCGATTTCAGAGCTCACACAGCACTGACACGATTGATTTCAGAGATCACACAGCGCTGACTCTATCAATTTCAGAGATCACACAGCGCTGACACTATCGAATTCAGAGATCACACTGCGCTGACACTATCGATTTTAGAGATCACACAGCACTGACACTATTGATTTCAGAGATCACACTGCGATGACAATATCGATTTCAGAGATCACACAGCGCTGACACTATCGATTTCAGAGATCACACAGCACTGAAACTATCGATTTCAGAGATCACATAGCGCTGACACTGTCCATTTCAGGGATCACACAGCTCTGACACTATCGATTTCAGAGATCACACAGCACTGACACTGTCGGTTTCAGAGAACACAGCGCTGACACTATCGATTTCAGAGATCACACAGCGCTGACACTATCGATTTCAGAGATCACACAGCGCTGACACTATCAATTTCAGACAACACAGCGCTGACACTATCGATTTCAAAGATCACACAACGCTGCCACTATCGATTTCAGAGATCACACAGTGCTGACACTATCGATTTCAGTGATCACACTGCGCTGACACTATCAATTTCAGAGATCACAACAGTGCTGACACTATCCATTTCTGAGATCACACAGTGCTGACACTATTGATTTCAGAAATCACACAGCGCTGACACTATCGATTTCAGAGATCACACAGCGCAAACGCTATCGATTTATGAGATCACACAGCGCTGACACTATCGATTTCAGAGATCACACAGCGCTGACACGATCGATTTCAGAGATCACACAGCGCTGACATTATCAATTTCAGAGGTCACACAGCGCTGACACTATCGATTTCAGAGAACAACACAGCGCTGACACGATCGATTTCAGAGTAAACAGAGCGCTGACACTATCGATTTCAGAGATCACACAGCGTTGACGCTATCGATTTCACAGATCACACAGCGCTGACACTATCAATTTCAGAGAACACAGCGCTGACACTATCGATTTCAAAGATCACACAACGCTGCCACTATCGATTTCAGAGATCACAACAGTGCTGACACTATCGATTTCAGAGATCACACAGTGCTGACACTATTGATTTCACAAATCACACAGCGCTGACACTATCGATTTCAGAGATCACACAGCGCAAACGCTATCGATTTCAGAGATCACACAGCGCACACGCTATCGATTTCAGAGATCACACAGCGCTGACACTCTCGATTTCAGAGATCACACAGCGCTGACTCTATCGATTTCAGAGTTCACACAACGCTGACAGTATCGATTTCAGAGATCACACAGCGCTGACTCAATCGATTTCAGAGATCACACTGCGCTGACACTATCGATTTCAGAGATGACACAGCGCTGACACTATTGATTTCAGAGATCTCACTGCGCTGACACTATCAATTTCACAGAACACAACAGTGCTGACACTATCGATTTCAGAGATCACACAGTGCTGACACTATTGATTTCAGAAATCACACAGCGCTGACACTATCGATTTCAGAGATCACACAGCGCAAACGCTATCGATTTCAGAGATCACACAGCGCACACGCTATCGATTTCAGAGATCACACAGCGTTGACGCTATCGATTTCACAGATCACACAGCGCTGACACTATCGATTTCAGAGATCACACTGCGCTGACAATATCGATTTCAGAAATCACACAGCGCTGACACTTTTGATTTCAGAGATCACACCGCGCTGACACTATTGATTTCCGAGATCACACAGCTCTGATACTATCGATTTCAGAGATCACACAGCGCTGACACTATCGATTTCATAGATCCCACAACGCTGACGCTTTCGATTTCAGAGATCACACAGCGCTGACAGTATCGATTTCAGAGATCACACAGCGCTGACACTATCGATTTCAGAGATCACACAGCGCTGACACTATCGATTTCAGAGATCACACAGCGCTGACACTTTCGATTTCAGAGATCATACAGCGCTGACACTATCGATTTCAGAGATCACACAGCGCTGACACTATCGATTTCAGAGAATACACAGCGCTGAAACTGTCGATCTCACAGATCGCACAGCACTGACACTATCGATTTCACAGATCACACAGCGCTGACACTGTCGATTTCAGAGAACTCCGCGCTGACACTATCGATTTCACAGATCACACAGCGCTGACACTATTGATTTCAGAGAACACAGCGCCGACACTATCGATTTCAGAGATCACACAGCGCTGACACTGTCGATTTCAGAGAACACACAGCGGTGACACTGTCGATTTCAGAGATCACACAGCGCTGACACTATCGATTTTAGAGATCACACAGCGCTGCAACTATCGATTTCAGAGATCACACAATGCTGACGCTATCGATTTCAGAGATCTCACAGCATTGACACTGTCGATTTCAGAGAACACAGCGCTGACACTATCGATTTCAGAGATCACACAGCGCTGACACTATCGATTTCAGAGATCACACAGCGCTGACACTATCAATTTCAGACAACACAGCGCTGACACTATCGATTTCAAAGATCACACAACGCTGCCACTATCGATTTCAGAGATCACACAGCGCAAACGCTATCGATTTATGAGATCACACAGCGCTGACACTATCGATTTCAGAGATCACACAGCGCTGACACGATCGATTTCAGAGATCACACAGCGCTGACATTATCGATTTCAGAGGTCACACAGCGCTGACACTATCGATTTCAGAGAACAACACAGCGCTGACACTATCGATTACTGAGATCGCACAGCGCTGACACTATCGATTTCAGTGATGCACAGCGCTGACTCTATCGATTTCAGAGTTCACACAACGCTGACAGTATCGATTTCAGAGATCACACAGCGTTGACGCTATCGATTTCGCAGATCACACAGCGCTGACACTATCGATTTCAGAGCTCACACAGCGCTGACACTATCGATTTCAGAGATCACACAGCGCTGACACGATCGATTTCAGAGATCACACAGCGCTGACACTATCGATTTCAGGGATCACACAGCTCTGACACTATCGATTTCAGGGTTCACACAGCGCTGACACTATCCATTTCAGAGTTCACACAGCGCTGACACTATCGATTTCAGAGATCACACAGCGCTGACACTGTCGATTTCAGAGATCACACTGTGCTGCACTATCGATTTCAGCGAACACAGCGCTGACACTATCGATTTCAGAGTTCACACAACGCTGACACTATCGATTTCAGAGATCACACAGTGCTGACACTATCGATTTCAGTGATCACACTGCGCTGACACTATCGAATTCAGAGATCACACAGTGCTGACAAGATTGATTTCAGAGATCACACAGCGCTGACACTATCGATTTCAGAGATCACACAGCGCTGACATTATCGGTTTCAGAGATCACACAGCGCTGACACGATCGAATTCAGAGATCACACAGCGCTGACACTATCGATTTCAGAGATCACACAGTGCTGACACTCGATTTCAGAGATCATACAGCGCATACGCTATCGATTTCAGAGATCACACAGCGCACACGCTATCGATTTCAGAGATCACACAGCGCTGACACTATCGATTTCAGAGATCACACAGCGCTGACACGATCGATTTCTGAGATCACACAGCGCTGACACTATCGATTTCAGGGATCACACAGCTCTGACACTGTCGATTTCAGGGTTCACACAGCGCTGACACTATCCATTTCAGAGTTCACACAGCGCTGACACTATCGATTTCAGAGATCACACAGCGCTGACACTGTCGATTTCAGAGATCACACTGTGCTGCACTATCGATTTCAGCGAACACAGCGCTGACACTATCGATTTCAGAGTTCACACAACGCTGACACTATCGATGTCAGAGATCACACAGTGCTGACACTATCGATTTCAGTGATCACACTGCGCTGACACTATCGAATTCAGAGATCACACAGTGCTGACAAGATTGATTTCAGAGATCACACAGCGCTGACACTATCGATTTCAGAGATCACACAGCGCTGACACTATCGATTTCAGTGATCACACAGTGCTGACACTATCGATTTCAGTGATCACACAGTGCTGACACTATCGATTTCAGAGATCACACAGCGCTGACACTTGATTTCAGAGATCACACAGCGATGACACTATCGATTTCAGAGATCAGACAGCGCTGGCGCTATCGATTTCAGAGATCACACAGTGTTGACACTATCGATTTCAGTGATCACACTGCGCTGACACAATCAATTTCAGAGATCACAACAGTGCTGACACTATCGATTTCAGAGATCACACAGTGCTGACACTATTGATTTCAGAAATCACACAGCGCTGACACTATCGATTTCAGAGATCACACAGCGCAAACGCTATCGATTTCAGAGATCACACAGCGCACACGCTATCGATTTCAGAGATCACACAGCGCTGACACTATCGATTTCATAGACCCCCAACGCTGACGCTTTCGATTTCAGAGATCACACAGCGCTGACAGTATCGATTTCAGAGATCACACAGCGCTGACACTATCGATTTCAGAGATTACACAGCGCTGACACTTTCGATTTCAGAGATCACACAGCGCTGACACTATCGATTTCAGTGATCACACCGCACTGAAACTATTGATTTCAGAGATCACACAGCGCTGACACTGTCCATTTCAGGGATCACACAGCTCTGACACTATCGATTTCAGGGATCACACAGCGCTGACACTATCCATTTCAGAGTTCACACAGCGCTGACACTATTGATTTCAGAGATCACACCGCGCTGACACTATTGTTTGCAGAGATCACACAGCGCTGACACTGTCGATTTCAGAGAACACAGCGCTGACACTATCGATTTCAGAGATCACACAGCGCTGACACTATCGATTTCAGAGATCACACAGTGCTGACACTATCAATTTCAGAGAACACAGCGCTGACACTATCGATTTCAAAGATCACACAACGCTGCCACTATCGATTTCAGAGATCTCACAGCATTGACACTGTCGATTTCAGAGAACACAGCGCTGACACTATCGATTTCAGAGATCACACAGCGCTGACACTATCGATTTCAGAGATCACACAGCGCTGACACTATCAATTTCAGACAACACAGCGCTGACACTATCGATTTCAAAGATCACACAACGCTGCCACTATCGATTTCAGAGATCACACAGCGCAAACGCTATCGATTTATGAGATCACACAGCGCTGACACTATCGATTTCAGAGATCACACAGCGCTGACACTATCGATTTCAGAGATCACACAGCGCTGACACTATCAATTTCAGACAACACAGCGCTGACACTATCGATTTCAAAGATCACACAACGCTGCCACTATCGATTTCAGAGATCACACAGCGCAAACGCTATCGATTTATGAGATCACACAGCGCTGACACTATCGATTTCAGAGATCACACAGCGCTGACACGATCGATTTCAGAGATCACACAGCGCTGACATTATCGATTTCAGAGGTCACACAGCGCTGACACTATCGATTTCAGAGAACAACACAGCGCTGACACTATCGATTACTGAGATCGCACAGCGCTGACACTATCGATTTCAGTGATGCACAGCGCTGACTCTATCGATTTCAGAGTTCACACAACGCTGACAGTATCGATTTCAGAGATCACACAGCGTTGACGCTATCGATTTCGCAGATCACACAGCGCTGACACTATCGATTTCAGAGCTCACACAGCGCTGACACTATCGATTTCAGAGATCACACAGCGCTGACACGATCGATTTCAGAGATCACACAGCGCTGACACTATCGATTTCAGGGATCACACAGCTCTGACACTATCGATTTCAGGGTTCACACAGCGCTGACACTATCCATTTCAGAGTTCACACAGCGCTGACACTATCGATTTCAGAGATCACACAGCGCTGACACTGTCGATTTCAGAGATCACACTGTGCTGCACTATCGATTTCAGCGAACACAGCGCTGACACTATCGATTTCAGAGTTCACACAACGCTGACACTATCGATTTCAGAGATCACACAGTGCTGACACTATCGATTTCAGTGATCACACTGCGCTGACACTATCGAATTCAGAGATCACACAGTGCTGACAAGATTGATTTCAGAGATCACACAGCGCTGACACTATCGATTTCAGAGATCACACAGCGCTGACATTATCGGTTTCAGAGATCACACAGCGCTGACACGATCGAATTCAGAGATCACACAGCGCTGACACTATCGATTTCAGAGATCACACAGTGCTGACACTCGATTTCAGAGATCATACAGCGCATACGCTATCGATTTCAGAGATCACACAGCGCACACGCTATCGATTTCAGAGATCACACAGCGCTGACACTATCGATTTCAGAGATCACACAGCGCTGACACGATCGATTTCTGAGATCACACAGCGCTGACACTATCGATTTCAGGGATCACACAGCTCTGACACTGTCGATTTCAGGGTTCACACAGCGCTGACACTATCCATTTCAGAGTTCACACAGCGCTGACACTATCGATTTCAGAGATCACACAGCGCTGACACTGTCGATTTCAGAGATCACACTGTGCTGCACTATCGATTTCAGCGAACACAGCGCTGACACTATCGATTTCAGAGTTCACACAACGCTGACACTATCGATGTCAGAGATCACACAGTGCTGACACTATCGATTTCAGTGATCACACTGCGCTGACACTATCGAATTCAGAGATCACACAGTGCTGACAAGATTGATTTCAGAGATCACACAGCGCTGACACTATCGATTTCAGAGATCACACAGCGCTGACACTATCGATTTCAGTGATCACACAGTGCTGACACTATCGATTTCAGTGATCACACAGTGCTGACACTATCGATTTCAGAGATCACACAGCGCTGACACTTGATTTCAGAGATCACACAGCGATGACACTATCGATTTCAGAGATCAGACAGCGCTGGCGCTATCGATTTCAGAGATCACACAGTGTTGACACTATCGATTTCAGTGATCACACTGCGCTGACACAATCAATTTCAGAGATCACAACAGTGCTGACACTATCGATTTCAGAGATCACACAGTGCTGACACTATTGATTTCAGAAATCACACAGCGCTGACACTATCGATTTCAGAGATCACACAGCGCAAACGCTATCGATTTCAGAGATCACACAGCGCACACGCTATCGATTTCAGAGATCACACAGCGCTGACACTATCGATTTCATAGACCCCCAACGCTGACGCTTTCGATTTCAGAGATCACACAGCGCTGACAGTATCGATTTCAGAGATCACACAGCGCTGACACTATCGATTTCAGAGATTACACAGCGCTGACACTTTCGATTTCAGAGATCACACAGCGCTGACACTATCGATTTCAGTGATCACACCGCACTGAAACTATTGATTTCAGAGATCACACAGCGCTGACACTGTCCATTTCAGGGATCACACAGCTCTGACACTATCGATTTCAGGGATCACACAGCGCTGACACTATCCATTTCAGAGTTCACACAGCGCTGACACTATTGATTTCAGAGATCACACCGCGCTGACACTATTGTTTGCAGAGATCACACAGCGCTGACACTGTCGATTTCAGAGAACACAGCGCTGACACTATCGATTTCAGAGATCACACAGCGCTGACACTATCGATTTCAGAGATCACACAGTGCTGACACTATCAATTTCAGAGAACACAGCGCTGACACTATCGATTTCAAAGATCACACAACGCTGCCACTATCGATTTCAGAGATCACACAGTGCTGACACTATCGATTTCAGTGATCACACTGCGCTGACACTATCAATTTCAGAGATCACAACAGTGCTGACACTATCGATTTCAGAGATCACACAGTGCTGACACGATTGATTTCAGAAATCACACAGCGCTGACACTATCGATTTCAGAGATCACACAGCGCAAACGCTATCGATTTCAGAGGTCACACAGCGCTGACACTATCGATTTCAGAGATCACACAGCGCTGACACGATCGATTTCAGAGATCACACAGCGCTGACATTATCGATTTCAGAGGTCACACAGCGCTGACACTATTGATTTCAGAGAACACACAGCGCTGACACTATCGATTACTGAGATCGCACAGCGCTGACACTATCGATTTCAGTGATCGCACAGCGCTGACTCTATCGATTTCAGAGTTCACACAATGCTGACAGTATCGATTTCAGAGATCACACAGCGTTGACGCTATCGATTTCACAGATCACACAGCGCTGACACTATCGATTTCAGAGCTCACACAGCGCTGACACTGTCGATTTCAGAGATCACACAGCGATGACACTATCGATTTCAGAGATCACACAGCGCTGACACGATCGATTTCAGAGATCACACAGCGCTGACCCTATCGATTTCAGAGATCACACAGCGCTGACATTCGATTTCAGATATCACACAGCGCTGACACTGTCGATTACTGAGATAAGACAGCGCTCACACTATCGATTTCAGAGATCACACAGCACTGACACTATCGATTTCTGAGATCACACAGCGCTGACACTGTCGATTTCAGTGATCACACAGCGCTGACACTATCGATTTCAGAGTAAACAGAGCGCTGACACTATCGATTTCAGAGATCACACAGTGTTGACGCTATCGATTTCACAGCTCACACAGCGCTGACACTATCAATTTCAGAGAACACAGCGCTGACACTATCGATTTCAAAGATCACACAACGCTGACACGATTGATTTCAGAGATCACACAGCGCTGACACTATCAATTTCAGAGATCACACAGCGCTGACACTATCGATTTCAGAGATCACACAGCGCTGACACTATCGATTTCAGAGATCACACAGCGCTGACACTATCGATTTCAGAGATCACACAGCGCAAACGCTATCGATTCCAGAGATCACACAGCGCACACGCTATCGATTTCAGAGATCACACAGCGCTGACACTATCGATTTCAGAGATGACACAGCGCTGACACGATCGATTTCAGAGATCACACAGCGCTGACACTATCGATTTCAGTGATCGCACAGCGCTGACTCTATCGATTTCAGAGTTCACACAGCGCTGACAGTATCGATTTCAGAGATAACACCGCGTTGACGCTATCGATTTCACAGATCACACAGCGCTGACACTATCGATTTCAGAGCTCACACAGCACTGACACGATTGATTTCAGAGATCACACAGCGCTGACTCTATCAATTTCAGAGATCACACAGCGCTGACACTATCGAATTCAGAGATCACACTGCGCTGACACTATCGATTTTAGAGATCACACAGCACTGACACTATTGATTTCAGAGATCACACTGCGATGACAATATCGATTTCAGAGATCACACAGCGCTGACACTATCGATTTCAGAGATCACACAGCACTGAAACTATCGATTTCAGAGATCACATAGCGCTGACACTGTCCATTTCAGGGATCACACAGCTCTGACACTATCGATTTCAGAGATCACACTGTGCTGACACTATCGATTTCAGCGAACACAGCGCTGACACTATCGATTTCAGAGATCACACAACGCTGACACTATCGATTTCAGTGATCACACTGCGCTGACACTATCGATTTCAAAGATCACACAGTGCTGACACGATTGATTTCAGACATCACACAGCGCTGACAGTATCAATTTGAGAGATCACACAGCGCTGACACTTTCGATTTCAGAGACCACACAGCGCTGACACTATCGATTTCAGAGATCACACAGCACTGAAACTATCGATTTCAGAGATCACACAGCGCTGACACTGTCCATTTCAGGGATCACACAGCTCTGACATTATCGATTTCAGGGATCACACAGCGCTGACACTATCCATTTCAGAGTTCACACAGCGCTGACACTATCGATTTCAGAGATCACACAGCGCTGACACTGTCGATTTCAGAGATCACACTGTGCTGCACTATCGATTTCAGCGAACACAGCGCTGACACTATCGATTTCAGAGATCACACAACGCTGACACTATCGATTTCAGAGATCACACAGTGCTGACACTATCGATTTCAGTGATCACACTGCGCTGACACTATCAATTTCAGAGATCACAACAGTGCTGACACTATCGATTTCAGAGATCACGCAGTGCTGACACTATTGATTTCAGAGATCACACAGCGCTGACACGATTGATTTCAGAGATCACACAGCGCTGACACTATCGATTTCAGTGATCGCACAGCGCTGACTATCGATTTCAGAGTTCACACAACGCTGACAGTATCGATTTCAGAGATCACACAGCGTTGACGCTATCGATTTCACAGAAAACACAGCGCTGACACTATCGATTTCAGAGCTCACACAGCGCTGACACTATTGATTTCAGAGATCACACAGCGCTGACACTATCGATTTCAGAGATCACACAGCGCTGACTCTATCGATTTCAGAGATCACACTGCGCTGACACTATCGATTTCATAGATCACACAGCGCTGACACTATTGATTTCAGAGATCACACTGCGCTGACAATATCAATTTCAGAGATCACACAGCGCTGACACTTTTGATTTCAGAGATCACACCGCGCTGACACTATTGATTTCAGAGATCACACAGCGCTGACACTATCGATTTCAGAGATCACACAGCGCTGACACTATTGATTTCATAGATCCCACAACGCTGACGCTTTCGATTTCAGAGATCACACAGCGCTGACACTATCGATTTCTGAGATCACACAGCGCCGACACTGTCGATTTCAGTGATCACACAGCGCTGACTCTATCGATTTCAGAGATCACACAGCGCTGACACTATCGATTTCAGAGATCACACAGCACTGACACTATCGATTTCAGAGAATACACAGCGCTGAAACGGTCGATTTCACTGATCACACAGCGCTGACACTATCGATTTCAGAGATCACACAGCGCTGACACTATCGATTTCAGAGATCACACAGCGCTGAAACTGTCGATCTCACAGATCACACAGCGCTGACACTATCGATTTCACAGATCACTCAGCGCTGACACTATCGATTTCAGAGAACACCGCGCTGACACTATCGATTTCAGAGATCACACGGCGCTGACACTATCGATTTCAGAGATAACACAGTGCTGACACTATTGATTTCAGAGAACACAGCACTGACACAATCGATTTCAGCGATCACACAGTGCTGACACTATCGATTTCACAGTTCACACAACGCTGCCACTATCGATTTCAGAGATCACACAGCGCTGACACTGTCGATTTCAGAGATCACACAGTGCAAACGCTATCGATTTCAGAGATCACACAGCACACACCCTATCGATTTCAGAGATCACACAGCGCTGACACTATCGATTTCAGAGATCACACAGCGCTGACACGATCGATTTCAGAGATCACACAGCGCTGACACTATCGATTTCAGTGATCACACAGCGCTGACTCTATCGATTTCACAGTTCACACAACGCTGACAGTATCGATTTCAGAGATCACACAGCGTTGACGCTATCGATTTCACAGATCACACAGCGCTGACACTATCGATTTCAGAGCTCACACAGCGCTGACAGTATCGATTTCAGAGATCACACAGCGCTGACACTATCGATTTCAGAGATCACACAGCGCTGACTCTACCGATTTCAGAGATCAGACTGCGCTGACACTATCGATTTCAGAGATCACACAGCGCTGACACTATTGATTTCAGAGATCACACTGTGCTGACAATATCGATTTCAGAGATCACACAGCGCTGACACTATCGATTTCAGAGATCACTCAGCACTGAAACTATCGATTTCAGAGATCAGACAGCGCTGACACTATCGATTTCAGAGATCACACAGCGCTGCCACTGTCGATTTCAGAGATCACACTGTGCTGCACTATCGATTTCAGCGAAGACAGCGCTGACACTATCGATTTCATAGATCCCACAACGCTGACGCTTTCGATTTCAGAGATCACAAAGCGCTGACTCTATCGATTTCAGAGATCACGCAGCGCTGACACTGTCGATTTCAGAGATCACACAGCGCTGACACTATCGATTTCAGAGATCACACTGCGCTGACACTATCGATTTCAGAGATCACACAGCGCTGACACTATTGATTTCAGAAATTACACTGCGCTGACAATATCGATTTCAGAGATCACACAGCGCTGACACTATCGATTTCATAGACCCCCAATGCTGACGCTTTCGATTTCAGAGATCACACAGCGCTGACAGTATCGATTTCAGAGATGACACAGCGCTGACACTATCGATTTCAGAGATCACACAGCGCTGACACTATCGATTTCAGAGATCACACAGCGCTGACACTTTCGATTTCAGAGATCACACAGCGCTGACACTATCGATTTCAGAGATCACACAGCGCTGACACTATCGATTTCAGAGAATACACAGCGCTGAAACTGTCGATTTCACTGATCACACAGCGCTGACACTATTGATTTCAGAGATCACACAGCGCTAAAACTGTCGATCTCACAGATCACACAGCGCTGACACTATCGATTTCGCAGATCACACAGCGCTGACACTGTCGATTTCAGAGAACACCGCGCTGACACTATCGATTTCAGAGATCACACAGCGCTGACACTGTCGATTTCAGAGATCACACAGCGCTGACACTGTCGATTTCAGAGATCACACAGCGCTGACACTATCAATTTTAGAGATCACACAGCGCTGCAACTATCGATTTCAGAGATCACACAATGCTGACACTATCGATTTCAGAGATCACACAGCGCTGACACTGTCGATTTCAGAGAACACAGCGCTGACACTATCGATTTCAGAGATCACACAGCGCTGACACTATCGATTTCAGAGATCACACAGCGCTGACACTATCAATTTCAGAGAACACAGCGCTGACACTATCGATTTCAAAGATCACACAACGCTGCCACAATCAATTTCAGAGATCACAACAGTGCTGACAGTATCGATTTCAGAGATCACGCAGTGCTGACACTATTGATTTCAGAAATCACACAGCGCTGACACTATCAATTTCAGAGATGACACAGCGCAAATGCTATCGATTTCAGAGATCACACAGCGCTGACACTATCGATTTCAGAGATCACACAGCGCTGACACGATCGATTTCAGAGATCACACAGCGCTGACATTATCGATTTCAGAGGTCACACAGCGCTGACACTATCGATTTCAGAGAACACACAGCGCTGACACTATCGATTACTGAGATCGCACAGCGCTGACACTATCGATTTCAGTGATCGCACAGCGCTGACTCTATCGATTTCAGAGTTCACACAATGCTGACAGTATCGATTTCAGAGATCACACAGCGTTGACGCAATCGATTTCACAGATCACACAGCGCTGACACTATCGATTTCAGAGCTCACACAGCGCTTACACTGTCGATTTCAGAGATCACACAGCGCTGACTCTATCGATTTCAGAGATCACACAGCACTGACACTATCGATTTCAGAGATCACACAGCGCTAACTCTATCGATTTCAGAGATCACACTGCGCTGACACTATCGATTTCAGAGATCACACGTCGCTGACACTATTGATTTCAGAGATTACACTGCGCTGACAATATCGATTTCAGAGATCACACCGCGCTGACACTATCGATTTCAGAGATCACACGGCGCTGACACTATCGATTTCAGAGATAACACAGTGCTGACACTATTGATTTCAGAGAACACAGCACTGACACAATCGATTTCAGCGATCACACAGTGCTGACACTATCGATTTCACAGTTCACACAACGCTGCCACTATCGATTTCAGAGATCACACAGCGCTGACACTGTCGATTTCAGAGATCACACAGTGCAAACGCTATCGATTTCAGAGATCACACAGCACACACCCTATCGATTTCAGAGATCACACAGCGCTGACACTATCGATTTCAGAGATCACACAGCGCTGACACGATCGATTTCAGAGATCACACAGCGCTGACACTATCGATTTCAGTGATCACACAGCGCTGACTCTATCGATTTCACAGTTCACACAACGCTGACAGTATCGATTTCAGAGATCACACAGCGTTGACGCTATCGATTTCACAGATCACACAGCGCTGACACTATCGATTTCAGAGCTCACACAGCGCTGACAGTATCGATTTCAGAGATCACACAGCGCTGACACTATCGATTTCAGAGATCACACAGCGCTGACTCTACCGATTTCAGAGATCAGACTGCGCTGACACTATCGATTTCAGAGATCACACAGCGCTGACACTATTGATTTCAGAGATCACACTGTGCTGACAATATCGATTTCAGAGATCACACAGCGCTGACACTATCGATTTCAGAGATCACTCAGCACTGAAACTATCGATTTCAGAGATCAGACAGCGCTGACACTATCGATTTCAGAGATCACACAGCGCTGCCACTGTCGATTTCAGAGATCACACTGTGCTGCACTATCGATTTCAGCGAAGACAGCGCTGACACTATCGATTTCATAGATCCCACAACGCTGACGCTTTCGATTTCAGAGATCACAAAGCGCTGACTCTATCGATTTCAGAGATCACGCAGCGCTGACACTGTCGATTTCAGAGATCACACAGCGCTGACACTATCGATTTCAGAGATCACACTGCGCTGACACTATCGATTTCAGAGATCACACAGCGCTGACACTATTGATTTCAGAAATTACACTGCGCTGACAATATCGATTTCAGAGATCACACAGCGCTGACACTATCGATTTCATAGACCCCCAATGCTGACGCTTTCGATTTCAGAGATCACACAGCGCTGACAGTATCGATTTCAGAGATGACACAGCGCTGACACTATCGATTTCAGAGATCACACAGCGCTGACACTATCGATTTCAGAGATCACACAGCGCTGACACTTTCGATTTCAGAGATCACACAGCGCTGACACTATCGATTTCAGAGATCACACAGCGCTGACACTATCGATTTCAGAGAATACACAGCGCTGAAACTGTCGATTTCACTGATCACACAGCGCTGACACTATTGATTTCAGAGATCACACAGCGCTAAAACTGTCGATCTCACAGATCACACAGCGCTGACACTATCGATTTCGCAGATCACACAGCGCTGACACTGTCGATTTCAGAGAACACCGCGCTGACACTATCGATTTCAGAGATCACACAGCGCTGACATTGTCGATTTCAGAGATCACACAGCGCTGACACTGTCGATTTCAGAGATCACACAGCGCTGACACTATCAATTTTAGAGATCACACAGCGCTGCAACTATCGATTTCAGAGATCACACAATGCTGACACTATCGATTTCAGAGATCACACAGCGCTGACACTGTCGATTTCAGAGAACACAGCGCTGACACTATCGATTTCAGAGATCACACAGCGCTGACACTATCGATTTCAGAGATCACACAGCGCTGACACTATCAATTTCAGAGAACACAGCGCTGACACTATCGATTTCAAAGATCACACAACGCTGCCACAATCAATTTCAGAGATCACAACAGTGCTGACAGTATCGATTTCAGAGATCACGCAGTGCTGACACTATTGATTTCAGAAATCACACAGCGCTGACACTATCAATTTCAGAGATGACACAGCGCAAATGCTATCGATTTCAGAGATCACACAGCGCTGACACTATCGATTTCAGAGATCACACAGCGCTGACACGATCGATTTCAGAGATCACACAGCGCTGACATTATCGATTTCAGAGGTCACACAGCGCTGACACTATCGATTTCAGAGAACACACAGCGCTGACACTATCGATTACTGAGATCGCACAGCGCTGACACTATCGATTTCAGTGATCGCACAGCGCTGACTCTATCGATTTCAGAGTTCACACAATGCTGACAGTATCGATTTCAGAGATCACACAGCGTTGACGCAATCGATTTCACAGATCACACAGCGCTGACACTATCGATTTCAGAGCTCACACAGCGCTTACACTGTCGATTTCAGAGATCACACAGCGCTGACTCTATCGATTTCAGAGATCACACAGCACTGACACTATCGATTTCAGAGATCACACAGCGCTAACTCTATCGATTTCAGAGATCACACTGCGCTGCCACTATCGATTTCAGAGATCACACGTCGCTGACACTATTGATTTCAGAGATTACACTGCGCTGACAATATCGATTTCAGAGATCACACAGCGCTGACACTATTGATTTCAGAGATCACACCGCGCTGCCACTATTGATTTCAGAGATCACACAGCGCTGACACTATCGATTTCATAGACCCCCAACGCTGACGCTTTCGATTTCAGAGATCACACAGCGCTGACAGTATCGATTTCAGAGATCACACAGCGCTGACACTTTCGATTTCAGTGATCACACAGCGTTGACACTATCGATTTCAGTGGTCACACAGCACTGAAACTATCGATTTCAGAGATCACACAGCGCTGACACTGTCCATTTCAGGGATCACACAGCTCTGACACTATCGATTTCAGGGATCACACAGCGCTGACACTATCCATTTCAGAGTTCACACAGCGCTGACACTATTGATTTCAGAGATCACACCGCGCTGACACTATTGTTTGCAGAGATCACACAGCGCTGACACTATCGATTTCAGAGATCACACAGCGCTGACACTATCGATTTCCGAGATCACACAGCGCTGACACTATCGATTTCAGTGATCACACAGCGCTGACACTATCGGTTTCAGAGATCACACAGCGCTGACACTATCAATTTCAGAGATCTCACAGCACTGACACTATCCATTTCAGAGATTACACAACGCTCACACTATCGATTTCAGAGATCACACAGCGCTGACACTATCGCTTTCAGAGATCACACAGGGCTGACACTGTCGATTTCAGAGATCGCACAGCGCTGACAGTGTCGATTTCAGAGATCACACAGCGCTGACACTATGGATTTCAGAGATCACACAGCGCTGACACTATCAATTTCAGAGATCACACAGCGCTGACACTATCAATTTCAGAGATGACACAGCGCGGGCACTATCGATTTCAGATATCTGACAGAGCTGACACTATCGATTTCAGAGATCACACAGCGCTGACACTATCGATTTCAGAGATCACACACCGCTGACACTATCGATTTCAGAGATCACACAGCGCTGACACTATCGATTTCAGAGATCACACAGCACTGACACTATCGATTTCAGAGAATACACAGCGCTGAAACTGTCGATTTCACTGATCACACAGCGCTGACACTATCGATTTCAGAGATCACACAGCGTTGACACTATCGATTTCAGAGATCACACAGCGCTGAAACTGTCGATCTCACAGATCACACAGTGCTGACACTATCGATTTCACAGATCACTCAGCGCTGACACTATCGATTTCAGAGAACACCGCGCTGACACTATCGATTTCAGAGATCACACGGCGCTGACACTATCGATTTCAGAGATAACACAGTGCTGACACTATTGATTTCAGAGAACACAGCACTGACACTATCGATTTCAGCGCTCACACAGTGCTGACACTATCGATTTCAAAGATCACACAACGCTGCCACTATCGATTTCAGAGATCACACAGTGCTGGCACTATCGATTTCAGAGATCACACAGCGCAAACGCTAACGATTTCAGAGATCACACAGCACACACGCTATCGATTTCAGAGATCACACAGCGCTGACACTATCGATTTCAGAGATCACACAGCGCTGACACGATCGATTTCAGAGATCACACAGCGCTGACACTATCGATTTCAGTGATCGCACAGCGCTGACTCTCTCGATTTCACAGTTCACACAACGCAGACAGTATCGATTTCAGAGATCACACAGCGCTGACACTATCGATTTCAGAGATCACACAGCGCTGACTCTACCGATTTCAGAGATCAGACTGCGCTGACACTATCAATTTCAAAGATCACACAGCGCTGACACTATTGATTTCAGAGATCACACTGTGCTGACAATATCGATTTCAGAGATCACACAGCGCTGACACTATCGATTTCAGAGATCACTCAGCACTGAAACTATCGATTTCAGAGATCACACAGCGCTGACACTATCGATTTCAGAGATCACACAGCGCTGACACTGTCGATTTCAGAGATCACACTGTGCTACACTATCGATTTCAGCGAACACAGCGCTGACACTATCGATTTCATAGATCCCACAACGCTGACGCTTTCGATTTCAGAGATCACACAGCACTGACTCTATCGATTTCAGAGATCTTGCAGCGCTGACACTATCGATTTCAGAGATCACACAGCGCTGACACTATCGATTTCAGAGATCACACTGCGCTGACACTATCGATTTCAGAGATCACACAGCGCTGACACTATTGATTTCAGAGATTACACTGCGCTGACAATATCGATTTCAGAGATCACGCAGCGCTGACACTATCGATTTCATAGACCCCCAACGCTGACGCTTTCGATTTCAGAGATCACACAGCGCTGACAGTATCGATTTCAGAGATCACACAGCGCTGACACTATCAATTTCAGAGATCTCACAGCACTGACACTATCCATTTCAGAGATTACACAACGCTCACACTATCGATTTCAGAGATCACACAGCGCTGACACTATCGCTTTCAGAGATCACACAGGGCTGACACTGTCGATTTCAGAGATCGCACAGCGCTGACAGTGTCGATTTCAGAGATCACACAGCGCTGACACTATGGATTTCAGAGATCACACAGCGCTGACACTATCAATTTCAGAGATCACACAGCGCTGACACTATCAATTTCAGAGATGACACAGCGCGGGCACTATCGATTTCAGATATCTGACAGAGCTGACACTATCGATTTCAGAGATCACACAGCGCTGACACTATCGATTTCAGAGATCACACACCGCTGACACTATCGATTTCAGAGATCACACAGCGCTGACACTATCGATTTCAGAGATCACACAGCGCTGACACTATCGATTTCAGAGATCACACAGCGCTGACACTTTCGATTTCAGAGATCACACAGCGCTGACACTATCGATTTCAGAGATCACACAGCACTGAAACTATCGATTTCAGAGATCACACAGCGCTGACACTGTCCATTTCAGGGATCACACAGCACTGACACTATCGATTTCAGAGATCACACAACGCTGACACTATCGATTTCAGAGATCACACAGTGCTGACACTATCGATTTCAGTGATCACACTGCGCTGACACTATCGATTTCAGAGATCACACAGTGCTGACACGATTGATTTCAGAGATCACACAGCACTGAAACTATCGATTTCAGAGATCACACAGTGCTGACACTGTCCATTTCAGGGATCACACAGCTCTGACACTATCGATTTCAGGGATCACACAGCACTGACACTATCGATTTCAGAGATCACACAACGCAGACACTATCGATTTCAGAGATCACACAGTGCTGTCACTATCGATTTCAGTGATCACACAGCGCTGACAGTAACGATTTCAGAGATCACACAGCACTGACACTATCGATTTCAGTGATCACACAGTGCTGACACTATCGATTTCAGAGATCACACAGCGCGGACACTTGATTTCAGAGATCACACAGCGATGACACTATCGATTTCAGAGATCACACAGCGCTGGCGCTATCGATTTCAGGGATCACACAGCGCTGACACTATCGATTTCAGAGATCACACTGCGCTGACACGATCGATTTCAGAGATCACACAGCGCTGACACTATCGATTTCAGAGATCACACAGCGCTGACACTCGATTTCAGATATCACACAGCGCTGACACTGTCGATTACTGAGATAAGACAGCGCTCACACTATCGATTTCAGAGATCACACAGCACTGACACTATCGATTTCAGAGTAAACAGAGCGCTGACACTATCGATTTCAGAGATCACACAGCGTTGACGCTATCGATTTCACAGATCACACAGCGCTGACACTATCAATTTCAGAGAACACAGCGCTGACACTATCGATTTCAAAGATCACACAACGCTGCCACTATCGATTTCAGAGATCACACAGTGCTGACACTATCGATTTCAGTGATCACACTGCGCTGACACTATCAATTTCAGAGATGAGAACAGTGCTGACACTATCGATTTCAGAGATCACACAGTGCTGACAGTATTGATTTCAGAAATCACACAGCGCTGACACTATCGATTTCAGAGATCACAAAGCGCAGACACTATCGATTTCAGAGATCACACAGCGCTGACACTATCGATTTCAGAGATCACACAGGGCTGACACTATCGATTTCAGAGATCACACAGCGCATACGCTATCGATTTCAGTGATCACACTGCGCTGACACCATCGATTTCAGAGATCACACAGTGCTGACACGATTGATTTCAGAGATCACACAGCGCTGACACTATCGATTTCAGAGATCACACAGCGCTGACACTATCGATTTCAGTGATCACACAGTGCTGACACTATCGATTTCAGAGATCACATAGGGCTGACACTTGATTTCAGAGATCACACAGCGATGACACTATCGATTTCAGAGATCAGACAGCGCTGGCGTTATCGATTTCAGAGATCACAAAGCGCTGACACTGTCGATTTCAGAGATCACACAGCGCTGACACTATCGGTTTCAGAGATCACACAGCGCTGACACTCGATTTCAGATATCACGCAGCGCTGACACTGTCGATTACTGAGATAAGACAGCGCTCACACTATCGATTTCAGAGATCACACAGCACTGACACTATCGATTTCAGAGTAAACAGAGCGCTGACACTATCGATTTCAGAGACCACACAGCGTTGACGCTATCGATTTCACAGATCACACAGCGCTGACACTATCAATTTCAGAGAACACAGCGCTGACACTATCGATTTCAAAGATCACACAACGCTGCCACTATCGATTTCAGAGATCACACAGTGCTGACACTATCGATTTCAGTGATCACACTGCGCTGACACTATCAATTTCAGAGATCACAACAGTGCTGACACTATCGATTTCAGAGATCACACTGTGCTGACACTATTGATTTCAGAAATCACACAGCGTTGACACTATCGATTTCAGAGATCACACAGCGCAAACGCTATCGATTTCAGAGATCACACAGCGCACACGCTATCGATTTCAGAGATCACACAGCGCTGACACTATCGATTTCAGAGATCACACAGCGCTGACTCTATCGATTTCAGAGTTCACACAACGCTGACAGTATCGATTTCAGAGATCACACAGCGTTGACGCCATCGATTTCACAGATCACACAGCGCTGACACTATCGATTTCAGAGCTCACACAGCGCTGACACTATCGATTTCAGAGATCACACAGCGCTGACACTATCGATTTCAGAGATCACACCGCGCTGACACTATTGATTTCCGAGATCACACAGCGCTGATACTATCGATTTCAGAGATCACACAGCGCTGACACTAATGATTTCATAGATCCCATAACGCTGACGCTTTCGATTTCAGAGATCACACAGCGCTGAATGTATCGATTTCAGAGATCACACAGCGCTGACACTATCGATTTCAGAGATCACACAGCGCTGACACTATCGATTTCAGAGATCACACAGCGCTGACACTTTCGATTTCAGAGATCACACAGCGCTGACACTATCGATTTCAGAGATCACACAGCGCTGACACTATCGATTTCAGAGAATACACTGCGCTGAAACTGTCGATTTCACTGATCACACAGCGCTGACACTATCGATTTCAGAGATCACACGGCGCTGAAACTGTCGATCTCACATATCACACAGCGCTGACACTATCGATTTCACAGATCACACAGCGCTGACACTGTCGATTTCAGAGAACACCGCGCTGACACTATCGTTTTCACAGATCACACAGCGCTGACACTATTGATTTCAGAGAACACAGCGCTGACACTATCGATTTCAGAGATCACGCAGCGCTGACACTGTCGATTTCAGAGATCACACAGCGCTGACACTGTCGATTTCAGAGATCACACAGCGCTGACACTATCGATTTTAGAGATCACACAGCGCTGCAACTATCGATTTCAGAGATCACACAATGCTGACACTATCGATTTCAGAGATCACACAGCGCTGACACTGTCGATTTCAGAGAACACAGCGCTGACACTATCGATTTCAGAGATCACACAGCGCTGACACTATCGATTTCAGAGATCACACAGTGCTGACACTATCAATTTCAGAGAACACAGCGCTGACACTATCGATTTCAAAGATCACACAACGCTGCCACTATCGATTTCAGAGATCACACAGTGCTGACACTATCGATTTCAGTGATCACACTGCGCTGACACTATCAATTTCAGAGATCACAACAGTGCTGACACTATCGATTTCAGAGATCACACAGTGCTGACACGATTGATTTCAGAAATCACACAGCGCTGACACTATCGATTTCAGAGATCACACAGCGCAAACGCTATCGATTTCAGAGGTCACACAGCGCTGACACTATCGATTTCAGAGATCACACAGCGCTGACACGATCGATTTCAGAGATCACACAGCGCTGACATTATCGATTTCAGAGGTCACACAGCGCTGACACTATTGATTTCAGAGAACACACAGCGCTGACACTATCGATTACTGAGATCGCACAGCGCTGACGCTATCGATTTCAGTGATCGCACAGCGCTGACTCTATCGATTTCAGAGTTCACACAATGCTGACAGTATCGATTTCAGAGATCACACAGCGTTGACGCTATCGATTTCACAGATCACACAGCGCTGACACTATCGATTTCAGAGCTCACACAGCGCTGACACTGTCGATTTCAGAGATCACACAGCGATGACACTATCGATTTCAGAGATCACACAGCGCTGACACGATCGATTTCAGAGATCACACAGCGCTGACCCTATCGATTTCAGAGATCACACAGCGCTGACATTCGATTTCAGATATCACACAGCGCTGACACTGTCGATTACTGAGATAAGACAGCGCTCACACTATCGATTTCAGAGATCACACAGCACTGACACTATCGATTTCTGAGATCACACAGCGCCGACACTGTCGATTTCAGTGATCACACAGCGCTGACACTATCGATTTCAGAGTAAACAGAGCGCTGACACTATCGATTTCAGAGATCACACAGTGTTGACGCTATCGATTTCACAGCTCACACAGCGCTGACACTATCAATTTCAGAGAACACAGCGCTGACACTATCGATTTCAAAGATCACACAACGCTGACACGATTGATTTCAGAGATCACACAGCGCTGACACTATCAATTTCAGAGATCACACAGCGCTGACACTATCGATTTCAGAGATCACACAGCGCTGACACTATCGATTTCAGAGATCACACAGCGCTGACACTATCGATTTCAGAGATCACACAGCGCAAACGCTATCGATTCCAGAGATCACACAGCGCACACGCTATCGATTTCAGAGATCACACAGCGCTGACACTATCGATTTCAGAGATGACACAGCTCTGACACGATCGATTTCAGAGATCACACAGCGCTGACACTATCGATTTCAGTGATCGCACAGCGCTGACTCTATCGATTTCAGAGTTCACACAGCGCTGACAGTATCGATTTCAGAGATAACACCGCGTTGACGCTATCGATTTCACAGATCACACAGCGCTGACACTATCGATTTTAGAGATCACACAGCACTGACACTATTGATTTCAGAGATCACACTGCGATGACAATATCGATTTCAGAGATCACACAGCGCTGACACTATCGATTTCAGAGATCACACAGCACTGAAACTATCGATTTCAGAGATCACATAGCGCTGACACTGTCCATTTCAGGGATCACACAGCTCTGACACTATCGATTTCAGAGATCACACTGTGCTGACACTATCGATTTCAGCGAACACAGCGCTGACACTATCGATTTCAGAGATCACACAACGCTGACACTATCGATTTCAGTGATCACACTGCGCTGACACTATCGATTTCAAAGATCACACAGTGCTGACACGATTGATTTCAGACATCACACAGCTCTGACATTATCGATTTCAGGGATCACACAGCGCTGACACTATCCATTTCAGAGTTCACACAGCGCTGACACTATCGATTTCAGAGATCACACAGCGCTGACACTGTCGATTTCAGAGTTCACACTGTGCTGCACTATCGATTTCAGCGAACACAGCGCTGACACTATCGATTTCAGAGATCACACAACGCTGACACTATCGATTTCAGAGATCACACAGTGCTGACACTATCGATTTCAGTGATCACACTGCGCTGACACTATCAATTTCAGAGATCACAACAGTGCTGACACTATCGATTTCAGAGATCACGCAGTGCTGACACTATTGATTTCAGAGATCACACAGCGCTGACATGATTGATTTCAGAGATCACACAGCGCTGACACTATCGATTTCAGTGATCGCACAGCGCTGACTATCGATTTCAGAGTTCACACAACGCTGACAGTATCGATTTCAGAGATCACACAGCGTTGACGCTATCGATTTCACAGAAAACACAGCGCTGACACTATCGATTTCAGAGCTCACACAGCGCTGACACTATTGATTTCAGAGATCACACAGCGCTGACACTATCGATTTCAGAGATCACACAGCGCTGACTCTATCGATTTCAGAGATCACACTGCGCTGACACTATCGATTTCATAGATCACACAGCGCTGACACTATTGATTTCAGAGATCACACAGCGCTGACACTATCGATTTCAGAGAATACACTGCGCTGAAACTGTCGATTTCACTGATCACACAGCGCTGACACTATCGATTTCAGAGATCACACGGCGCTGAAACTGTCGATCTCACATATCACACAGCGCTGACACTATCGATTTCACAGATCACACAGCGCTGACACTGTCGATTTCAGAGAACACCGCGCTGACACTATCGTTTTCACAGATCACACAGCGCTGACACTATTGATTTCAGAGAACACAGCGCTGACACTATCGATTTCAGAGATCACACAGCGCTGACACTGTCGATTTCAGAGATCACACAGCGCTGACACTGTCGATTTCAGAGATCACACAGCGCTGACACTATCGATTTTAGAGATCACACAGCGCTGCAACTATCGATTTCAGAGATCACACAATGCTGACACTATCGATTTCAGAGATCACACAGCGCTGACACTGTCGATTTCAGAGAACACAGCGCTGACACTATCGATTTCAGAGATCACACAGCGCTGACACTATCGATTTCAGAGATCACACAGTGCTGACACTATCAATTTCAGAGAACACAGCGCTGACACTATCGATTTCAAAGATCACACAACGCTGCCACTATCGATTTCAGAGATCACACAGTGCTGACACTATCGATTTCAGTGATCACACTGCGCTGACACTATCAATTTCAGAGATCACAACAGTGCTGACACTATCGATTTCAGAGATCACACAGTGCTGACACGATTGATTTCAGAAATCACACAGCGCTGACACTATCGATTTCAGAGATCACACAGCGCAAACGCTATCGATTTCAGAGGTCACACAGCGCTGACACTATCGATTTCAGAGATCACACAGCGCTGACACGATCGATTTCAGAGATCACACAGCGCTGACATTATCGATTTCAGAGGTCACACAGCGCTGACACTATTGATTTCAGAGAACACACAGCGCTGACACTATCGATTACTGAGATCGCACAGCGCTGACACTATCGATTTCAGTGATCGCACAGCGCTGACTCTATCGATTTCAGAGTTCACACAATGCTGACAGTATCGATTTCAGAGATCACACAGCGTTGACGCTATCGATTTCACAGATCACACAGCGCTGACACTATCGATTTCAGAGCTCACACAGCGCTGACACTGTCGATTTCAGAGATCACACAGCGATGACACTATCGATTTCAGAGATCACACAGCGCTGACACGATCGATTTCAGAGATCACACAGCGCTGACCCTATCGATTTCAGAGATCACACAGCGCTGACATTCGATTTCAGATATCACACAGCGCTGACACTGTCGATTACTGAGATAAGACAGCGCTCACACTATCGATTTCAGAGATCACACAGCACTGACACTATCGATTTCTGAGATCACACAGCGCCGACACTGTCGATTTCAGTGATCACACAGCGCTGACACTATCGATTTCAGAGTAAACAGAGCGCTGACACTATCGATTTTAGAGATCACACAGTGTTGACGCTATCGATTTCACAGCTCACACAGCGCTGACACTATCAATTTCAGAGAACACAGCGCTGACACTATCGATTTCAAAGATCACACAACGCTGACACGATTGATTTCAGAGATCACACAGCGCTGACACTATCAATTTCAGAGATCACACAGCGCTGACACTATCGATTTCAGAGATCACACAGCGCTGACACTATCGATTTCAGAGATCACACAGCGCTGACACTATCGATTTCAGAGATCACACAGCGCTGACACGATCGATTTCAGAGATCACACAGCGCTGACACTATCGATTTCAGAGATCACACAGCGCACACGCTATCGATTTCAGAGATCACACAGCGCTGACACTATCGATTTCAGAGATGACACAGCGCTGACACGATCGATTTCAGAGATCACACAGCGCTGACACTATCGATTTCAGTGATCGCACAGTGCTGACTCTATCGATTTCAGAGTTCACACAGCGCTGACAGTATCGATTTCAGAGATAACACCGCGTTGACGCTATCGATTTCACAGATCACACAGCGCTGACACTATCAATTTCAGAGCTCACACAGCACTGACACGATTGATTTCAGAGATCACACAGCGCTGACTCTATCAATTTCAGAGATCACACAGCGCTGACACTATCGAATTCAGAGATCACACTGCGCTGACACTATCGATTTTAGAGATCACACAGCACTGACACTATTGATTTCAGAGATCACACTGCGATGACAATATCGATTTCAGAGATCACACAGCGCTGACACTATCGATTTCAGAGATCACACAGCACTGAAACTATCGATTTCAGAGATCACATAGCGCTGACACTGTCCATTTCAGGGATCACACAGCTCTGACACTATCGATTTCAGAGATCACACTGTGCTGACACTATCGATTTCAGCGAACACAGCGCTGACACTATCGATTTCAGAGATCACACAACGCTGACACTATCGATTTCAGTGATCACACTGCGCTGACACTATCGATTTCAAAGATCACACAGTGCTGACACGATTGATTTCAGACATCACACAGCGCTGACAGTATCAATTTGAGAGATCACACAGCGCTGACACTTTCGATTTCAGAGACCACACAGCGCTGACACTATCGATTTCAGAGATCACACAGCACTGAAACTATCGATTTCAGAGATCACACAGCGCTGACACTGTCCATTTCAGGGATCACACAGCTCTGACATTATCGATTTCAGGGATCACACAGCGCTGACACTATCGATTTCAGAGATCACGCAGTGCTGACACTATTGATTTCAGAGATCACACAGCGCTGACACGATTGATTTCAGAGATCACACAGCGCTGACACTATCGATTTCAGTGATCGCACAGCGCTGACTATCGATTTCAGAGTTCACACAACGCTGACAGTATCGATTTCAGAGATCACACAGCGTTGACGCTATCGATTTCAGCGAACACAGCGCTGACACTATCGATTTCAGAGATCACACAACGCTGACACTATCGATTTCAGAGATCACACAGTGCTGACACTATCGATTTCAGTGATCACACTGCGCTGACACTATCAATTTCAGAGATCACAACAGTGCTGACACTATCGATTTCAGAGATCACGCAGTGCTGACACTATTGATTTCAGAGATCACACAGCGCTGACACGATTGATTTCAGAGATCACACAGCGCTGACACTATCGATTTCAGTGATCGCACAGCGCTGACTATCGATTTCAGAGTTCACACAACGCTGACAGTATCGATTTCAGAGATCACACAGCGTTGACGCTATCGATTTCACAGAAAACACAGCGCTGACACTATCGATTTCAGAGCTCACACAGCGCTGACACTATTGATTTCAGAGATCACACAGCGCTGACACTATCGATTTCAGAGATCACACAGCGCTGACTCTATCGATTTCAGAGATCACACTGCGCTGACACTATCGATTTCATAGATCACACAGCGCTGACACTATTGATTTCAGAGATCACACTGCGCTGACAATATCAATTTCAGAGATCACACAGCGCTGACACTTTTGATTTCAGAGATCACACCGCGCTGACACTATTGATTTCAGAGATCACACAGCGCTGACACTATCGATTTCAGAGATCACACAGCGCTGACACTATTGATTTCATAGATCCCACAACGCTGACGCTTTCGATTTCAGAGATCACACAGCGCTGACACTATCGATTTCTGAGATCACACAGCGCCGACACTGTCGATTTCAGTGATCACACAGCGCTGACTCTATCGATTTCAGAGATCACACAGCGCTGACACTATCGATTTCAGAGATCACACAGCACTGACACTATCGATTTCAGAGAATACACAGCGCTGAAACGGTCGATTTCACTGATCACACAGCGCTGACACTATCGATTTCAGAGATCACACAGCGCTGACACTATCGATTTCAGAGATCACACAGCGCTGAAACTGTCGATCTCACAGATCACACAGCGCTGACACTATCGATTTCACAGATCACTCAGCGCTGACACTATCGATTTCAGAGAACACCGCGCTGACACTATCGATTTCAGAGATCACACGGCGCTGACACTATCGATTTCAGAGATAACACAGTGCTGACACTATTGATTTCAGAGAACACAGCACTGACACAATCGATTTCAGCGATCACACAGTGCTGACACTATCGATTTCACAGTTCACACAACGCTGCCACTATCGATTTCAGAGATCACACAGCGCTGACACTGTCGATTTCAGAGATCACACAGTGCAAACGCTATCGATTTCAGAGATCACACAGCACACACCCTATCGATTTCAGAGATCACACAGCGCTGACACTATCGATTTCAGAGATCACACAGCGCTGACACGATCGATTTCAGAGATCACACAGCGCTGACACTATCGATTTCAGTGATCACACAGCGCTGACTCTATCGATTTCACAGTTCACACAACGCTGACAGTATCGATTTCAGAGATCACACAGCGTTGACGCTATCGATTTCACAGATCACACAGCGCTGACACTATCGATTTCAGAGCTCACACAGCGCTGACAGTATCGATTTCAGAGATCACACAGCGCTGACACTATCGATTTCAGAGATCACACAGCGCTGACTCTACCGATTTCAGAGATCAGACTGCGCTGACACTATCGATTTCAGAGATCACACAGCGCTGACACTATTGATTTCAGAGATCACACTGTGCTGACAATATCGATTTCAGAGATCACACAGCGCTGACACTATCGATTTCAGAGATCACTCAGCACTGAAACTATCGATTTCAGAGATCAGACAGCGCTGACACTATCGATTTCAGAGATCACACAGCGCTGCCACTGTCGATTTCAGAGATCACACTGTGCTGCACTATCGATTTCAGCGAAGACAGCGCTGACACTATCGATTTCATAGATCCCACAACGCTGACGCTTTCGATTTCAGAGATCACAAAGCGCTGACTCTATCGATTTCAGAGATCACGCAGCGCTGACACTGTCGATTTCAGAGATCACACAGCGCTGACACTATCGATTTCAGAGATCACACTGCGCTGACACTATCGATTTCAGAGATCACACAGCGCTGACACTATTGATTTCAGAAATTACACTGCGCTGACAATATCGATTTCAGAGATCACACAGCGCTGACACTATCGATTTCATAGACCCCCAATGCTGACGCTTTCGATTTCAGAGATCACACAGCGCTGACAGTATCGATTTCAGAGATGACACAGCGCTGACACTATCGATTTCAGAGATCACACAGCGCTGACACTATCGATTTCAGAGATCACACAGCGCTGACACTTTCGATTTCAGAGATCACACAGCGCTGACACTATCGATTTCAGAGATCACACAGCGCTGACACTATCGATTTCAGAGAATACACAGCGCTGAAACTGTCGATTTCACTGATCACACAGCGCTGACACTATTGATTTCAGAGATCACACAGCGCTAAAACTGTCGATCTCACAGATCACACAGCGCTGACACTATCGATTTCGCAGATCACACAGCGCTGACACTGTCGATTTCAGAGAACACCGCGCTGACACTATCGATTTCAGAGATCACACAGCGCTGACACTGTCGATTTCAGAGATCACACAGCGCTGACACTGTCGATTTCAGAGATCACACAGCGCTGACACTATCAATTTTAGAGATCACACAGCGCTGCAACTATCGATTTCAGAGATCACACAATGCTGACACTATCGATTTCAGAGATCACACAGCGCTGACACTGTCGATTTCAGAGAACACAGCGCTGACACTATCGATTTCAGAGATCACACAGCGCTGACACTATCGATTTCAGAGATCACACAGCGCTGACACTATCAATTTCAGAGAACACAGCGCTGACACTATCGATTTCAAAGATCACACAACGCTGCCACAATCAATTTCAGAGATCACAACAGTGCTGACAGTATCGATTTCAGAGATCACGCAGTGCTGACACTATTGATTTCAGAAATCACACAGCGCTGACACTATCAATTTCAGAGATGACACAGCGCAAATGCTATCGATTTCAGAGATCACACAGCGCTGACACTATCGATTTCAGAGATCACACAGCGCTGACACGATCGATTTCAGAGATCACACAGCGCTGACATTATCGATTTCAGAGGTCACACAGCGCTGACACTATCGATTTCAGAGAACACACAGCGCTGACACTATCGATTACTGAGATCGCACAGCGCTGACACTATCGATTTCAGTGATCGCACAGCGCTGACTCTATCGATTTCAGAGTTCACACAATGCTGACAGTATCGATTTCAGAGATCACACAGCGTTGACGCAATCGATTTCACAGATCACACAGCGCTGACACTATCGATTTCAGAGCTCACACAGCGCTTACACTGTCGATTTCAGAGATCACACAGCGCTGACTCTATCGATTTCAGAGATCACACAGCACTGACACTATCGATTTCAGAGATCACACAGCGCTAACTCTATCGATTTCAGAGATCACACTGCGCTGACACTATCGATTTCAGAGATCACACGTCGCTGACACTATTGATTTCAGAGATTACACTGCGCTGACAATATCGATTTCAGAGATCACACCGCGCTGACACTATCGATTTCAGAGATCACACGGCGCTGACACTATCGATTTCAGAGATAACACAGTGCTGACACTATTGATTTCAGAGAACACAGCACTGACACAATCGATTTCAGCGATCACACAGTGCTGACACTATCGATTTCACAGTTCACACAACGCTGCCACTATCGATTTCAGAGATCACACAGCGCTGACACTGTCGATTTCAGAGATCACACAGTGCAAACGCTATCGATTTCAGAGATCACACAGCACACACCCTATCGATTTCAGAGATCACACAGCGCTGACACTATCGATTTCAGAGATCACACAGCGCTGACACGATCGATTTCAGAGATCACACAGCGCTGACACTATCGATTTCAGTGATCACACAGCGCTGACTCTATCGATTTCACAGTTCACACAACGCTGACAGTATCGATTTCAGAGATCACACAGCGTTGACGCTATCGATTTCACAGATCACACAGCGCTGACACTATCGATTTCAGAGCTCACACAGCGCTGACAGTATCGATTTCAGAGATCACACAGCGCTGACACTATCGATTTCAGAGATCACACAGCGCTGACTCTACCGATTTCAGAGATCAGACTGCGCTGACACTATCGATTTCAGAGATCACACAGCGCTGACACTATTGATTTCAGAGATCACACTGTGCTGACAATATCGATTTCAGAGATCACACAGCGCTGACACTATCGATTTCAGAGATCACTCAGCACTGAAACTATCGATTTCAGAGATCAGACAGCGCTGACACTATCGATTTCAGAGATCACACAGCGCTGCCACTGTCGATTTCAGAGATCACACTGTGCTGCACTATCGATTTCAGCGAAGACAGCGCTGACACTATCGATTTCATAGATCCCACAACGCTGACGCTTTCGATTTCAGAGATCACAAAGCGCTGACTCTATCGATTTCAGAGATCACGCAGCGCTGACACTGTCGATTTCAGAGATCACACAGCGCTGACACTATCGATTTCAGAGATCACACTGCGCTGACACTATCGATTTCAGAGATCACACAGCGCTGACACTATTGATTTCAGAAATTACACTGCGCTGACAATATCGATTTCAGAGATCACACAGCGCTGACACTATCGATTTCATAGACCCCCAATGCTGACGCTTTCGATTTCAGAGATCACACAGCGCTGACAGTATCGATTTCAGAGATGACACAGCGCTGACACTATCGATTTCAGAGATCACACAGCGCTGACACTATCGATTTCAGAGATCACACAGCGCTGACACTTTCGATTTCAGAGATCACACAGCGCTGACACTATCGATTTCAGAGATCACACAGCGCTGACACTATCGATTTCAGAGAATACACAGCGCTGAAACTGTCGATTTCACTGATCACACAGCGCTGACACTATTGATTTCAGAGATCACACAGCGCTAAAACTGTCGATCTCACAGATCACACAGCGCTGACACTATCGATTTCGCAGATCACACAGCGCTGACACTGTCGATTTCAGAGAACACCGCGCTGACACTATCGATTTCAGAGATCACACAGCGCTGACATTGTCGATTTCAGAGATCACACAGCGCTGACACTGTCGATTTCAGAGATCACACAGCGCTGACACTATCAATTTTAGAGATCACACAGCGCTGCAACTATCGATTTCAGAGATCACACAATGCTGACACTATCGATTTCAGAGATCACACAGCGCTGACACTGTCGATTTCAGAGAACACAGCGCTGACACTATCGATTTCAGAGATCACACAGCGCTGACACTATCGATTTCAGAGATCACACAGCGCTGACACTATCAATTTCAGAGAACACAGCGCTGACACTATCGATTTCAAAGATCACACAACGCTGCCACAATCAATTTCAGAGATCACAACAGTGCTGACAGTATCGATTTCAGAGATCACGCAGTGCTGACACTATTGATTTCAGAAATCACACAGCGCTGACACTATCAATTTCAGAGATGACACAGCGCAAATGCTATCGATTTCAGAGATCACACAGCGCTGACACTATCGATTTCAGAGATCACACAGCGCTGACACGATCGATTTCAGAGATCACACAGCGCTGACATTATCGATTTCAGAGGTCACACAGCGCTGACACTATCGATTTCAGAGAACACACAGCGCTGACACTATCGATTACTGAGATCGCACAGCGCTGACACTATCGATTTCAGTGATCGCACAGCGCTGACTCTATCGATTTCAGAGTTCACACAATGCTGACAGTATCGATTTCAGAGATCACACAGCGTTGACGCAATCGATTTCACAGATCACACAGCGCTGACACTATCGATTTCAGAGCTCACACAGCGCTTACACTGTCGATTTCAGAGATCACACAGCGCTGACTCTATCGATTTCAGAGATCACACAGCACTGACACTATCGATTTCAGAGATCACACAGCGCTAACTCTATCGATTTCAGAGATCACACTGCGCTGCCACTATCGATTTCAGAGATCACACGTCGCTGACACTATTGATTTCAGAGATTACACTGCGCTGACAATATCGATTTCAGAGATCACACAGCGCTGACACTATTGATTTCAGAGATCACACCGCGCTGCCACTATTGATTTCAGAGATCACACAGCGCTGACACTATCGATTTCATAGACCCCCAACGCTGACGCTTTCGATTTCAGAGATCACACAGCGCTGACAGTATCGATTTCAGAGATCACACAGCGCTGACACTTTCGATTTCAGTGATCACACAGCGTTGACACTATCGATTTCAGTGGTCACACAGCACTGAAACTATCGATTTCAGAGATCACACAGCGCTGACACTGTCCATTTCAGGGATCACACAGCTCTGACACTATCGATTTCAGGGATCACACAGCGCTGACACTATCCATTTCAGAGTTCACACAGCGCTGACACTATTGATTTCAGAGATCACACCGCGCTGACACTATTGTTTGCAGAGATCACACAGCGCTGACACTATCGATTTCAGAGATCACACAGCGCTGACACTATCGATTTCCGAGATCACACAGCGCTGACACTATCGATTTCAGTGATCACACAGCGCTGACACTATCGGTTTCAGAGATCACACAGCGCTGACACTATCAATTTCAGAGATCTCACAGCACTGACACTATCCATTTCAGAGATTACACAACGCTCACACTATCGATTTCAGAGATCACACAGCGCTGACACTATCGCTTTCAGAGATCACACAGGGCTGACACTGTCGATTTCAGAGATCGCACAGCGCTGACAGTGTCGATTTCAGAGATCACACAGCGCTGACACTATGGATTTCAGAGATCACACAGCGCTGACACTATCAATTTCAGAGATCACACAGCGCTGACACTATCAATTTCAGAGATGACACAGCGCGGGCACTATCGATTTCAGATATCTGACAGAGCTGACACTATCGATTTCAGAGATCACACAGCGCTGACACTATCGATTTCAGAGATCACACACCGCTGACACTATCGATTTCAGAGATCACACAGCGCTGACACTATCGATTTCAGAGATCACACAGCACTGACACTATCGATTTCAGAGAATACACAGCGCTGAAACTGTCGATTTCACTGATCACACAGCGCTGACACTATCGATTTCAGAGATCACACAGCGTTGACACTATCGATTTCAGAGATCACACAGCGCTGAAACTGTCGATCTCACAGATCACACAGTGCTGACACTATCGATTTCACAGATCACTCAGCGCTGACACTATCGATTTCAGAGAACACCGCGCTGACACTATCGATTTCAGAGATCACACGGCGCTGACACTATCGATTTCAGAGATAACACAGTGCTGACACTATTGATTTCAGAGAACACAGCACTGACACTATCGATTTCAGCGCTCACACAGTGCTGACACTATCGATTTCAAAGATCACACAACGCTGCCACTATCGATTTCAGAGATCACACAGTGCTGGCACTATCGATTTCAGAGATCACACAGCGCAAACGCTAACGATTTCAGAGATCACACAGCACACACGCTATCGATTTCAGAGATCACACAGCGCTGACACTATCGATTTCAGAGATCACACAGCGCTGACACGATCGATTTCAGAGATCACACAGCGCTGACACTATCGATTTCAGTGATCGCACAGCGCTGACTCTCTCGATTTCACAGTTCACACAACGCAGACAGTATCGATTTCAGAGATCACACAGCGCTGACACTATCGATTTCAGAGATCACACAGCGCTGACTCTACCGATTTCAGAGATCAGACTGCGCTGACACTATCAATTTCAAAGATCACACAGCGCTGACACTATTGATTTCAGAGATCACACTGTGCTGACAATATCGATTTCAGAGATCACACAGCGCTGACACTATCGATTTCAGAGATCACTCAGCACTGAAACTATCGATTTCAGAGATCACACAGCGCTGACACTATCGATTTCAGAGATCACACAGCGCTGACACTGTCGATTTCAGAGATCACACTGTGCTACACTATCGATTTCAGCGAACACAGCGCTGACACTATCGATTTCATAGATCCCACAACGCTGACGCTTTCGATTTCAGAGATCACACAGCACTGACTCTATCGATTTCAGAGATCTTGCAGCGCTGACACTATCGATTTCAGAGATCACACAGCGCTGACACTATCGATTTCAGAGATCACACTGCGCTGACACTATCGATTTCAGAGATCACACAGCGCTGACACTATTGATTTCAGAGATTACACTGCGCTGACAATATCGATTTCAGAGATCACGCAGCGCTGACACTATCGATTTCATAGACCCCCAACGCTGACGCTTTCGATTTCAGAGATCACACAGCGCTGACAGTATCGATTTCAGAGATCACACAGCGCTGACACTATCAATTTCAGAGATCTCACAGCACTGACACTATCCATTTCAGAGATTACACAACGCTCACACTATCGATTTCAGAGATCACACAGCGCTGACACTATCGCTTTCAGAGATCACACAGGGCTGACACTGTCGATTTCAGAGATCGCACAGCGCTGACAGTGTCGATTTCAGAGATCACACAGCGCTGACACTATGGATTTCAGAGATCACACAGCGCTGACACTATCAATTTCAGAGATCACACAGCGCTGACACTATCAATTTCAGAGATGACACAGCGCGGGCACTATCGATTTCAGATATCTGACAGAGCTGACACTATCGATTTCAGAGATCACACAGCGCTGACACTATCGATTTCAGAGATCACACACCGCTGACACTATCGATTTCAGAGATCACACAGCGCTGACACTATCGATTTCAGAGATCACACAGCGCTGACACTATCGATTTCAGAGATCACACAGCGCTGACACTTTCGATTTCAGAGATCACACAGCGCTGACACTATCGATTTCAGAGATCACACAGCACTGAAACTATCGATTTCAGAGATCACACAGCGCTGACACTGTCCATTTCAGGGATCACACAGCACTGACACTATCGATTTCAGAGATCACACAACGCTGACACTATCGATTTCAGAGATCACACAGTGCTGACACTATCGATTTCAGTGATCACACTGCGCTGACACTATCGATTTCAGAGATCACACAGTGCTGACACGATTGATTTCAGAGATCACACAGCACTGAAACTATCGATTTCAGAGATCACACAGTGCTGACACTGTCCATTTCAGGGATCACACAGCTCTGACACTATCGATTTCAGGGATCACACAGCACTGACACTATCGATTTCAGAGATCACACAACGCAGACACTATCGATTTCAGAGATCACACAGTGCTGTCACTATCGATTTCAGTGATCACACAGCGCTGACAGTAACGATTTCAGAGATCACACAGCACTGACACTATCGATTTCAGTGATCACACAGTGCTGACACTATCGATTTCAGAGATCACACAGCGCGGACACTTGATTTCAGAGATCACACAGCGATGACACTATCGATTTCAGAGATCACACAGCGCTGGCGCTATCGATTTCAGGGATCACACAGCGCTGACACTATCGATTTCAGAGATCACACTGCGCTGACACGATCGATTTCAGAGATCACACAGCGCTGACACTATCGATTTCAGAGATCACACAGCGCTGACACTCGATTTCAGATATCACACAGCGCTGACACTGTCGATTACTGAGATAAGACAGCGCTCACACTATCGATTTCAGAGATCACACAGCACTGACACTATCGATTTCAGAGTAAACAGAGCGCTGACACTATCGATTTCAGAGATCACACAGCGTTGACGCTATCGATTTCACAGATCACACAGCGCTGACACTATCAATTTCAGAGAACACAGCGCTGACACTATCGATTTCAAAGATCACACAACGCTGCCACTATCGATTTCAGAGATCACACAGTGCTGACACTATCGATTTCAGTGATCACACTGCGCTGACACTATCAATTTCAGAGATGAGAACAGTGCTGACACTATCGATTTCAGAGATCACACAGTGCTGACAGTATTGATTTCAGAAATCACACAGCGCTGACACTATCGATTTCAGAGATCACAAAGCGCAGACACTATCGATTTCAGAGATCACACAGCGCTGACACTATCGATTTCAGAGATCACACAGGGCTGACACTATCGATTTCAGAGATCACACAGCGCATACGCTATCGATTTCAGTGATCACACTGCGCTGACACCATCGATTTCAGAGATCACACAGTGCTGACACGATTGATTTCAGAGATCACACAGCGCTGACACTATCGATTTCAGAGATCACACAGCGCTGACACTATCGATTTCAGTGATCACACAGTGCTGACACTATCGATTTCAGAGATCACATAGGGCTGACACTTGATTTCAGAGATCACACAGCGATGACACTATCGATTTCAGAGATCAGACAGCGCTGGCGTTATCGATTTCAGAGATCACAAAGCGCTGACACTGTCGATTTCAGAGATCACACAGCGCTGACACTATCGGTTTCAGAGATCACACAGCGCTGACACTCGATTTCAGATATCACGCAGCGCTGACACTGTCGATTACTGAGATAAGACAGCGCTCACACTATCGATTTCAGAGATCACACAGCACTGACACTATCGATTTCAGAGTAAACAGAGCGCTGACACTATCGATTTCAGAGACCACACAGCGTTGACGCTATCGATTTCACAGATCACACAGCGCTGACACTATCAATTTCAGAGAACACAGCGCTGACACTATCGATTTCAAAGATCACACAACGCTGCCACTATCGATTTCAGAGATCACACAGTGCTGACACTATCGATTTCAGTGATCACACTGCGCTGACACTATCAATTTCAGAGATCACAACAGTGCTGACACTATCGATTTCAGAGATCACACTGTGCTGACACTATTGATTTCAGAAATCACACAGCGTTGACACTATCGATTTCAGAGATCACACAGCGCAAACGCTATCGATTTCAGAGATCACACAGCGCACACGCTATCGATTTCAGAGATCACACAGCGCTGACACTATCGATTTCAGAGATCACACAGCGCTGACTCTATCGATTTCAGAGTTCACACAACGCTGACAGTATCGATTTCAGAGATCACACAGCGTTGACGCCATCGATTTCACAGATCACACAGCGCTGACACTATCGATTTCAGAGCTCACACAGCGCTGACACTATCGATTTCAGAGATCACACAGCGCTGACACTATCGATTTCAGAGATCACACCGCGCTGACACTATTGATTTCCGAGATCACACAGCGCTGATACTATCGATTTCAGAGATCACACAGCGCTGACACTAATGATTTCATAGATCCCATAACGCTGACGCTTTCGATTTCAGAGATCACACAGCGCTGAATGTATCGATTTCAGAGATCACACAGCGCTGACACTATCGATTTCAGAGATCACACAGCGCTGACACTATCGATTTCAGAGATCACACAGCGCTGACACTTTCGATTTCAGAGATCACACAGCGCTGACACTATCGATTTCAGAGATCACACAGCGCTGACACTATCGATTTCAGAGAATACACTGCGCTGAAACTGTCGATTTCACTGATCACACAGCGCTGACACTATCGATTTCAGAGATCACACGGCGCTGAAACTGTCGATCTCACATATCACACAGCGCTGACACTATCGATTTCACAGATCACACAGCGCTGACACTGTCGATTTCAGAGAACACCGCGCTGACACTATCGTTTTCACAGATCACACAGCGCTGACACTATTGATTTCAGAGAACACAGCGCTGACACTATCGATTTCAGAGATCACGCAGCGCTGACACTGTCGATTTCAGAGATCACACAGCGCTGACACTGTCGATTTCAGAGATCACACAGCGCTGACACTATCGATTTTAGAGATCACACAGCGCTGCAACTATCGATTTCAGAGATCACACAATGCTGACACTATCGATTTCAGAGATCACACAGCGCTGACACTGTCGATTTCAGAGAACACAGCGCTGACACTATCGATTTCAGAGATCACACAGCGCTGACACTATCGATTTCAGAGATCACACAGTGCTGACACTATCAATTTCAGAGAACACAGCGCTGACACTATCGATTTCAAAGATCACACAACGCTGCCACTATCGATTTCAGAGATCACACAGTGCTGACACTATCGATTTCAGTGATCACACTGCGCTGACACTATCAATTTCAGAGATCACAACAGTGCTGACACTATCGATTTCAGAGATCACACAGTGCTGACACGATTGATTTCAGAAATCACACAGCGCTGACACTATCGATTTCAGAGATCACACAGCGCAAACGCTATCGATTTCAGAGGTCACACAGCGCTGACACTATCGATTTCAGAGATCACACAGCGCTGACACGATCGATTTCAGAGATCACACAGCGCTGACATTATCGATTTCAGAGGTCACACAGCGCTGACACTATTGATTTCAGAGAACACACAGCGCTGACACTATCGATTACTGAGATCGCACAGCGCTGACGCTATCGATTTCAGTGATCGCACAGCGCTGACTCTATCGATTTCAGAGTTCACACAATGCTGACAGTATCGATTTCAGAGATCACACAGCGTTGACGCTATCGATTTCACAGATCACACAGCGCTGACACTATCGATTTCAGAGCTCACACAGCGCTGACACTGTCGATTTCAGAGATCACACAGCGATGACACTATCGATTTCAGAGATCACACAGCGCTGACACGATCGATTTCAGAGATCACACAGCGCTGACCCTATCGATTTCAGAGATCACACAGCGCTGACATTCGATTTCAGATATCACACAGCGCTGACACTGTCGATTACTGAGATAAGACAGCGCTCACACTATCGATTTCAGAGATCACACAGCACTGACACTATCGATTTCTGAGATCACACAGCGCCGACACTGTCGATTTCAGTGATCACACAGCGCTGACACTATCGATTTCAGAGTAAACAGAGCGCTGACACTATCGATTTCAGAGATCACACAGTGTTGACGCTATCGATTTCACAGCTCACACAGCGCTGACACTATCAATTTCAGAGAACACAGCGCTGACACTATCGATTTCAAAGATCACACAACGCTGACACGATTGATTTCAGAGATCACACAGCGCTGACACTATCAATTTCAGAGATCACACAGCGCTGACACTATCGATTTCAGAGATCACACAGCGCTGACACTATCGATTTCAGAGATCACACAGCGCTGACACTATCGATTTCAGAGATCACACAGCGCAAACGCTATCGATTCCAGAGATCACACAGCGCACACGCTATCGATTTCAGAGATCACACAGCGCTGACACTATCGATTTCAGAGATGACACAGCTCTGACACGATCGATTTCAGAGATCACACAGCGCTGACACTATCGATTTCAGTGATCGCACAGCGCTGACTCTATCGATTTCAGAGTTCACACAGCGCTGACAGTATCGATTTCAGAGATAACACCGCGTTGACGCTATCGATTTCACAGATCACACAGCGCTGACACTATCGATTTTAGAGATCACACAGCACTGACACTATTGATTTCAGAGATCACACTGCGATGACAATATCGATTTCAGAGATCACACAGCGCTGACACTATCGATTTCAGAGATCACACAGCACTGAAACTATCGATTTCAGAGATCACATAGCGCTGACACTGTCCATTTCAGGGATCACACAGCTCTGACACTATCGATTTCAGAGATCACACTGTGCTGACACTATCGATTTCAGCGAACACAGCGCTGACACTATCGATTTCAGAGATCACACAACGCTGACACTATCGATTTCAGTGATCACACTGCGCTGACACTATCGATTTCAAAGATCACACAGTGCTGACACGATTGATTTCAGACATCACACAGCTCTGACATTATCGATTTCAGGGATCACACAGCGCTGACACTATCCATTTCAGAGTTCACACAGCGCTGACACTATCGATTTCAGAGATCACACAGCGCTGACACTGTCGATTTCAGAGTTCACACTGTGCTGCACTATCGATTTCAGCGAACACAGCGCTGACACTATCGATTTCAGAGATCACACAACGCTGACACTATCGATTTCAGAGATCACACAGTGCTGACACTATCGATTTCAGTGATCACACTGCGCTGACACTATCAATTTCAGAGATCACAACAGTGCTGACACTATCGATTTCAGAGATCACGCAGTGCTGACACTATTGATTTCAGAGATCACACAGCGCTGACATGATTGATTTCAGAGATCACACAGCGCTGACACTATCGATTTCAGTGATCGCACAGCGCTGACTATCGATTTCAGAGTTCACACAACGCTGACAGTATCGATTTCAGAGATCACACAGCGTTGACGCTATCGATTTCACAGAAAACACAGCGCTGACACTATCGATTTCAGAGCTCACACAGCGCTGACACTATTGATTTCAGAGATCACACAGCGCTGACACTATCGATTTCAGAGATCACACAGCGCTGACTCTATCGATTTCAGAGATCACACTGCGCTGACACTATCGATTTCATAGATCACACAGCGCTGACACTATTGATTTCAGAGATCACACAGCGCTGACACTATCGATTTCAGAGAATACACTGCGCTGAAACTGTCGATTTCACTGATCACACAGCGCTGACACTATCGATTTCAGAGATCACACGGCGCTGAAACTGTCGATCTCACATATCACACAGCGCTGACACTATCGATTTCACAGATCACACAGCGCTGACACTGTCGATTTCAGAGAACACCGCGCTGACACTATCGTTTTCACAGATCACACAGCGCTGACACTATTGATTTCAGAGAACACAGCGCTGACACTATCGATTTCAGAGATCACACAGCGCTGACACTGTCGATTTCAGAGATCACACAGCGCTGACACTGTCGATTTCAGAGATCACACAGCGCTGACACTATCGATTTTAGAGATCACACAGCGCTGCAACTATCGATTTCAGAGATCACACAATGCTGACACTATCGATTTCAGAGATCACACAGCGCTGACACTGTCGATTTCAGAGAACACAGCGCTGACACTATCGATTTCAGAGATCACACAGCGCTGACACTATCGATTTCAGAGATCACACAGTGCTGACACTATCAATTTCAGAGAACACAGCGCTGACACTATCGATTTCAAAGATCACACAACGCTGCCACTATCGATTTCAGAGATCACACAGTGCTGACACTATCGATTTCAGTGATCACACTGCGCTGACACTATCAATTTCAGAGATCACAACAGTGCTGACACTATCGATTTCAGAGATCACACAGTGCTGACACGATTGATTTCAGAAATCACACAGCGCTGACACTATCGATTTCAGAGATCACACAGCGCAAATGCTATCGATTTCAGAGGTCACACAGCGCTGACACTATCGATTTCAGAGATCACACAGCGCTGACACGATCGATTTCAGAGATCACACAGCGCTGACATTATCGATTTCAGAGGTCACACAGCGCTGACACTATTGATTTCAGAGAACACACAGCGCTGACACTATCGATTACTGAGATCGCACAGCGCTGACACTATCGATTTCAGTGATCGCACAGCGCTGACTCTATCGATTTCAGAGTTCACACAATGCTGACAGTATCGATTTCAGAGATCACACAGCGTTGACGCTATCGATTTCACAGATCACACAGCGCTGACACTATCGATTTCAGAGCTCACACAGCGCTGACACTGTCGATTTCAGAGATCACACAGCGATGACACTATCGATTTCAGAGATCACACAGCGCTGACACGATCGATTTCAGAGATCACACAGCGCTGACCCTATCGATTTCAGAGATCACACAGCGCTGACATTCGATTTCAGATATCACACAGCGCTGACACTGTCGATTACTGAGATAAGACAGCGCTCACACTATCGATTTCAGAGATCACACAGCACTGACACTATCGATTTCTGAGATCACACAGCGCCGACACTGTCGATTTCAGTGATCACACAGCGCTGACACTATCGATTTCAGAGTAAACAGAGCGCTGACACTATCGATTTTAGAGATCACACAGTGTTGACGCTATCGATTTCACAGCTCACACAGCGCTGACACTATCAATTTCAGAGAACACAGCGCTGACACTATCGATTTCAAAGATCACACAACGCTGACACGATTGATTTCAGAGATCACACAGCGCTGACACTATCAATTTCAGAGATCACACAGCGCTGACACTATCGATTTCAGAGATCACACAGCGCTGACACTATCGATTTCAGAGATCACACAGCGCTGACACTATCGATTTCAGAGATCACACAGCGCTGACACGATCGATTTCAGAGATCACACAGCGCTGACACTATCGATTTCAGAGATCACACAGCGCACACGCTATCGATTTCAGAGATCACACAGCGCTGACACTATCGATTTCAGAGATGACACAGCGCTGACACGATCGATTTCAGAGATCACACAGCGCTGACACTATCGATTTCAGTGATCGCACAGTGCTGACTCTATCGATTTCAGAGTTCACACAGCGCTGACAGTATCGATTTCAGAGATAACACCGCGTTGACGCTATCGATTTCACAGATCACACAGCGCTGACACTATCAATTTCAGAGCTCACACAGCACTGACACGATTGATTTCAGAGATCACACAGCGCTGACTCTATCAATTTCAGAGATCACACAGCGCTGACACTATCGAATTCAGAGATCACACTGCGCTGACACTATCGATTTTAGAGATCACACAGCACTGACACTATTGATTTCAGAGATCACACTGCGATGACAATATCGATTTCAGAGATCACACAGCGCTGACACTATCGATTTCAGAGATCACACAGCACTGAAACTATCGATTTCAGAGATCACATAGCGCTGACACTGTCCATTTCAGGGATCACACAGCTCTGACACTATCGATTTCAGAGATCACACTGTGCTGACACTATCGATTTCAGCGAACACAGCGCTGACACTATCGATTTCAGAGATCACACAACGCTGACACTATCGATTTCAGTGATCACACTGCGCTGACACTATCGATTTCAAAGATCACACAGTGCTGACACGATTGATTTCAGACATCACACAGCGCTGACAGTATCAATTTGAGAGATCACACAGCGCTGACACTTTCGATTTCAGAGACCACACAGCGCTGACACTATCGATTTCAGAGATCACACAGCACTGAAACTATCGATTTCAGAGATCACACAGCGCTGACACTGTCCATTTCAGGGATCACACAGCTCTGACATTATCGATTTCAGGGATCACACAGCGCTGACACTATCCATTTCAGAGTTCACACAGCGCTGACACTATCGATTTCAGAGATCACACAGCGCTGACACTGTCGATTTCAGAGATCACACTGTGCTGCACTATCGATTTCAGCGAACACAGCGCTGACACTATCGATTTCAGAGATCACACAACGCTGACACTATCGATTTCAGAGATCACACAGTGCTGACACTATCGATTTCAGTGATCACACTGCGCTGACACTATCAATTTCAGAGATCACAACAGTGCTGACACTATCGATTTCAGAGATCACGCAGTGCTGACACTATTGATTTCAGAGGTCACACAGCGCTGACACGATTGATTTCAGAGATCACACAGCGCTGACACTATCGATTTCAGTGATCGCACAGCGCTGACTCTATCGATTTCAGAGTTCACACAATGCTGACAGTATCGATTTCAGAGATCACACAGCGTTGACGCTATCGATTTCACAGATCACACAGCGCTGACACTATCGATTTCAGAGCTCACACAGCGCTGACACTGTCGATTTCAGAGATCACACAGCGATGACACTATCGATTTCAGAGATCACACAGCGCTGACACGATCGATTTCAGAGATCACACAGCGCTGACCCTATCGATTTCAGAGATCACACAGCGCTGACATTCGATTTCAGATATCACACAGCGCTGACACTGTCGATTACTGAGATAAGACAGCGCTCACACTATCGATTTCAGAGATCACACAGCACTGACACTATCGATTTCTGAGATCACACAGCGCCGACACTGTCGATTTCAGTGATCACACAGCGCTGACACTATCGATTTCAGAGTAAACAGAGCGCTGACACTATCGATTTCAGAGATCACACAGTGTTGACGCTATCGATTTCACAGCTCACACAGCGCTGACACTATCAATTTCAGAGAACACAGCGCTGACACTATCGATTTCAAAGATCACACAACGCTGACACGATTGATTTCAGAGATCACACAGCGCTGACACTATCAATTTCAGAGATCACACAGCGCTGACACTATCGATTTCAGAGATCACACAGCGCTGACACTATCGATTTCAGAGATCACACAGCGCAAACGCTATCGATTCCAGAGATCACACAGCGCACACGCTATCGATTTCAGAGATCACACAGCGCTGACACTATCGATTTCAGAGATGACACAGCGCTGACACGATCGATTTCAGAGATCACACAGCGCTGACACTATCGATTTCAGTGATCGCACAGCGCTGACTCTATCGATTTCAGAGTTCACACAGCGCTGACAGTATCGATTTCAGAGATAACACCGCGTTGACGCTATCGATTTCACAGATCACACAGCGCTGACACTATCGATTTCAGAGCTCACACAGCACTGACACGATTGATTTCAGAGATCACACAGCGCTGACTCTATCAATTTCAGAGATCACACAGCGCTGACACTATCGAATTCAGAGATCACACTGCGCTGACACTATCGATTTTAGAGATCACACAGCACTGACACTATTGATTTCAGAGATCACACTGCGATGACAATATCGATTTCAGAGATCACACAGCGCTGACACTATCGATTTCAGAGATCACACAGCACTGAAACTATCGATTTCAGAGATCACATAGCGCTGACACTGTCCATTTCAGGGATCACACAGCTCTGACACTATCGATTTCAGAGATCACACTGTGCTGACACTATCGATTTCAGCGAACACAGCGCTGACACTATCGATTTCAGAGATCACACAACGCTGACACTATCGATTTCAGTGATCACACTGCGCTGACACTATCGATTTCAAAGATCACACAGTGCTGACACGATTGATTTCAGACATCACACAGCGCTGACAGTATCAATTTGAGAGATCACACAGCGCTGACACTTTCGATTTCAGAGACCACACAGCGCTGACACTATCGATTTCTGAGATCACACAGCACTGAAACTATCGATTTCAGAGATCACACAGCGCTGACACTGTCCGTTTCAGGGATCACACAGCTCTGACATTATCGATTTCAGGGATCACACAGCGCTGACACTATCCATTTCAGAGTTCACACAGCGCTGACACTATCGATTTCAGAGATCACACAGCGCTGACACTGTCGATTTCAGAGATCACACTGTGCTGCACTATCGATTTCAGCGAACACAGCGCTGACACTATCGATTTCAGAGATCACACAACGCTGACACTATCGATTTCAGAGATCACACAGTGCTGACACTATCGATTTCAGTGATCACACTGCGCTGACACTATCAATTTCAGAGATCACAACAGTGCTGACACTATCGATTTCAGAGATCACGCAGTGCTGACACTATTGATTTCAGAGGTCACACAGCGCTGACACGATTGATTTCAGAGATCACACAGCGCTGACACTATCGATTTCAGTGATCGCACAGCGCTGACTATCGATTTCAGAGTTCACACAACGCTGACAGTATCGATTTCAGAGATCACACAGCGTTGACGCTATCGATTTCACAGATCACACAGCGCTGACACTATCGATTTCAGAGCTCACACAGCGCTGACACTATTGATTTCAGAGATCACACAGCGCTGACACTATCGATTTCAGAGATCACACAGCGCTGACTCTATCGATTTCAGAGATCACACTGCGCTGACACTATCGATTTCATAGATCACACAGCGCTGACACTATTGATTTCAGAGATCACACTGCGCTGACAATATCAATTTCAGAGATCACACAGCGCTGACACTTTTGATTTCAGAGATCACACCGCGCTGACACTATTGATTTCAGAGATCACACAGCGCTGACAGTATCGATTTCAGAGATCACACAGCGCTGACACTATCGATTTCAGAGATCACACAGCGCTGACACTATCGATTTCCGAGATCACACAGCGCTGACACTTTCGATTTCAGAGATCACACAGCGCTGACACTATCGATTTCAGAGGTCACACAGCACTGAAACTATCGATTTCAGAGATCACACAGCGCTGACACTGTCCATTTCAGGGATCACACAGCTCTGACACTATCGATTTCAGAGATCACACTGTGCTGACACTATCGATTTCAGCGAACACAGCGCTGACACTATCGATTTCAGAGATCACACAACACTGACACTATCGATTTCAGAGATCACACTGTGCTGACATCACCAAGTTCACACAAAGCACACTGCTGACACTGCTGAATTCAGAGAACGAACAGTGCTAACTGTTGTGTATGTAACCTGTTCCACCTTAAGAGAGCTTAAGCCTGTTCCACCTTAAGAGATGTACTACTTTCTCAGGCTGCTGTAGACGTAATACCGGGGGTGAACACACCGGTATATAAGCACTGTGCAGTAATCTTGTATTCAGTGTAGTCCCTACCTCCAACCAGTAAAGACCTGTTTTATTGTTACTGATTAAGTCTGAGTATTAATTACTTGAACAACTCACAGACTTAACACTGGCGACGAGTCAGGTTCTTACCCTGCGGCAGTTATTCCACGGCGGCTTCGTCCACAGACAGGACGTTGAAGAGAGGTTTCAAATCTCACCACCCCACTGGAAGCGACAGGCATTAGGACCCTGAAGCCTCCATCAGCGACTGAAAACTGGAGGACAGAAGACATCCTGCAGCTTCTTTTTCAACCTCGGTGGTGGGTAAGCCGAGCAGCGTTGGCTGCAAAGACAGGGCTGGGGGAAGTCGGAGGTAGAAGGGCCATCGATCGCAATCCCTGATAAGGGCCGCACTCGGGCTGAAAGGCGCAGCGTCGGCAGACACTGAAGGCACGAGAGCCGCGGTGAAAAGCGCGGGCCATCGATCGCGGCGGAGATAAGGGCCGCACTCGGGGCTGAAGGGAGACGGCGTCGGGGGACGGGTGAAGACCGCCAAGCGCGGGAAAACCGCCATTTTGTGGGCGGAGGACGACGGCAAAAGCAGGAAGCCGCCATCTTGGATAGCATTAAAAAAAAAAAAAAATCTGAGAAATTGCAAATCTGATAAAGTACTACAATGTCTAAACACGGGAATATTAGCAACTTTGATAGTGACCTCGAAGATTGGGCCATATATGTTGAAAGAGTAAAAAATTATTGTAAGGCCAATAAAATTCGTGACCAAGATAAAGCTCTAACATTATTAAATTTAATGGGTGCGAAGACATACGGGCAATTGAAACACCTGTTATCACCAGATGAACCGGCGGATAAGACGTTCGATGAGATTGTTACTGTCCTGAAAGATCATCTAAACCCCACGCCGCTGATGCTAGCGGAACGATTTAAATTTTACGACAGAAGGCAGCTACAGCATGAAAGCAATGCTGAATATTTGCTGGAATTGCGTAAATTAGCGAAATATTGCCAGTTTGGAATGGGACTGACAGATGCACTACGAGACAAATTTGTGTGTGGTTTATTTAAACAGGATACACAAAAGCGACTGCTCGAGGAGAATGAGCTGACGCTTGAGAAGGCGGTCACTATGGCAGCAGCACACGAAGCCGCAGCGAGAGGCACGGCAGTAATGCAGCTACGGTCACCGGAGCTCAGTGCACACAAATTGGGTGTGAGTTCTGGCAAATGTTATCGTTGTGGAAAGACAACGCATGATCAGAACCAGTGTTGGTTTAAAAACCAAGAATGTAGAACTTGTGGTAGGCTTGGACATATAGCTAGAGTATGCAGGTCAGCGAAGAAGACCAGCAACAAGAAGTCACCGCAAAGAAAATACGCAAAAGTACACAAGGTGGCCGAACAGGAGTCCGATTCAGACGCTAGCAGTAATGAACTGGCTGGCTTAAGCAGTATTGAACTGGCTAGCTTAAGGGTACTCAACGTTGGTAAGGGTGCAGACCTCCAGACAATTTGGGTTACTCTTCAGATAGAAGGAGTCCAAGTAAAAATGGAATTGGACACTGGATCGGCATTGTCGGTCATGAATAAGAAAGATTACAGAAGGTTATTCCAACATATTCCCCTACAGGATACGGAGATTATATTGACAACCTACACGGGGCAGAGAGTGTACCCCATCAGGACAATAAAGGTTGCAGTGGCCAACAAGGGCGAAGGAAGTCAAATAATGGACTTATATGTGCTACCGGAGGGAGGTCCACCACTACTAGGCCGGGGGTGGTTTAGAAACATAAATATGGACTGGCATTCGCTAAAAGCCATAAAGAGTGAGAACTCGGTGCAGATAATCAGCCCAGACTCTAGAACTGATGATGGTAAGACCAACCCATGTGCAAAAGACAAAGTTTCAGCACAGAATTCCACTGAGCAACAACAACATAGTTTAACAGAGAATTCTGAGTCTGTCAAGTCTACTGATATGCACATTGTTGAGGGACACTGGGCTCGAACTCAACTCCATTTCAAACTACAACAGCAATTAGAACAAATGATTCGCCGTTTTGAGCAAGAGATGAATGAAATAAAAAAGTTCTTTGTTACAGAGTGGGAGAATCTGGAAAGGCAACAGAAGCAACTGATGGAGAAAATGGAGCAGGAGCACACCAACCATCTGCGCGAGGAGGCCGAACGAATCAAAGCTGATTCAGGTTCTGAAGGTGCGTGCCATAATCTGGTGTCAGAAGAGTTAACGGTCAGCCAACTCCTTCATATGCTGAGGGACAAGACTCTGAAATGGGAAAAACTTGAACACGAGCTGCAATCTTCAAAGGAAAAGGGTTCGGAGCTCTCAAAAGTCATTGAGATGGCTGATGTGACGACACAGACTGAAACGACTGCAACAGAGCAGCCATTGGATGCCAAAAGTACGCTGACTCACATCAATGTAGAACAACAGACCGCTGAAACAGCTGCTCCGGTAGAGGGATTGCATAGTCCGATCAATCAATCTCCAAAGGAAGTTGAAGTATTAAAATCACAAATGAGGTCACTAGTAAACGACTTACTGAAAGCCCAGAAAAAGCTGGATGCAGAGGTACACATGAAGAAGTCTCTTCAGGAAAGATATCTGGATTTGGAACAAGAGCTGGCTAACATCCAGCTGGGTATGGAGGAAATAGACGACCCTCTCGCTGACCTGTCGGACGACTCCGAATATTACTATGTCCTGTCCTGCCCAACTTGTAACTTCGACTCCCACCATACAGAAATCATGGAGGAGCACCGAAAGTCTACGGAACATCGGGAGAAGGTGGCTCTACTACGAAAAAAGGAGGAAGAGAAGGAGGAACTGCGCATGCAGCTGGCAGCTGTGGCAGCTGACAATGGAGCCCAGAGAGTCTCCAAGAAGCAGAAAAGGAAAAGTAAAAACAGAAGATGACCCATCTGAACCATTATCACCTCTACCAGATCACACACGTGGTCCCTCTGAACGGAGCCAAATCAGTTCGGAAGTTCAAGCTGTTAAATCCATGAAAGGACTATTGAATGAGTAACGTGAACCGACTACACCACAGAGATTGAATCTGTGAACTGTTTTCCGCAGAGACTGAATCTGTGATATGTTACGTTAAACATGAAGTTATATATGTATATATGTTATTACGTTATGTTAAATGGGGGGGATGACTATAAAGCTAAGAAGGGAGGAGTGTTGTGTATGTAACCTGTTCCACCTTAAGAGAGCTTAAGCCTGTTCCACCTTAAGAGATGTACTACTTTCTCAGGCTGCTGTAGACGTAATACCGGGGGTGAACACACCGGTATATAAGCACTGTGCAGTAATCTTGTATTCAGTGTAGTCCCTACCTCCAACCAGCAAAGACCTGTTTTATTGTTACTGATTAAGTCTGAGTATTAATTACTTGAACAACTCACAGACTTAACACTAACACTTTCAAGTTACGAGTTCGCACATTCCTCCAATCTTCTGCTTTCCCCCCCCCCCGAGCTCCTGCTTTCTCCCCCTGTGATCTCCTGCTTTCTCCCCCCCTCCGATCTCCTGCCTTCTCCCTCTCTAATCTCCTGTCTTCTCCCACCTCTAATCTCCTGCCTTCTCCCCCCTCCAATCTCCTGCCTTCTCCCCCCTCCAATCTCCTGTTTCCTTCCCCTCCGACCTCCTGTTTTCTCCCCCCCTCTAATCTTCTGCCTTCTCCCACCTCTAATCTCCTGCCTTCTCCCACCTCTAATCTCCTGCCTTCTCCCCCACTCCGATCTCCTGCCTTCTCCCCCTCTCCGATTTCCTGCTTTCTCCCCACTCCGATCTCCTGCCTTCTCCCCCACTCCGATCTCCTGCTTTCTCCCCCACTCCGATCTCCTGCCTTCTCCCCCACTCCGATCTCCTGCCTTCTCCCCCTCTCCGATTTCCTGCTTTCTCCCCACTCCGATCTCCTGCCTTCTCCCCCACTCCGATCTCCTGCCTTCTCCCCCACTCCGATCTCCTGCCTTCTCCCCCTCCGATTTTCTGCTTTCTCCCCCTCTAATCTCCTGCCTTCTCCCCCTCTAATCTCCTGCCTTCTCCCCCCTCTAATCTCCTGCAACTTCACGCTTATCAATGCATTTCAATGGTGAGCCAGACAACGTGATGTCGTTTTTGTTGTGTATGTGCCTTTAAGAGAAGAACTGATTCTATACTGCAGTACCGGCAGTGACCACCCCTGTATGTAAAGCCATAGCAGGCTTCTGTATTTCAGTCTTGAATTACTCTCTGTTCAGTAAATACCTGTTTTATTGTTCTCCTGCAGCCTGAGTATTATTGATCCTTGGACACTACACTGGCGACGGGCAGGTTTGAACTCACCTGCAGTACTGCATCACCTCACGGGGATCTTTTCCCTGAAGAGAAGCTTCTTGGAGGTTGAAGGCAGAACAGCGGGCGTCGACCGCGGGCAACCGCCCAGGGATCCATCGGAGAGTTGCAGGGGAGGCTGTGGAGAGCTGGGCCTGGCTCCCCAGTCGAGGTGTTCCAGCAAGTCGTGCTGGTAGCAGGTAGTGCGCTGACCCTTCCGGACTGCGGCGGGCTCGGGCTCGATCGAGCGGCTCTGCAAAGGGGCTGTGCAGCGTCGTCGGGAGGAAGAGAGAGAGAGAGGATGGAGCGCACAGGGCGTGGTTGGTGCTCAAGAACAGGGCAGCGTGGAGAGGATAGAACGCGGGGAAGGAAAAGTGAGACGCGCCGAAGCCGCGGGTCGCCGCCATTACCCTGTAGAACGCTAGGAGCAGCGTGGCAGCAAGGGGAAGAACGAAAAGTGCGGGAGGCGCCATTTTATTACATTGGGGAAGAAGAAAAAGCGTGGGAGGCGCCATTTTAAATCACCCAAGATGCCGAAGAGTGGCAGTATCACTGCTTTCGACAACGAGGTAGAAGACTGGACCACGTATGTGGAAAGAATTGAAGTGTACTGCAATGCCAATGAGGTGGCCAATGGAAAGAAGACGTCGGTATTATTAAATTGGATGGGCGCGAGAACATATGGCCTATTGCGGAATTTAATTACCCCAGCTAAACCAATGGAGAAAAGTTTTGAAGAGATTGTTAATATCTTACAGAAACACCTAAACCCTACACTGCTGCTGATAGCAGAAAGATTCAAGTTCCATAAAAGAAACCAGCACAAAGATGAGAACAATGCTGACTGTCTTATGGAACTACGCAAGTTATCGAAGCACTGCCAGTTCGGAGCAGGACTGGCAGACACCTTAAGGGATAAGTTTGTCTGTGGGCTCCAGAGTGAAGGAACCCAGAAACGACTACTTTCGGAAAAGGACCTGACGCTAGAACAGGCTTTCAGCGTGGCAGTATCCTACGAAGCAGCAGCACGGGGAGCTGCGGAAATACAACAGAAACCACAGGAATACAGCGCTAATGAAATGGCGTATGGAGCAGAAAAGTGCTATCGCTGCGGCAGAACAACCCATGATCAGAAGGACTGCTGGGTTAAGGACAAAGTATGCAGGCAATGTGGGAAAATGGGACACATAGCAAGAGTCTGCAGGTCGGGAAAGAAAACCAACATTACAAGGAAAAGTACAAGAAAGTAAAGAAATTGACAGACAGTAGTTCAGAAGATCAGGACAGTGATAAGGACGCCGGGAGCAGGAGACTAAGTTGTCTAAAGTTACACAACGTGATCGCAAAGGAGGATCACCGAACCATTTGGGTCACCCTCATGATAGCAGGGTCCCCAGTAAAGATGGAATTGGACACAGGATCAGCCCTAACTGTCATGAATCGATGAGACTATGAGCAGCTATTCTCACACATACCCTTGAAGGACATGTCCATTGTATTGAAGACATACACGGGGCAAAAAGTCTACCCCAGAGGAAAAATAAGGGTGCCAGTTGAATACAACGGCAAGGAAACACAGAAACTGTATCTATATATACTACCAGATGGAGGACCACCATTATTGGGACGTGAATGGATCCGAAAAATACAATTGGATTGGCATTCCATTCAAGCGCTAACTGTGACTGATAAAAAGGATGATGACGTCACACCTGGACGACTGTCAAAAATTCTAACTGACGCGAAAGAGGTGTTCCAACAAGGACTTGGGACTCTAAAAGGAGTAACAGCAATGATAAAAATCGAAGATAACGCAAACCCAAAATTTTTTAAGGCCAGGCCGCTACCTTATGCGATCCGCCCAGCCGTGGAAGCAGAGCTGGAGAGTCTGGAGCGTTCGGGTGTGCTGTCCAAGGTGGACTGGAGCGAGTGGGCCACACCCATCATTCCTGTAATGAAGAAATCATTGAGCAGCACGCCTGGGGAACCGAAGAAGGTTTGCATCCGTGGGGACTTCAAGGTAACTGTGAACCCAGTCCTGCACACAGTACAATATCCACTTCCACGGATAGAAGATATTTTCGCCTCACTATCTGGAGGGAAACCCTTTACAAAGATTGATCTGGCCCAAGCGTATCTACAAATGGAGGTGGAAGAAGCGTCTAGGAAATACCTCACGATAAACACTCACAAAGGCCTTTACCAGTACAATCGACTGGTATTCGGGGTAGCATCAGCCCCGGCTATTTGGCAGAAGGCGATGGAACAAGTCCTGCAAGGGATCCTGGGGACCCAGTGTTATTTGGACGACATCCTGGTTACGGGCAAAAATGACAGTGAACACCTTGCCAACCTGGAGCAGGTGCTCACGAGATTACAGGGATATGGGCTACGAGCCAACCGCCCCAAATGCGAGTTCTTCAGGAGACAAATCTCGTATTGTGGCCACATGATTGATGAGGAAGGGTTGCATAAGTCGCCGGACAAGATTGAGGCTGTAGTCAAAGCTCCAGCACCGGAAAATGTGTCGCAACTGAGGTCGTTCCTCGGGTTGGTGAACTACTACCATAAGTTCTTGCCGAATTTATCTACAATTCTGCACCCACTGAACGCCCTGCTGCAAACTGGAGTAACATGGAAATGGAGTGATGAGTGTAAGCGTGCCTTTCAGAAATGTAAATGCCTAATCACTTCAAAAGAAGTATTGGCCCACTACAATCCAACACTACCAATTCGGTTAGCATGTGATGCATCTCCCTATGGCATCGGAGCGGTGCTGTCACACAAATTCCTTGACGGTTCAGAGAGGCCAATAGCCTTTGCGTCGCGCTCGTTAACCTCAGCCGAGCGTAACTACGCCCAGATTGACAGGGAGGCCCTCAGCCTGGTGTGGGGGGTGAAGAAGTTCAATTACTATCTGCACGGGCAGAAATTCACCCTACTGACTGATCATCAGCCCCTGGTCTCCATTTTTAACCCAAAGAAGGGCGTTCCGGTGATGACGGCGCAACGGCTGCAAAGATGGTCACTTTTTCTCGGGGCACATCAGTACGACATAGAGTACAAGGGTACGAAACAGCATGGAAACACTGATGGGCTGTCGCGCCTACCGTTGCCTATGGTAGAGGAAGCACCTGCAGTGGACCCTGTTGAGATATTCCATGCGACCATAGTCGAATGTCTACCTGTTACAAACTCAAGTATAGAGAAGGAAACCCGAAATGACCCGACACTCTCTCGGGTCTATGATTTGATGGTGAAGGGATGGCCAGCACATGGCGACTCACTGTTGCCAGCATTCTCGCCAAGGAGAGAACAGCTGTCAGTGTGCCGGGGGACCTTGATGTGTGGATCCCGAGTGGTAATTCCACCCGAGTTGAGAGATAGAGTGCTCAATGAGCTTCATGAGGGTCATCTGGGAGGGGTAAAAATGAAGAGCCTAGCCAGGGCGTTTGTGTGGTGGCCGGGAATCGATAAAGAAATCGAGGATATGACCAAGAGATGCACAGGATGCCAGAAGGTCCAAAACGCTCCACCACAGGCCCCGCTACATCCATGGGAGTGGCCTCCATCTCCATGGCAATGGGTACACATTGATTTTGCTGGTCCATTTATGGACTCAATGTTCCTAATCGCTGTGGACGCCCATTCAAAATGGCCAGAGGTCATTAAAATGTCCTCCACCACCACAGAGAAAACTATTGCAGTCCTACGGACCATCTTCACCAGGAATGGCTTGCCAGAACAGATTTGCTCCGACAATGGGCCACAGTTTGTGTCCGAGGATTTCCGGAGGTCTCTGAGGAATAATGGGGTGAAACATTACACATCTGCCCCATATCATCCAGCCACAAATGGATTGGCTGAGAGGTTTGTTCAGAACTTTAAAAAGGCAATAAAGGCAATGCATAATGACGACATACCACTACAACACAAGGTGGATAATTTCTTGTTTGCTTACCGGAATGCGACACGTGCAGTCACCAACCAAACTCCAGCCATAATATTCTTCAACTGAAGGCTAAGATGTCGCCTGGATTTGCTCAAACCAAACATAAGACGAGATGTTGAGGATAAGCAATTCCAGCACATAAATTAGAAGCCAACCAGGAGCTTCAAGATAGGGCAACCAGTCTTGGCCCGCGACTACCGAACAGAAAAATGGCAGCCAGGAACGATATGCACACAGCAGGGACCACTAATGTACACAGTGGACATTGGAGAGAGCATCGTGAGACGCCATGCTGACCAGATTCTAGAGTCACAGGAGCAAGCCAAACCCATACCACGAGCAGCTGCACCTGGTAATCAACCCGAAGTACAGATTGCGTCTACCTCAGAAGCAGTGGTATTGGAAGCTGACGAACCAACCAATGACAATGAGCCAGAATCAACTCCGCCGCAAGAACAGGATACTCGAGAAAGGTGCTATCCAGTCAGGATCAGGAAGCCTCCTCAAAGACTGAACTTATAAATGATTATTTCAGTTGATGTATATAGTACAGAGAAAATTGTAATTGTAATTAGTTATTATTTAGTTGTTAAATGAATGTTATGTACTGTTTATCTAAAAGAGGAGGAATTGTTGTGTATGTGCCTTTAAGAGAAGAACTGATTCTATACTGCAGTACCGACAGTGACCACCCCTGTATATAAAGCCATAGCAGGCTTCTGTATTTCAGTCTTGAATTACTCTCTGTTCAGTAAATACCTGTTTTATTGTTCTCCTGCAGCCTGAGTATTATTGATCCTCGGACACTACAGTTTTCGCGAAGCTAACAGCAGCGCGGCTCATCTCGGGCAGCAACTTTTTGATTTCTGCTTTTAACCACGCGTCTGCCGTTGCCTGAAGTTGCTGTAACACAGTATACACATTTGCACATACACAGTAGGTCAGTCAACATCTGCAAAGTGGAAAGAAAGTTAACATTTCAGAATTTAAGGTTTATAACCAAACATTAAAATGTCCTTTTCTTTACAAATTATGCCTGAGCTGTTGCATATTTCCAGCATTTTCTGTTTCTGTTTCAGGTTTGCAGTTTTTTTTTTAATAAACAAAACAATATTAATTTTCTAAAATGTGCAAGTCAACTGAAGTCAAATGTAGCAGCAACCTATGGTTATCCAGCCAATTGGACCAAAGGAATAGCACATTGTGTTCATGAACTATCCTGTTCCACCATAAGGCCTGGGATGCAAATTCTCTTCCCTCGGTTCCTGTTGTGAGTTCCTGATCAAGTGGATGGAGATTTAGAAGATAATCAGTACATCTCTTATTGATCTGTTTAGAGTGAAATTGACAGAGGCCTGGTAACAGGATGTTGTCTTACTCCCTCATTCAGCGAATGGTGTATAACCTGGGAAAAAGGGGGCTAATCTTTCCTACCTCCTTCCCGTCCCACTCCCCACTCCCAATGCTGACACTGTGGACTCTGCCATTGGATCAGCTCTCACCGCCCCTCTCTACATCTCCCTCCAGAATGTCCGTTCATTTGTGAGCAAGGCCTTTGCCATCCATGAGCTTATTGTGGATGATTGCATTGACATCATGGCCTTGATGGAAGCCTGGTTGAGGGGTGATGACACCTTTCCCCTAAATGAAGCCTCCCCTCCTGGCTATACCTTGCAGCGCTTACCCCGCCCAAGCAGCTGCAGTGGTAGTGTGGCTCTTATCACCAAATCACACATTGGTCTGTCCTCCTACTCCTCTGGCACCTTCTCCTCCTTTCAGCATCTCACCTTGTTCCACCCCTCTCGCCTCTCATTTAAAATCCTCGTTCTCTACCGCCCACCCAAGTACCATGATAATTTCCTCACCGAGATATCTTCCCTGCTTTCCTCCCTCAGCCTCTGCACCGAGCGACTTCTCATCCTTGGTGATTACAACTTCCATCTCAACTCATCATGCTCTCTCTCCTCTGAGTTCACTGCCCTCCAATCTTCTCTTAATTTCTTTCTCCATATAAATGCCCCTGCCCATATTCGCAACCACCCCCTTGACCATGCCATCTCATGTGTCCTCGCTACTCCCATTGTGCCAATCACGGATAAGGCTCTGATCACATCCTTGTATCGTTCTCCACCTGTGGTGTATGTAACCTGTTCCACCTTAAGAGAACTACCTTAACAGATGTACTACTTTCTCTTGGCTGCTGTATACTGTAATACCGGTGGTGACCACACCGGTATATAAGTGTTGTGTAGGGATTTGCTGGGCAGTTCAGCCCTGACCTCCGAATAGTAAAGACCTGTTAAAAGTTATTTTTGTTGTCTGTGTCCAGTGATTGATCCTAAGCATAACTGGGACACACAGACTCAACAGTGGCGACGAGTCCGATCTTACCCTGCGGCAGTTTTACATCCAAGGCAGCTTCGTCCTCAGAACGGGCGTCGAGAAGAGGCATCCGCCCTCATCATCCTGCTGAGCACCATCGCACGGGAGGCATCGAGAACCCGGGTTAAAAAGAAAAATTCTGACCACGAAGCCCTCCATCAGCGACAGGCAGTGATCATCCCTTCTACCACGGTGGTGGGTAAGCCGATCAGCAACACGAGCAGAAAGTCGGCCGCGTTGGCTGTGGAGTAGGGGAGGGAAAATGGAGGAATAAGGGCGGAGAACTCGACCACGGCCGGTAAAAAGGGCCGGGCTGCAATCGAGGCCGAGAGGCGCAGCGACTGGGGCAGCTTAAGGCACGAGAGCCGCGGAGAACTCAAATGCAGCCGGTGTAAAGGACCGGGCTGCAAGCGGGGCTGCGAGGCAAAGCAGCGTCGGGGAATTGAGAACCGCTGGGGAGGCGAGAACGGCAGCAGCACGGCAATCGCCATTGCAGCCAGCGGGGGAAGAAGGCAAACGCGGGAATCCGCCATTGTAGTCGGCGGGGGAAGAAGACGAGCGCGGGAAAGACCGCCAAGCGTGGGAAGCTGCCATTTTAGTAGGCGGGGAAGAAGACAAGCGCGGGAAGCCGCCATTTTGAGAAAAAGAAAAATTTTAAAAAATTGCAAGGATGCCTAAACATGGGACCATTAATACCTTTGATAGCGATATCGAAGATTGGACCACGTATGTAGAACGCATGGAAGTTTATTGTAAAGCAAATAAGGTACCAGATGATGAGAAAACACTAACCTTATTAAGCTCAATGGGTGCGAAGACATACGGGCTATTGAAGCACCTTCTATCACCAAATAAACCGGCGGATCAGACTTTCGCGAATATTGTTACTGTCCTGAAAAATCATTTAAACCCCACGCTGCTGATGATAGCGGAACGATTTAAATTTTACAGAAGAATGCAGCTGAAAGACGAAAGCAACGCTGAATTTTTAATTGAACTGCGTAAGCTATCGAAGTACTGTCAGTTTGGAACAGGACTAGCAGATGTGCTGAGAGATAAATTTGTGTGTGGATTGTTAAAAGAAGGAACACAAAAGCGACTGCTTGAGGAGAATGATCTTACGCTTGATAAAGCTGTCACTATTGCAGCATCGCAAGAAGCCGCAGCGAGAGGCACGGCGGAAATGCAGCTACGGTCACCGGAACTCAGCACCAATCAAATGGTCTTGGGTACAGTAAAATGTTATCGTTGTGGAAAGACAACGCACGATCAGAACCAGTGCTGGTTCAAAAATCAGGAATGCAGAAAATGTGGCAGGCTTGGTCACATAGCTAAAGTATGCCGGTCAGGAAAGAAGACCAGCAACAAAAAGTCACCACAGGAAAAGTACAGAAAGGTACACAAGGTGACAGAGAACAGTTCGAACGAACAGAAGTCAGATTCAGACTCCAGCAGTAATGAACTGGGTAGTCTAAGAGTATACAATGTTGGTAAGGAAGCAGAACTCCAAACAATTTGGGTCACACTTCAGATAGCAGGAGTCCAAGTGAAGATGGAATTGGACACTGGATCGGCATTGACGGTCATGAATAAGCAAGATTACAAAAGGTTATTCCCACATATTCCCCTACGGGATACGGAGATTGTATTGAAAACATACACGGGGCAAAGAGTATACCCCATCGGGAAGATAGAGGTAAAGGTGGTCCACAAGGGCAAAGAAAGCTGAGGAATGGACTTATATGTGCTACCTGAGGGAGGTCCACCACTACTGGGACGGGAGTGGATTAGGAAAATATATATGGACTGGCATTCCTTAAAAGCACTAACGGTAGATTCCAGTAAAAAAGATGTCAAACCTAAACGATTGTCCAGAATATTGGACGATGCTAAAGAGGTGTTCCAACAGGGACTGGGAACACTGAGAGGAATTACGGCAAACATCAAGGTTGAAGAACATGCAAACCCGAAATTTTTCAAAGCCAGACCAGTACCTTATGCGATATGACCTGCTGTGGAAGCTGAGCTGGAAGGGCTAGAACGTTCAGGAGTACTGTCTAAGGTAGACTGGAGTGAGTGGGCTACGCCCATTGTCCCCGTCATGAAGTGTTCATCGAGCAACAAGCCGGGGGAACCGGGGAAGGTTCGCATCTGTGGAGATTTCAAGATCACTGTTAATCCGGTGCTTCACACGGTGCAGTATCCACTTCCGCGGATTGAGGATATCTTCGCTTCGTTGTCTGGCGGGAAACACTTCACCAAGATAGACCTGGCGCAGGCGTACTTACAGATGGAAGTTGAGGAAGAGTCACGCCAGTATCTCACGATCAACACGCATAGAGGCTTGTACCGGTATAATAGACTGGTTTTTGGAGTGGCATCGGCTCCAGCAATTTGGCAGAGGGCCATGGAGCAGGTATTACATGGAATTCCAGGCACACAATGTTACCTGGACGATATTTTGATTACAGGAGATGATGACGAGGAACACCTTGCAAATTTGGAACTGGTGCTCACCAGATTGAAAGAATATGGACTTCGAGTTAATCGTCAGAAATGTGAGTTCTTTCAGAAGCGGATCTCGTACTGTGGTCATGTCATTGACCAGGAGGGGCTTCATAAGTCTCCTGACAAGATCAAAGCTGTTGTGAAGGCTCCCGCTCCGGATAATGTATCCCAGTTGAGGTCGTTCCTAGGGTTGATTAACTATTACCATAAGTTTCTGCCAAATTTATCCATGGTGCTGCACCCGCTGAACGCTCTTTTGCAGAAGGGAGTACCATGGAAGTGGAGCGAGGACTGTAAGAGGGCCTTTCGCAAAAGCAAGGCATTGATCACCTCAGAGGAAGTGTTGGCTCACTTCAACCCAACGCTGCCTATTCGTTTGGCTTGTGATGCTTCTCCATATGGTATTGGGGCAGTACTCTCACACAAGTTGCCAAATGGCCTGGAGAGGCCAGTCGCGTTCGCATCCAGATCATTGACCTCCGCGGAGCGCAACTATGCTCAGATAGATAGGGAGGCTCTCAGCCTTGTGTGGGGAGTAAAGAAGTTTAATCATTACCTGCAGGGCCAAAAGTTTACGCTTCTGACAGACCACCAGCCGTTGGTATCCATTTTTAACCCTAAGAAGGGTGTTTCGGTGATGACAGCACAGAGACTCCAGAGATGGTCCCTTTTCCTAGGGGCACATCAATATCAGATTGAATTCAAAGGTACAAAGCAGCATGGTAATGCTGATGGGCTGTCGCGCCTGCCACTACCTACAGAGGAGGATGCACCGACGGTTGACCCTGTTGAGTTATTTCGCTCGACCATCATCGAATGTTTACCAGTCACCAATGCAAGTATTGAAAGAGAAACCAGGAACGACCCGACACTGTCCCGGGTCTACGAAGTGACAGTGAAGGGATGGCCAGCACATGGTGATCGACTGTTACCGGCATTCTCAGCAAGACGAGAACAGCTGTCCATCTGTCAAGGAACATTGATGTATGGAACAAGGGTGATTATTCCTCCTAAGTTAAGAGAGAGAGTTCTAAAGGAACTGCATGAAGGTCATCTGGGGGGAGTCAAGATGAAAAGCCTTGCTAGGGCTTATGTGTGGTGGCCAGGTATCGACCAACAGATAGAGGATCTGACGAAAAGCTGCTCAGGGTGCCAAAAAGTGCAAAATGCACCTCCGATTGCACCGCTGCATCCATGGGAATGGCCTTCAACCCCATGGCAACGTGTACATATTGACTTTGCTGGTCCATTCATGGACTCCATGTTTTTAATTGTGGTGGACGCACATTCTAAATGGCCAGAAGTGATTAAGATGACTACCACTACCTCGGAAAAGACGATCGCGGTGCTAAGAACGATATTTGCAAGAAATGGATTGCCAGAACAAATATGTTCAGACAACGGACCGCAGTTCGTGTCAGAAGAATTCCAGAAATTCATGAAGAAGAATGGGGTGAAACATTATACCTCTGCCCCATATCATCCGGCTACAAACGGGTTGGCCGAGAGATTTGTACAAACGTTCAAAAAAGCAATAAAGGCCATGAGCGAAGATCAGATTCCACTACAACACAAGGTGGACAAATTCCTACTGGCATATCGAAACGCCACTCATGCAGTGACAACCAAAGTCCTGCCATGATGTTCTATAACAGGAGGTTGTGGTCCAGGTTGGACTTGTTAAAACCAAATGTGCGGAGGGAAGTTGAAAACAAACAGTTCCAGCATATAAATAACAAGACCACTCGGAGTTTCGAAATAGGACAACCAGTGTTAGCCCGGGACTATAAAAATGACCTGACCTCCGAATAGTAAAGACCTGTTAAAAGTTATTCTTGTTGTCTGTGTCCAGTGATTGATCCTAAGCATAACTGGGACACACAGACTCAACACCACCCACATCCTCCTTCCCCCTCCCAAACCTACTTCCTTCTGTGTGCACCCCTGGAAAGAACTCTTCCCACAATTCAATTACAACTGCACTGTCCAGCCTTTGGCCCTCCATTCACCACAACATTTCTGCAGCTACCAATCTGCTCAACATCACCTCCACCTTTGATGCCCTAGTCCCCATTAAAACCATTACTCTCTCTCACCCTGGTTGTACCCCTGGTACGGCCCTCATCTCTGCTCCCTTAATTCCAAGGAATGTGGACTTGAAAGTATATGGCGGACAACTGGTTTAGCCATTCATCACCAGATCTGACTGGACCACAGAAAGCATTATCAGGTCCTGCTCTCGTCTGCCAAAATGACTCACAATTCCAGGAACATCCTGGAATGCAAAGATAACCCCACAGTTTCTTTACTCTATTGCAAACTGTCTTCTTAAAACCCTCTCTCCACCTCCTCCACCCTCACCTCCAACAGTAAGTGCGAAGAGCTCATGGACTTCTTTGTCACTAAGATTGAGACCATCCGATCAGCTGCCTTTGCCACTTCCCTTCCTTCCCCTAGCCCACTTCCTCTAAAGATCCCCCCTGTCGTAGCCCTGAACACGCAAATTTCTCTAGTTTCTCGTCTATCATCCCTCATGCCCTCTCTGAGCTCATCTTGTCCATGAGACCCACTTCCTGCTCCCTTGACCCTATTCCCACTAAACTGCTGACAACCCAACTTTCCTTCCTGGCCCCCATATTAGCTGATAGGTTTCCGTCCCTGCCGCAGTAGCGAAACGGCTCTTATCAAAGTCTAAATGACATCCTATGTGACCATGAACATGGTAAGCTCTCCCTCCTCGTCCTTCTCGACCTGTCTGCAGCCTTTGACATGATTGACCACACCATCGTCCTCCAACATGTCTCCTCCTTTGTTCAGCTGGGTGGGACTGCACTAGCCTGGTTCTATTCTTATCTATCCAGTTGCAGCCAGAGAATCACCTGCAATTGGTTTTTTGGTTATTTGACCCCGAGCTGGGTTTCCGACCACATATCCGCGCTATCACAAATGTTGTATCCGTGTGTTAATAGAGACACTGAAGGCGAGAGTTGGTTTCACAGGTGTTTACTGAACAAAGTCTGGAGGTGAACTAACTGATACAACACAATATACAGGCTTATATAGCCCGAGTGGCCATTACCGGCATTACAGTACACAGGGGGCTCTTAAAGGCACATACACTACAATTCCTCCCCTTTTAGCCAACCAGTACATAATATTTTAAGTAATCATTAATTACATGTTACAAGAACAATAATCTACACATTGCTGCAGTTATCAATTATAAGTCAGTCTCTCTGGAGGCTTCCTGGCTCGGTCCGGATAATGCCTCGGTGGTGTAGTAGTTTCTGGTGGTGTAGTAGGTTCTTTTGGCAAGGCTGATTCAGCTTGAATGCCAGTGCCGGGTTCATCTGGTTCCAGTATCACCGGATCGGAGGTAGATACTATGGGTATCTCTACTTCATCATTAGGCGTATAGAGTTGTGGTGTAGGTTGTCCCTTTTCGGATGACTCTATGATCTGGTCAGCATGGCACCTTATTATGCTTTCTCCAATGTCCACGGTATACATCAGCGGTCCTAGTCGTGTGCAAATAGTTCCAGGCTGCCATTTCTCGGTACGGTAGTCCCGGGCCAAAACTTGTTGACCTATCTGTAAGGTTCTAGTTGGCCTTTCATTCATGCCTTGAAATTGACGGTTCTCCACGTCCTTTCTGATGTTTGGCTTGATCAAATCCAGCCGGCATCTTAGGCTTCTATTGAAGAACATCATGGCGGGAGTTTGGTTTGTAACCATATGTGTTGCATTCCTGTATGCAAACAAGAAGTTATCTACCTTATGCTGAAGTTTTATGTCTTCATTACCCATGGCCTTTATGGCCATCTTGAAGGTCTGGACAAACCTTTCAGCCGATCCATTGGTGGTGGGATGGTATGGGGCGGACGTGTAGTGCTTAACCCCATTGTTTTTTAAGAAATTCCTGAATTCTTCAGACACAAATTGCGGTCCATTATCAGAACAGATCTGTTCAGGCAGCCCATTCCTGGCAAATATGGTCCTTAATACTGTGATGGTTTTTTCTGTGGTGGTGGAGGACATCTTTATTACCTCCGGCCACTTGGAGTGTGCATCAACCGCGATTAAGAACATTGAGTCCATAAATGGACCAGCAAAGTCGATGTGTACCCTTTGCCATGGAGATGAGGGCCACTCCCATGGATGTAGAGGGGCTTGTGGTGGAGCGTTTTGGATCTTCTGGCATCCTAGGCAGCTCTTGGTCATTTCTTCGATGTCTCCATCGATACCTGGCCACCATACAAACGCCCTAGCTAGGTTCTTCATTTTCACTCCACCCAGATGCCCCTCGTGAAGCTCCTTTAGCACTTTATTCTGGAGTTTGGGTGGAATCACCACTCTGGATCCACACATCAAGGTTCCTCGGCACACTGACAGCTGTTCTCTTCTTTGCGAGAATGTTGGCAACAGTGGTTCGCCATGTGCTGGCCATCCCTTCACTGTTAAATCGTAGACTCGTGAGAGAGTCGGGTCATTTCTCGTTTCCCTTTCAATGGCAGAATTTGTTACTGGTAGACATTCGACTATGGTAGAGTGGAACATCGCCACTGGGTCTACTGTAGGTGCCTCTTCTACCGTTGGCAACAGTAGGCGCGATAAACCGTCAGCATTCCCATGATGTTTTGATCCTTTGTATTCTATGTCATATTGGTGTGCCCCTAGAAAAAGGGACCACCTCTGTAGCCTTTGCGCTGTCATAATGGGAACACCCTTTTTAGGGTTGAATATGGAGATGAGGGGTTGATGGTCAGTCAACAAGATAAATTTTTGTCCGTGTAGGTAATGGTTGAATTTCTTCACTCCCCATACCAGGCTGAGTGCTTCCCTGTCGATTTGGACATAGTTACGCTCAGCTGAGTTCAATGAGCATGACGCAAAAGCTATCGGCCGTTCCGAGCCATCAGGGAATCTATGCGATAATACCGCTCCTACGCCGTAAGGGGATGCATCGCACGCCAGTCTGATTGGCAGTGATGGGTTGTAATGAGCCAAAACTTCCTTGGACGTGATTAAGTCTTTGCATTTATGGAAGGCACGTTTACAGTCTTCGCTCCATTTCCAAATTACTCCTGTTTGTAGCAGTTCATTAAGAGGGTGCAGAAGAGTTGATAAGTTCAGTAAAAATTTATGATAGTAATTTATCAATCCCAGGAACGACCTTAATTGTGAAACATTTTCAGGTGCTAGGGCTTTTATGACCACTTCAATTTTTTCAGGTGACTTATGCAACCCTTCCTTATTAATTATGTGGCCACAATATGATATTTGTTTCTGGAAAAATTCGCACTTGGAGCAATTTGCTCGTAGGCCCCGTTCTCTCAGCCTAGTGAGCAACTGCTCCAAATTGGCAAGGTGCTCGTTGTCGTTTTCTCCTGTTACAGGGATGTCGTTTAGGTTGCATTGAGTCCCCAGAATCCCTTGGAGGACTTGCTCCATAGCTCTTTGCCAGATAGCTGGAGCTGATGCTACTCCGAAAACCAGTCGATTGTACTGGTACAGGCCTTTGTGTGTATTTATCGTGAGATACTTTCTAGAGGCCTCTTCAACCTCCATCTGTAGATATGCCTGTGCCAAGTCAATTTTGGTGAAACGTTTCCCCCCGGATAGTGAGACGAAAATATCTTCTATCCTCGGAAGAGGATACTGTACCATGTGAAGGAGCGGGTTTACAGTCACCTTGAAGTCTCCACAGATGCAAATTTTTCTCTGTTCTTCAGATTTATCATTATTCAATGTTTTCTTCATGACCGGGACGATGGGTGTTGCCCACTCGCTCCAATCTATCTTGGATAATACGCCTGCCTTTTCCAAATTCTCCAGCTCTGCCTCGACTGCTGGACGAATTGCGTATGGCACCGGCCTTGCCTTAAAAAACTTGGGAATTGCCGCATCTTCCACATTTATTGAGGCGGTGATGCCTTTCAAGGTTCCTAGTTTCTCTTGAAACACTTCCTTGGCGTTGGCCAAGATGTCTTTTAATCGTTCAGGTATGACGTCATCATTATTTTTTTCTTACTGGTCACCGTCAGTGCCTGAATGGAGTGCCAGTCTAAACGTATCTTCCTGATCCATTCACGTCCCAACAGCGGTGGACCACCATCTTGTAGAACGTATAAATACAACTTCTGTATTTCCTTGCCGTTGTATACAACAGGCACCCTTATTTTTCCTTTGGGGTATACGTTCTGCCCCGTATATGTTTTCAAGATAATGGATGTGTCTTTTAAAGGTATATGCGGAAATAGCCGCTCGTAATCCCGTCGATTTATAACGGTCAGAGCTGATCCTGTATCTAGCACGGTGGCATAGTGGTTAGCACTGTTGCCTCACAGCGCCAGGGACCCGGGTTCGAATCCGGCCTCGGGTGACTGTCTGTGTGGAGTTTGCACATTCTCCCCGTGTTTGCGTGGGTTTCCTCCGGGTGCTCCGGTTTCCTCCCACAGTCCAAAGATGTGCGGGTTAGGTTGATTGGCTATGATAAATTGACCCTTAGTGTTAGGGGGATTAAATACGTGGGGTTACGGGGATTGGGTGGGATATGTGTCGGTGCAGGCTCGATGGGCCGAAATGGCCTCTATCTGCATTGTGGGGTTTCTGTGATTTTCTGTGATAGCTCCATTTTAACTGGGGACCCTGCTATCGTGAGGGTAACCCAAATGGTCTGGTAATGTTCTTTGGCAATTACATTATGTAATTTGAGACAGCTTAGTCTCTTGTTTCCGGAGTCGCTATCGCTCTTCTGGTCTTCGGAGCTACTGTCCGTCATCATTTGTACCTTTCTGTACTTTTCTTTATTGATTTTTTTTTTCCTGTCCGTGGATTTTTTTTGTCCAGATCGGCATACCCGTGCAATGTGTCCAATCTTTCCGCATTGCCTGCATGCTTTGTCCTTGAACCAGCAGTCCCTCTGGTCATGGGTGGATCTGCCGCAGCGATAACATCTCTCGAAACCCTGTGTCATTTCATGGGTGCCGAAGTCCTGTGTCTTTTGCTGTATCTCTGCAGCTCCTCTTGTGGCTCCTTCGTATGATACAGCCATACTGAAAGCCTTGTCCAGTGTCAAATCTTTCTCAAAAAGCAGCCTTTTCTGTGTTCCTTCACTTAGGAGACCGCAGACGAATCTGCCAGTCCTGCCCCGAATTGGCAGTGCTTTGATAGCTTTCTTAATTCGGTGAGGTAATCAGCGTTACTTTCATTCTTGTGCTGATTCCTCTTGAAGAATTTGAATCGTTCCGCTATCAGCAGCGGTGTTGGGTTTAAGTGCTCCTGTAGGGTATCAACAATTTCCTTAAAATTCTTGTCCTTTGGTTTGGCTGGAGTGATTAAGTTTCGTAACAGCCCGTATGTCTTTGCGCCCATTAGATTTAGAAGTACTGACGCCTTTTTATCATTTTCTATTCCATTTGCTGTGCAATATACCTCCACTGTTTCCACATATGTGGTCCAATCCTCTATATCGTTATCAAAAGCATCAATATTGCCAGCCTTAGGCATCCTGGGAAAAAAATGGTGCTTCCCGCGCTTTTCTTTCTTTCCTGCAGAAAAGATATGGCGCTTCCCGCGCTTTCCCGCCGCTGCTGACAACGCTGTTTTCCGCGGTTTAAAAAAAAAAAAAATTTTTTTTTTTTATTTACAGATGGAGACTCATTCCCGCTGGACTCTCTGGGACTTTTCCCCCCCTCTGCTAGGTCCGAACGCTGACCTGCTTTGCAGCGCCGGCCGTCTCCCGAGTGCTCCCCCCCATCTGTTTCTGCTTGCCTCCGCCTTCGCTGCTTGGCCTCGCCGCAGAGCCAGCCGATGGAGCCCCAGCCCGCCCAGGAAGGATTATTGCAGTACCTGCCACCAGCTCGGCTAGCTGGTGAAACCACAGGTTTTTTTTTCTTGCTTTTCTTCGACTTTGGACGTCTGAGGAATCGATGTCCTTGAGGTGCTGCCGAATTGCAGGTAAGTCCGTTTCCAATTCATCGCCACTTGTATCCGTGTGTTAATAGAGACACTGAAGGCAGGAGTTGGTTTCACAGGTGTTTACTGAACAAAGTCTGGAGGTGAACTAACTGATACAACACAATATACAGGCTTATATAGCCCGAGTGGCCATTACCGGCATTACAGTATACAGGGGGCTCTTAAAGGCACATACACTACAACAAAGACCTGCTATTTCCACCTCCATAACATTGTCCGACTCCGCCCCTGCCTCAGTTCTTTGCTGCTGAAACCCTCATCCATGCCTTTGTTACCTCTAGACTTGACTATTCCAATGCACTTCTGGCCAGCCTCCCATCTTCCACCCTACATAAACTTAAGGTCATCCAAACCTCTGTTGCCCGTATCCTAACTCGCACCAAGTTCCGTTCACCCATCACTCCTGTGCTCGTTGACCTACATTGGCTCCTGGTTAAGCAACGCCTTGATCTAAAAATTCTCATCCTTGTTTTCAAATCTCTCCATGGCCCCACTTCTCCCTATCTCTGTAACCTCCTCCAGCCCTACAACCCTCCGAGATACCTGCGCTCCTCCAATTCTGGCCTCTTGAGCATCCCCAATTTCAATCACTCAACCATTGACGGCCGTGCCTTCAGCTGCCTAGGCCCTAAGCTCTGGAATTCGGTCCTTAAACCTTGCTGCCTCGCTTTCCTGCTTAAAGATGTTCCTTAAAACCTACCTCTTCAACTAAGCTTCTGGTCATCTGCCCTAATATCTTCTTACGTGGCTCGGTGTCAAATTTTGTTTGATAACTCTCCTGTGAAGTGTCTTGGGACGTTTTACTACGTTGAAGGTGCTATAGAAATGCAAGGTGTTGTTGTTGTTGTTGGGCGAGCAAGATAACCTATAGTTGAAGAAAACAACAGAGTGAAAGGAGAAATTAAATTATACAATTGACTAAGCAACATAATCAAGGTCAGAGAATTAACTACTAATGATAGATGAACAAAATCCGAATGATTTATACCGTATATATTTTACATCGCAGCTGTGCAACAAGTGTTCAGTATAACTCAGGTGTTAAAGTTGGAAGATCCAGTTCTCACATACAGTGCAAGACTACCTTAAGGAGGTAAACAGTATGACTGCAACCTGTGCAAAGTGAACATTAAAAATTCCCATAAAGTCATTGGGCCTCCTGGAAACTTTTTCCAAGTTAATTTTTAATCCTTTTAGTAGTAATCAAGAGCAACTGTCTTATTGTCTGCACTAAAATTTTAAGCAGGTTGGACTCCAGTCAGTAGATGTTCAACTTATCACTTGAGCCTAAAACTGGTGTTGGAAAAGAAAATCAGGCGGTTTTTATAACGGGCACCTGACCTATGACACCAGTTTTACGCTCCAGTGGTAATGTGAAAAGGACCCCACCCCCCGCCCTGAGACTCACGGTACCCTTCTTGCCAAACTGGTGGAAACAAATAACTACAAGGTCCCTGGGGCAAATGGGTTGTGATGACAACAAATCTACAAAACCAGATTATTATCCTAACAGTTAATCATCTGATCTGTAGTTTCACACCACCATATAAAGATAATTGTGATGTTGTGACTAAAAACAGGCCCTCATTTGACCTCAACACCTGGGCCAAAAATTCGGGTTGGAGGCTTCCTGCGGGCGCAAGCCCCCAACCTGCACTTACATAGTGCACCTGCCGTTGTGCTGTGCGTGTGATTCCGATCCTGGGCCTCCTCCAGCTGCCGGTGTGCAGGGCACGCGTATCCCAGAGGCGCAGTTAGTTCGAAGCGTCCCCTGGGATCACGTGGGCCATGGGGAGCCAATCGGAGCAGGGAATCTCCATTCATAGATTTGACAGGAAGACCTGTCAAATCTATGAATAGAGATCGCCCCAAAACCTAAGTAAAACTTCAAATAATTTTTTTTTAATCACATTTTTAAAATAACTATAAATTACATAAATTAACTATTTTAAACAAAAATTTAAATTTTTGAAAAAATTAATTAAAGTTTTTAACGGGGCTAAAAATAAACTTTCCTTTTTTAAAGTATTTTAAAATGATAAACCTGTGGAAAAAATGTTTTAATTTAACTTAATTAACCTCTTACCTTGTTAAAAGCAGGCCTTGCGCCTGCTTTTTCCATGCGCAGCTGCTAGGGACTTACCCTCACGGAGAAACCTGTAAAAAAATTGGAAGTTCCAGGTCTACACGCTGCCTCTCCGGCGCACGCGTTTGACCTCGGAACCCCTTCCTTCAAGGGAACGGAAGTTCCGGTTTTCAGCGCATGCGCGAAACCAGCACTTCCGTTGGCCTTACGGGTGAGTACACAGCGTGTACTCACCCATGGGAACCCGAATTTCTGACCCATTGTATATCCTAGTCCCCATCCTTAAGTTGCAAAGAGAACTGGGCCTGGAGATTTTAAATGTAGTCTATGTTTCTAACTTACTCGCATGAAGGCCGGGTTCTCAAGAGTCTTGTGACTTCAAGGCTATTTTGGGAATTTATGTCTGCACAAATTGCCCTTGCAATGATTGTGTCATTATAACCCATTTTCAGCCCTTTTTAGCTGCAGAACCACAATGCACTACTGGATGTAGCATTTAAGCATAAATTTAAAGTTTTGTAGCTTCACAGCCTTGCAATGTTTTCCTTTTCTCATAGTGCTGCATGCCGAAAATAGGCATCAAAAACTAGTGTTTACCTGAATTTTTGTCCTCAGTGGTCTTCAGATACTTATATATACTATAAAACTTCAAAAACAATAATAAACTTAGCAAGTTGTAACTTTTGCAACTTACCGAGGAACCTTTTTGTAAAGGATTACTTCCCTTTACAAGAGCCAAGATTCCTATCTTGTAGAAAGTGTGACTGTGATACTTTACTGTGCTGTCCCTTTGCACTTCAAGTGCAAGTTCCACAGACCCAGGGCCAAAACTTGGCAAGAAGTGGCCTGGTTTGGTTCTTTAAATGCTTTTAACAGAAGTGCTCAACACAATCTTTCTATTTAATCACTTTAATTGAGAGCAATGGGGTCCAAGAAAATAATTTTGGAGGGTGTTTGAGTTGTTAACGTCATGGCATCTATTCCTGGAAAATCTGAAAATGTTGTAATGTCCTGTTAGTTGTAAAGTGCCAGTAAGGCCACCAGGAGGTGATTTAAAAAAATCACAAGATAAATACAGATAAAGACGATGATTTAGCCCATCCATCCAGCAAAACCCAAGAGGCCCAAAATTCTGATTTATTTTTGGTATTTCTGGCATAGGGGACTGGAATTTGGGATGAAAATCAGATACACCAGAGTTACACCTATTCTAAATTCAGGGGGTAACTTTCAACTTCAGTGGGGGTGTAAAACTAGTGGTATTGGATCAGTCACCCATTATACAACCACTATACAACCCGCCTGATTTTCCTTTCCAGTGAAATACTTCATTGGCTGTGAAGCTGATGTGCCAAATAACTGCCTGAATCCAAGAGGTTAAAGCTTAAAACTAAAGGCTTTTATTAAGTAAGAATATGGCATCGAGTTAACACAAGGCAGCCATCATTCATCACCGACTCAGCCCTTATGAGTAAGACTCACACCAATCCGGAGGATCCAGAGGGGCGGGGCTAGGGAGCAGCATTAGTGGTTACATCTGTAGAACATTCCAGACATTAGCAAGTACAACAACAACAGACAATACAAATGCCAGAACACAGAGTTATTTCATCACATTCACCCCCTGCTATAGATTCAGTCTGTCAGGAGGACTGATAGTCCTCTGGGAACGATGTAACTCTTGCTGAGGCTCCTCCCGGAGTACTAACTCCAGTTCATTCGAATTCCCAGAATCATCAGTGTTTTCCACACTGAGGATTTGTGTCTCTGAAGGTCCAAAACCACGATTGAAAACTCTACTCTCAGAGTCGAACTCTTTTCGAGCTCCAGCAGGTGCAAGATCTTTAATAGAGACCGTATCCTCTCGCCCATCTGGATATTGAATGTACGCATACTGGGGATTAGCATGGAGGAGTTGTACTTCCTCCACCAGTGGATCAGTCTTGTGGCCTCTCACATGTCTGTGCAACAGCACAGGGCCCGTGGTCGTCAACCATGTGGGTAACGATACTCCATTAGTAGCTTTTCTTGGAAAGCTAAACATCCTTTCATGAGGGGTGGCATTCGTCGCTGTACACAAAAGAGACCTTATGGAATGCAGCACGTCTGGCAGGACATCCTGCCAGCGAGAGGTCGGCAGGCCTCGCGACTTCAGAGACAGTACGATAGCCTTCCACACTGTTGCATTTTCTTTCTCGACCTGCCCATTACCACGAGGGTTATAGCTGGTAGTTCTACTCGTTGCAATCCCTTTCGATAGCAAAAACTGTCACAATTCTTCGCTCATAAAGGAAGAACCCCTATCACTATGTATATAGTTAGGCATGCCAAACAAGGAAAACAGTTGGCAGAGGCATTTAATTACAACAGCACTGGTCACATCCGGACAGGGGATAACAAAAGGGAACCGAGAGTACTCGTTTATAATATTAAGAAAATAGACATTACGGTCGCTCAATGGAAGGGGACCTTTAAAATCGAGACTCAAATGCTCAAATGGTCGAGTTGCTTTAATAAGATGAGCTGGCTCGGACGGCTTATAGAAGCGGGGTTTGCATTCAGCACAAACACGACAGGTTCTGGTCATGGTCTGGACCTCCTCAATAGAGTAGGGTAGATTGTGGGACTTAATGAAGTGGTTCATTCTGGTAACCCCAGAGTGGCAGAGTGCGTCGTGGAGATTTTGAAGCTTATCTATACCTAGACTAGCACATACTCCTCGTGACAAAGCATCCGATGGCTCATTGAATACTCCAGGCCTGTACTGAATATCATAGTCATATGTTGACAGTTCTATTCGCCATCTTAAAATCTTATCATTTTTGATCTTGCCTCTCTGCTTAGTATTGAACATAAAGGCCACAGATCGCTGGTCCGTAATAAGCGTAAAACGTTGGCCAGCGAGATAATGTCTCCAATACCTGACTGCTTCGATAATCGCCTGTGCCTCCTTTTCCACTGAAGAATGTCAAACTTCTGGTCCTTGCTATGTACGAGAGAAGAAAGCTACTGGTCTACCAGCTTGGTTAAGAGTTGCTGCCAACGCAAAATCAGATGCATCACTTTCCACTTGAAAAGGGATCTTCTCATCCACGGCACATACCACTGCCTTCTTAATGTCCCGTTTGATATTAAAGTAAGCCTCCTGAGCTTCCGCCTATAGCGGAAAAGACGTCGACTTAATAAGAGGTCGGACTTTATCTGAGTAGCTAGCCACCCCTGGGCACAGTACGAGAAGAATCCCAGACACCTTCTTAAAGCTTTTACAGTGTGAAGTAAAGGTAATTCCTTAAGTGGGTGTAATCTTTCAGGATCTGGCCCGATTACCCCATTCTCCACAACGCAACCAAGAATACACAAACGTGTAGTATTGAAGGTACACTTGTTTTCGTTGTAGGTCAGATTTACCTCTTTGCAGTCTCTCGGAATTTTGCGAGATTTTGATCATGCTCCCATTGGTCGCACCCACAGATAGCAACATTGTCCAGGTACAGGAATGTTGCTTCCAACGCGTATTCATCCACCATACGATCCATCTCCCGTTCGTCACTCCAAAGGGCACCCTAAGGAATTGGTACAGGCGCCCATTAGCTTCGAAGGCCATATAAGGTCGGTCTTCTATTTTGATGGGGAGTTGATGGTAGGCAGACTTTAAATCAATGATGGAGAACACGCGGTACTGAGCTATCTGGTTCACCATCTCAGAAATACGAGGCAAAGGATAGGCGTCTAATTGGGTATACAAGTTTATAGTCTGGCTATAATCGACCACAAGTTTTTTCTTTTCATTAGTTTTAACCACCACCACCTGGGCACGCCACGGGCTATTACTGTGTTCGATGATTCCCTCCTGTTGAAGCCTTTCCACTTCCTCTTTTATAAATGTTTTATCTTCTGAACTATACCGTCGACTCTTAGTCACTATAGGTCTACAATTAGGAGCAAGGTCCATGAACAAAGAAGGCGGACTTACTTTTAAAGTAGAAAGGCCGCAGACTGTGAGTGGAGGCTGAGATCCACCATACTTAAGGGTAACGCTCTCATGCTGACACTGGAAGTCCAAGCCTAAAATTAAGTTCACACACAACTGAGGTAATATGAGGAGTTTAAAGTCCTTATACTCCGTATCCTTAACGGTCAATGTGACTTTACAATATCCAGTTACCTCCGAAGTAAGGGACTTGGACGCCATCACAATTTCACTTCGAGTAGGATACACCTTCAATGAACAGGAGTTAACAAGGTTGGGGTGTATAAAACTTTCAGTACTGCCACAGTCTATCAAACACCCAGTAGGACGACCATTAATCTTGATGTCCATCATAGATTTCGACAAGAAACACGGTATGGTCTGGTCAACCGTAGCCGAGGCTAGAGTAAAACGATAGGCGGCAGCAGAGAAGACATCGGGTACAGGATTACCCTTACACACTTTACTAAAATGTCCGCGTTTCTTACATTTAAAACAGGTAGCCTCTCTGGCTGGGCATCTTTGCCTGGGGTGTTTAGATTGGCCACAAAAATAACACTTAGACCCATGGGGTACAGCCGCAACTTAATAGGATTAAGTGGAGGCTCCATTGGTGTTATGGATGCCTCCATACTCGGAACACACGAGGCTGAGAGAGATGCATGGGCTGATGCATACACTTCTAAATTCTTCTGGGCTACATCTAACGATCGAGCAGTAGCGACGACCGTTTTTAAAACTAACGAGTCGTTCTCGAGGAGTCTCTGTCTAATATAATTAGATCGGAGGCCAGATATGAAAGAATCGCGGATGGCTTCTTCCTGATACACTATGGCAGAGACAGCCCTGTAGTTGCAATCCTTAGCCAATGCCTTAAGGTCTTGCAGGAAATCGTCCAGGGATTCCTCGGGTAATTGCCTGCGAGTAGACAAAAGATACCTGGTGTATACTTCATTAACCGACTTAAGGTACTGGGCCTTAAGAGCTGTGAGGGCCTCTTCATATGTAGTAATATCTTCAATTATAGAGTAAGTTTGATGACTTACCAAGTTGGTTAGAAGACCCAACTTGTTAACCGTTGGATCAATCGATGCGATGAAGTGTTCAAAACATCGAAGCCAATGCGTAAATTTCTTCGACGCATCTGCCGAATGGGGATCAATTTCCAGACGCTCTGGTTTCAAAAATCGATCCATCTTCCAAAAGTTGTTACTTAATAAAATTGATGTGCCAAATAACTGCCTGAATCCAAGAGGTTAAAGCTTAAAATTAAAGGCTTTTATTAAGTAAGAACATGGCATCGAGTTAACACAAGGCAACCATCATTCATCACCAACCCAGCCCTTATGAGTAAGACTCACACCAATCCGGAGGATCCAGAGGGGCAGGGCTAGGGAGGAGCATTAGTGGTTACATCTGTAGAACATTCCAGACATTAGCAAATACAACAACAACAGACAATACAAATGCCAGAACACAGAGTTATTTCATCACAGAAGTGCTTTGGAACATCTTACGGTTGTGAATAATTATAAGTTCTTTCTAATACTCAGAGAGCAGTAATTTAAAAAACACACAATTAAATCATTATTAATTAAATCCTGCAGCCTTACAACCCTCCGAGAACTGCATTCCTCCAATTCTGACCTCCTGTGCCTTCCCAGCTTCCTTTGCCCACCATTGACGGCCCTGCCTTCAGCTGTCTAGGCCCTACGCTCTGGAATTCCCTCCCTAAGCCTCTCTGTCTCACTATCTTGCCCTCCTCCTTTAAGATGCTCTTTAAAACCTACCTCTGACCAAACTTGTGGTCATTTGTCCTAATAGCTCCTTCTTTGGATCAGTGTCGATTTTTTGCCTGATTATGCTCCTATGAAGCGCTTTGGAATGTTTTTCTACTTTAAAGGGGGATTATAAATGCAAGTACTTGAAGGACTGGTACCCAGCAATCAGGTAACTGGTTGGAGGGAATTATGGTCAGGGGAGGGGAAGGGAAGCCCGGGGCAGGGGAGGCCCAAGGTATCCTTGTGGAACCCGGAGTGCTCCTCCAGGCCCACAAGGACAATAATTAACTCACCCTTCTCGACCTCTTCTGGCCCCGGCTCAGCTTGCCACTAGGTTGGCCTGGTGGGAAGCCACGACAGCTTCATCGCACAGGCCTCGGGTGAAAATTGCAGTCAGACCCCAGTGATGTCATCAGTGCCCAATCTCCATAATTAAAGAAGGGCCCTGTTGCTATCACCGGTGGGTGTCCCTCTCACCTGATCAAAGGAGCAGATTCAAATTGTAACCCCTGGGAAGGCAGCAGGATCGATGAAGGTAAGTCGCTGCAGCCATTTTAACTGTGGGTAGGGTTAAAACCGGCCCTTAAGAATTTACGAGCTGATATGAATTGATTAAATAAAAAATGCAGAGTAATGCAGCATCTCTAAAACAAAGAAATGCATTGAAGTCAATTGAAAAGAAAATCGGGCGGGGTGTAAACCAGGCAGCCGATTCCCTATTGCCCATTTTGTGCTACCTGTAGTGTATGTGCCTTTAAGGGGAGAACTACTTTTTACAGCTCCTGTATACTGTAGTACCGGCAGTGACCACACCTGCCTTTTCGTGGGCTATGTGGAACAATCTTTGTTCCAGTCCTACTCGGGTCCCCTCCCTCACCTCTTTTTCCGATACATTGATGACTGTATCGGTGCCGTTTCCTGCTCTCGCCCCGAACTTGACAATTTCATTCACTTTGCCTCCAATTTCCACCCTTCCCTCACCTTCACATGGTCCATCTCTGACTCTTCCCTTCCCTTCCTCGACTTCTCCGTCTCCATCTCTGGGGATAGGTTATCGACCAATATTTACTACAAGCCCACTGACTCCCACAGCTACCTGGACTACACTTCCTCCCACCCCGCTTCCTGTAAGGACTCTATTCCATTCTCCCAGTTTCTCCGCCTCCGCCGTATCTGCTCCGACGATGCCACCTTCCACACCAGTGCTTCAGACATGTCTTCCTTTTTCCGCAACCGAGGATTCCCCTCTACCGTGGTTGACACCGCCCTCGACCGTGTCAGTTCTATCTCCCGCACCTCTGCCCTCACCCCTGCCCCTCCCTCCCGGAACCACGATAGGGTTCCCCTTGTCCTCACCTTTCACCCCACCAGCCTCCACATTCAACGGATCATCCTCCGGCATTTCCGCTACCTCCAAAGTGATCCCACCACCAAACGTATCTTCCCCTCCCCTCCCCTTTCAGCATTCCGCAGGGACCGCTCTCTCCGAGACACCCTAGTCCACTCCTCTATCACCCCAAACAGCCCTTCCCCTTCGCCTGGCACCTTCCCGTGCAAGCGGAGGAGATGTAACACCTGCCCCTATACCTCCCCCCTCCCCACTGTCCAGGGCCCCAAACACCCCTTCCAGGTGAAACAGCGATTTACTTGTACTTCTCGCAATCTAGTATACTGTATTCGCTGCTCACGATGCGGTCTCCTCTACATTGGGGAGACCAAACGCAGATTGGGTGACCGCTTTGCGGAACACCTCCGTTCAGTCCGTAAGGGTGACCCCGAGCTTCCGGTCGCCTGTCATTTCAATTCACCGCTCCATTCCCACTCGGACCTCACCGTCCTTGGCCTCTTGTACTGTTCCACGGAAGCTCAACGTAAACTCGAGGAACAGCACCTCATCTTCCGATTAGGCACTCTGCAGCCTTCCGGTCTCAATATTGAGTTCAACAATTTCAGATCATAACCTCGGCCCCTATTTCATTTTCACTTATATTTTTCCACTCCTTTCCTTCCCCCCCCCCCTTTCCTTTTGTTTCTCTCTCACACCTGGCAGCTATCTTTTACCCTGCCAGTACACTTTACACCTAATCACAGCCTATTACCATCTCGTCTAGCTTCTAATCTCTTTTACTTCTTTTGGTTCTTTTATTCTTTTGTCCGATCGCAGCCCTGCCTTCGATCTAGTTCCTTTTCTCTCCAGTTTTGAAGAAGGGTCAAACCCGAAACGTCAACTCAAATTTCTCTCCACGGATGTTGCCTGACTTGCTGAGTTTTTCCAGCATTTTCTGTTGTTATCCTGTATATAACCCTGAGTAGGGATCTGTACTTTTTAGTTTTAGAGCAACCCTCATCCAGTAAACACCTGTTGATTGTTCCTCTGCAGTCTCTGTCGATTATTTGAAGGACACACTACCTAAAGATTCATGGATTCAACATTGGCGACGAGGTGATTCGAACCTACCTGCAACTCTGCAGAAGAAGGCCGATTCCATCAGTGCGGGCGTCGACCATCCTGAGAGGACTTGAGCAGGCAGAGGAGGCTGTGGAGAGCTGGGCTTGGTTCTCCAGCCGCGACGATCCAGCGCAGTGGGCTGGCAGCAGGTATGGCACAGACCCTTCCCGGACAGCGGCGGCGGGAGCCGACCGACGGCACAGAAAAAGGCCGAGCAGCGTCGACGGGTAAGAGAGAGGGTAAAGCGCACAGGGCGCGGCCGGGGTTGAAGACTGAGCGGCGTCAATGAGAGAGGGTGAAGCGCGCAGGGCGCAGCCGGGGTTGAAGACCGAGCGGCGTCAACGAGAGAAGCGCGCAGGAAAACGCGCAGAGCATGGCCGGTGTTCAAGGGCTGAGCAGCGTCCACGGGGGAAGAAAAGAAAGTGCGGGAGATGTCATTTTCAGCCAGCGGAGAAGAAGGGAGAGCGCGGGAGATGCCATTTTCAGCCAGCGGAGAAGAAGGGAGAGCGCGGGAGACGCCATTTTTAGCCAGTCTAACCACACCCAGGGATGCAGAAGAGTGGCAGGGTCACAGCATTCGACAATGAAGTCGAAGATTGGACGACATATGTCGAACGCATAGAGGTGTACTGCAAAGCGAATGAAGTGCCAGATGCCAGGAAAGCACTGGTATTGTTGAATTCCATGGGTGCAAAAACGTACGGCTTACTGCGAAACCTAGTCACCCCAGAGAAGCCAGTGGAAAAGGATTTTGAAAGCATAGTGGCAATCCTACAGGACCACTTAAACCCCACAGCACTGCTGATAGCAGAAAGATTTAAGTTTCACAAAAGGAACCAGCATAAAGACGAAAGTAATGCTGAGTATTTAACGGAACTGCGCAAGCTATCGAAACACTGCCAGTTTGGAACGGGACTAGCAGATACTTTAAGGGACAAGTTTGTGTGTGGGCTTCAAAGTGAAGGAACCCAGAAACGGCTTCTATCAGAAAAGGATCTTATGCTGGACAAGGCTTTCAACATGGCAGTATCACACGAAGCAGCCGCACGGGGCGCTGCAGAGATACAACGGAGACCGCAAGAATATGGCACAAATGAAATGTCATATGGAGCAGTGAAGTGTTATCGCTGCGGCAGAACAACACACGACTGTAAGGATTGTTGGTTCAAGGACCAAGTGTGCAGACAGTGTGGAAAAGTAGGACACATAATAAGAGTCTGCAGGTCGGGAAAGAAAACCAGCAGCAAGAAACCTCCACAGGAGAAGTACAAAAAGGTACATAAGGTGACGGAGAGTAGTTCAGACGAACAGAAAAGTGATACAGACTCCGGAAGCAAGGAGCTGGGTTGTCTGAAACTACATAATGTAACCAAAATGGAGGATATCTGGGTCACGCTCAAGATAGACGGAGTCCAAGTGAAAATGGAATTGGACACAGGATCAGCCCTAACAGTCATAAACCAAAGGGACTACAAGCGGCTATTCGCACATATACCCTTGAGAGATACAGAGATTATCTTGAAGACGTACACGGGGCAAAAAGTCTACCCCAAAGGAAAAATAAGGGTGAACGTGATATACAACGGCAAGGAAACACCAAAAATGGACTTATATGTATTGCCAGATGGAGGACCACCACTACCAGGACGTGAATGGATCCGGAAGATACAGTTAGATTGGCATGCCATACAAGCACTGACGGTAGATGCCAAAAAGGATGACGACGTCACACCTGGACGACTGTCAAAAATGCTAACTGATGCACAAGAAGTGTTCCAGGAGGGACTCGGAACACTAAAAGGCATAACAGCGACGATCAAAATAGAGGAAAATGCAAGCCCAAAGTTTTTTAAGGCCAGACCGGTGCCTTATGCGATCCGCCCAGCCGTCAAAGCAGAGCTGGAAGGTTTGGAACGTTCTGGAGTACTGTCCAAAGTGGACTGGAGCAAGTGGGCTACACCCATCGTTCCTGTAATGAAGAGGTCGTTGAGTAATACGCCTGGGGAACCAAAGAAGATTCGCATCTGTGGGGACTTTAAGGTGACAGTGAACCCAATCCTTCACACGGTACAATATCCGCTTCCGAGGATTGAAGATATTTTCGCCTCGCTATCTGGAGGAAAACGCTTCACTAAGATTGATCTGGCCCAGGTGTACCTGCAAATGGAGGTAGAAGAAGCCTCGAAACAGTACCTCACAATCAACACTCACAAAGGTCTCTACCAATACAACCGGCTGGTGTTCGGGGTAGCATCAGCTCCGGCTATTTGGCAAAGGGCAATGGATCAAGTCCTGCAAGGGATTCCAGGGACCCAGTGTTATTTGGACGACATCCTGGTCATGGGCGAAAATGACAGTGATCACCTCGCCAACCTGGAGCAGGTGCTCACTAGATTGAAGGAATATGGGCTCCGAGCTAATCGCCACAAATGCGAGTTTTTCCAGAAGCAGATCTCGTATTGTGGCCATGTTATTGATGAAGAGGGGTTACATAAGTCCCCTGAAAAGATTGAGGCAGTAGTCAAGGCTCCAGCACTGGAAAATGTGTCACAACTGAGGTCGTTCCTCGGGCTGGTGAACTACTACCATAAGTTCTTGCCGAATTTGTCTACGTTACTACACCCACTGAACACCCTACTGCAAATGGGGGTACCTTGGAAGTGGAATGACGAATGTAAACGAGCTTTCCAGAAGTGCAAAGAATTGATCGCATCAAAAGAGGTGTTGGCTCATTTCAACCCAGCACTACCAATTCGGTTGGCGTGTGATGCATCACCCTATGGTATTGGAGCGGTGCTGTCGCACAAATTCCCGGGCGGCTTGGAGAGGCCAGTAGCCTTTGCGTCTCGGTCACTAACCTCAGCCGAGCGTAACTACGCCCAGATTGACAGGGAGGCCCTCAGCCTAGTATGGGGAGTGAAAAAGTTCAACCACTATCTGCACGGGCAGAAGTTCACCTTGCTGACTGACCATCAACCACTTGTCTCCATCTTTAATCCAAAGAAGGGCGTTCCGGTGATGACTGCGCAACGGCTACAAAGATCGTCCCTTTTTCTAGGGGCGAACCAATATGAAATAGAGTATAAGGGCACGAAACAGCATGGAAACGCTGATGGGCTATCACACCTGCCACTGCCTACTGCGGAGGAAGCACCAGCAGTGGACCCTGTCGAAATATTTTATTCGACTATAATTGAACGCTTGCCAGTAACTAACGCGGATATAGAGAAGGAGACCCGAAATGACCCGACACTGTCTCGGGTATATGATTTGACGGTGAAGGGATGGCCAACACATGGCGACTCACTGTTGCCAGCATTCTCATCCAGAAGAGAACAGCTGTCAGTATGCCAGGGGACCTTGATGTGTGGATCCCGAGTGGTAATTCCACCCAAGTTAAGGGAGAGACTGCTCAATGAGCTTCACGAAGGCCATCTGGGAGGGGTGAAAATGAAAAGCCTTGCTAGGGCTTATGTGTGGTGGCTGGGGATCGATCAGCAAATCGAGGACCTGACAAAGAGCTGCTCAGGACGCCAGAAGGTCCAAAATGCACCACCACATGCCCCTCTACACCCATGGGAGTGGCCCTCCTCTCCATGGCAATGGGTGCATATTGATTTTGCTGGTCCATTCATGGACTCAATGTTCTTAATAGCCGTGGATGTGCACTCGAAATGGCCTGAGGTGATCAAAATGTCCTCCACCACCACAGAGAAAACTATTGCAGTCCTACGGACCATATTTGCCAGGAGCAGATTTGCTCTGATAACGGACCACAGTTTGTGTCCGAAGAGTTTTGGAAATTTATGAAAAGGAATGGGGTAAAGCATTACACATCCGCCCCGTATCATCCAGCCACAAATGGATTGGCTGAGAGGTTCGTACAAACCTTTAAAAAGGCCGTAAGGGCCATGTGCGATGACGACATTCCACTGCAGCATAAGGTGGACAATTTCCTGTTAGCCTACAGAAATGCAACACATGCAGTTACCAACCAGACCCCAGCCATGATGTTCTTTATCCGAAGGTTGAGATCTCGTCTGGATTTGCTCAGACCAAATGTACGAAGAAATGTTGAGAATAAGCAATTCCAGCACATCAATGAGAAGCCGACAAGGAGCTTCAATGTAGGGCAACCAGTCTTGGCCCGCGACTACCGAACAGAGAAATGGCAACCAGGAACGATATGCACACGGCAGGGGCCACTAATGTACACAGTGAATGTTGGGGAGAACATTGTGAGACGCCATGTCGACCAGATCCTAGCGTCACAGGAACGAGTCAACCCCATGTCTCGTGTACCTGGTAATGAACCCGACATACAGGTAGCATCTACCCCAGAAACAGTAGTATCGGAAGCTGATGAACCAACCGACGACAGGGGGCCAGAATCGCCTCCGCACCAAGAGCAAGACACTCAGGAAAGGCGCTATCCAGAAAGGACCAGGAAGCCGCCCCAAAGACTGAATTTATAAATGGACTATTTTCAGTTAATGTTGCATGTTAAAAGTGTTAATTGTTAAATGAATGTTATGGTACTGTTAATCTAAAAGGGGAGGAATTGTAGTGTATGTGCCTTTAAGGGGAGAACTACTTTTTACAGCTCCTGTATACTGTAGTACCGGCAGTGACCACACCTGTATATAACCCTGAGTAGGGATCTGTACTTTTTAGTTTTAGAGCAACCCTCATCCAGTAAACACCTGTTGATTGTTCCTCTGCAGTCTCTGTCGATTATTTGAAGGACACACTACCTAAAGATTCACAGATTCAACACTACCACCCAAGATCAGGGTGTTAAATAAAGTCAATATTGCACAAGAAAGCAAAATGGTCACTAAGCAAGTTTAATAGACAGGAAAAAATGATTGACAGTTGGCTGTGGTGCAAGTTGCTGCTCGAGGAAACAATTATTTGCACCCTTTTGTACACAAACCACACAGAAAGCACCAGGTGAAGACAGATATGTATCAGATTAGCACCTCAAGGGTTCAGTGCCTGAACTGTATTTCCTTCAGATATTAAGCTGATGTGGTGGAGGGTAGAGAGCTAGATTATTCATTATGCCAAGCCAGAATTTTTGTTTTAACAAAAACAACCTGAACCAAAGCATTAATTTTCTGCTATTTTCTTGTTAAATATGGATTATAAAATCATTGCTGAGGTGCTGGCAATCAAGCCGAATAAAGTGTGATCAATCTGACTTTGTCAAAGAGAGATTAATTTCCAATAAATATGTATGGACTACGTCCTATATGTACCACTATTTGTAAGGACCTTTATAGATGAAAGGTCATTGACCTGAAACGTTAACTCTGCTTCTCTCTCCACAAATGCTGCCTGACCTGCTGAGTATTTCCAGTATTTTCTGTTTTTATTTCAGATTTCTAGTATTGCAGTATCTTGCTTTTGATTTGAGATTTCTATCGTCATTCTCATTTTATAACATGGTTGAGGATAACACCAGCGGCTGGATTTTCCAGAGATTTTCGATAAAATGGCAGGACAGCATTTCCATCCATTCATGTGATCTCGCCTTCATTGATCGCATTTTCCTTGGGGAGCTTAATTTTTATGCAGGGCAGGATTGAAGCAGGAATCTCACCCTCACTGGGTCTCCGTTATTAGGAGGGTGGTAATCGGGAGCTAGCTGCTGCAGTTAACAGGCTGCTGCATCTAGAATAGCCTGAAGTGCAGTCGGGGAATAAGGAGCAGGGAGAAAGAGAGAATTGTAACTGCACCTGAAGGCAGAAAACAGATGGTTGAAGGCGGAGGGTGGACGGTAGAAAGTCTGCAGTGACAAAGAGTCTAAGATTCTCAGAAGCTGTAGTGGAGATAATGTTGTCCAGAAGACAAGGGCCTAGAAATTCAGTATCGCCACGTTTGGGGCGTTATAGTCGAACGGGCGCTTTATCGCCACCTTCAACGAAATTGACCTGCTTCGCCCCAAGAGGTGCTTGGAGCGCTAAAGCAGGCGCTGCACGACTGTCCTAAGGCGCTAAGCCAGAGAAGCAAGGCGCTACCACCGAGGGCGGGCGCAGCGCAGGTGCGGCCAGTTAGCAATTGCAGGCAGACACGCTGGCGTCAGTCAGCTCTTAAAGGGGGAGGGTCGATTTGGATTGCAGCCACGCCCTGCACATTGGAGCACTGATTCTCGGCCTGGACAGACCTGCTGCTACATTCTAACACCTAGGACCATGGAGAGGGCCAGGGAGCGAGTGCAGCGGTTCAGTGAGGGGGCCCTGCAGGTTCTAGTTGGCGCAGTGGAGCGCAGGCGATCTATCCTGTTTCCGGACAGTGGCAGGAAGCCGCTGCCCACCGCCTACCGCAAAGCTTGGAGGGAGGTGGCTCACAGAGTGACCTCCAGCAGCATGGTACCTAGGATCCCTGTGCAATGCAGGAAGAAGTTCAACGACCTCACTCAGGTTGTCAGGGTGAGTACCCTTTTCAGTATCCTTTTCATCCCTGCATGTGGACCTCACTTTATGGGCAAAGGGTCCTGAAAGCCCCAATGGCCAGCCCTCATCCAACACCTATGGGCCTTTCATGAAACTCACATGCACATTCACCACTTTAAACACTGTAAGGGCTATTCGACCATGGGAGGCAGTGCAGCCAAGATCAGGGCTTCACACTGTAAGGGCTATTCCACCATGGGAGGCAGTGCAGCCAAGATCAGGGCTTCACACTGTAAGGGCTATTCCACCATGGGAGACAGTGCAGCCAAGAGCAGGGCTTCACACTGTACTCAGAGCCCGTCCTCTCTTTTGCAGGGCAAGCTGGCACACAATAGGAGGCAGCAGCAATGGACCGGGGCAGGCCGGCCTCACCTTAAAGACCTCAGCGATCTGGAGCAGCGAGTCCAGCGCATTATGGCAGGCCGGCTGATTGGCCCCGTCGCCACTGGAGATGCCGACCCCGTTCTGGACAGCAATGGTAAGGTCATCACCTTTTTGACCTCTCTCCTTCCGCTTGTGCCTCACACCAGCATCGTTTGCCACTATTGAACCAATACAGTGCATTGCAGCACTCATGCCTCCCTCACTGCCGCCCTGTCCTCACGCTAAAGCAACTCTTGTACCTCCCTGCTTTCAGATGCTGATTCGCCAGGTGAGGAGGCGGGCCCTCAAGCTGCCACTGTGAGTGATTCTGAAGGCGAGGAGGAGGAAGAGGAAGCCGGACCATCAATGCCACCCTCAGCCGAGGCAGCCCATGGCCATAATGGGGACACGTCTTCCCTGGAGGGGAGCAGGGGGGAAGGGTCTGAGGAGGGTGAAGCTCCCCAGCAGGCTGCAGCAACGCGGGGGGGTTAGGGAAGCTCAGCAGCCTCCTCCCCGGAGGGAGAGTCTGGCCTCCAGTCCTGCTACAGTGAGCGCAGAAGAGGTGCGGCTCCTCGCTGAAATGGATGCCCAGGCGGAACAGAGGCACACTGAGCTCATGGCTGCAGTGGCAACGATGCCCGAATCCATTGAGTCACTGGCAAGGAGTGTCCAGGACTTCGGGGCAGCACAGGCAAGGAGTCTGCAGGACTTCGGTGCAGCACTGGCAAGGAGTCTGCAGGACTTCGGTGCAGTACAGGTAAGGAATCTGCAGGACTTCGGTCCAGCACAGGCGGCTTCCACGCAAGTGCTTAGTGGTGCCATGCAGTCAGTGGCTGGTCTGATGCAGACACAGATTGAGGCCACACGAGCACTCACTGCAGCCACCCTCGCTGCATCGGGCACGAATTGCCGGGGCCCTCGCCGCGCCGCAGAAGGCCAGCAGTCTGTGCTTCAGCAGATTGCTCCGCATGCTGCAGTGCTGCCCCGTGGGAGTGCCAGTGTGTCATCCGACCAGGGAGTGCCTGTGCTCTGTCAGGATGGCAGCATTCCTGCTGCCAACACTGTCACTCCTCCACTGCAGCTGCCACCACCCGTAGGACAAACTGCTGCCGCCCATGCAGAGTTGGAGCAGTCAGCAGCCGGGCCCTCCAGGCCCAGAGCTGGTCCAGGCCATCCCTCAAGGGCATCTGCCAACTCAGTTTCTGACACTCAGCAGCCTTCCCCCAGCCTTGCTGCAGCCACTGGGGTCCCATTGCGGAGGAGCTGCAGGGTGGGAAGGGGCCAATCTCGCAAACGAAGCAGATCACCCTCGCAGGCCAAAAAGTAGGAGGTCTGGCAAAATGCTGTTAATTTTTTTTAGTGAAGGCCGAGGATCATGGTCATTTTTGGTTAACTCTTTTGTTCATTGTCTCCAGGTTGTGTGAGCCAGTTATGTGTCTGACTTTTTTTAGGGGTTCTCTGTATTTCTTTGTCATGCGGGAAGGGCACACAGTTTGTTAAATAAATAATTGTCTTTATTCAGATTGTGCATGTTTGCTCTTTGAACTATTTGTTGCCTTGACCGGCTCAGGGTTTGCGGAACCGTTCCATTCATGTTCTTTCAATGGCACAAGCCATTCCCTCAGAGGGGGCCTAGAACCGACTTGCAATAAACCGCTGACGGACGGCCCTTGCACTTTGTGCCTCCCTCCCATCTTGGTGCTCCTCCTCCTCCTCCTCTGCTGGTGCTCCAATGTCTGCTGGCAGTGGCTGAGTCCTGAGGATAGCCAGGTTATGCAGCATGCAGCACACTACAACGAAATGGGAGACTCGCTCAGGCGAGTACTGAAGGGCTCCCCTGGAATGGCCCAGACAGCGGAACCATTGCTTTAGCACGCCGATTGTGTGCTCAATGATGTTCCTGGTCACTTGATGGCTGTCATTGTATCGTTCTTCAGCAGGGGTGCTGGGCGCATGGAGCGGGGTCATCAGCCAGGTGCACAAAGGATAGCCCATGTCCCCGAGAAGCCAGCCTCCTGGGTGAGCCAGGGCTTCGAAAAGGTCTGCCACAGAAGTCTGGCGCAGGATGAAGGCATCGTGGCTGCTGACTGGAAAGTGGGCATTGACAGCTAGTATCAGCTGTCTGTGGTCACACACCAACTGCACGTTCAATGAATGGAACCCCTTCCGGTTGCGGTAATCCTTGGCATTCTTGAGGCGCCCGCAAAGCCACATGCGTGCAGTCAATGGCACCCTGGACCATGGGGAAGGCCGCTATTCTTGCAAATCCCATTGCGTGCTCTTGCTGCTTGTCCAGGGTCATGGGGAAGGAAATGTACTGACGTCTCCTTTTGAAGAGGGCATTCGTGACTTGGCGGATGCAGCAATGCACCGCAAACTGGGAGACATTGGCAATGTCCCCAGTAGCGGATTGGAAGGAGCCAGTGGCATAGAAGTTGAGAGCCACTGTCACCTTCACTGCCACCGACAGAGACGTCCTGCTCCTCAGCTGAGGCTGCAGATCTGCCTGAAGCAGGTGGCAGAGCTCAGTGACCACCTCCCTACTGAATCGAAGTCTCCGAATACACTGCTCCTCAGACATGTTGAGGTAGGAGAACTGCTGGCGGTATACCCTGGGAGGGTAAGGTCTCCTGTGCCGACGCCTGTTGGCCCTCCTCCGTCTGGCCATGATTGGCACTCTCTCTCGGCGTCTCTGAGCCCTCTCAATGCAATGGAGAAACCCAACATTTCCACCCATTGCAGCCCCCATAATATGTGGCCACTCAAGGCTATGGCACTGAAAAATCAATCCAACTGCAAAGTCCTGGGCTGAAGCCAGAAGTACCTGTGCGAGCGCTGACTCAATGCAGAAAGCTCTCTCCCTTTGTCTCTCTGCAAAATCTCTCCCTCTCTCACACAGGAGTGGTCCAAAATGGCTACCACTAAGAAGCCAGGAAGAGCCCCCTTTAAATAGCGCCCCCCCAACCCCACAGCGATTGGGAACCATTCCAGTCAACCAGTCACTGGGAGCGCCAGGCAGAAAGAAGGGGGGCGCCACTGAAGTTCCGGTTCGGGGCGCACCAAGGGCGTTGCACCATGAAATGATGTAAGGATCTGCGCGCGCAGCTGAGCGGGCGTTGCGGTTTTGTGCCGCCGCTAAATGTCCGCTCAATTTCGCGAGAGGCGCAAGTCTTGCTGCGCCCGGGCGTTGGCACTTTGCGCCCCACGTATCGCCCTCTTAAGGCGATAACGGCTGGCGCTAACAACTGAATTTCTCCCCCCAGAAAAAGGATGTGTAGGCAGTCTGGAGGGAGGGGTCAACTCTACCATCTCATGAATGGCAATCCAATGCCAGAAACACTTTAATGACCTCACCAGATTATTCAAGGTACAAGTGCCATACAATTGCTGATATACTGCGGGAAGCATGACTCACCTCCACACCAGAATAAAAGAAGAAATGAATGAGAGCTTTGGTAGGCACAAGAGACCCCCACCGTGCCCCTCACAGGTACACCTCCTCTCCTACCATGCCACTGTCCTATTTCACATTTCCTGCAACTTTTGCATAAGGAAGAAAGTGCATTACCTGCACCTGATAGCATATTCACAAGAAAATGTCTGCACACACCCGAGTGAAAAAGCATTGTGAATTTTTCTGTAGCATTTCAAAATCCTCGTGTTCTTTGTACTGGAGAAGCACGTGCACAACCAGAGGCAAAGGACTGCCAAGGATGGATGAGTGGCAAGCATCAGCACCCCGCCTCCCAGAGTAGGCTTGCGAAGGAAACTTGTACACCTGTAACAGAGCTCAACTAGTTTTCCTTTTATTTAAATTAATGGAAGTAAAATCAGGAGGGTTCTGTTACCAATGTACAGCCCTCCCTGTCCAGTTCTCCTCTCTGTGCTCCGCACAGGCAATGCTCAATGCCCAGATGGTAAAGGTGAAAATCCACGCCACAGTTTCTTTAAAACAATCCTTGGGGACGTTATGCATTGCAAGCCACAATGTGAAAATATACTATTTTTATTTTGGTCAGCCAAAGTTAAAAAAAAAAGAAAAATTAAACAATCTAAGATAAAAGCAGAGGATACAATTAAATACCTATACCTCAATGCTGGATGCATTTAGAATAAATGCTGGAGCTGGGGAAATATGTAAAAGAAAAGAAAGATTTGCATTTATATAGTGCCTTTCATGACCTCAGGATGCCCCAAAGCACTTTACAGCCAATTAAGCACTTTTTGAAGTGTAGTCACTGTTGTAATGTGGGAAGCCAGCAAAGTATCTCCTGAAGATTTTCCTGCTCTGTCTCTCCAGCATGGCTCCAGTGGAAAATCTAGGCCTATATACAATTTTAAGTTTTAGAAGGCCAGATCTAGGTTAGATTTCAGGAGGTAGTTCTTTTTCCAGAGAATAGTGGACCTCTGAAACAGGCTGCCGGCTCGTACAATGGACGCTGATTCGTTGAATTCCTTCAAGCAAGAGCTGGATCTGTTTCTGGCTGGGGCGGAGATCACCTCATACAAAAGGTAGGCACTGCAAGGACTAGTTTCGATCGCCTGGATTGGTTGGAGAGGAATTTCACAGATTTTTTCCCTGAAATTGGCCTGGGTTTTTATCTTTTTTTTTGCCTCTCCCAGGAGATCACATAGCTTTTGAACATACGAACATAAGAACATAAGAAATAGGAGTAGGAGTAGGCCATTCGGCCCCTCGAGCCTACTCCGCCATTCAATAAGATCATGGCTGATTTTCTGCCTCAACTCCACTTTCCTGCACTATCCCCATATCCCTTGATTTTGGGTGGAGTGGAGATAATTTATTGTGATATACAAGGTGTGGGACAAGCTGGATGGACTAGAGGGTCTTGTCCTGTCTGTCATTATTCATAAGTGTTCATATTTATAAAATGTGACAAATTTTACCCAGCAGCTATATGCCAATGAACCTTGCATCAACATAACAGTTACAATAATTACTATAATTCTCAGTAGTAGGCTGCAGAAGTATCAGCACTGCCACAACTTGATAAGAAACAACTGGCATGGATTTAGAATGGGATGACACTTCTCTACTTCTTTGAAGATGTTAGCTATATAGTAGATAGTGAAACTTATTGTAGTAGAGTTTATCAGGGCTTTTAGAAATCATTTAACAATGATGATATTCAAATTAAGCTGACCCCTGAAAATTCCATGGTGTCAACGACAGGCCAGATGGGTGGTCAGAAGTCCTTCCCTACCACAACATCCACCACCAGAAATACCACCAAAATCAGAAATTCCAGCCCTAAGATTGCTCAAAATACAGGATGAATTCCAAATAAGGCTTAAAACTGGAAAAGACAAAGTCAGCCAACTGCAATTATGGTGTTACACATGCAGCTGATTTCTTTGCTTGGTGCAGGGAGCCCTTCATCTTCTCTACATACCAATGAGCAGCATCAACATATAGCACCCCTTCATTCACTTGCATGACGCACTGACACTTACAGACGCTTGACACAGCTCCATGGGGGAAGGAGGCACTGAGAATGCAGCCAATGGTGCAGATCGAATCTGTTTATCATTAGACTTTGTGAATTTATTATTCACTTAAAGTATTTGAATATGTCCTTCCAAAATAGTTTCGCTGCTAACCTGGAAGTGTGCCCATTATCAACATTGCTTTATTCTTAGCCTGTAAAAGCAAATGCTCCACCCAATCTTTTGACTCAAATTCAAGAAAAAATTAAATTAAAAAAAATGATAAGGCCTAATTATGATTGATGTGACAAGAAAACCGCAGCACTGGAATGGTGATTAAAATCAATCAGCAATAACTGGAGGACTAATCGCTCCATTTTGCAACAAATGGCAAAATGGAAATAGGAATACATTTTGCACTATTCCATTTGCATTGTTCTATTATACTGAATGAAAATAGACTCAAATGTCTACAGTATCTTGTTTTAGTTATAGTCATCTACCCAGAATGCCATGCTGCATATAGCTCGCATCATATTATTCCCACAGATGGTTTGTATGAGGAGCACAGCCTGCCGATGAAAGGTTTATTGTATTTCAATTATTTTCAATGTCTGAAACACCTGCTTCCAAATTAGCTATACAATCATGCAGAAATTCAGTCCAGCTGAATAACCTTTCTACATTGGCAATGTGAAGCATTTTACAAAATGTACACATGCAAAGAATAACAAGTTAGTATGTTACAGGACTAACAATTAGTTCTCAAAATGAGATTGTAAACCTTAAGAGCAAAGCACAAATGGTTTGTGATTATGTGAACTTGAGGTGGTTTCAGACTAACTTGATATAATTGATTGTGCTCTTCAAAATAGTCTGCAATTCTGTGCACGCTGCTGTCTGCTGCTCTCAGACGTAATGGCTCGTTGTCATGTGACAAGAGGTACAATAGCAGTGAGGAAATGTGACAAAAATAGGAATTTCTGAGGGTACTTTTAACCCTATTCACCCATTGGAAAGTGGATGGGTGGGCAGTTAAAATCGCCCAGGTTACTTACCCGCCCTGGAGCCGACCGGTTCTGATTTGCTCCTGCTCGCTTCAGCAGGCGGCAAGGACACCTGTCCAAAGCAGGCGGAGTCCTCTTTAACAAATGCATGCTGGGTCCCGATTACATCATTAGGACCCAACTGCAATTTTAATTCAGCGTACTGAGCGGGAAGCAGCAGTGATTTTCCAGCAGAGAAGCGGATTATGGCCAGAAGAAGCCCAAAAGGTAAGTTGTTAAAAATGGTTTTAAATTGCCCCCCAGGACTCGCAAGGAAAGCTTGCCAAGGATTCAGCCCCCTCCATTCTCATCGCAGGGTCATGTGATGGCCGTGGCACCAATGTTCCCACTAATTCTTTTGGGAGCACGGTCCCTTTAACGAGCTGTGCGGCCCATTCAAATTTTCGCACATGCGTGGTTTTTCCATTTGAAAGCTGCTGACCGGCCTGTGCAGGACCTCCAGACCACTGCATAGCCGCATAGCTTAACAAGAACATTGGGTGGCACCCGATTCTGTCCCTTACTACAACAACAACAACAATTTGTGTTTCTATAGCGCTTTTAACATAGTAAAATGTCCCAAAGCGCTTCACAAGAGGGTTATCAAACAAAATTTGACACCGAGCCACATAAGGAGATGACCAAAAGCTTGGTCAAAGAGGTAGGTTTTAAGGAGCGTCTTAAAGGAGAAAAGAGAGGTAGAGAGGCAGAGAGGTTTAGGGAGGGAATTCCAGAGCTTAGGTCCTTGGCAGCTGAAGGCACGGCTGCCAATGGTGGAAAGATTAAAATCGGGGATGCTCAAGAGGCCAGAATTGGAAGCGTGCCAATACCTCGGTAGGTTGCAGGGCTGGAGGAGATTACAGAGATAGGGAGGGGCAAGGCCATGGAGGGATTTGAAAACAAGGATGAGAATTTTTAAATCTAGGTGTTCCTTAACTGGGAGCCACTGTAGGTCAGCGAGCACAGGGGTGATGAGCAAACGGGACTTGGTGCTAGTTAATACACGTGCAGCAGAGTTTTGGATGACCTCAATTTTATGGAGGGTAGAAAATGGGAGCCCGGCCAGGAGAGCATTGGAATAGTCAAGTCTAGAGGTAACAAAGGCATGGATGAGGGTTTCAACAGCAGATGAGCTGAGGCAGGGACTGAGTCAGGTGATGTTACGGTGGTGGAAATAGGCGGTCTTAGTGATGGCGCAGATATATGGTCAGAAACTCAGCTCAGGGTTAAATAACAAAAAATCCAATAGTCAAAAAACCATGGTTGCAAACAGTCTGGTTCAACCTCAGACAGAGGTTAGGGAGAGGAATGGAGTCGGTAGCAGGGGAATGGAGTTTGTGGCGGAAACCGAAGTCAATGGCTTGGGTCTTCCCAATATTTAGTTGGAGGAAATTTCTGCTCATCCAGAACTGGATGTCAGACAAGCAGTCTGACAATTTAGAGACAGTGGAGGGGTTGAGAGAGGTGGTGGTGAGGTAGAGCTGGGTGTCGTCAGCATACAAGAAACGGACTGTCAGCAGGTAGCGTCCATGCAGCGCGATGTTCTGCCGCTTCCTGCCCGGATTGGGTGAATAATCGGCCAATGGGATTTAAGTGAGACCCGGTTGTTAAAATATCCCGGGCCTCATTTCTGGAACGGTGGGTGAGTTTCTAACTCACACTGCTGCTGACCTGCCCAAAACTGGTCTAGAGGTAAAATCAGGCTGTGTGTCTTTAGTTTTTTCAAATAGCTAAGTTTAAAATTGAGGCTTTTTGCACAGCCAAATATAGAGGAAAAAACAAGTCAGCCTGGAAGGCAGAGCAAATATGCAACAGCACAAGGGAGTATGGCCAGGCTGGATGGCATTTACTTTAATGCAAGGAGTCTTGCGAGTAAGGCAGATGAATTGAAGGTGTTGATGAACACATGGGAGTACGATATTGTTGCTATCACAGAGACATGGTTGAGGGAGGGGCAGGACTGGCAGCTCAATATTCCGGGGTATAGAATCTTCAGGCGAGACAGAGGAGGGTGTAAAAGAGATGTCGCAATATTAATCAAGGAGTCAATTACTGCTGTAAGGAGGGATGATATCTTAGCAGGTTCCTCTAATGAGGCCATATGGGTAGAACTTAAAAACAAAAAGGGGACAAGCACTTTGCTGGGAGTGTACTATAGGCACCCAAACAGTCAGGGGGAGATAGAGGAACAGATATGTAGGCAAATCTCAGAGAAGTGTAGAAATAATAGGGTTATAATAGTAGGGGATTTCAACTTCCCCAATATTAACTGGGATAGTCAGAATGTGAAAAGCTTAGAGGGTGTGGAATTCTTAAAGTGCATCCAGGAAAGCTTTTTGAGCCAGCATGTAGAAAGTCCTACAAGAGAGGGGGCGGTACTGGACCTAATTCTAGGGAATGTAGCCGGGCAAGTGGTAGAAACATAGAAACATAGGAGCAGGAGTAGGCCATTCGGCCCTTCGAAGCCTGCTCCGCCATTTAATGAGATCATGGCTGATCATCCAAATTCAGTACCCTGTCCCTGCCTTCTCCCCATATCCCTTGATCCCTTTAGCCTTAAGAAATATATCCAACTCTTTCTTGAATATATTTAATGAACTGGCCTCCACCGCCCTCTGTGGCAGAGAATTCCACAGGTTCACCACTCTCTGGGTGAAGAAATTCCTCCTCATTTCAGTCCTAAATGGCTTACCCCTAATCCTTAGACTATGACCCCTGGTTCTGGACTCCCCGGCCATCAGAAACATCCTTCCTGCATCTAGTCTGTCCAGGCCTGACAGAATTTTATAGGTTTCGATGAGATCCCCTCTCAATCTTCTAAACTCCAGTGAGTATAAGCCCAATCGACACAATCTCTCCTCATATGTCATTCCTGCCATCACAGGTATCAGCCTGGTGAATCTTCGCTGCACTCCTTCCATGGCAAGAACGTCCTTCCTCAGGTAAGGCGACCAAAACTGCACACAATACTCAAGGTGCGGTCTCACCAAGGCCCTGTACAACTGTAGCAAGACATCCTTGTAGAAGTGTCAGTAGAAGAGCATTTTGGTGACAGTGACCATAATTCGGTGAGATTTAAGGTAGTCATGGAAAAGGAAAAGGAAAAAGATGGACCGGAAATAAAGGTTCTAAATTGGGGGAAGGCCGATTTTAATATAAGGCAGGATCTGGCCAAAGTGGACTGGGATCAGCTACTTGTAGGAAAATCCACTCCCGCAGTGGGAGTCTTTCAGAAAGGAAATAGAGAGAGTACAACGCCAACATGCTCCTGTAAAGGTCAAGGGTGGGACCAACAAGCCCAGGGAACCCTGGATGTGAAGGGATAAACAAGAATGGATTAGGAAAAAAAGGGAGGCTTTTGGCAGATACAAAGGACTAAAAACAGTGGAAGCCCTAGAGGAGTGTAGAAAGTGCAGGGGGATACTGAAAAAAGAAATTAGGAGAGCGAAGAGGGGACATGAAAAAACACTGGCGGGCAAAATAAAGGAAAATCCCAAGGTGTTTTCTAAGTATATTAAGGGCAAGAGGATAACCAGGGAAAGAGTAGGGCCCATTAGGGACCAAAGTGGCAATCTGTGTGTAGAAACGGAAGATGTGGGTGAGGTTTAAAATGAATATTTTGCATCTGTGTACACTATGGAGGAGGACGATGTAAGCATAGAAATCAGGCAGGGGAATTATGATATACTTGAACAAATTAGTATTGAGAGGGAGAAGGTACTAGTGGTTTTAGTGGGCTTAAAAGTGGATAAATCCCCAGGCCCAGATGAGATGTATCCCAGGCTGCTGGGTGAGGCAAGGGAGGAGATTGCAGGGGCTCTGACACAAATTTTCAGAACCTCTCTGGCCACAGGGGAGGTGCCAGAGGACTGGAGGACAGTTAACATAGTACCATTATTCAAGAAGGGTAGTAGGGATAAACCAGGGAATTACAGGCCATTGAGCCTAACACCAGTGGTAGGGAAATTATTGGAAAAAATTCTGAGGGACAGAATTAGTCTCCACTTGGAAAGGCAAGGATTAATCAAGGATAGTCAGCATGGCTTTGTCAGGGGGAGATCATGTCTAACCAATTTGATTGAATTTTTCGAGGGGGTGACTAGGTGTGTGGATGAAGCTAGTGCAGTTGATGTAGTCTACATGGACTTCAGTAAGGCTTTTGACAAAGTTCCGCATGGGAGACTGGTCACGAAGGTAAGAGCTCATGGGATCCAGGGCAATTTGGCACATTGGATCCAAAATTGGCTTCGTGGCAGGAGGCAGAAGGTGATGGTCGAAGGTTGTTTTTGTGACTGGAAGCCTGTGTCCTGTGGTGTACCGCAGGGATCGGTGCTGGGTCCTTTGCTGTTTGTAGTGCACATTAATGATTTAGATATGAATGTAGGAGGTATGATCAGTAAGTTCGCAGATGACACGAAAATTGGTGGAGTGGTAAATAGCGAGGAGGGAAGCCTTTGGCTACAGGACGATATAGATGGGTTGGTCAGATGGGCAGGACAGTGGCAAATGGAATTTAACCCTGAAAAGTGTGAGGTGATGCATTTTGGGAGGACTAAGAAGGCAAGGGAATACACAATGAATGGTAGGACCCTAGGAAGGACAAAGGATCAGAGGGACCTTGGTGTGCATGTACATAGATCCCTGAAGGCAGCAGGACAGGTAGATAAGGTGGTTAAAAAGGCATATGGGATACTTATATTCTATGCCTCGGCTAATGAAGGCAAGAGCAGAGAGGTTATGATGGAGCTGTACAAAATGCTAGTTAGGCCACAGCTGGAATACTGTGTACAGTTCTGGTCGCCACACTATAGGAAGGATGTGATTGCATTGGAGAGGGTGCAGAGGAGATTCACCAGGATGTTACCTGGGCTGGAGTGCTTCAGCTATGAAGAGAGACTGGACAGGCTGGGGTTGTTTTCCTTAGAGCAGATAAAGCTGAGGGGGGACCTGATTGAGGTGTACAAAATTATGAGGGGCATAGATAGGGTAGATAGATAGGAACTTTTCCCCTTAGTAGAGGGGTCAATAACCAGGGGGCATAGTTTCAAGGTAAGGGGCAGGAGGTTTAGAGGGGATTTGAGGAAAAACTTTTTCACCCAGAGGGTGGTTGGAATCTGGAACTCACTGCCTGAAAGGGTGGTAGAGACAGGAACCCTCACAACATTCAAGAAGCATTTAGATGAGCACTTGAAATGCCATAGCATACAAGGCTATGGACCAAGTGCTGGAAAATGGGATTAGAATAGATAGGGCTTGATGGCCAGCGTGGACACGATGGGCCGAAGGGCCTCTTTCTGTGCTGTATAATGCTGACTCTAAATACAAAACACTTCGGCCTAGAAATTCAGTGCCCTTAGCGCCGATTTTGCGGCGCTAGAGGGCCTAGCGCTGCAATTGGCGCCGGCGCCGAAATTGCCTGGGGCCCTTCCGCCGCGGTAGACCGGTAGCGCTGCGCCGGCACCGATGACGTCATCGGTGTGCGCAGCGTCCCGGTTGCCATGCCGACGGGCCCCAGCGCCGAAATTCAGTTGCGGCCGCCTCGCCCGTGGCAGCCGCAACTAAGACTCTGGCAACAGAGTCTTACATGACTTTGCGCCGGCGCATTAAAGGCCCCGCGGCGGCCGGCCGCTTTCCCGCCGGCCGCCTGGCCGCAGCTCCCTCCCCGGACTTCCCCCCCCCCCCCCGGAACAGAAGCAAGCCCGGCACTTGTCCGAGGTGCCGAGCTCATTTTTAAAAAGATTTTCGCGGGCCGCGGCCGGGTGCAGGCAGCTCCTCCTTAAGGGAAGGAGGAGGCCTGCACTTCCCGAACCTGCCGCACCGCAGCGGGCGCCGCAGCGCTGGAATAGCGCCGAAATTCAGCGCGTTGCGCCAGTTTTCAGGCGCAAACAGCTCTCAGCAGCGCCGGCAGCCGTTTGGGCGCAGAACTATTGAATTTTGGGCCCGACCAGCGCGACTTAGCTCCGGCACTAACTTCCGGCGCTAAAGCCCTGGCTGCGCCAAAACTCAATTTCTAGGCCTTCATCTGTGTGAACCAGGTATGCATGAATTAGCTGATGAAGAAAGTTTCCTTTGATGGCTGAACCAGCATGTTTAAAATGTGGATGAATGCAGTATATGTCAGCGAAAAATATAATTTCTAGTTACTCAAGCTATGGTGACAGTGAAGCCAGCAGTTACAAGCCAATATCTCATTTTCTACCAATACATGAATGAAGACTGTTAACATGTTTGCTTGACTACGCCAAAAGAATTGGCTTTACATCAAAGAAGTTCTGCAGGATAAATATCCTGTAGGCTCTGTGACACTATAAAATGTCATCCCAAAAGATTGGGGACTGCATACCAAGGAGAAAGAAGATTGGTTTATACAAAGGAGCTTTACATTCCAACAAACTAAAAATGAAGCTTTCTAAAAAGGGTAAATTAATTAATTGTGGACAGATTCCAGTTCTTTCATATAAGTATTGTGCTGTTTAATATTTTAACTATGAGTTTTGCTTCATTGTATCATTTTGCTTTTAAATAAAATCTGGAACAATAGTTTAACCTGTTTACAGGGTCTAATATCTGTGATATTTTAAAGTCAACCAGAAGACATGAAACATGGTGAGCATCCCATGTATTCTCCAGTAAGGTTAATTTTAGAACTGGACTGCATTAATCCAGACACAGAAAAACAAAAGATGCAGGTTTGGTTCATAAAAGATTTGATCACGCCTGGAAACTGTCATCAAGCAAGGAAAAGAAGTTGAGGAAGTCTTCAAGTAAAGCATATCTTGTGATTGGACATTTCAAGATATATAAGAAAGAGGAAGAAAGGCCTTGCATTCATGACCTCAGGTCATCCCAAAGTGCTTTACAGCCAATGATGTACTTTTGAAGTGTAGTCACTGTTCTAACGTGCTTCACTGCTGGGAAGTTACAGAACTACTATATCTATATATTAAAATGGCGAGTGGTCTCAGGATTCCAAAGGTGCTGCACCAGTAGGTTATGTGACAGCAAATGGTGCCCTTATAAAAACCCAGCTAATCCTCCCCCAAAGCAATCTAGTAGCATTTCTGTAGTGTCAGCCGTGGCTGAGTCAGAGGTTGTGGGTTCATAGTCCCACCCCAGAGACTTGAGTACATAAATCTAGGCCGTCATTTCAGTGCAGTACTGAGGGAGTCGCTGCACTGTCGGACATGCCATCTTTCGAATGAGATGTTAAACTGAGGCTCCGTCTGCTTTCTCAGGTGGATGTAAAAGATTCCATGACACTATTTTGAAGAAGAGCAGGGGAATTATCCCTGGTGTCCTGGCCAATATTTATCCCTCAACCAGCATCACTATAAAAATTATCACATTGCTGTTTGTGAGAGCTTGCTATGTGCAAATTGGCTGCCGCATTTCCTACATTACAAGTGACTACACTTTAAAAGTACTTCATTGGCTGTAAAGCGCTTTGGGACATCCTGAGGTCGTGAAAGACACGATATAAATGCAAGTTCTTTCTTTTAGGAAGCATCAGTAGAAGCTCTTATTTAGAATACTTACTTACATTTCCTTGATGTGTCTTTTAAAAAAAACAGAAGCAGTTCATGGAGGGAGGAATGTAAACATGTAAGATGTTTGAAGAATCAAAGACTGAAACGTATCCCAAACATAATCAGCAGAAGACAAAATCAATAAAATCATCAACATTTAACTGATGGTTTGCGACCTGGTACTCATGGAACTGAGTCAACACAGCTGACAGGCCCAAGCAGTTCTGGCAGAGTCTATACACCTACATACTTGGATAACGGTCCATCGTATAAGCAGATGGGCAGCTCTGATTATCTCTCTGCAACTTCTCCTCATTCTCATACTTCCAGAGGGTGAGGAATTCCCAGAGGAATGCCCATTTTAACACTAAGGTGCTTTAATGAGTTTTAAGTTCCTGAAAATACTACAATTTAAAAGAAGCAAGCAAGCCAAAAAGTAAAATAACATTAAAAAAAAGGTAAAAACACAAGAATAAACAAATGAACCAAACAAAATATAAAAACCCCCAAAAAGTAAAAGAAAAAAAATTCTTTAAGAAAAAAAGATTTAAAGGCCTGTAGGGCTTTCCACTATAGCCATTTTTGGAGTCTAGAGCACTGCCTACACATCTCCCAGGAAAACCATGGGAAATCATGAGCTAGCTGCATTTAAATAATTTTTGAACTCTTAATGATGTTGAAGTAAGATATTTAAAACATTGGATTTAATAGGGCAAGACAAACCAGGATTCACTTGTAACACCAATATACAAAGTGGAGGGAATAGGTTAATTCATGCTCTGAGTTGAACAACAGAGGTCTGTAAAATTGTATAAACCCAGATAAGTTTAAACAGGACTAAGGGTCAAATGCTGAGAGGTTAAAACTGTCAGAACAACCCCTGGAAAGATTGAGAGATATATGGGTTCGGCCAAGCGAGTCACAACTATGCACTTAAGGGTCTGTTTAGAGTAAAACACAACAGAGTTCTATTCTTCAAAGTATACTTAGGATAAACAAAAGTGTTTTTGCTTTGTAAAAATGACTCAAGAGTGAGACAGAGAGTCTGCGGATTGCCCACTTTGGAAAGATCTACTATCTTAGAAAAACATTTAAAAAGACCGCACCATCTGACCATGGCCAAATGGATGGGTGTAAGGTAATTAAGATGAGGCCCATGGTCACAAAAGGTGACGGGACCAACTGATAACGAAATGTGAGATTTGTAAGCGGCTGGAAGGATGGAATGTCACGGTTTTATAATTACAATTTAACTATAACTCTGTATCTGCTAATAAGCTTATCCCTGCCTCTAGGGCAGGGCCTTAATTTTTGTATAACTGTGTGGACTTTGAGAGGCTTGTTAGAGTTCGATTCAGACATGATCTGAAGGCTCTCCTCAGGCCTGAGTAAACCGTTTTTGACTTCAATTAGTGGTCTGTCTTTCTTTCACCAAGCCAGTGTCGTCGACCTTGTATATCACTTGGTCCGCACTTTGGGGGCTTACATCAGATGTTTTTATACACCATCCATGAGAGCCTCCAGTAATTCCAGCACCACCAGGCTGTAAAAAAAAGTGTTGCACAAATGTGGTATTGAACAGGCGGAAGGTTTACTCCTGAGATTTTCTGACTTCCCCACACAGCTTACCCTAATTCACAACCAATGCATCCAACCGTAAAATTTCCTCTATGTTTTGGTACCTTTACAAATAATTCATTGATCACAATGTTCTCAAAAAACATTGTTGTATACTAAGCAAAACTCAAATCAACCCTACAATGTAGTGACTGCTTTAAACAAAATACCAACACTTTGCAGCCTACCAGTATTATTCTAACAGTAGCCAGTTAGTTTTGGGTGAGGTAATCGAGAGGTTTTCACAATGAAACAGAATGCTTACAATGAGGTATAATTCTGGGGCTGATAGGGGACAGAAAGGAAATAATCTATTTTAGAATAAAACTGATGCCAATTTTCCCAAAGTCAACCCTTAATATTTGTTACAGAAAAATCTTAGCTCTAAACATTGGGCCAGTTTTTTCAAATGCATTTAGGATAACGATGACTCCTGAAAAGTGCAGCAAACTGCATTTGTTAATTAAAAATTATTTTATGGCCATGTGATCAGAAAATAAGATGCTAAGGGAGAATACTTGTTTAAATGCCTGTCAGTCTCAGTTCTAAATGAAAGCTCCTTATATTTTTGAAGTAATAGTCCTACAGAACCGGTTAACCTTTTAGAAGTAGAGAAGCATTTCTGCAACAGAATATGAGAATAAATTTATTCCAAGCATACATTGAATTAAGCAATGCTCCATGGTTCTGTACAGCTCCTCATTTTATATTAGTTATCATCAAATTTACAGAAATGTTTTGTAGATGGTGATAGAAAAGTAGTTTGGAAAGGTGAAAATGTATTTTGAAAGTTTTAGAACAGAGCATTGATGTCAGAATAGGAACACAGCTTTAAGCCATAAAGGTATTAAAGCTACAGTATTATATTGTATGAACATAACATGGTTACAGTTATAGGATATATACGATTCATAATTTTACAGAATACTGTAATGTTCATATGCCGTACTGCAATGTATATATAAAACTTTAAAAACAGGTTGCCGCCTGTGGTTAAAAATAGAATCACTGTTAAAATGAAGGCAGGCAGCCTCATTATATTTCAGCGACAATGCGATTCAACACAAAACTATTAAAGTGTGACATTTTTGGGTTAAATAAAATTCTTCCATGAATACGCCATTATAAACCTAATGAAACGCTAAGTTTCTGGGCTGAAATGGATAGTGTCAGTGTTTAAAAATAATCCATACATGCTTGTTTACAATTGTCACCTCACTGTTCTTCCAACATTTTGAGGATAAGAAAAAAGAGGCCTGGATCTTAGCCTGGAGTCAAGTTCTGTGCGGAGTCGGGGGAGGGGGGGGGGGGGGAGTGGGGGCTGTTGTGAGGTCGGGAAACCCAGAAGAATGGGGTTCCTGAATGTCCTACAGAATTTTCCTGCAGGGCTCCTTTAAGTGGGGTTTCTGCCCAAAAGGGGTCGGGATTGCCGGGGAGGGGGTGGTCTGGGAGGTTTACTGGGTAGCTTGTTGGGCCGGGAGGAAGCACTCCTGCTCTTCTGGGTACACAAGCAGTGCTGTGAAGGCACTCACCTCATGGATTCAGCCCTTCTTGCATGCTTTCAGCTGCCGAGTTCCCCGAGGCCCAGGAAACCCGGCCGCCTGTGGTTAAAAATAGAATGACTGTTAAAATGAAGGCAGGCAGCCCCATTATAATACTGTACTTCAATGACCAACCCGCTTGCCACAAATGGATTGGTCGCCCACCCCTCATCCCGCCTCCGTTAAAACTGGAAGTGGGCAGGTTCGATTCCTGTTCCAGATTTTTGGTATTTTAACCTCTGACACGACCCCAGTCCACCTGTTTTTGAGAGTTAAGATTCAGCCGAGAGTCTTTCGACTTCCTTTTTGTCTTTTGTGCCTGTGAAAGCAAAACAGGTCAGATTCTCAATTACCAGCTCATGCTGCAGAAAACCCCAGTGTCCTAAAAATAAACCATTTTTGCAATAATGCTTGTACTGTAGGACATAATAAAACACGGAACGTACTGTAGCAACATCTGACAATGTTTTCCCACTTTATTCTTTATTCTACACCACAGGTAGGTAGAAGATTCATTGTATACAGATAACACTGTCTCAAAAACACACGTTTCAGCTTTTCAATTGAAACTTTTAGCTCTCAAGGATGAGTAAACTATCTCCAGTTCAGCTATCAGGTTTAGATTGACCCAAACTAGCCCAAGCCCAATCAAATTTAGATCCAGATTGCAAACTATCAAGATTGCTGTTGTCTAATAGAACACAACAAATGAAAAGATTGGCTCAACTCCTTCGGAAATAATAGCGTGAATTACACCATATTTGTACAAATCCAAACTTTTGGGCTTACTAAAATGCTAAAATTAGGCTCACCCATAATAGCTCCTGCTGGCTCCCTTCAACTCACAGAACTCGGATTAAAGACAAGGATTTACGATGCTACAGTATCTATTTTTTTTCCTGGGTGCTTTTTGTAGATCTTTGTTGAACTACAACTACAAGCATGTTTTCTGCATTTGGACCTCTGCCTTAAAAAAAACCCTACACTAAACAAATTATCTGTAGTTAACATATCTGAAAATCCAGGTGCCAACTTGTGAGTAAAGTCATAAACTACAGTACAATGAAGGCTGTTTTAATTTTTATGCAATACTTTGTTTTACATATATATATATACTATTCAATAAGTACAGCAATATATTTCACTTGTTACTTTAAAGGCTGCATAATAGTCCAGACTAAATAGAAACACTATTGTCACTATTATTTTGCTGTATTCTTTGGCTCACATATACACTAAAATACCATAAACATTATTTAGAACTCCTTTGATATTGTATTATATAAATAAAGATACAGTACATACAAATGGAAGAAAATACTAGACACCTCTGAAAGACAGTAAATTTCTGGATATAAATAAGCAAATATTTTGTTATATACCTACATTTTTAAACAGTTCTGTTACTGGAAAACTATTACATTTATTCTTTTTCACAAAAATCAGTTAACATTAATATACACAATCTACACAAAATTAATATTTTTCTAGAAAGACATTTAGTTTATATCAGTTACAGTAATCATGTAACTCTTACCCCAGAATCACAACTAAGGGGGCGATGCATCTAGAATAAAACATGGTGCGTCACACTCCATAATTTTACATTATGACAAAAAGCACCAATACACGGTGTAGCTACGAGAAACGTTTCTGCACGGTCTAAGTAAGTCTACTATAATAGAGTTACATTTTACCTCTATGGGTTAAATTCACTGCACATTGTCCACAGTACTCACAGTTCAGACATTGCTGAGCTCTTTCAAAGGAACATACATGCTGAGGCTCACTTGTAAGTACAATATGTATTTAGATTTTGTATCTCTTAAATAATTACTTCTAATAAATACTCACTGGCTAAAGAACGGATTTACAGATTGCCTGACAGTACTGCAATGTGTTGCACAGATCTTTAAATAAAACACATTTGTTGTACATTGTAACCAGTTTCAGGAGAAAGCATTGCTTGGTAATGGCAAACCAAACCAATTTAACCCATTACAGATCCTGTCCCAGTCGTTCTATCTCATCAATGAGGAAGTCGATGTCAGATTTTGTTGCAGCTGGGTTTGAGATGACCATGCGGAAGAAGTTAGTTTTATCCCCTTGAGGCTGATATCCAACCATTGTAGTGCCACATTCCATCATTAGTGCTTTTATTTTTGGAGCAACCTGATGCAAAAAAAGGAGACAAGAATTCGTAAGGTTTTCTTGGTGGAGAACACTGTTCAAGAGAGACATAAAAAACAGGTTATACACCAGTGGTAACTGTATTATTTCAAAGAGGAATAAAAAGGCACCAATATATAAAAATAAGGAAAGATATTTGTTTCACTGTGTTTGCAGGCAGTGTCACCAACATTTTTTGGATTTTTATTTCATCTTTCAAATAATTGCTTCAATGATTATATGCAAACCTTTTTGATGTCTCTGTTGACAGATATTAATATTCAGTATTGTTCAGTGCTACATAATCAAAACTTTCACTTTTTCATTGAACTGTAAATTGTATGGAACACATATTTTTACACAATGGCCCAGAAATTCGGGTCCCAACGCGTGAGTACGCACTGGGTACTCACGCGTAGGCCCAACGAAAGTGCCGGTTTCGTGCATGCGCGGGAAACCGGCACTTCCGCTCCCCTGAAAGAAGTGGTTGACAGGTGGATTGCATGCGCCAGAGAGGCAGCTCGTGCGCATCAAACTTACTTTTTTTTGCAGGTTTCTCCGGGAGGGTAAGTCTCCAGCAGTTACACTTTTAAAAAGCAGGCGCAAGGCCTGCTTTTAACAAGGTAAGTGGTGAATTAATTAAAATTAAAACATTTTTTCCACAGGTTTATTATTTTTAAATACTTTAAAGAAAGGTAAGTTTATTTTTAGCCCCGTTAGAAAATGTAATTAATTTTTTCAAAATTTTAAATTGTTTAAAATAGTTATTTCATGTAATTTATAGTTATTTTAAAAATGTGATGTTTTAAAATTTATTTGAAGTTTTAGTGATGTTTTGGGGCTTATAGTATTTATAGGTTTGACAGCTCTTCCTATCAAGCTTATGAATGAAGCATTCCCTGCTTCATCGAATTAACTGCGCCCCTAGGATACGCAAACACTGCGCGCCGGCAGTTGGAGGAGGCCCAGGATCGGAATCCCACGCGGGTCCACAGCTCAACGGCTGGCGCACTAGGTAAGTGCAGGTCGGGGGCTTGCACCCACGGGAAGCCCCCGACCCGAATTTCTGGGCCAATGTGTAATCTTTTATTACTGTCAGCACATTCTGCTACTAGAGGTTAATCTTCAAGGGGACATAGTGGTGCACTGCATTGGTACTTCAACTGCATACATGCCAACTGTCAGCTTTTCAACTCTTTTGTCAACTTGTTATCATTCACAAAAAATAGTTTTTTTCACTGGAATTGGAGGTTGTCAATAGGAACCAATCAGATCAGTCAGAAGGCTCGATTGGAAGCTATCCAAACCAACCAGATCAATTAGAAGGAGAATTGAAGATTGACAGAACCATTTTTAATTCTTCCACTGTTGGTTCCACGCAAACTTAAAGCAGAAAAGTTTTAATATGAGCTAATAGTTTCTGGGAATCACTGTTACAGGTGTTTTTATTCAGTGTTTGCACTCAAAAGTTGTATATAAGAACCAAGCTAAAAGGAACTTTTGGACAATACCTGGCTGTTGTGTTATACGAAGGTTTACTTTCATCATGGCTAATTGCAGCCATTTTGTTTCAGGAGATGTTCTGTAGCATGATTACGTTAACTGAATTGGTGGAAATGTCAGGTTTGGAAATAAAGGCCAGATATTTAAGGGGTGGCGGGGAAGCAGGGGGGATGACTTTTAGTGGCTGGGAAACCTGAAAATACGGGGAACACATTTTTTTCTCCGACTGAGAGGCTGGCCGGCTGTCGGGCGGGAACGCCTGCGGTAGAAGGCTGCAGCCGATGACCGGAGAGGAGGGAGGGAGAAATCAAGGGGGATTGGCATTGGATCTGGGGGGGGGGGGGGGATGGGATAGCGGAGGGATCGGATCGCGTGGGAATCGGATCGCGGGTGGGGGGAGGCAGGTCGCGGGGGAATCGGATCATGGTGGGATCGAACGCGGGGACATCGGGTCGTGGGGGGTTTGGATCGCGGGAGGATCGGATCGCGGGGGGCGGTTCGCAGGGAAGATCGGGTTGGGAGATCGGATCGTTGGGAGAGTGGATCGCGGGGGAATCGGATCGCGGGAAGGGGATCGGAGCGCGGGAAGGGGATCGGATCGGATGGCAGGGAGAGTGGATTGGGTGGTTCGGATCGCGGGGAGAGAAGTAGATCGAAACAGGCTAGCTCGTGGGCCTAGGGAAGCACACCTGCTCCTCTTGTCTCACAAGCAGTGCTGGAAAAGCACGTAGCTGTTGCAGCCAGCAGTTCTCGCCTTCCGTCAGCTGCCGGGTTTCCCGAGTCCTGGGAAACCCAGCCCGCAGCCGTTGAATCCAAATGGCTGCTAAAATCTGTGGCACACAGCCTCATTAACATATTTAAATTACTGAGAGCATGTTAATTGCCCACCCCCCAACCCGCCCTGGTTAAACCGGAAGTAGGCTTGTTTGTGGCGGATCGGGTCGGATTTCCCAGTTTTAAGAATTTAACTGCCCCCCCCCCTCCCCCCGCCTGTCCTGGGGGAGTTAAAATTTCCACAAAGAATGGGGTAGGAATGGTGAGGAACTTTACTTAATTTAAACAAATGACACTGAGATTCCCAGATTTAGGATTTTCCTGCTGAGTACTGCAGTGTTGTGTGATGCGGACTGTTGACATGTCTGTGTGTGAGCCGTAGTGTTTCATTATGTTCTGTAACAGCTGTTTTATGTTTGTTTATATACACAGTTAAAGTCCCTTTGTTCCCATGGAGAACCTGGGAAAAGAGTCCATGCCCCCTACATTAGAGCACTCAATATCCATGGGGAAATATGAGGATTAACATTAATAACTAATAAGCGTATAATAGCTACCCTGAGACTAGAGGTAATTAATCAGATGCGTCCGAGAGCACAAAATTCAGCTCCCCGTGACTGTTCCTGGAAACCATTTTTGTGCACTTTACTGATTTTAAGCAATTATAGTGTGTAATAATGATTTTTTTATTTCAACTAGAAAAACATAAACCTTTCTGATAGGTTCAAAAGAGCAATAAAAGCTAAGATTGATTGTTGGTGATCATTTCATTTGACATTTCCACATCCATTATTTTAATGGATGTTGCTAAGCCATTTATTTTGACATTGAGATCCATACTAGCTCCTTTCATTTTCATATTTAAAAGATCTCTAACCCTTCCAGGATACATTACCTTTGGCTTAAATGGCAGAATTAAAGTTCCCTCCAAAATGTTAGAAAATGAACAAAATTATCAAAACTTTTCATAGCCTGCCCCCCGATCCCCTTAGAAAGTAAATCTCACACCTTCAGCACTCCTGCCACCTTCATAGAATCATAGAATGATACAGTACAAAAGGAGGCCATTTGGCCCATCGTGCCTGTGTCGGCTCTTTAGCAGAGTTATCCAATTAATCTCACTCCCCTTTCCCACAGCCCTAATTTTTTTTCCCTTCACTATTCATCCAATTCTCTTTGGAATGTTCCTATTGAATCTGCTTCCACCACCCTTTCAGGTAGTGCATTCCAGATCACAACAACATACTGCATAAGAAATGTTTCCTCATGTCACCTCTGATTCTTTTGCCAATCACCTTAAACCTGTGTCCTTTGGTTACTGACCCTTCTGCCACTGGAAACAGTTTCTCTTTATTTAACTCTATCAAAACCATTCATGATTTTGAACACCTCTATCAAATCTCCTCTTAACCTTCTCTGTTCAGTAGTTTCTAAATTCACCAGCCATAATCTGTACTTTTATGTAAATGTTAGGGTTACGTAGGATTATATACATAGGATATACGGCACAGAGATGACGGTGTTTATGCTCCACACGAGCCTCCTCCAGTCTTTCCTCATCTAAATTTAGCAGCTTAACCCTCTATTCCCTTTTCCCTCATAAGCTTGTCTAGCCTCCCCTTAAATGCATCTAAACTATTCGCTTTAATCACTCCCTGTGGTAGCGAGTTCCACATTCTCAACACTCTTTGGGTAAAGAAGTTTCTCCTGAATTCCCTATTGGATTGCTTGGTGACTATCTTATATTGATGGCCTCTAGTTATGCTCTTCCCCACAAGTGGAAACATTCTCTCTGTATCCACTCTATCAACATTTTTCATAATTTTAAAGACCTCTATTAGGTCACCCCTCAGCCTTCTTTTTTCAAGAGAAAAAAGACTCAGCCTGTTCATCCTTTCCTGATATGTATACCAGCAATCCATTTCTGGTATCATCCTTGTAAATCTTCTCTGCACCTTCTCCAGTGCCTCTATATCCTTTTTATAATATGACGACCATAACTATACGTAGTACTCTAAGTGTGGTCTAACCAAGGTTCAATACAGGTTTAGCATAACTTCCCTACTTTGCAATTCTATACCTCTAGAAATAAACTCTAGTGCTTGGTTTGCTTTTTTTATGACCTTGCTAACCTGTGGCGCAACTTTTAGTGATTTGTGTATTTGTACTCCGAGAGCCCTTTGTTCCTCTACCCCACCTAGACTCGCACTCTCCAAGTGATAAGTGACCTCCCTATTCTTCCTACCAAAATGTAATACCTCACATTTATCTGTGTTGAACTTCATTTGCTAATTGTATGCCCATTCTGCAAGTTTATTAATGTCTATTTGTTGTCATTTGTTGCAGTCCTCCTCAGTATTGACTATCCCCCCCAATTTGGTGTCATCCGCAAATTTAGAAATTGTGTTTTTGATTCCAAAGTCTAAATCGTTAATGTAAATTGTGAACAGCAATGGTCCCAGCACTGATCCTTGTGGAACACCACTACCCACCTTCTGCCACTGTGAATAGTTACCCTTTACTCCTACTCTCTGCTTTCTGTCCTGAAGCCAGCTAGCAATCCATTCAGCCACTTGTCCCCCGACTCTGCATTCTCTGACCTTGTTCATCAGTCTATTATGGGGTACCTTATCGAAGGCCTTTTGAAAATCCAGATAAATTACATCTACTGCATTACCATTGTTCACTCTCTCTGTTACCTCTTCAAAAAATTCAATAAGATTGGTCAAGCAAGACTTTCCCTTTTGAAATCCATGTTGACTATTCATTATTATATTTTTGGTTTCTAGATGTTCTTCTATTTTCTCCTTTAGTAGGGATTCCATTATTTTTCCTACCACCGACTTTAAGCTGACTGGTCTATAATTCCCTGGACATGTTCTATCCCCCTTCTTAAATATCGATATTACATTAGCTATCCACCAGTCCTCTGGCACTACACTTCTTTCTAACAAATTACTAAATATGCATAGTAATGCCTCTGCTACCTCTTCCCTAGAGTCTTTTAAAATGCGTGGATGCAATCCATCCGGACCAGGGGTTTTATCCTCTTTGAGTTTGATTAGTTTATTTGATCTATCCCCTTTTTTATTTTAAATGCACTTATCTCATTATTAATCTCATCATCCAATGTCATGTCCATCTGTTCTATCTCCCTGGTAAATACTGAATCAAAATAATTATTTAATATTTCTGCCATCTCTCTATTGTTACCTGTGGTATTATCCTGTCTCTGCCTTAATGGCCCTATTCCCATCCCAACCTTCTTTTTTTATTGATGTGCCTGTAAAATATTTTACTATTTTGTTTTATGTTCCTTGATAATTTAATTTCATAGTTCCTCTTTGCCTCCGTAATTGTTTTTTTGACTTCTCTCCTAATCCTTTCGTATTCTCCCTTACCATGCACTCCCCTGCTATCTATGTACTTAATGTATGCCTCTTTCCTTACCCTCAATTGTTCCCTTATGGCTTTATTCATCCATGGAGTCTCATTATTATTCAGTTTGTTCTTTCCTTTTAGCAGAATATATTGTTCCTGCACTCTGTTAAACACCGTTTTAAATGTTTCCCATTGCTGTTCTACATTGTTGTTTGTCAAAATTGTTGCCCATTTTTTTTACCACCCCCCCCAAGTTCTATTCTCAGCCCCTCAAAATCAGCTTTTCGCCAATCTATTAACCTAGTTTTTGTCATACTTATGCCCTTCTCAATTATCATCTTAAAGCATATTATATTATGGTCACTATTACCTACATGTTCCCCTACTTTTACTTCTCTTATCTGCTCTGGTTCATTCCCCATTACTAGATCCAATAGCAAATCCTCCCTTGTTGGGACTTTTACATATTGGGTTAAAAAGGAGTCCTGTACACATTGTAGGAACTCCATTCCCTTATCCCCTTTACCTACCTCTTCGGTCCAATTAATATCGGGGTAGTTGAAATCCCCCATGATTAATATTCTATGTTTTTTACTCATTTCCCTAATTTGTCTGCATATTTCTTCCTCCACCTCCCTTCCACTATTAGGTGGTTTTCCCCTACAATAAAAGTCATTAATGTTGGGCAAACCTGCAACTCAAGCCATCACCCCTTCATTGCAAACCCTCAACTACACCTATCATAAGACCTGTAATTTTTAGGGCTGCGTCAGCTTTTGTGAAGCTCCTGGTCAGCTTTTGACATTTTATCTAAGTTGGACAGCAGCCAGAAGGTCCTGAAGCTGGTGACCATTATCGTTGCAGAGTCTACTAAAGACAAACTAGGCTTCGTTGTCAGTCCTACCACCTCCGTGTTGTTCAAGCAATAGATGGACATGCATTGTATGAAACAGTAGAAGGCAATTCATTCACTGTTACAGCATGCATACTGGCAGTTTAACATCACAAAGATGTAAATTAACGTGACATATGCCTGATAATTAGAAGTGGCCATTTTTAAGAATTATTGCTAAAACAAATGTTTCTTACACATTAAGCCTTGCAATTTTTTTTAAAATTGGAGAATTTTACCTTGCGAAGTTTTTCCTTTCTCTCCTCACAATCTGGCATATCTCGGAAACTTGGTGGAACGTACCAGAAGCAAACATTGGTGTGCTCCGGCTACAAAAGAAATGGACAATGGTAAACTGAGCAAAGATCTTGCTTTAATAGTTGCATATAAAAACTGAATATGTCAGTATAAACACACAGGGCCTGAAATTCTGACAGCACTATTGAACTGAAGTAGAATGGGATTACTGCCTGCCTTGAGGTCACACCACTGACCCCATTGTAAATTGGGGGTCACAAATGCCGAGGTGGGAGGGGGGGCAGAAACCTCCTGCACAGGCAGAAAGGGAGTCAGGGGAAAGTGGGGATGAGGGGCAGAAAATACCTGGCAGAGAAGTAAAGACCTGGTGCAACAATAGGATTTTAAAAGTGCTGACAAGGATGGCAGCCAGATCAAAGAAACAAGCAGCAAACTTTAGGGAGCTGGACCTGCATGTCTTCCTAATGGAGATATCGAGCAGAAGGGTTGGGCTGTTTCAGGTCGGGGCCAGAGAGCCGCTGAGAATGTGGTGCACAATTTGAAGAGGGAGGTGACACTACGGGCTGGATTTTGCCAATGGGGAGCTTTTGGGGGCGGGACTCCCACTTGTCAGGTTTCAGTCCTGCCTCCTTCAACTTCTGGCCAACCCACGCTATTTTCCCTTGATTGACCTTGTTAAGCCCACCCAGCGGGTTTAGCAGGCCAATTAAGGGAAAGCCGGTTACAGAAATTTTTTTTGACATATGAATTGCCATCGTTTGACAGCTCTGTGAAGCTGTCAAACACTGATATTCTCTGTAGTTTGATGAGTTCTTGAATTCAAGAACTCATCAAACCTCTTTCTTTTGCAGAAATGAGATGGTTGTTGCATTGGAGAATGCAACAGCCATCTGTCATCTCTGCCGCGGAGGTGTGAGACTCTCCGCATACCCACCGATTGAAGCCTGCAGGAAGAAACAAAGGTAAGTACACTTTTTCTATACTTTCCACTGACCTCAGATATTCACCTCTCCACATTTGCACCCATTACTCACCTCCACAGCACACTTTTGGATCCCTCCGACCCCCACAGACCCACTACTCGACTCGGAATCCCTGGCGGGTTTCGGAGCCTTCGGGAAGCCCGCACTTGTGTGGGCAAAATGGGGATAATCCTCTTATCTGCCTGTTAACTCTTCTTCTTAGGCAGTCCCTCAGAACCGAGGATGTCTTGCTTCCACATTAAAAATGAGTTCTCAGGTGACTGATGAGCCCAATGCGGGAACTACAGTCTCTGTCACAGGTGGGGCAGATGGTGGTTGAAGGGGCTGGGGTGCTTGGGTTGATGTGCACTCCTTCCGCTGCTTGTGCTTGGCTTCCGCTTGCTCCCGGCGAAGAGACTACAGGTGTTTGGCGCCTTCCCAGATGCTTCTCCTCCACTTTGTGCGGTCTTGGGCCAGGGATTCCCAGGTGTCAGTGGGGATGTTGCACTTTTTCAAGGAGGCTTTGAGGGTGTCCTTGAAGCGTTTCCTCTGCCCGCCTGGGGCTCTCTTGCCATGTCGGAGCTCCGAGTACAGCGCTTGTTTTGGGAGTCTCGTATCGGGCATGCAGATGATGTGACCCATCCATCGGAGCTGATCGAGCGTGGTCAAAACTACCTGTTAACAGGCAGTTAAGTGGCTGTAATCCCTTCCCGCCTCCAAGGAGATGGGACCCGGCGCAGGACGGCTTCCTGCCTCCTGGCAAGATGGCACCAGCCCCCAAATTCTGCCTTTTTCCCAGCAGTCCCGCCTCCAAACCCACCTCCCCAGGGCTGGCAAAATCCAGCCCGTATGTCTGCATCTGCCTCTCCTGACAATCACTCCATCCAAAGTAGAAGCTTTGATCATTGGCCTTCAGGCCTTGGGGGAATTATTTGAAGAGGACAATGGATAGCAGTTACCGAGAGCTTTGGGTGTCATTTCTCAGGGTCTGCAGGATCTAACTGACACCATCAGCTCTGCCCTCCCCATGATCAGTGGGCACTCATATCACTACAAGTGCTGTGGCTAAAGACTGTCTCCATGATGCCAAATAAACCAGTGCTGATTACTAGCAAAACTCTCAGTGCAAAGCTAACATGGATTATTAAAACCTTAACCATTAAATAAATAAAGACACAGTAGCACAGCACATTCTTCTGAAGCGCCTCTGTAGGTTGACCACAGAAACACAGGCCTGAATTTTAATGGGGAGGCGGGTTGGGAGAAGGGCTGCTCCGAAGCGGTCGGGAAACCTGGGACAACAGGTTTCCTGAAGACGATGCCAAATTTAATGGCAGGGCCGGATTTGCTTGGGAAACCTCTGATTCCCATCCACAGCCAGCCAGATTAAGAGGCTGGCTGGCTGCAGGCGGGTAGGCCTGTGGCACTAGGCCGCAAAGAGGAAAGAGGGAGGGAGGGATTGCATGGGGCTGAGGGGGCAGCCAGAGGAGCATGGGGCGGGCCGGCAGAGTAGTGGGGGGTGGTGTCGGGAGCGATCGGGGGCTGGGAGCAGCACAAGTCGGGGGGGGGGGGGTGTAGGGACTGGGCGAGCATTGGCAGCTGGAGGAGCAGGGGTGGTGTCAGCAAAGATCGGGGCCAGGAGGATCAGATCGGGGGCCAGGAGGAGCGGGGTGGGGGGGGCAGGAGCAGCAGGGGGGTGGATGCCAAGAGGAGCAGGGGGTGTCAGGAGGAGTGGGGGGGTGCAGGAGGTAGGAGGAGCGGGGGGGTGCAGGGGGCAGGAGGAGCAGGGGGACCAGGAGGAGCGGGGTGCCAGGAGGAGCCTGGGGGGGGGGGGGCGCAGGAGGAGTTGGGGGGGTGCAGGAGGTGAGAGGAGTGGGGGGGGGGGCGGTTGCAGGGGGCCCAGGAGGAGCGGGGGGGCGGTGGGGTATCAGAGACCTCGTGGGGGGGAGAGGGGGCATCAGAGACCTCGTTGGGGGAGGGGGGTCTTCGATCGCAGGGGATGGTTTAGGTAGGGGCTCTGGATCCAGGAGGTAAGTGTAAAGATACCTACATTAAGGATCCAGCAGACCTTGCCTTTCTTTAGCTGGCGGGTTTAACAGCTAAAGTTAAATTCAAAATGGAGGGTATATCAGAGGCTTCCAGCCTCACTATAATATTTAAATGGATGACCTGCCACCTAGGAGCGAGTTGGCTGCCCGCCTGCACCCCCGCCCCCCCACCCCCACCCAACCTCGGCCCGTCTCCGTTAAAACCGCAAGTGGGCAGGTTGGAGGCGGGTTCTGGTTGGGATTCAGATATTGAACACTTCAACTTCTCACACAACCCCAATCCCAACCATTTTTTAGGTTAAAATTCCCCCCACAGGCACTAAAAGACTTGGGAGGACGTGAGTGTGAAAGCCTGGTCAAAAGGGAAGAACTTTATTTTGAAAATGGAAGTATTTAGGGAGAGAGTTCCAGAAGCCAAGGACCAAGAGGTGCCACAGATGGTAGAGCAGAGGGTGTGGGGAACAGGAGTAACTGCCTCTCATTACATTAACCAAAGTGGGGGAAGAAGGAAGGGGCTAATGACAGTCTACTAAAAAAAGGAGGCAAGGGAGGAAAGTAAATGAAAATCAATACACTTACCTCTGCATCAAATACCATTTGATATCCATCCCTCTTTTTAATCTTGGTATAGAGGTACATTGCCAGGTCCAAGCACTTGTTAATTTGGTTTTCAAATCCCACTGTACCCTGTAATGAAATGTACAGGAAAACAATTAAATATTAACGAATTAGACATGGTGAAATTAAAACCATTTTTGATAATCCAGTGTGCATGAAGCAAGAACAGTGGTTTTAAATAACACAAGCATTCCATTACCAGCAATAATGCTTCAAGGGAGCCAAATATTTTGTACATTATAAGCAAAGTGGATATTATAGTACTTGTCCCAGGTGAAGAGCTTGAAACAGAGTCCGTTCTCAGGTGGAGGCCTCATTCATTTTTAAATGTCAGTATCAGATGACGTAATTCGGACCCTGATGCGATTTTAAGTGCCAATCGCGGCATTGACAGCCAGTGCCGGAACCCCTCAGTGAAAGCTGGTGGCAAGCATGATCTTGGCCAACAGAGACCTAGGTAAGATGACATTTTTACTTTTTATAAAGGTTTCCTTGTGGGCCAGGAAGAGCAGGAGTGTTCCTCCAGGACCCACAAGGAAACACATAGGGCCTCCACTACCCCAAGCTTCCCATCGGCTCCCCCAACCACGATCGCCTCATCCCCCCTCCTCACTACCACTTACCTTATTGTGAGGGAACGTTCCTTCAGGTCCCCAGTGGCTGTCTCCTGCCTCACCAAATTCCCCACCCACTCACTGACCTTTTTGTCATTCCCACCAGGTTCAGGCAGGAATCCTAGTTGGATAATCTAAATGAGATCTGTGAGTTAAAATATCCCAGGCCTCACGCTGCAGGGCAGGGGGCGGGGTGGTTGAGTGACCACACTGTTTTCCACACGCCACAGCCCCCGCACGCCACACTTAAAATTGGGCTTTTTAATTGTACACTACTTATGGCTAGTAAGCATTAATAGTAATGGTCACATTTTTTATCGTCTTTTTTATTGTTCAGTCATATGAATTCTCATTTACGTATAACATACTGGTGGGCAAATTATTGAATTGTTAGTTTTGTTGATTGTAGACAGACATTAATGTTCAATAAATGTCCCAAGAACAATGGTCTAGCATAGTGCTCCCCATCCCAAAATTTTAAATACACTTTAAATCAAATAAAAAGAACTTTCACATCTATTAATGATCATAATGAATAATTCTGCATTGTATATTGAAACATGAACCCTCTAAGGTTGAAGTAGGTTGCTTCAGTCTTTAACCAGCTATCACCTCTCTACTTAACATAAATTGGAATCCTTGTTGAAACCACAGCAAAATATAAATGAAGATAGTTACGTAAGTATAATGATTCAAAGGTGACTCCAAGTCATATCAATGGCCTTGATTTTGCGTTAATAGTAACAGTGAGGCTAACAGTGCTCACCGTTATTATCGAGTAAATTGGACAGCAACTTCTGGCATCCGCACATGCGCACTTAAACGCGGAAATGCAGAAGCTGCTGTCAGAGATGCCCTGCTCACCAACAGACTCAGCATTGAAAGACATGCAATGGCATGAACTTGGGGTACTTGCCCACTAGTTCCCCACTAAAGACACCATATAAATTTAGGGTTGGTGCATTCAGGTGTAAGTGAATTTTTAACGGCGTGATAATTAATAATTACTGCCAATCAACCTCTCTGGCCCTGAAAATTTAATTTTACAAGTGTAGTGTCTCAATCCTTCAGAAGTTAATTAGTATTAGCGATTTAGAAAATATAAATAATTTTTTTTTTACTTTTTCTGTCTGTCTCTTTTACCTCTCTCTCCTAATCCCATCTGTCTTTCCCAATTTTTATTCTTCTTTTTGTACATGATTTAAATCTAATTTATACTTCCTGGTTCAGACTCTGCATGCCGCAATGAGAATTCTTCAATTTGATTGGTTGAAGAGCCTCACTGTTGCTTTGCCTGCTCACAGATGCCACAGATGCCCTTTAGAGGGTGCTCCGCTGGATCAGATGCCAGATTAGAGCTAGTCTCCGCTCAAAAGCCTGCAAAAGTTGTGTGCGCAGCTGTCAGCTAGGTGAATGGCGAGCACCGTTCCTTCGCCGCTGACCACAAAATTCAGGCCAATATCTTTCTGTAACTGTCTTGAACAGTCTCATCATTTTACACAGCAAGAAATTCCAAATTCTATTGGCATATCTAGGATTATTACATATTAAAACAACATAGAAAAAAATCTGAGAGAATCAGATAGCGATTTACAGCATAAGAATTACATCAATTAGAGATCAGGTCCTGGTTACAGCTCAAGAAAGGTAATCGATCTGAAACGTTAACTCTGTTTCTCTCTCCACAGATACTGCCTGTCCTGCTGAGTGTTTCCAGCATTTTTGATTTATATTTCAGTATACTGACTACACTGGTAAACTATTTTTCATCAAACGTGCCCAATAGGAAACTACACATTCTCTCCTCAAACCCCTTCCTGTAATGTGATGTGTACTTATACAGGAAAGCTTGGTGGGTATATAACAGATAAATTGGTAGCAGCAATGAAAAAAGAGCTTTTTAAACAGGAAAGTTTCGTAACAATATTCAGTTACTAATACATAATTGAGTCAATGTGAGCTTATAGTAACAGGAATTGAAAGTTTGATTTGGAAGCTTCAAACCCTCCTTCAGAAGCTTAAACTCGGAGGATAAATTTTCCAATATGAGCTTAGAAGAGGGGAGATTGTGCAGCAGCGAGCTTAGCACTCATTATCAGGTTGATCCCATTAACTATTCATAGAAAGCTCCAGTTCCAATTTGAAGTGGCAGTAATAAAGTGTGTCTTGCTGCGGTATAGGCAAACATGTGAAAGCTGAAAAGAGATGATGGCTGCAAAATTCGGCTCTGCAGCACACGTTACTTGGGTGCTATGAGTGCCGTTTAGGTTTGAAAATGGCTTCCATGGTGCACATGCACACTTCAGGTGCGAACCACGCTGGAAGCCACCTTGGTGAGGGCGTTAGCGCGAGCATCCACTGGAAGTATGCAGAGTAGGCAGATTGTGACGTCAATCAGCGTGCAACGTTGATTTGACGCCAGTGCTGCCATTTTGGAGCTCAATACTCAAACACGCATAGCTGAACAGACGTTCAGCAACAGGAAGGACCCCCCACCAACGCCAGTTAAAGGGATCGTCAACTACATACAGGTTATTTGCTGATTGATTTCTACAGGCTGTTGCTTTGTTTGTAGAAGTGTTTGGTGGTTTCTAGAGTTCTTTAAAGTTGCTAAAAGGAGTGGTGTGGCAGGTGCTGAAGGACATTGTCCTGATCAAGGATTCTACGCAGACCACTGCTCCCAGACATGGGTGCAGTAGTAGGCATTCCACTTGGCCTACAGCATGACAGGGGGAATGAGCACAGGCGACACAGAGCAGGACAAGCTGCTGGAAGAGGGAGGGGGAGAAGAGCTCTCAGCAGGAGGCCATATGCACCCAGGGTGTTCAGAGAGCAATATTCTTACCTGAACCTCAGCGAGGAACAGTGTGTCAGACATCTGCGCTTCACCAAGGAAGTCCTCGCTGAAATCTGCCACCTGCTGCAGCCACAACTACAACCTCAGGGTAGGGCGAGGACCATATTGCCAGTGGCTGTGAAGGTTACCGTGGCCACGAACTTTTATGCGTCGGGATCCTGCCAGGCTGGAGCTGGAGATATTTACAACATCTCCCAGTTTGCTGTGCCCTGTTGCATAAGGGAGGTAACTGAGGCTATGTATTCTAAGAGAGTTGAATACATTTCATTCTCTCTGGCCAGAGAGCAGCAGGCGGAGCAAGCATGGTGCAGGGTGCCATTGACTGCATGCACATCGCTTTGCGGGCGCTGCATGTAAACTCTGAGATGGACCGCAACTGAAAGGGATTCGACATCCAACTGGTGTGCGACCATACTCAGCGAATCATGCCGTTAAATGCCCGGTATCCTGGCAGCAGTCCGCTGTGCCATCTGCATTTGAGCCACCACAACAAACTAAAAGGATGGCTGCTGTGTGACAAGGGCTATCCGTTAACAACGTAGCTCATGGCTCTGGCGTGCAACCCACGCACACATGGGCAGTGTGCATATAATGCAAGCCATGCCACCACACGAAATATCATCAAGCAGACCACTGGCTTGCTGAAGCAAAGCTTCCGTAGCCTGGACCACTCTGGAAGAGCCCTGCAGTACTCGGCAGAGCGGGTGTCGAGATTCGTGGTGGTCTGCTGCATGCTGCACAACCTCACCATCATGAGGGCACAGCCCTTGTCACCAGCTATACACCGACCAGCTGAGGAGCAGGAGCAGCAGAAGGAGGAGGAGGAAGATGAAGGGAGGAGGCAACCTAGACAGGCCCCTTCTGGCCAGGCTGTCCATGACCGACTCATCCGATTGCGATACCAGTAAACGCAACCCTAATTCCACATTCACCAACAGTCCCACACTTTACCTTCCCTCTGTTACTGACCATCACATCGTCTGCTTGGTCACAATGCAAAAATGAAAGCCAACACAAAACACACATTCTAAACCAAATTTATAAATCAAACCGTGCCATATTTTTTCAAATTTGATCCTGGGATGTGGGTGTCACTGGCAAGGCCAGCATTTATTGCCTGTTCCTAACTGCCCTTGAGAAGGTGGTGGTGAGCCACCTTCTTGAACCGCTGCAGTCGGCATGTTGAAGGTACTCCCACAGTGCTGTTAGGGAGGGAGTTCCAGGATTTTGATCCAGCAACGATGAAGGAACGGCGATATATTTCCAAGTCAGGATGGTATGTGGCTTGGAGGGGAATCATAGAATGGTTACAGCATGGAAGGCTGCCATTCAGCCCATCAAGCCCGTGCCGACTCTCAGCTAGTCCTACTCCCCTGCCTTTTCCCCATAGCCTTGCAAATTTTTTTCTTTCAGGTACTTATCCAACTCCCTTTTGAAAGATAAGATTGAGTCCGCCTCCACCATCCTCTCCGGCAGTGCATTCCAGATCTTAACCACTCACTGTGTAAACAACTTTTTCTTATGTCGCCTTTGTTCTTTTGCAAATCACCTTAAATCTGTGTCCTCTGGTTCTTGACCCTTCTGCCAATGGAAACAGTTTCTCTCTATCTACTCTGTCCAGACTGCTCATGATTTTGAACACCTCGATCAAATCTGCTCTCAATCTTCTCTGCACCAAGGAGAACAAACCCAGCCTCTCCAGTCTATCAATGTAACTGAAGTCTCTCATACCTGGAATCATTCTCGTAAATCTTTTCTGCACCCTCTCTAAGGCCTTCACATCCTTCCTCAAGTGCAGTGCCCAGAATTGGACACAGTATTCCAGTTGGGGCTGAACTAGTGTTTTACACAGGTTCATCATAAGTTCCACACTTTTGTACTCTTTACCTCTATTTTTGAAGCCCAGGATCACGTAAGCCTTTTTAATCGCTTTCTCAACCTGCCCTGCCGCCTTCAACAATTTGTGCACATATACCCCCAGGTCTCTCTGTTCGTGCACCCACTTTAGGATTGTACCATTTAGTTTATATGTCCTCTCCTCATTCTTTCTACCAAAATGTATCACTTCACACTTTTCTGCATTAAATTTCAACTGCCACGTATCCACCCATTTCACCAGCCTGTTTATGTCTTCCTGAAGTCTATCACTCTCCTGCTCACTGTTCACTACACTTCCAAGTTTTGTGTCATCTGCAAATTTTGAAATTGTGCCCTGTACACCCACGTCCAAGTCATTAATATATATAACTTGGAAGTGTTGGTGTTCCCATGCGCCTGCTGCCCTTGTCCTTCCAGGTGGTAGAGTCCGTGTGTTTGGGAGGTGCTGTCGAAGAAGCCGTGGTGAGTTGCTGCAGTGCATCTTGTAGATGGTACACACTGCAGACACAGTACGCCGGTGGTGGAGGGAGGGAATGTTTAAGGTGGTAGATGGGGTGCCAATCATGCAGGCTGCTTCGTACTGGATGGTGTTGAGCTTCTTGAGTGTTGTTGGAACTGCACTCATCCAGGCAAGTGGAGAGTATTCCATCACACTCCTTACTTGTGCCTTGTAGATGGTGAAAAGGCTTTGGGGAAGTCAGGAGGTGAGACACTTGCCGTAGAATACCCAGCCTCTGACCTGCTCTTGTAGCCACAGTATTTATGTGGCTGGTCCAGTTAAGTTTCTGGTTAATGGTGACCCCCAGGATGTTGATGGTGGGGGATTCAGCGATGGCAATGCCGTTGAATGTCATGGGGCGGTGGTTAGACTTTCGCTTGTTGGAGATAGTCATTGCCTGGCAGTTGCATACAAACGTCAACTAATCACCCTTGTGCATTCCCTTAGTGCCTATCTTGTGTGTGCCTTCGCCTGTCCTAGTGCTGCTACACAGCGCTACCCCAATGGCTGCAGCATGGCTGGTGGAAGGCTGCTGACTTTCAGTGGGGGAGGCTGCAGCAGTCAACTTGAAGTCAATGGAAATAAAAATTGGGAGAGATGTTAAACAGGTTGCCGACTCATTATCAGCCATTTTACACTATCTCATAAAGTCAAGATTTACCCCTATGTGATCGAGCCATGTGTATTTTAAACAACAACATTCACCAGAAGTGCCACATTCTCCCCATCTACAACTACTTTTTTTCACTGGCAATATGATCCAAATGAACTGAAACGTTTAGCTGGGTAATTTGTTAATTTGGTGTGGAAATACTGCCATAATCATGAACAAGTTGAATAAGGATCACGAGGGGATGCAGTAATAATATTGGCTGCAATCCATAACATTCGTAGCCCAACATTGTTTCAATTTTAAGCATCTATAATTTATTTGCAAACTCTGTCACATTTGTGTGAAAATAAAGTGCTTTCAGATAAAACCCTCTGCCCAGTGTATGACAGTGATCCTGAACTTAAGAGATAGAGTGACTGACATTGAGGATCCTTTTATGCTACTTATATACTGTACTAGTCATTACAGTTTCAACATATATATGTAACGTGATTGCACAGTACCAAGGGCACAAAATCATGATTACAATGGAATCCTAGCCAATAGACTCACACCTCTTCCGAGCATAATTTAGACCAATTTAGCATACCATGGGGTAAAAATTGGATCTCCTTTCACAGGCGTAAAATTAGTGCAACAGGGGCCAATTTCAGGGACCAACGCCCTGCACCCCGAGGATGCCTGAAAGATGGTTGACTCAATATTGGGTCTGGCCATTTTTCAGGCGCCTCTGGCAGCTGCCCAAAACTGGCATTATTCCCCTTACATATGTAAATGAGGGGCATAATGTCTGTTTTAGGCCCCCTCTCCTAAACTGGGTTGCGATGAGTGGAGATGGCTCCGAGCCTGATCCCCTCACGACTCTTTAGTGGCTGCCGACAAAAGATACGTTTTTTTTGTTTTTAAAATCTTTCCTGTGGAGAGGAGGAACAGGAGTGTTCCTCCCAAATCCACAGCCCTCCTAAGGACTGCTGCCAGCCTGAGATAGGCCTCGCTCCCATTCTCCTTCCCGGACTTACCTCAGGGTCGCTGCTGGCAACTGGATACGGCAGTCGGGTGAGCTGCTTCTGGAGGCACGACAGACGCCTGCAGCTCACCCAAATTAAGCAAATGAGGTCCGTGGCCCAATTTCAAGCGAGCCTCAGGCCACACGGTTGGGGCACACACTCTCTGCGGCCCTTGGTTATGTGCCCGAAAATGGGCTATAACCAAGTTTAACCCCCATCATTCCAAATCAAGCCATCACGGTGAAGATCTGATCTTGTCCAAGATGGGGATAGGTGGTAAAGATGATTGTCCTGATTTTACGCTTCAGCTACAATAAAAAGAGAAGTACTTTCAGTTGTTCTTCCCATAATTTAATTGTAGATTGATAATTATCTTGTTCTTGTATAAAATTCAGGGAGGGACGGGGTAAAGAACAGATAACACCTGGTTAAATCATAACCAACTCTAATACTAATGCGTTTTGATATGCATGCAGGTCATAAGAAGAAGCAATGTTTCTGTACATGCTTCTTTATCGCTGTTTATACCTTAAATACTGATTTTATGTATTTTGTGAAACCTATCTGGTTTGTTATTGGTTTCATGCATTATAACATTTTGCTTATAGATTACAACTGAAAAGGATTATATGGAATGGAGATTTGCGATCTTCAGTCTCATTCAAACTAAATTATTCCTACATGTTGAGTATAATCTCCTGCACTTAGCCATTAGCAAACATTGGCAACTGCTTGTGCCACTTCTGATTTGCCGCTTTGCTCACTGCGGCGTATTCAAATTACAAATCCAGCAAAATTTGGAGTAAGTTCACAACAGCGAGATCAGCATACAAGACGGTGAAATTCATGGCATACGTCACCGATCTCACTGTTGCAAGAACCTCTGGGCCAATGTTACAGGCCTGCAAGTGTCATGGAGACTTGCCTCATACGAGGTCATGCATGCCATGTTGATGAGCGGTGACCCTGCCTTGTTCCTTTAAATGGTATGCTTGATGACGAGCAGAAGCTCTTATGGCAGGCAAAGTAAGTTGAGAGAGCGATTCTGAGTAAAGAAAGTGCTTGCATATTTAGAGAGGTTGCCCTTAGCAGAAAGGAGTTTTCCTGACATCCAGGTGCTGTGAAAGAAGGAGTATGATAGGTGTGGCGGAGGATGTATAATGGCCCTCGATTCTTGGCTTTATTTGACCACTGTTGAACCTCTTCCTGCATTGTGTGGCAGTTCTTGGTTTTGATGGAGGATGCTCTGACTGCCTCTGTCACCTCCCTCTAGACAGCCTGGACCCCTCTCTTATGGGTCGCCCAAGTGCTAATCAGACAGTCCTTCCTTGCCCTCACTTCCGCCAGTAGGACCTCCTCTAACACATCAGAAAACCTGGGGGCCTTTCCAGTTGCTGTCACTCTGAGGCTGCTGCTTCTTCTGCCATCCTGCTGAGAAGTGATACTGCCCTTTAACTGGCTGCAGCATTTTAATTGCTGCAGCAGAAATGCATTCTCCTCCCTCCCATCAGCAGTACACTAACGAAGGGTGGGTTTCTGGCTTCCAAACTGCCCAGAATAGCAAATGAGGGTTCTGGGAGGAAACTGCAATTTCACTTTGCCGAGGGTTAGGATCGCCCTGTTCACAAATCTAGCAATGGAAGAAAGTTCAGGCCCTCTTCTTTAGGATGGTGTTCTGGGATCCTGAAAAGAGCAACCTGGAATGGGTCTGCTTACTGAAACTTGCTAGGAGGGTGGGAAAGAGTATGCAGCTGCTGCCAAGTAGTTTTTAAAGGCTGCAGCTTCTATTTAAAGGTATTGTTTCAATGTTGTTGTGCAAAGAAGGCACAGCACTTTCAGTTAGAGCTTTGGGATGCTGGTGGACTAATGGCAGCAAAGGAGAGCTGCAGGGCTTCCACAGAAACTTTCGTGTTTACTACTGTCCACAGCCACCTTTATACTCCCATCTTACACATATAACCTTACTTACAATTTTCCCACTTTGGTAGCAGCATCTGTCATCACCATTTTATGTTCTGCCTGCTAACACCTTGGTTGCACTGCTAAAAAAGTGGCATTTTATATTGTCTGGGTTATTGGAGAAGCTAGTCCTCAATACAAGAAAGAGAGGTCACAGATGGTGGGCCGCCCAACATCAGGCCTCTGGGAAGGAAGCACTTCTACTGAGGGGAAGAACATAAGAAATAAGAGCAGGAGTAGGCCATTCAGCCCTTCGAGCCTGCTCCGCCATTCAATAAGAGCATGGCTGATCTTCTACCTCAACCCCATTTTCTTGCAATAGCCCCATATCCTTTGATTCCCTTAATATTCAAAAATCTATCGGCCTCTGCCTTAAATATAATCAATGACTGAGCATCCACAGCCCTCTGGGGTAGAGAATTCCAAAGATTCAGCACCCTTGGAGTGAAGAAATTTCTCTTCATCTCAGTTCTAAATGGTTGATGCCGTATTCTGAAACTGTGACCCCTGGTTCTAGACTCTCCAGCCAGGGGAAACATCCTCCCTGCATCTACCTTGTCAAGCCCTGTAAGAATTTTGTATGTTTCAATGAGATCACCTCTCATTCTTCTAAACTGTAGAGAATATAGGCCTAGACTCCTCAATCTCTCCTCATAGGAAAATCCTCCGATCCCAGGAACCAGTCTGGTGAACCTTTGTTGCACCCCCTCTATGGCAAGTATATCCTTCCTTAGGTAAGGAGACCAATACTGTACACAATACTCCAGGTGTGGTCTCACCAAGGCCCTATATAATTGCAGTAAGACGTCTTCACTCTTATACTCAAATCCTCTTGTAATAAAGGCCAACATACCATTTACCCATAGCTGAGGCAAGTCAGAAATGGAGGTGAGAAGGCAGGTGCCAGTTGTAGGTCCATCATGACATTCTGTTGCTCCACCATTTCTTGTTTTGGGAGCACAGCGAACCTTTCTGCAAAGAGCTACATGTAAATTGCTTCTTCTGAAAGTGACTAGATAAGTGTGTTCCTCCACCAATCATTATAATTTTGCTTTTTCTTCTTCGCTTATAGATGAAATGCAGCACCACAAAGAAAGAAAAAGAGAAAGAAGATCAACCAGGTCCTCTATTTCAGGTCCTGCAAACACTGCCATTTACCATCTCGATACCAAGCACCAGGCCACAGAGAAGTACCCAGGGGACTTAAGATAGTGAGCATGTGGACATTGCACACCTGGCAATAGGAATGGAGATGGGGGGAGGTGTGAAGTAAGAGATATCTTATGTTCCTGAGCAGAGGATCAGGAGATGTCAGCCCTCGGTTGAAGAACTAGTGGAGCCTGATTCTACTTTTTAAAGAAGGATGCCTGCAGAGCATCACACCTATGTGCAGGCACTGCAAACAATCTCTCCTCCTGTGCAGCATCTCTCTGGCCAACTGGAGGAGCCGATATGTGCAACACCATAAAGAGTTGGCTTTACTGCAGTGCAGGCCATTCTGGGGTGTGTAACAGCTCCCAACAGTCCAGCAGGGAACACCCCAACTCAGACGCCCATTGAGCAGGAGGAACCTCCCGTCTGTCAATTCATACTGCTGACATCGGAGAAATATTTCAACAAGACTATCTCTTCTGGTTTGGACAGACTTGGTAACCAGTTGGAGAGAACCATGGGGTGAGAAATTTGGTATTGCCCCGTTTGAGGCACTAAATTTTGAAAGCTGGAAAAATTAGCGCCAGGCGCTAATCATTCTCAGCTTTCACTAAATCAAGCACTACCACTTCCCTTCTGGAGTGTTAAACCAAGCAGGGGGAGCGGTAGAGGTGCAGCGCTGTACAATAACCACTGCAGCGCTGCCAGGATCTGAGGACTCCTTCCCTCCCTTAAAGGGAAGGGCCAATGCTGCACTTGAACGAGTGCAGGGCTGATCAATCGCGTCATTTAAAAATGTTCAAAATGCACCCTCAAGGAAGAAAACACATTTCTACTGAAGACCAGTGGACTTACCTTTAAGCAGCACCCCCCGAAGCAATCGGCCTCCTGCAGCTCTCGGTGTTATCGCCTGGCGATGCTACAGGGGGCGGATCCGAATTTCAGGTCCGGGGCGCTAACAGGGCGCTGCGCAGCCGGATGACGTCACGCTCTCCGGGCGCAGGAGAGCGTGGTGCTGGGCTTACCGCCACCGCAAACCACCAGGTGAATTTTACTAACTGAATTATGATCACTACCACCAAAATGCTCTCCCACTGATACCCCTTCCACCTGCCCAGCTTCATTCCCGAAAACTAAGTCCAGAACTGTCCCTTCTCTTGTTGGGCTTGCTATGTATTAGCTAAAAAAGTTCTCCTGAATGCATTTTAAGAATTCTGCGCCCTCTATACCTTTTACACTGATTCTATCCCAGTTAATTTTAGGGTTGTTGAAAACCCGTACTATTACTGCGCTATTGTTGTTGCACTTCAGAAATTTGCCTACATATTTGCTCTTCTATCTCCCTCGGACTGTTCGGGGGTCTATAGTACACTCCCAACAGTGTGATTGCCCCTTTTTGTTCTTTAGTTCAACTCATATGGCCTCATTTGCTGATCCTTCTAGCATATCATCCCTCCTCAAAGCTGTAATTGTTTCTTTAACCAATATTGCAACCCACCTCCTTTTTTATCCCCTTCTCTATCTTGTCTGAAAATCCTGTAACCAGGAATGTTGAGCTGCCATTCCTGCCCTTCTTTCAGCAATGTTTCAGTAAGAGCTATATCATACTTCCATGTGTCTATCTGTGCCCTCAGCTCATCTGCCTTATTCACTTGACTCCTTGCATTGAAGTATGTACCATTAAGCACTGCCAAACTTCTTTGTTGTCTATTTTCTAGTCTTTGTTTCCTCTGCCTTCCAAACTCATTTACTAATTTTCTGCCTTCCATTTCCAGCTTTGCTTCTTTCCCTTGTGAATCTACGCTCAGGTTCTCATCCCCCTGTTGGTGGTCACATACCAGCTGCACATTGAGGGAATGGTACCCTTTCCTGTGATGTATGGCATTGAATTGATAAAAGGAACAGGTATGGCCACGTGGATTCAATTTCAGCGGTGTGGGGTTCTTCCGATGGTTCACCATAACTTTGGTGGAAGAAACGTCACATAATGGGCACAAATGCCATTTACACTTTTGCACCTTGCACTTCTAGAATCCTGCCACTAAAGAATCCCATGGCCCTTTCACCCTGATGCCAAACATCCATAGGAAAACTGACAGTTACTTGAATGAGAAAGGAAATACCAGACACCTTCTATGCTCCGAATACTCTGAGACCTCTCTCCCCAATCATCCCAGACCCTCGCACTCCCATCCCCAATACTCCTGCACCCTGCGATCATCACCCCCCACTCCCAGAACTCCCCCTCGTGTTCCCACCGTGCCATCTGTTCCAAGTACTTCCACACCCAACAACCTCTTCCCAGATGTTCCTGCATCTGCCCCACTCATCTCAGTACTTCCACACTCCAAGACTTCCCTCTACCACTTCCACACTACACCTAGAACTCCTGTACCCTGAAATATATCCTCCTAGTGCTTCCAAATCCAAGAAGCCCTTTCCCCATTACCCCTAGATCTTTATATCCCTCCATTTCTCCCATTCCCCACCTCTCTCTCACTGTCCCAAACTGATGGACCACCCTCCCAATACTTCCAAACTCCATTCCGTATTTATTCTGGACTTTAAGAAGTGATAAGACATTTTTTGAACAGCACCCAGAAGGCCCTGGAGCTGGTGGCAATTACTGCTGCTGCAAGCCTCTCAGTTTCCTCGCTTTTGGGTACAAGTTCCTTCTGCCCCTTATGCTTGGGCAGAGAGGCTTGGAAGAAAATTGGCTCCATTTTCTCTATTCAGGCATTATTGTAAAATATGAGAGGAAATTCTTTACAATTTCCTTGTCGTTTCAATTCAGACTGGGGAATACCCTAAAGATTTCTAAGACAGTTGGGATTGCTAAAAAATCATATATATTTATATTTAAAAAGATTCATACTAGTAGCCGTTGAATGTTTAGATATTTTAGATCTCCACAGTCATAGACATTGAGGATGATGTACCCCCATCAAGGTACAGGAAGTAATTTCTGGTACTTGTGTATATAACCAATGATATAGTCAATTCCACTACAGCGATTATTTCCAATGTTCTGCAGTGCTGTAGCTAGCCTACATTTGTTACCAAGGCAACCTCATCTGAAACTACGCTGCAAACCTGCAAGATGATTTTCCAGAAAGTTCTGTTTGGTATTTGCAGTCTTTACAGAAGCACCATCCAATGGTGATTATGGCATTTTAATAAGAAAAAAATCAACTACAAACAATATGACCCAGGTTAATGCATACCTCAATTAAAATTAAAATTACAAGCACAATTAGCTCCAAATTCAGGGAACATGGTAAAGCATCCTGTAAATAATTTAAACCTTAGTGGTACTAAACAGAAATCTGCCATTAATTGTAGCCTAAATTTCATGGGGTAGAACTCTCGATCTGTGCTCTCCAGTCCAGATCCACTAAAGTGAATGGGTGGACAATCATGGGCTGGTAAATGCAGAAGCAGAACTTCTACCCTCATGGTTTCTGCAGGTGCGGCTCAGTAAGCTACATTTGTTTTACTTTTCTGACTTTTCTTTGGTGCATTTTTAGGTGCGAGTGTTCTCTTTTCCAAGGACAAACCGGTCAGTTTTAATGCTGAAAAACAAGTCATCTATGTAACCGTTAACTCAGGCAAGCAGGTGTTTGCAACATGTCAAGCTGACAATTAAGGACTTCAACCAAGGTTACTGTACCTTAGCTTTCCACATCAACCAAAACTTGAAAATGTCCACGTGACGGCCGCACTGTATTGCTTTATCTCCTGTGTCATAGGATACATCGTACTGCTTGTCTTGTTGGAACAGGTACCCTGCACACATCTGATTGCAGCCCTGGAGGATGCCCTACGAACAAAGTAAAATTGATATTTTACTCCATGTAGCCATAACAAAAATTTTATCTTTCAGAATGTTGTGCATTTAGACTTATTTTTCAAGATACATATCAGTCGCTCTTTTCTCTCAGCCAGGTAGAGGAAAAAGGGGAAAGTTAAAAATCAATGGAGGGAAGACCATTAAAACAGGCAAAACATGGAATGTCCTCAGACTATTAAGGTACAAAAGACAAAATACCTGGAACAATCAGGATCAATTTCATAATACACCGACTGTTGTTTCTTTTCATTAATTTTAATTACTTCCATTTGATTTGTTCATCTTTGGGGGAGAAATTCGGTGGGTTAGCGCCCCTCCCCCGGGACGATAACAGCACACAAAGTTTTCCAGCTTTCAAAAGTTACCACCCCCAAACGGGGCGATACCGAATTTCTCCCCCTTTCCCATTTCTATTATTGTACACAGCCAAGGCCATTCCCACCAGTTGAGGATTTCCTTGTGAACCAAGAATCCTCTCTGTTTTACTATAGCAAAGCAGTTAACATTAACAAAATGATTTTAGGCAAGCTGAAATGAATCTGGAAAGGAGGATTGTAGAAGAGAGTCAAAACAATGGGAAAGTTATAAAAATGTGCTTATGTTAGGAATCAAAGGTCAGTTAGGGAACAAATAAGACCATTCATTACAGGATGTGGGAAGATTATAAATAATGACAAGGGCATGGCAGAAGAATTGAACAGATATAGTAAGAAGGTTGGATCTTCCCCTTATATAGCAGATAAGACTAAAACTCAGATAGGTTGCTTGCATGTCTCAAAGGAAATGATGTTAGCGAAGTTAAAAGGGCTCAAGGTAGAGAAAGCAACAGGTCCAGATTAAATTTTTCCTAAGGTACTGAAAGAAATGCCTTGATAAATATTTTCAATAGCCCACTGAGTCCTGGGTAGTCCTGATACCTGGGATGGCAGGAATGACGTATGAGGAGAGATTGGGTCGATTGGGCTTATACTCGCTGGAGTTTAGAAGAATGAGAGGGCATCTCATTGAAACTTGTAAAATTCTAACAGGACTAGACAGACTAGATACAGGAAGGATGTTCCCGATTGCGGGGGAGTCCAGAACCAGGGGTCACAGTCTAAAGATAAGGGGTAAGCCATTTAGGACAGAGATGAGGAGGAATTTCTTCACCCAGAGAGTGGTGAACCTGTGGAATTCTCTACCACAGAAGGCAGTTAAGGCCAATTCATTAAATATATTCAAGAAGGAGTTAGATATATTTCTTAAGGCTAAAGGGATCAAGGGATACGGGGAGAAGGCAGAGACAGGGTACTGAGTTTGGATGATCAGCCATGATCTCATTGAATGGCGGAGCAGGCTTGAGGGGCCGAATGGCCTACTCCTGCTCCTAACTCCTATGTTTCTATGTTTCTAAATGTGGTGTCCTTATTTAAAAAGAAGGATTAAAGTCAAATCTTGGAAACTATAGACCAGTGGGAGTGAAATTGGTCTTGGGCGGTGGAGCAACACAGGCGATAGCGAATCGGCATCCTGTTATACACTCTACCGATCAGCTGCCCGATATTTAAAATCTACTCCTGTGGCTCTAGAGAAAGTGCAGGGAAGGGGAGCTGGGGTGATCCCAATCAGTTATGACAAGGAACCTGCTTTAAGTTGGTTAAGTTCTTTTAAAAAGGAAATGGCTTCTAAAAGTTCTGGAAGTACTTAAGCAACTTAAAGCCAGTTCCCAGTCATGCTCGAAGTACAGCTTTTGTTAATGAGGGGGGTGGGGGTGGGGGCTGGGAGTAGTTAGGTCAGCGCGGTAGGAGAGACAGTAGGGCTGAGGTGCTGCTTGGAGTGGCAATGCTGACAATAGGGTCAGGGCTTGGTGTTGTGTATGTAACCTGTTCCACCTTAAGAGAGCTTAAGCCTGTTCCACCTTAAGAGATGTACTACTTTCTCAGGCTGCTGTAGACGTAATACCGGGGGTGAACACACCGGTATATAAGCACTGTGCAGTAATCTTGTATTCAGTATAGTCCCTACCTCCAACCAGTAAAGACCTGTTGAGTTATACGTTTAAGTCTTTGTGTTAATTGTTCAATACAATACACATACTTAACACTGGCGACGAGTCAGGTTCTTACCCTGCGGCAGTTATTCCACGGCGGTTGAAGAGAGGTTTCAAACCTCACCACTCACCACCCCACTGGAAGCGACAGGCATTAGGACCCTGAAGCCTCCATCAGCTTGTGAACCGGAGTAGAAGACAGGACTGGGGAAGAGAGGTACAGGGCGATAGCGATCGGCAGATAAGGGCCGGGCCGCTTTGAAGTGAGGGGCGCAGCCGGGCCATCGATCGCATCCGCTGATAAGGGCCGGGCCGCTTTCAAGTGCGAGGCGCAGCCGGGCCATCGATCGAAATCCCTGATAAGGGCCGCACTCGGGCTGAAAGGCGCGGCGGCTGCAGAAGCTCAAGGTGCGAGAGCCGCGGTGCACAGCGCGGGCTATCGATCGCGGCGAAGATAAGGGCGGCACTCGGGGGCTGAAGGGAGACGGCGTCGGGGGACGGGTGAAGACCGCCAAGCGCGGGAAAACCGCCATTTTGTGGGCGGAGGACGACGGCAAGAGCGGGAAGCCGCCATCTTGGATAGCAGTAAAAAAAAAAAAAAATCTGAGAAATTGCAAATCTGATAAAGTACTACAATGCCTAAACACGGGAATATTAGCAACTTTGATAGTGACATCGAAGATTGGGCCATATATGTTGAACGAGTTAAAAATTATTGTAAGGCCAATAAAATTCGTGAGGCTGATAAAGCACTAACATTATTAAATTTAATGGGTGCGAAGACATACGGGCAATTGAAACACCTGTTATCACCAGATGAACCGGCGGATAAGACGTTCGATGAGATTGTTACTGTCCTGAAAGATCATCTAAACCCCACGCCGCTGATGCTAGCGGAACGATTTAAATTTTACGACAGAAGGCAGCTACAGCATGAAAGCAATGCTGAATATTTGCTGGAATTGCGTAAATTAGCAAAATATTGCCAGTTTCGAACGGGACTGACAGATGCACTACGAGACAAATTTGTGTGTGGTTTATTTAAACAGGATACACAAAAGCGACTGCTCGAGGAGAATGAGTTGACGCTTGAGAAGGCGGTCACTATGGCAGCAGCACACGAAGCCGCAGCGAGAGGCACGGCAGTAATGCAGCTACGGTCACCGGAGCTCAGTGCACACAAATTGGGTGTGAGTTCTGTTAAATGTTATCGTTGTGGAAAGACAACGCATGATCAGAACCAGTGTTGGTTTAAAAACCAAGAATGTAGAACTTGTGGTAGGCTTGGACATATAGCTAGAGTATGCAGGTCAGGGAAGAAGACCAGCAACAAGAAGTCACCGCAAGGGAAATACGCAAAGGTACACAAGGTGGCCGAACAGGAGTCCGATTCAGACGCAAGCAGTATTGAACTGGCTAGCTTAAGGGTACTCAACGTTGGTAAGGGTGCAGACCTCCAGACAATTTGGGTTACTCTTCAGATAGAAGGAGTCCAAGTAAAAATGGAATTGGACACTGGATCGGCATTGTCGGTCATGAATAAGAAAGATTACAGAAGGTTATTCCAACATATTCCCCTACAGGATACGGAGATTATATTGACAACCTACACGGGGCAGAGCGTGTACCCCATCGGGACAATAAAGGTTGCAGTGGCCAACAAGGGCGAAGGAAGTCAAATAATGGACTTATATGTGCTACCGGAGGGAGGTCCACCACTACTAGGCCGGGAGTGGTTTAGAAACATAAATATGGACTGGCATTCGCTAAAAGCCATAAAGAGTGAGAACTCGGTGCAGATAATCAGCCCAGACTCTAGAACTGATGATGGTAAGACCAACCCATGTGCAAAAGACAAAGTTTCAGCACAGAATTCCACTGAGCAACAACAACATAGTTTAACAGAGAATTCTGAGTCTGTCAAGTCTACTGATACGCACATTTTTGAGGGACACTGGGCTCGAACTCAACTCCATTTCAAACTACAACAGCAATTAGAACAAATGATTCGCCGTTTTGAGCAAGAGATGAATGAAATAAAAAAGTTCTTTGTTACAGAGTGGGAGAATCTGGAAAGGCAACAGAAGCAACTGATGGAGAAAATGGAGCAGGAGCACACCAACCATCTGCGCGAGGAGGCCGAACGAATCAAAGCTGATTCAGGTTCTGAAGGTGCGTGCCATAATCTGGTGTCAGAAGAGTTAACGGTCAGCCAACTCCTTCATATGCTGAGGGACAAGACTCTGAAATGGGAAAAACTTGAACACGAGCTGCGATCTTCAAAGGAAAAGGGTTCGGAGCTCTCAAAAGTCATTGAGATGGCTGATGTGACGACACAGACTGAAACGACTGCAACAGAGCAGCCATTGGATGCCAAAAGTACGCTGACTCACGTCAATGTAGAACAACAGACCGCTGAAACAGCTGCTCCGGTAGAGGGACTGCATAGTCCGAGCAATCAATCTCCAAAGGAAGTTGAAGTATTAAAATCACAAATGAGGTCACTAGTAAACGACTTGCTGAAAGCCCAGAAAAAGCTGGATGCAGAGGTACACATGAAGAAGTCTCTTCAGGAAAGATGTCTGGATTTGGAACAAGAGCTGGCTAACGTCCAGCTGGGTATGGAGGAAATAGACGACCCTCTCGCTGGCCTAGCTCAGGACGACACCGAATATTACCATGACCTGTCGGACGACTCCGAATATTACGATGTCCTGTCCTGCCCAGCTTGTAACTTCGACCCCCAAAGTGCAGAAATCATGGAGGAGCACCAAAAGTCTACGGAACATCGGAAGAAGGTGGCTCTACTACGGGAAGTAAGAGAGATAGAGAAGGAACAGCAGTCGGATAGCGTCCAGTTGGGTAAGGAAGAAGTAGAAGGGCCTCTCGACCTGTTGAGTGATAGTGAATACTACGAGGATGTGGTATGCCCAAATTGTGATGGAAACTCCCAAAGTGCTGAAATCCGGAGGAAGCACTTAAGGTCTAAAGAACATAGAGAGTTGGTAGCATTACAGCTGTCCGCCGAGAAGATGGGAACGACAAGAGTTGTAAAAAGGCAGAAAAGAAAAAGAAGAGGCCAAAAATAATAATTGTTTAAAATATTGTTACTTCTACTACCTCCGGCCGAACACTACGAAAAGATGCTGTCTGGAGCGAATTAAGATCAGAGACTGAATTTACGAACTGTTCCCACAGAGACTGAACCTGTAAACTGTTCCCACTAAGAGTATGTTGCAACTGTTCGTAGAGATTGAATCTGTGAACTGTTTTCCGCAGAGACTGAATCTGTGATATGTTACGTTAAGCATGAAGTTATATATGTATATATGTTATTACGTTATGTTAAATGGGGGGGATGACTATAAAGCTAAGAAGGGAGGAGTGTTGTGTATGTAACCTGTTCCACCTTAAGAGAGCTTAAGCCTGTTCCACCTTAAGAGATGTACTACTTTCTCAGGCTGCTGTAGACGTAATACCGGGGGTGAACACACCGGTATATAAGCACTGTGCAGTAATCTTGTATTCAGTATAGTCCCTACCTCCAACCAGTAAAGACCTGTTGAGTTATACGTTTAAGTCTTTGTGTTAATTGTTCAATACAATACACATACTTAACACTTGGGGTTGCAGCTGAAAAGGTTTGGTAGAGGGGAGCGGACAACTGGAATCACAGTAGAAGTAGCTTTGCACAATATTATAGTATTATAGCAGATTTCCTGTTGCATGCATTGCTTCTGATGCAATGGACGAAACACTGTTTTGTAACAGTAGAGATGTTATCAACAAACAGGGAAAGTGTTGCAGGCAGTAAGTGTGACACTTACAGGAAATATTTGCTATCTGCAAATGTTTTAGTGTATTATAGTACGGTAGTGTAGTGGTTATGTTAGAGGCTTGGACTAATGAGCCAGGAACAAGAGTGCAAATTCCACCATGGCAGTTTGAGAATTTGAATTGTTTTTTTTTTAATCTGGACATAAAATTTTGGTATCAGTAAGAGTGACCATGAAGCTGTCGGATTGTCGTAAAGTCCCAACTGGTTCATTAGTGCCATTTAGGAAAGAAAACCTGCTGTTCTGCCGGCGTGGCCATCGACGCCCACACCCTGAGAATGAATAATAATTTTTTTTAAACTGTCAGACCGCTGGTGGCATTGCTCACAATGAATCAGAGAATACAATGAAGCATGACATCCAAAGTGTGACATCTGAAGTGTGATGGCTAAAGTGGAATAAATATGACACTTACAGGAAGTGTGCACTAAATATAACCGCCTAGATTTTCTGCTCAGTAGTTATGATGGCTGAAGTATGGTGGGGTTCAGATCCCAGCTGATACAGGTTGAGGCTATGTGACCAATGTTCCCGTAATATTTTTTTTGGCAGCGCGGCACATTCAAAAATCCGTACATGCACGTTTTTTTCAATTTAAAAGCCGGCCCACCGGCCGCACGGAGCCCCTGGAGTGCTGCGCAACCGTGCAGCTTAAAGGGAACATTGTATGTGACATATTCCTGTCATTTGCATGTAATTAGAATATACCCACCAGCTCTCTGGTGTAACTCCAGCAGAAAATCTAAGCTGGGACTTTTGATATATTACAGATAGATTTGGGGCAAATGGTATGGTAGTTTTAATTTCCCATGTTTAATTATATTATATTGTGCATTATATTTTGTATCACGTTTACCCTTAACTTTTCATTTTTATTTTTCAGATAGCAAACACCAAGCACTATATTTAGTTATTGATAAATTATTGGGAGGTTTATAAAATTCCAAAACTGCTTATATTTTTAGCAATGCTGTTTCAGCAGAAAAACCACACCAGCTACACTCACCTTTCATCACATTTTCCAAATAAAACCACAGCTGTCTTCAACCCACTTCCTGTCTCTCAGTTTCCTGTGTTGAAATACAGTCATGAAAATCTATCACCACCTTGGATCTTTAGGGCATGTGTAGGTGTATTTGCTTCTTGGAAACAATGGTACATACGTAACTTTGGGTGCAGCCGGCAGAGCCAGCTAAAGTGCCAAAAATTAAAAATGCATGGGGGAAAAATTGGGTCACGCCCCCTTTGGGGCGCTAACTTAGCCAGAATGCTACTTTTAGCGCCCGGAAAAAGTTAGCACCCGAAATTCACCGGTAGTGCCCCAAGAGGGAGGCGGGGTGCTACTGGAAGCGTCCTGCCTCCCTCTTGGGGCGCTGCAAGTGAATATCGCAGGGCTACGTGCTGCAGCACCACGCACTGCGGCACGTTGCTTCGCGGTACTTCAGGCCTTCTTCCCCTTATTAAAGGAGAGGGGCCAAGTGCAGCGCGACCCGGTTTCAGTTCCAGCTGGGCCACCAGGGATCGGAGTGCTGGCAAAAGAGCCCGGCACTCAAGAGAAGTGCCGGGCTCACGGAGCGCAGCCGGCACTCTGCGGGGGGGGGGGGGGGGCTGCTCAGAAGGCCGGGGATGGCAAAGCGGGTAGGTGCTGGCAGGCAGCCACCAACAAAAATGGCCGTCCGGCACCTTGCCTTTAATTAGCACCGTCCTGGCCACAGGTAGGCCCCCCTGACCCCGTCGGACATAGCGTCCAGCGGTAAGTCAGGGGGCGCTACTGAAGATCGCAGCCGGGGTGCAAGCGGGGCGCTGCGCATGGCGATGACATCATCGCCGGCGGCACAGCGCCGCAGGGCACTAATGGTTACCGCCGCCGCTAACCTCCCGTTGAATTTCGCAGGAGGCGTTAGCGGCGCCGCGCCCAGGCGTTAGTTGCTTTGCACTCTTAGGCACTAACGGGAGTTGCAAATCAACCGAATTTTTCCTCCCTTAATTTTTATTTCAAATCTTCCACCTTGCCTAGTGCAGTCACTGATTCTGTGCTAGGCAAAGTGGCCATTGAATTTTTAAATCCCCTTGCGCCCATAGCAACCTTAGATAGCATGGATACGTGGCATTCCTAGTTCTCAGCTTCACTGAGGTGCAAATGACAAGAAATGTGTCATATGATGTATTCCCATTATTTGCATCTAATAATAATGTGGTCACCTATATTTGTGTGGATGTATTATATGCCTGCTCTCAGTTCCAGTGGGAAATCATAGAAGTGGCATCTGATGGCACGGAGATGGTGAAAGGGCGCTCTGCCTGATTTTCCTCTCCTCTCAAGTTATACGGAGGAGGGAATTCAGCCCTGTGAGTTGCTCATTTCTTTGTGCAAAGACTTAACATTTGACCAGCCAACCGTTTCAACACCATCAAAAATGTATTTTCTACATTTTTCAGCATTTTTACTGCTAACACTGGCCTTAATAGTCAGTTCTTATTCCCAGTGGTAATGCTGCTTGCCATGGCTTGATACTTTCAATTTAGACCTTAATTAGGTTTTAACAGCCTTAATAACTCCACACGTTAAGTTTAGCCTATCAATTTCAGCATTATTGTCTGAATTTATTAACACTTGGTCTTAGGAGCATCAGAGCAATCAAAGGCTGCCATTGTACTATTATTTTTGTGCCAGTTCCAGGCAGCTAATTTGTAATGTTATGAGAAATTGGGTGAAACTATCACTTTCCCCCTAACATTAAAAAGCATCAGAAGTAAGTTTATAACGTTCACAGGAGATCCAACAAACTACCTGAGCACTTGCGGCTTGAAACTAGGCTCTGTCCCAAGTCCACGCAATACGTTAGGTTGCTTTCCTGTCCCTTTCATATTGATGCATACCCATAACTGCTTTGCATTGGTACTTAAAGCATGTATTTTGGTGTTTCAATCCAACAAAGGTGACAAGCTGAATCAGGCTAGTGTGTCTCGTATGCTTCTGCCATGATGCAGCTTTATATTTCGACCCAAACACACTGATCAGAGGCAAAGGAATGGTGCTCGCCGTTCACTATGCCGACAGCTGTCCAGACTTTTCATGGGCTTTTGAGCGGCAACTTACTGTCTTCGGGCATCTGATCCAGCGCGGCGCCCTCTACAGGGCATCTGCTGTGTGTGTCAGCTGGACAAGTAACAGCAAGACTCTTCAACCAATCAGATTGAAGAATCCTCACTGAGACATGCAGAGTGTAAACAAGGAAGTATAAACCAGGAAATATAAATTAGATTTAAATCATGTACAGAAAGCAAAATAAAGAGAGGGAAAGAAAGATGGGATTAAGAGGGGGAGATAAAAGAGATAGGAAGAAAAAGTTTTTAAAAATTATTTGGCAGTAAATGTTTGATCACGCCATTAAAAATTCACTTACATCTGAATGCATCAGCCCTAACTTTTTCTGCCATTTTTAGTGGGTAAGTATCGCAACTTTATGCCCTTACATTGATTTCAATGCCGAGTCCATTGGCGAGGTACTGTTATAGCGCAGCCTGTGGAGGAGCAGGGTAACTCAGACAGCAACTTCTGGATTTCTGTGTTTAATTGCACCTGTGCGGACTCTGGAGGTTGCTGTCTGATTTACTCCAGGATAACGGTGTGCACAGATAGCCTCACTGTTATTCTTAACGCAAAATCTGGGCCACTGATATACTAAACTATTGTGCGAGTTTAGCAGCACAATACTGAAGTAATTTGTTCCTGCAGCAGAACACACGACCCATAAAAATTGTGGGTCTGCGCTGCTAATGGATCTTGGGAGATCATCACCTTTATCTTTCGAGAGCTATTAACTGTGGGAGACCCATGCATCAGCAGTCAAAGGTGCTCACCTAAAATAAAACAACCCAAGGGTAAAATAAGGCCCAGTAAACCGAGTTAATGAACTGCTTCTATTTTAGTAGAAATAACTGGCATCAACTGATTCACAAAATGGATTATGTTATATTTGTTCCTCCATTCTTTTGTCCTCCATCCCTCAGTTGGGTATTATTTCTTTAGTCATTTTAAGATACTCAATACCATTTTCTATCCAGGAGAGCAAGTAACTTGTTCTTAAGCCTCTAACCAGCCACCTTTTTTTATTAGTTTATGGGATGTGGGCGTCGCTGGCAATGCCAGCATTTATTGCCAATCCCTAATTGCCCTTGAGAAGGTGGTGGTGAGCCGCCCTCTTGAACTGCTGCAGTCCGTGTGGTGAAGGTACTCCCATACTGATGTTAGGTAGGGAGTTCCAGGATTTTGACCCAGCGCCGATGAAGGATCGGCAATATACTTCTAAGTCAGGATGGTGTGTGATTTGCAAGGGAACTTGGAGGTGTTGGTGTTCCCTTGCACTTGCTGTCCTTGTCCTTCTAGGTGGAAGAGGTCGCGGGTTTGGGAGGTGCTGCAGAAGAAGCCTTGGCGAGTTGTTGCAGTGCATCTTGTAGATGGTACACACTGCAGCCACGGTACGCTGGTGGTGGAGGGAGTGAATGTTTAAGGTGGTGGATGGGGTGCCAATCAAGTGGGCTGCTTTGTCCTGGATGGGGTCGAGCTTCTTGAGTGTTGTTGGAGCTCCACTCATCCAGGCAAGTGGAGAATATTCCATGACACTCCTTACTTGTGCCTTGTAGATGATGGAAAGGCTTTGGGGAGTCAGGAGGTGAGACACTCGCTGCAGAATACCTAGCCTCTGACCTGCTCTTGTTGCCACAGTATTTATGTGGCTGGTCCAGTTAAGTTTCTTGTCAGTGGTGACCTCCAGGATGTTGATGATGGGGGATTCGGCGATGGTAATATCACTGAATGTCATGGGGAGGTGGGTAGACTCTCGCTTGTTGGAGATAGTCATTGCTTGGCACTTCTGTGGCATGAATGTTACCTGCCGCTTATCAGCCAAAGCCTGAACGTCATCCAGGTCTTGTTGCATGTGGGCATGGACTGCTTCATTATCTGAAGAGTTGTGAATGGCGCTGAACACTGTGCAGTCATCAGCGAACATCCCCATTTCTGACTTTATGTTGGAGGGAAGGTCATTGTTGAAGCAGCTGAAGATGGTTGGGCCTAGGACACTGCCCTGAGGAACTCCTGCAGCGATGTCCTGGGGCAGTGATGATTGACCTTCAACCACCACAATCACCTTTCTTTGTGCTGGGTATGACTCCGGCCAGTGGAGCGTTTTCCCCCCCGATTCCCATTGACTTCCGTTTTACTAGGGCTCCTTGATGCCACACTCGGTCAAATGCTGCCTTAATGTCAAGGGCAGTCACTCTCATCTCACCTCTGGAATTTAGCTCTTTTGTCCATGTTTGGACTAAGACTGTAATGAGGTCGGGAGCCAAGTGGTCTTGGCGGAACCCAAACTGGGCATCAGTGAGCAGGTTATTGGTAAGTAAGTGCCGCTTGATAGCACCGTCGATGACACCTTCCATCACTTTGCTGATGATTGAGAGTAGACTGATGGGGCGGTAATTGGCTGAGTTGGATTTGTCCTGCTTTTTGTGGACAGGACATACCTGGGCAGTTTTCCACATTGTCGGATAGATGCCAGTGTTGTAGCTGTACTGGAACAGCTTGGCTAGAGGCGCGGCTAGTTCTGGAGCACAAGTCTACAGCACGATAGCCGGAATGTTGTCGGGGCCCATAGCCTTTGCTGTATCCATTGCGCTCAGCCATTTCTTGATATCATGTGGAGTGAATCGAATTGGCTGAAGACTGGCTTCTGTGATGGTGGGGACCTCAAGAGGAGGCCGATATGGATCATCCACTCGGCATTTCTGGCTGAAGATGGTTGCAAACGTTTCAGCCTTGTCTTTTGCACTCCCGTGCTGGGCTCCACCATCATTGAGGATGGGGATATTCATGAAGCCTCTTCCTCCCGTTAGTTGTTTAATGGTCCACCGCCATTAACAACTGGATGTGGCAGGACTGCAGAGCTTTGATTTGGTCCGTTGATTGTGGGATCACTTAGCCCTGTCTATAGCATGCTGTTTCTGCTTTTTAGCATGCATGTAGTCCTGTGTTGCAGCTTCCGCAGGTTGGCACCTCATTTTTAGATACACCTGATGCTGCTCCTGGCATGCTCTTCTACACTCCTTATTGAACCAGGGTTGGTCCCCTGGCTTGATGGTAATGGTAGAGTGAGGGATATGCCGGGCCATGAGGTTACAGACTGTAGTGGAATACAATTCTGCTGATGCTGATGGCCCACAGTGCCTCACGGATGCCCAATTCTGAATCTATCCCATTTAGCACGGTGGTAGTGCTTGATGCCTAATGGAGGGTGTCCTCATTGTAAAGACAGGACTTCGTCTCCACAATGACTGTGCGGTGGTCACTGCTACCAATACTGTCATGGACAGATGCATCTGCGACAGGTAGATTGGTGAGGACGAGGTCAAGTAGGATTTTCCCTCGTGTTGGTTCTCTCACCATCTGTCGCAGACCCAGACTGGCAGCTATGTCCTTCAGGGCTCGGCCAGTAGTGGTACTACTGTGCCACTCTTGGTGATGGACATTGAAGTCCCCCACCCAGAGTACATTCTGTGCCCTTGCTACTCTCAGTGCTTCTTCCAAGTGGTGTTCAACATGGAGGAGTACTGATTCATCAGCTGAGGGAGGGCAGTAGGTGGTAATCAGCAGGAGGTTTCCTTGCCCATGCTTGACCTGAAGCCATGAGACTTCATGGAGTCCGAAGTCAATGTTGAGCACTCCCAGGGCTACTCCTTCCCGACTGTATACCACTGTGCCACCACCCCTGGTGGGTCTGTCCTGGGATGGTGATGGAGGAGTCTGGGACATTGGCTGAAAGGAATGATTCTGTGAGTAAGACTATGTCAGGCTGTTGCTTGACTAGTCTGTGGGACAGCTCTCCCAATTTTGGCACAAGTCCCCAGATGTTGGTGAGGAGGAACTTGCAGGGTCGATTGGGCTGGGTGTGCCGTTGCCGTGTCAGTAGCTGTTGCCTTCTTATTATTGGCCTAGAAATTGGGTTTTGGCTTAGCCAGGGCTTTAGCGCCGGAAATTAGTGCCGGCGCTAAGTCCCCTGCACGCGCCAAAAATTCAGTGGCGCCGCGCCCAAACGGCTGCCGGCGCTACTGAAGGGTCTTAGCGCCTGGAAAAGGGCGCTAACTGCCGTTTCGCGCCGCAATTCCGGCGCTGCGGCACCCGATGCGGTGCGGCAGGCTGGGGAAGTGCAGGCCTCCTCCTTCCGTTAAGGAGGAGCTGCCTGCACCCGGCCGCGGCCCGCGCAAATCTGCTTAAAAATGAGCCCGGCACCTCGGACAAGTGCCGGGCTTGCATCTGTTCCGGGGGGGGGGGGGGGGGAGAGAAGTCCGGGGAGGGAGCTGCGGGCAGGCGGCCGGCGGGAAAGCGGCCGGCCGCCGCGGGGCCTTTAATGCGCCGGCGCTAACTGCAGTAAGGCACCTCTGACAAAACGCTGGTTGCGGCTGCCACGGGCGAGGCGGCCGCAACTCAATTTCGGAGTTCGGGCGGGTTACCACGGCAACCGGGACGCTGCGCACACCGATGACGTCATCGGTGCTGGCGCAGCGCTACCGGAGCAACGCCGATTTAGGGCCCCAGGGAATTTCACTACTGGCCATAACTCCGGCGCAAGGCCCTCTAGCGCCTCAAATGAGGCGCTAAGGCTACTGAATTTTCAGCCGATTGTGTTTTGTAGCAGTTTGAGTGGCTTGCTAGGCCATTTCAGAGGGCAGTTAAGAGTCAACCACATTGCTCTGGGTCTGGAGTCACATAGGCCAGACCAGGTGAGGACGGCAGATTTCCTTCCCTAAAGCACATTAGTGAACCAGATGGGTTTTTATGACAATCCGATAGTTTCATGGTTACCATTAATGATACTAGTAATTATTCCAGATTTATTTAATTAACTGAATTTAAATTCCGCAGCTGCCGTGCTGGGATTTGAACTCGCAACGCTGGATCATTAGTCCAGGCCTCTGGATTACTAGCCCAGTGATAATACCACTATGCTACCATTTCCTCGTGAATGAAGGTTTCAGCAGCAGATCAGTTGAGGCACGGGTGGAGACGGGTGATGTTGCGAAAATGGAAGAAGACGGTCTTGGTGATGGAGAGGATCTGGGGTCGGAGGCTCAGCTCAGTGTCAAATAGGACGCCAAGGTTACGAACAGTCTGGTTCAGCCTCAGACAGTGGCCAGGGAGAGCAATGGAGTCTGTGGATAGGGAACGGAGTTTGTGGTAGGGGCCGAAAACAATAGCTTCGGTCTTCCCAATATTTAATTGGAAGAAATTTCTGCTCATCCAATGTTGGATACGGACAAGCAGCATGACAAATCAAAGACAGTGGAGGGGTCGAGATAGGTGGTTGTGAGGTAGAGATGGTCATGTTGTCAGTGTACACGTGGAACAATAAATCCTATGGTATGAAATGAGACTCTTGTGTAAATTGTGCTAAACTTGGAGTTGGGTATGTGGTCAGGTTTACTTCAGAGTAAACAAATGCCAAAATCAGCTTCAGCTCACAGCAAATCTGATTCAAGCCGAAGTAGATTTTGCAGCTTAAATCAATGAGCTGGATTTCGCTACAGAAATAACGGTGAGGCTAACAGCGCTCACCGTTGTTAAAGTGTAAATCGGACAGCAACTTCTGGTGAGCACACATGCGCAGTTAAATGCGGAAATCAGGAAGTTGCTGTCCAAATTGCCCTGCTCCTCCAGAAGCTGTGCTATACAGGTATCTTGCCGAGAGACTTGGCATTAAAGTACATGGAATGGCATGCAGTTGCTGTACTTACGTGATATATACCCACTAAACATACCAGAAAAAGTTAGGGTTCGTCCACTCCAGTGTAAGTAAATTTTTAACTCTGTGATATGTCTTAAGTACTGCCAAACAACCTCTTTAGAACTGGAAATTAACTTTTACAGGTGTGGCGTCTCATTCCTTCAGATTTTAATTATTGTTGGAAACATAAAAAAAGAAATAAAATTTTATTTTATTTTTACTTTTTTTTACCTGTCTCTTCTATCTATCTTTCTTAATCCAATCTTTCTTTCCTTCACTTTATTTTGATATCTGTACCTGATTTGACATTGAATTAAATATTCTAACTGACACTTCCTGGTTCAGAATCTACGCTGCTCATTAACGATTCTTCTCATTAACTGAATGGTTAAGGAGGTACACAGTTGCTTGTCCTGTTCACACAGGTCCAAGATCCTCTCTAGAAAATACCTGCAGAAAGAAAGCTGAAGAAAAAACAAGTCTGGCAGTTATGGTCCGAAGAAAGTCATGTACAAGGTCTGGCACTGACAGAAATGCACAGCTACGCAAAACCAAACTGCTAATGGGCTTCCACAGCACCTCACACGTTTCATTTAAGGTAGCCCTTCTTTGCATATATGTAACTACAAATCTTTCTGAAAAAATTCTTTAACTACATTAGAAAAAACCTGAAATTCCAAAGTGGTCAAATTTCTTCTATCAATCACTTTCAATTCATTATATAACTATTTTCTTTCTTATTATGTTTGAAACTAAGAGCAAGAAGTCAATAAATTGAGAATTTATTAGATTAGGAATCTCAGTCTGGTGCTCCCTGAATCCATAGTACTAATGCTATTATTGGACAATTTCTAGTTGATAGGCCCGGACTAAAAATATGGAGCATGGAGAAGTCACCAAGTGCATTCTTCTGTGGATACTTACTGAGTACATAGACATTCTGGATCATTAAAACAGTTCACTCGGTGTTCTATGCAGAATAGAAATTGGTAACTTCAAGCATTCTGCACAGAATTTTAACATATTCTGCCATAATCATTAGGCAGAAACACTATCTAAAAGAGAATTACTTTTCTGGAGCTCCTATCCTAGCAATTAAAACAACTGAACCAAGTGCCTGCATTGAATCCTAGCTACCACACTCAGTGTAATTGCTTTTTGACGAATGTTTGAGGACGGCGCTGAAAGGTAACTGCAGAAGAGCTGTATGTTTGAAGTTTGTGCCAGCCCAGCAAGCAAGCAGGCAATATAGGTCAAACTGAAACTAAGCTACAGCAAGTGAACTTCTGTTTTAAGGTTTACATTTGGAGAGAAAGTGAGACACGGTTTTATTATTTTATGCACCAAGGAGAATAGTGAAGTCTATAATTTGCTGTTTTATGCTGTTAACTGCTCATTTACTTGTTTTACTTAAATAAAACCATCTGCTGGTTTAAGAGTCTGAGTCTTGATCTGATTGGTATATATTCAGTCCACCTTTCAAAGAGAGGACAATCACATTGTGGTGCATGATACATTTCAGTATCTGGTGTACAAAGGAAAGGTCCATTGTTACGCTCTCTGGTTTCAATTACCTAGATAGTGAGCAAAAAAAGGTACACTACAGATCATAGGAGATGCAAGATCCACTTACGGTATTGGCCAGTGATTATGAACCCAAAAACTTTCTAGTTTAACAACCCCAAAGTATGACAAGCACCCTGTGGCACTGTAGGCTTAGGTATTGGATTACTGGATCTCCCCACAGCAGATCAACTGAGTTCCAATCTCCCATCACAAGGCATGTCACTAGGCAACTGTCAAGTCCTGATTGGAACTCTTGCGAAGCAAACAATAGGTGCCAGTAGCTCATCTCAAGTGGCATGGTGAGCAGTGTAACTCATCATGAAATGCAAGAGCACATTTCCACCATTGTCTGACCATATCATGGGCATACACCATATTCCATCAAACTGTGGTTCCACTAATTTGAGGTGCAGAGCTACAGCTACATGCTTGTCTCGCTGCACCCCAGTCAAGAAAGCACCAAATGCTACTATGTGAACATATATCCACATCCCTAAACTCCAGATAATGCCATTCAGCAGCTGTCATTCCAAGCCTTAGTTTCCTCATCAGTTATCTGATGGGCATCTATCTTCAGAGTGGTGAAAGCACCCTAGCGGGACTACTTGCAATGTCCATGTCTAATACTACGTACCAAGCTCACTCATCACCAACTGCTTAATCCAGGTTCTAGTGTAAGAGGCAATCGCAAAAAGATTTGCTTACCATGAAGCCATCTTTCCCTTCTATGTGCTGATAAGCTGGACCTCGATGTACCTTCAACTGGTTCACTTTTTTGCCACAAATCCACCTCACAGTTTGATCTTGAATCTCACATGTGGGCAAAGGAAACCTTCCATTTTATGCTTTGGACTTTGAACCACGATGGAATGAAAAAACATTGTATATACCATGAACTGAATCTGAATTGGGACTTTGCTGTCATTGAAGACAGAGTACCCAGAATCAGAGATACACATTGTTTATGACTAACAAAGGAGAGGTCAAAAGTGAATGATAAGAGAAGTAAAGATGAGAGGCATAGAAGGAGTGGAAAGAAGATTGAAGCAATACCATTGCTCAATATTTTTCCTAGTTAATGAAATTCTAGGGTTGAAATGTTCCCTGCCTAGAGGTACAAGCACCACGTGCCTATGGCATTTGAGTGCTGGGGATTACTTAAAAATAGAAAATGACAAATAGGCAAGAATGTACCAAACTCATTATTGGCTTTTTTTTTTCCAGTGCTCATCAGGCGAGTGATGCCCGTGCTGGGCAACAGAACACTCAATGACTGTATCAAACACCATCTGAAATTGCAATTATGCCCTGGGTGTTTTGTGCTGTGAATCTATTCTCAAACACATTTCCCTAAGGATATTTACCAGCCACAAAGAGACTTTCATCAGTCTGGGCTGGATTCAAATCCAAATTCCACAAGTAAAAGGACACTATGCTAACCAACTGCATCATCCAATCTACTAATTAATAATTCAGGTAAATATGACAGGCACTCATACATGTAAAACTTGCTGTGCACTTGGCTGAGGATTATGAGCTCAGAAATAAAACTTAACGATACAAAGCTAGGTGGGGCAGTAAGCTGTGAGGAGGACACAAAGAGCCTGCAAAGGGATATAGACAGGTTAAGTGGGTGGGCAATAAGGTGGCAGAAGGAGTATGATGTGGGGAAATGTGAGGTTGTTCACTTTGGTAGGAAGAATAGAAAAACAGAATATTTTTTAAATGGTGAGAAAATATTAAGAGTTGGTGTTCAGAGAGATTTAGGTGTCCTCGTACAGCAAACACAGAGAGTTAGAATGCAGGTACAACAAGCAATTAGGAAGGCAAATGGCATGTTGGCCTTTATTGCAAGGGGGTTGGAGTACAGGAAACTTTTTTTTTTTATCCGGCACCGATGGGACCGACGTGGTGCCTGTTCATCAAAAATTCCGGATAACCAAAAGCTATAGTAAAAGATACAGAGCTGAGAGCTCTGTATAAAGCAACAAACCCTGTTGCTTAGCAACAGGTTCAGAACAATGGCCAAAAGTTCCAAGCATCTCTGTAGCTTAGCAACAGCTGCAGCCACACCCTTGCACAGCAACAGATGGAGGAAGGCAAGTAATAAAACTTACCTGAACCTACTCCTGAATTTTGCCGGTTAACTGAGATTTCCGGTTATTTAGGTGCCGGTAAATCGAAAGTTTCCTGTACAAGAGTAAGGAAGTCTTACTACAATTGTACAGGGCTTTGGTAAGACCACACCTGGAGTACTGTGCACAGTTTTGGTCTCCTTATCTGAGGAAGGACATATTTGCCTTAGAGGCGGTGCAATGAAGGTTCACTGGGTTGATCCCTGGGATAAGGGGGCTGTCCTATGAGGAGAGATTGAGCAGATTGGGCCTATACTCGCTGGAGTTTAGAAGAATGAGAGGTGATCTCCTTGAAACATAAGATTATGAGGGGGATTAACAGGATAGATGTGGAGAGATTGTTTCCCATGGCTAGAGAGTCCAGAACTAGGGGGCATAGTCTCAGGATAAGGGGTCGGCCTTTTAAGACGGAGACGAGGAGGAACTTCTTCACTCAGAGGATTGTGAATCTTTGGAATTCTCTACCCCAAAGGGCTGTGGATGCTGAGTCATTGAGTATATTCAAGGCTGAGATTAATCGTTTTTTGGACTCTAGGGCAATCAAGGGATATGGGGGAACAGGCAGGAAAGTGGAGTTGAGGTCGAAGATCAACCATGATCTTACTGAATGGCGCAGCAGGCTCGAGGGGCCGTATGGCCTACACCTGCTCCTAATTCTTATGTTCTTATGTTAATCTAAAACCCTGGAAATTTGGTGGAAATATTTTTGGGAAACTGGTAAATCTGAGAACAAAATCTTACCTGGAGTGGGATTTGTGATTCCAGCCATCAGGCAGGTAACCACACAAAAACATAACAATCAGTAAAAGGTGAATGAGTAAACCCAGTGTAGAATTTCTTCCGTCGCACAAAGTTCCACTCAAATTAAGGCAGTGCTCCCCCTTCAGGTCACGGGAGCAAAATGTTAAAATGTTGCACAAAAAGTCTTCTCATAAGGTCTCTAGCCAGCAGTTTTGAACATACATAGGAATAAAAGGAGATCTATGACACACCATTCATTGTACATATTCCCTTTCACAACATGCAGAATTGTGTTACTTTAGGAATGAATGCACAAAGGTCCTCTTAAAGAAAGTTTTAGCGAAACAAAAATGTGACAGAATTTTTGTAATTCATACCATTCGCCATCATAGTTAATTATGTTTGTTTTTAGAACTGTATGCATATTTAGAATTGTCTTATAATAAAAGCTGAATTATTCTTACTGTGCTATAGTAACTGTGTAACCAGAGAAACTAGCAATAACTAGTTTATGTATTTTAATTCAAATTGATACCTTTTCTCGGACAAGAATAGCTGAACACTGCAACAAAACGCCCATCATTTTGTGGGGATTCCAAGTAACAGAATTGGCCCTGGAAGGAAAATCAGTCTGTAATTACATCACATATGCATAAAGTATTATTAAAAATATTGAGCATTATATGTTCTCTTTTTGTGATTGGTCCATCAGAACAATGTGGTATTATTGGCTATGTGCTTATTAAAGATCAATCATATAGTATAACCGGATTTGAAATTTGCCCTCACACCAATATATGATTAAAATCTTTTTTTTTCTTTTTAAATAAAACATAACCAAAATAATTATTAGCATCTTATTAACTTCAAAGAAGAACCAGCTATTTCTTTTTTCTCAGTATGTTGTAGCTCCAATTGATTCCCTTGTTTTATTTAAAGTAGATACCGAAATGACAAACACAGAGACCAAAAGATTTACAGCGTGAGAGGAAAAACAGAGAGCCACTCACAGGAAGAGAGAGAATTCTTTTATTTCCCACATGCACTGCCACTAGGGTTGCCAACCTTCCAGGATTGCCCTGGAGTCTCCAGGAATTAAAGATTAATCTCATGGACACTGCTGCGAGCAACCCAGGAGAAAACTCATAGGGGTATTTTTTTTTTAATTGTGAATTTTATCATTTTCTTCGAACATTTATTTATAAGTTATAAAAATATTGGAGATGGGATAAAAGGCTGTTTTACTGGGCGGGGCCATTGGAGGTGGGAGATCGTGATGAACCCTCCAGGAACACATCCAACCAGAGTTGGCAGCCCTAAGTGCCACAGGAGTTTAACCAGTATATATTCTTAGAAAGAACAGCAATTACCTTTCAACGCCATTCAGTTTATGGCGATGCTTTCTGGACATCAGAAGCCCACCTCCCCATGCAGCCTACAAATAAGTGAAAACAGAATACCTAGTACAGTTTTGCAGTAATACAAATATGGAATTTTTAAAGTTATAGTTTAAAAGCAAGACTTACATCAACATGGAGCCAGAGATTATACTTAGCACATATATCTGCAATTTCTTCAATGGGATCAAATGCACCATACACTGTATTTCCTGCAGTTGCATTAGCATAAATTGGAATATATCCCTGTGAAATTAAACAAGTTGTTTTATTGTTCTTATATGCAAATTTGAACAAAATGTTAAAGTTTGCAACATAAGTTTCTGTATCATGTAATGAAAAAGTTGGAAAACAGAAACAGGCATTAACAATAACAAAAGAGGCTCTCTTGTAATCCAACTGACGGAAGGGGTGTGCGTCATTGGAATTAAACATGTACACACATACCTTTTGTTTAGCTTCAATAATTTTTGCTTCCAGATCAGCTGGCATTATTTTCCCCCTGTAATCATTTCAGAAACAAACTATGAATAAAATCATAATCTTCATAGCTGGAAAATCAGCAAATAATATTATAATTTTCCAGTCAAGTAGAGTTTTTAAAATACATATATTTAAAGTCAACTCAATGGCAATATCCTGAATTGTACCTTTCATCACATTTTAATAAAATCACATTGTCTGTTCCAAATCCAAGTGCAGCCCCAGCCTTCTTTATTGAATAATGACTCTGCAATAAACAAATAAATTCAAAATCAATTATTTTAGAAAACATGTATAAGCATAATGAAAGCAATAATACAGAAATAAATTTGAAGAATCGCACAACTTACGTGCTCTGATGTGAACAGTATCAGTTTAGGAGCTGCAGTCATCCCTTTGACTTTAACATCTGGGAAGTACTTGTAGCGAGCAGCCATTATACTATACATATTTGATATAGCCCCTCCTAAAAACCAAATTAAGTAGGAGAATTTTTAAATCACCTTCCCAGACATTTACTATTGGTGCTGCTTGAGAATTTCAATATATGATATAACCAGCTCTATGATTCATTTCATGGCAGCTGCTAAAAATGATGTCTATTTTCATTTTATATGGAAAGGCAGCTATGGAGTGGACTACATCCTTGAACTATTGACCCAACCTTGATGCCACAATTAGTAGAACTGTTAAATCAAAAAGCAAATACAGGTGGGACAAAGGGAATCAAAATTCTCTGAAAAACTATATTTCATGGATTCCATGTTTAGGCTTGAAATAGTTACTTTTATTCTAAACAGGCTTTCCTGAAATTATCATTGTATAAAGTAATGAACTAGTTTGAAATATAATCCTGTTTAAATAGGTTCTCTTCAGTAGAACAATTAGTGCTCCCCACATACAGCACTGTCCCATCTTCACTACGGAGTACAATGACTTCTCCACATCCCTGGTCATAAGTGTTACAGAGCAAGGATTCATTTTAATGAATGGCCGGCATGATTTTAAAAGGGAGAATAGGAAAACCAGAGAAAGAAAAAAGTTGTGAAACCATTTCACACCAGAGAAGGCAAGAAATATAACTAGAACCAGTTTTTTAAAATGTTGGTAGTCATTTGGCTATGATTTCTGAGGATGACCAGGAGTCCCAGGAAACCGCCATGACCACAATGCTTTGTACTGACGCTAAACATTGTGACAAACCTCCTCAAAAGAACAAATATTGCACCAAACTGAACTTCTATCATTCAACATTGAAAACCTAGACCATATTTATACATTTTATATGGGAAGCACAATTTTTAAAAATTGTCAGAATTTCCATTTGAATAAAAAAAGTGGGATCCTAAACTTTGATCCACAAAATGTTGTTTAGACTAATAAATTTAGAGTAACTGTTTATTTTTAGCCTACGATTTCTGTGTCTTTCTCAATTAAACATCTGTATTGAATTACATTAACACTAATACATTTAAAATAGGATAATAGTATGATAATATGCATGGGTACAAAAACTGAAAAATAATTATCAAGTTGGAGTTGTTGCCAAAGCTACAATTGTGTATTTACTTTCACTGGCTTGACAGCAAAATCCATTTTCTATGGCTATACTGTTACAGATTGAGACTCTTACCAAAGTAAATCGATCATATTACCTACCAGGTGAAAAGATTCCATCACCATCCCCGTTGGGCCAACCAATTATCTCTCGCATTTTCTTCAGTGTGATTTGTTCCATGAGAACAAACACTGGTGCTATTTCATATGTGAACCTGTGGGATAAGTATCAGATGTAATAACTCTTCCAAGCAACCATCTCATTTTAATCACAATGCTTTTGATGGAAGATTGTATGTCATTCATTTATGACCAATAAATCAAAATTATTCCCAGTACAGATATTTAGATGACAATGAAATACATTCTCCTAGACGTAAAATATAGGCATATCTGCCATTTATCCAAGTGCAATCCAATTAATTTTATTTTTAAAAAGGTCCAACACCACGATATATCACTTGTAAACATGTCATTGTAAATAATGTGGAATGCCCGTTATTTGAACTCACAGACACTCCACAGAACAGAATAAATATAGACAAGCAGCCAGCAAAGATAATTAAGAATATTGAACTGGGTTGCAAAAATCCAAAAGCAATTATTCATGTAAAATTATCCAGGTGATGATCCCCCAAGGACAGTTTTGTTTCTGTAATACAAGGCAGTCAATAAGTGTCAAATGTAATTATAAATGATGATTACCTAATAATCAAAGAGAGAAATGCAGTCAGCCTTTAAGTGTACCCACTGTAGATGTGAATGGAAAATGCAGCCTGTACATTGAGGGAATAATCTGATCACACGTTAGCCTAATTCTTTCAAAGAATGGATCACTAGGTGATTTAATGTACAGTGAAACGAGCCAACAGTACCTAGTGAATAACAACTTGCATTTAAATAGTTCCATTAACATAATAAAACATCCCAAGTCACTTCACAGAGGAGGAGCAGATGCCAAGCAATAGAAGAATTAAGAGAAGAGACCAAAAACATGGTCAGAAAGATAGGTATAAATGAGGCTTTTAAAGGTGTATATAGAAGCACCAATGCTGTAAACATTTAGACAGGGATTTCCAAGATTAGATTAGGGCATGTGACTAAAGTTTCTGGAGTGAAGGTGGTATGCATAGGAAGCCAGTGTAAGAGGATTTGATGGTATGGATAGGAACATAGGCTTGGAGCAGATTGCTGAGGTAGGGAGGGGCATCGTCATAGAAGAACTTTGAAATGACGATGAGGATATTAACTTCAGTGTGTTGGGGGACAAGGCACCAATGGAGATTAGTAAAGACAAAGGTGAACTTATTGTGGGATAGGATGTGGACATCAGCATTTTGGATGATCGCATTGAATGGCGGAGCAGGCTCAAGGGCCCGAATGGCCTACTCCTGCTCCTATCTTCTATGTTTCTATAAGTCACAGTTTGAATAAAATGGAGCTTAGGAGACCAATGAGGAGGACATTGGAGAAATCAAGTCAAGATGTAATGGATGTGTGGATAAAGGTCTTAGTGGTGTCAGGGATGAGGTAGAGGTGGACCATGTTGCAAGGGAGAAGTAGATGGTCTTGAAAATGGACAGGATGTGGGGTTTGAAAAGGGCATTGAGGTTGCAATGCCTGGTGCAAGCAAAGGGAGCAGCCAGGGTATGGAATGGAATCAGGGGCAAGAGGTAAAGTTTTTGGTGGGAACTGAATAGGATGGCGTCATTCTTCTCAATTTTTAACTGGAGAAAGTTCTAGCTCATCCATAACTTTATGTTGAAAATAGAGTCTTACAGCACAGAGCTGGTAGTTGAGTGACATGGAGAGGAGGTAATGGTGGTTGTTGTCAGCATGTATATAGAAATTGATCCTATGCCTCCAGATAATGGCTCCAAGTGGCAACCTCTAAATGTGGAAAAGGTATGGTACATTGGGGTACTCCACGTGCAACTATGTGGGGGTAGAAAGAAAAGCTTTAAAATAGAATGAGCTGCAATTTTCTCCAGCTAAACAAGGGGATGACGGAAGCTATCACCTCCAGCCCTCACCACAAACTCCATATCCCTGTCACTAACTTCAATCCCTCTCCGTCACTGCCTCAGGCTGATCCAGACTATTCACTATATCGGTGTCTTATTTGGCCATGAGCTGAGCTTCTGATCCCATATCCTCTCCATTACAAAGAGTGCCAACTTCTCCCTCCTTGGCTATAAAGCCAAGAAGTGTGAGGTGCCCTCAAAGAGGTTACTTCACAACACTTTGAGTTGTCACTGGTTGCAGCATTATTCCAGCCCAGTGAAAAGTTACATTTTAAAAGTACCCAGGAGATCCATTCGACTCCCTGAGAACCTTCAAAAGTTTGAATGGAACTTTTTTTAATGCTATGTGTTCTCATAACATTATTAATTAACTGCCAAGAGAGTGGAGCTCTGTGGACGTATCAAAACTTATATATGCAGAGCTCCATTGTCAATGCATTTCATGAAGATCACTCAGTGAAATATAGGGGTACGTTCCTGGATGAGTAATCCAGAGGCCTGGATTAATGATCTGAAGACATGACTTCAAATCCCACCACGACAGCTGGGAAATTTAAGTTAATTTAATAAATCTGGAATGAAAAACTAGTATTAGTAATGGTGACCATGAAATGACAGGATTGTCGTAAATACCCATCTGGTTCACTAATGCCCTTTAGGGAAGGAAATCTGCCGTCCTTACCCAGTCTGTGAGTGCTGAAACGTTTGCAAGCAGAGGTGCCAAGTGGATGATCCCTCTCGGCCCCCATCATCACAGAAGCCAGTTTTCAGCCAATTCGATTCACTATCGGCCCCTACAGCACCCCGTCTGCACTGCTGAAGACTCGTCCTCCAGAACTAGCCGCATCTCTAGCCAAACTGTTCCAGTACTGCTACAACAGTGGCATCTACCCAATTGCTCAAGTATGTCCTGTCCACAAAAATACAGGACAAATCCAATCCGGCCAATTACCGCCCCATCAGTCTACTCTCAATCATCAATCAAAGTGATAGAAGGTGTCGTCGACAGTGCTATCAAGTGGCACTTATTCACCTGCTCACTGATGTTCAGTTTGAGTTCTGCCAGAACAACTCGGCTCCAGACCTCATTACAGCCTTCGTCCAAACATGGACAAAAAAGCTGAATTCCATGAGGTGAGGTGAGAGTGACTGCCCTTGACATCAAGGCAGCATTTGACCAAGTGTGGCATCAAGGAGCCCTAGTAAAATTGAAATCAATGGGAATCAGGAGGAAAACTCTCCACTGGCTTGAGTCATATCTAGCTCAAAAGGAAGATGGTTGTGGTTGTTGGAGGCCAATCATCTCAGCCACAGGACATCATTGCAGGAGTTCCTCAGCGCAGTGTCCTAGGCCCAACCATCTTCAGCTGCTTCATCAATAACCTTCCCTCCATCATAAGATGAGAAGTAGGGATGTTCGCTGATAATTGCACAATGTTCAGTTCCATTTGCAACTCCTCAGGTAATGAAGCAGTCCGTAGACGTATGCAGCAAGACCTGGACAACATTCAGTGGCAAGTAACATTGGCGCCGCACAAGTATAATGCAATCATACAAACTAACACACAAGGAGGCCTTTTGGCATTGGCACCCCACTCCATCGTAGGCACCCGCTAAAGATGTTACCCATCCATTCCTTATACTCATTCCATCACTCTCACTTCCCTTCTTTTCCTCCTTGCAGGGGAAGAGAGCCCACAATAAGAGGGAGAGGGAAAGACCTGGAGGTGGGTTCCATCATTGGCCACCTAAACGGCAGCAGAAGAGGTTGCCCTGGAAGTCTCAGGAGTCACAGAGCAGCTGGAGGTGGGAGATGGAGAAAGGGGGACATCTCAGCAACCTGGTGACAGAATTACATCTCATATAGCCACATGGCATACAGCAGTCACAAATATGGTGAATGTTCCTCATGTGCATAATGGTATCGTTATCCATTCTTGATATGACATTTCTAAATCATTTCTTTAGATGTCAGATGCTCATAGACCTCTCTAGGAGGGATGTAAACGTAGATTTGGGTCCTCATGACCCCACTGCTGTGCAGCAAGGTGCTCTCCAGATCCTTGCTAGCAGGGAAGTGGGGGTGGCCCATGAGAGGGATGACAGTGAGAGGGGACATGGAAGTGGGAGCTCCTCTCAAAATGCTCACACTTCTCCCCCATTGCCTCCTCCTCATTCAGAGCCCCAATGCCTTCTGGGATCGGGATGGCCGAGGATGTCCCTGCAGAGTCGTAGGAGGAGCAGACTTTGGCGGGCCATCACAGACTCCAAGACCCAGAGGACGTCTGCCAAAAGTGTCTACGTAGTTGCAGCAGGGAAGTGAGCAGGCTGCCTCTGCTGAAGCCACAGGGATAGCACCTTGTAGAAGCACACTTAAGAGAAAGATGAAACCCAAGTACATGCATAAGGGAAAGCACTTGGGCATATTAATAACTGTTTGTGTGAAGTTTACGTTAATCTGATGTCACTGATAAAAATTATTATTTTCACCACTTTCCAGTCATGGCCAATTCTATCTGCAACTTTGGAAGTGGCTTAGTGAGTTGGAGTGAATGGTGAGACATAACATTACCTCCAGTAATGGTGGTCAGTATGAAAGGAATGGCCTGGTCATTGTAGCGATGCTTTATGGTGTTGTTGTTAGGTGTTGGGAGCCTGGCACAGCATATGGCAGCCATATGGGTGTAATGCCTGAAGTTAAGTAAATCTGGCCACGATGAGGCTATCCCTGGCAGCGATGTGCTCGGGTGCTGGTGGGACCCGGACTGCAGGTTGCACCTGCTCCTCCGAAGAGTCAGTGCGTTCAGAGCCTTACTCCTCTTTTAGCGCTAATCCTCGCTGCTGCATTATGTTGTGCAGGGCGCAGCAGACCGGGACGATTCTGGAGACCCTGGCTGGTGCGTACTGAAGGGCTCCTTCAGATCTGTCAAGGCATCTGAAGTGCATTTTCAGCATGACTATTGTTTGCTCTAAGGCACATCTGGTGGAAATGTGGTTTTCATTACATCTCTCCTCGGCCTCAGTACTTGGCCTCCTCAAGGGTGTCATGAGCCACGTCTTCAGTGGATATCCCTTGTCTCCAAGCAGCCAGCTGGAAAGTCTGTTTGGAGGAGCAAAGAGCTGAGGGAGGGTGGACTGGCACAGTACGAAAGAGTTATGGCAGCTGCCAGGGAATTTGGTGCACACATGCATGATAATCTTCCAATGGTTGGAGACCAGCTGTACATTGAGGGAGTGGAAGCCCTTGTGGTTCACAAAGACTCCTGGGTGATGGTGGGGTGACCCGATGGCCACGTGTGCAATCGATGATGCTCTGCACCCATGTAAAGCCAGCCAGAGTGGCAAAGCCAAGCGCCCGCTCAGTAACACTGGCGCCATCAGTGGCAAAGTTGATATAATTGGCTGACTTGTCAAACAGGGCATTGGTGACCTGTGTGATGCATCTGTAAGCAGCTGACTTGGAGATCCCGCTAATATCTGCTGCAGTTCCCAGGAAGGAGCCAGAGGCGAAGAAGTTGAGGGCACTGGTGACTTTGACAGCCATTGATAAGGCATGTCCAGCTGCTCCTCTAGGCTGCAGCTCTTGCTCCAGCAACCTGCAAATGTCTGTGATGACCTGGCACGATAGCCTGAGTCTCCTTTGGTACTGCTGCTCAGTCATGTTGAGGAAGCTCATCCTCTGCCTGCGTATCCTGTGTTCGGGGTATCGCCTCCAGCACGGTGCTCTCTTAGGCAGTCCCTCGGAACCAAGGATGACTTGCTTCTACATTTTAAATGATTCTCAGGTGACTGATGAGTCCAATGCGGGACCTACAGTCTCTGTCACAGGTGGGGCAGATGGTGGTTGAAGGGGCGGGTGGGTGGGGTGCTTGGGTTGACGTGCACTCCTTGCGATTGTGCTTGCTCCCTGCGAAGAGACTCGAGGTGTTCGGCGCCTTCCTGGATGCTTCTCCTCCAGTTTGTGCGGTCTTGGGCCAGGGATTCCTGGTTGTTGGTGGGATGTTGCACTTTTTCCAAGGAGGCTTTGAGGGTGTCCTTGAAGCGTTTCCTCTGCCCACCAAGGGGGTCTATTGTGGTGCAGCCCTGCGCTGATGCCCTCTGTGCTGTGCAGCATCAGGTGGTTGAGGAGAAGGTTGGTGGTGTTGTTGTTGGTGCTGCTGGTGTTGTGGCTCATCATGGTCCGATTCTGAGAACCATGGTGAGACAGTGTAAATGACACCCATGCTTATGTAATAGAAGGCAGGTCAAGTAGAGAACACAGAAGCAATCTGTCAATGGTGTAATAAGTTGTACCAATGAGGTGACAGTGGATCCCGACTTTACTGAAAAGACTTGCAACCTCCAGAAAGCTAAATCTGTGCTGACAATGCACTCAGTAACAGCATCTGCCTTAGGAAAGTAACCAGGTGTCAGGTGGAAGTATTTATTGTGCTTCCATGCTGTGCTGTAATGAGCTGGATCAATGGCCACTGAACTTCCGCCTCAGGTTCACAGGTGTAGTTTCCGAGCTGCGTGATTCATGTGGTCATCCAGGGAAATTTGAAAAGCAGGGTTAAAAAGACGCTTAAGGGTCTGACAAGTACCTAATAATCATCTGAATTAGCTTGGCCGCCTCTGCTGCGTTCGGGTCGCTGTCACACGAGGGAGAGGCACATGGGGGCGGGATGATGACAAGTTCCCAACCCACTCCAAGTTATTTCAAATTTCCCTCCCGACCCGCTTCCAATTCCGCCCGCACGGATAGCAGAAACTGCCAGCCATGCCTTGAAGTGTTGCTCAGATTTGCATTTTCTACAATTTTTCAACTCATTCTAGATTACACTAATATCATGTTGTCTGCTGCACTGGGGCAAATGTGTAATGGACCTCCACGGGCCTTTTTGGATCTGCCCTGTTCTGCCAAGTTAAATTCGCTGCATGTTCACGTACGGCATTGCGCAGTATCAGATAACATTAATTCAAGCATATCCATAGCAATGCCCAACATATCGAACTACACACATTTTACACATCCGATTTCTCCTTAAACTTAAAAATCCCCACCACGTTTCATTTTATGTTTTTTTTTCTCCCAGTGTCCCCCCGCATACACAAGATGGAGATTGCGGTCAGAGGCTTCCCGTGGGCGAATGCCTCCAAACCGCAAGAAAAGTACTCACCTACCTGGTGCTTCTGTATCTTCGAAGATTCGCGCTCTTGGGCTTTCAGGCATATGCCTGCGTAAAGGCCCAAGTATCCCAGGGGCGCATGCAATTCGCAAGCATCCCTGGGATCACGTGGGCCGGCCCAACCAATTACAAAGGGGGATTCCCATTATTGGGATTCCATTTATGTACGGAAGCCCCATAAGTTTAATAGGTATCCCCTAAAAAATACATTTCTCAGCACTTAATTAAAAATAAATCATCACATGTTCAAAATTAATTCAAATACAATTTAATTAAACATTTAAAACAAAAATTTAATTTTTTGAAAAATAAATGTAAACATTTTTCAAGGGGCCAAAAATAACCTAAACTAATTTTAAAGGTTTTTGTATGGTTAAATCAGTAAAAAAATCCCTTACGCTGGTAAAAGGCCCTACGCCTGCTTTTACCAGGCATAATGGTTTCGCGGGCATTCACTGGGCAGCAATAGCCCAACCCTGCGCCAGCGAATGACCATTTCCTGTGGATTCCTACGATCTGTCAAGCTGAAACTTGCGGGACACTTACGGCCCGGTACGGGTCAGAGGCCCCTGAAAATCCAGGCCAAGATTCTGCCTAAGAGCGCACTCTGGTGTGCAAAGCAAATAAACCGTCATGGGATGTGAAGAATTGTTTGGGAATCCAGCCTTCACAATGACTGCGCCTCGCTATATCTGTCTGAAAGTCTGGTGTTTGCAATACGTTTTGAAATTTTATTTTGAATTCAAATTCAAATTCGTGGGCGTTAATCACATCGCCAGTAAAATTGCTCTTGGGTCAGTCTGCATCACGACAACATTGTGAAGAGGGTTGGATGGCTTCAAGTCGCTCTGATACACCTATTCATATCTGATGAGCTGTAAAATTCTTCCAGAGACATGTGGGGACCTAATGCATTTTCTTTTGTGATACAAACTGCTTGTAATAGAAAAGTGGAATGAAGTGCACTCCTGAACTTACATGTTGGTATTAGCTGTTGACGTAAGCCATTCTCCGGCCAAACCGATAATGTCAAGACCAGACGAGAGCTGGTTGAAGAACCGAGGATGCCCTGCGGGGATTTAAAATAAAACATCAAAAGGTGCAGAAAATAACCTAAACATTTAAGGGGTTTCAGTCCATGTTCGATTGGATTTAGATTCATGCCTGGAACTGATTGCATCTCGGTAACCTTGGGTAACATTCCAGATGTATTTTAAGTTAGGCAGATATGACCCGTGGTGACTTGTCTTCAGTACACCGACAAGCCTTTAAATAAACTGCCAAATCATCCAGTATTTCTGGATTTAGATATAAATTTATAACATGAGTGGCAAACTATTCGTTCTAAAACGTCTATAGGGGTGAATATAAATCTAATGTTCTGCGTGTGTAAATGTGCGTTTGTTCTCCAAGTTTTCTGAAACTTTAATTTTATAAGGATGTGCTCAGAGCGTCAGTTTTGTGAAATTGCTCTACAAAATTGTTGACAGAAATATGAAACCCAGCGAATGATTCGGCGGGTGTCGGAGTCCTCCACTTCACTAAAGAAATACACTTTAGCTTGCCAATCTGACAGACCATTATGCATTCTTCGTGGCGTGCCATTTTCTTCGTTCTGGAGTCGGTGTCATTTGTTGTACACATAAGTATTCCCATTAACCTTTTAATACGTTTTCTGTACGGGTCACTGATTCCTATAAAAATGTGTTCGTCTACACAATGGTAAGCGAAAGATATACTTTGGAAATCTAAAGATAGTACAACACTATTCAGAAAAAATGTGAAGTATTTCCACCAATATTCATTACTCTTTGTATGATTTTCTCAGCATGAAGTGATTTCAAATCTTGCCCTAAATTAGCCACTACGTTACACCACAGGCATTGTGTCTGAATTGATGTTCGAACGTGTTTAGACAGGAATTAAACGCCATTGAAAATATTTAAGCATCTGGAATTTGAATCAGTCTTGATTCGAAGTAAGCTCGTGTCCAAACAAGCGGACCTGGAGTCTTGCATCACGCTTCATCGGTTGGGTCGGAGCGATTGATCCCCGTCTGGCGAAGACGACTGCTTAGTATCGATTCCAAGACACCCTCCAATGGTAGTCAGGTATTGAAAACTCTAAATAGCGGTCAGAAACCCAGTCATTCGCTATTGCTGGGAAATATTCACTACAAATCATCCCTTCGCAAAACAGTTGTGAATATCTTATTCAAGGTAAATCTCGTCTTTTAATTAAAAGTATATTGATGGAATATTCGTTCGATGGGATAATTGAAAAGTTAGTGCTGTGTTGGATGATAATCACGTTTCCTCAGTGCTCACAAAATCAAATCCTGAATCTCCCCATTAGCTATTTTCTTTTTACTGACACGACTCTTGCATTTACAGGTCAATGATTTAATGTACAACGAAGTAAATCTGTTTAAAAATTAGATTTTTTTCTAAGATGGCTTTTAATTAAACGCACATTAAATTCATTAGCCTTTATTTACACGAATCAGTGGAGTGGGGCAAGCAGCTGGAATTCTCGCTGTGAACCGTGGAATAACAAACAATATTTGTAAAATTCACAAAAAAATAATACGTAACATCAAATATTCAGCTCCGAGACTTATGTTGTTTCCTTAGGGATACAAACATACTTAAAAAATTTGTATAATGAATATGGGAATGTACCGTCAAGATTTCAGTCAGCTCCAACTCAGGAGTAAAACATAACTTTTAATTTTAGAATACAGTTCTCGCAGTATTTACTTTACAAATGATAAAGAATGCTGGGACTTGATAATAAAAGCATTAAAATTGGCTAATCGAGGGCAGAGATATTCGACTGCTATAAATACAGACGAGAACATGTGTATGTCCATCCTTTAGCACAAGTTACGGTGCAATTGCCTAATTCGATCAGTTCCGCTGACACTGTACTGATGGGGAAAGTAACAGTCGCACTGTTGCAATTTTACAGCTGGAGTTAATGTGTAACGCAGACATTATTGTACAATTCACGTGAAAGGATTCTGCGTGAATTTGACGTGAATTGTTTGCAGTTTGAAACATACTGACTTGTTTTATACTATAAAATTGATGAACTGGGACAGTGATTTATTTAGCAGCCACCCGAGTGAAGATTGCCAAATATACTGCTTTTCTTCCCACCTGATAATTTGGAAATGCTGGATTAAATAATACAAAAGGCTTCAATAGGAGGTTGACAAGAAATAATAGCAAAGCGCTTCCAAGACAGGACCACAAGAAACAGAGCCATCCTCCTTTCTGTCCCTATTCTTGAATGACAGCACCAAGTGTTCCAATATCAGGAATACAGAGACGATGGGTCAATAACTTGGTGTAAGTAGCTCAGTTTGATACCAATGTATTATGCAAATCAATATAGCTCTCCTTATACAAGATGTGCATAATGAGGTGTTTAATATTCCATTATATTAGGCACGGCCTCCAGTTTGAAGACAGCAGACAACACCTGACACGCGCGGCACTCCATTTATGCATTTTTTTTGGTCTGGGTAACTGGTCGATGTTATGCAAAACGCTTATATTTGTTATTTATTCACAACCGTAATTAGGGTCCTGTCTCGTTGCTGTGGCCATGGCTAGGTCAGATCAGGAATGTCACGTTTTTATCAGCTACAACACTTTAATTCCAGTGGCCAGCCCAATGTTGTGATCGGTCTGAATTGCAGTATGTTTACAAAAACAACAAGTTGAACACCGAAAACGAAATTTGGCCGTAACATATAGTAAACAGATATAATTAGATATAGAGAAATCCATGGATTTCTATCGAAGTTGTAGAGCATCTTACAGGCCAGGTTCTGATGAAACTGAACACAGCAGTGACATGTATGGATCGCCGTCACGTTACGACCAGTCAAACGGTTGACTGCACTTAGTTAATTACAAGGTGATGAGTTTCGGAATGAGTAGGATGTAACTGTACGGAATTATGTCAGTTGAGATCATTGAACAACCAAATCTTTACCAGACCAAATAATCCGCGGAGAGAGAAATGCTGTGGTTAAAAGACAGCCAGCAGCTGAGAGGGGAAATGAGCAACTCATCACTGGGCCCTCAGTGCTGGTGGGCGGGGTGAGGGGAAAATGCATTAAACGTTTTCTCCTCAAATACATTTTTTGATTCATTGCCAAAATCTGAGAATATATCTCCAATGATAAATAATTGCTTATCCGCTTCATTACGACGTCAGATCAATACTAAATGAAAATTAAGGTTATATACTTGATGTTAAGTTCTTGCAGCCCATTATCCATGCGCTCTAGCTCAGCTTATGGACCGAACTGCAATAGTTTCTGCTATTAATCATGATAAACAAATGCTACCTACTCAGTCGGCGGGAAATACAGCGACTAATTATATTCTAGTCAATTTTGGTAATTTCCGTACCAAGTCTGTCTTTAGATTTGATGATATATAGAAGTCATGTCGTGGTCAACAGCTAGAAATTAATCTCGTCTCGACACACGAGTGTGACCAGGCACCTTAGGATTAAGGAGATCAGTGAGTTATGGCGAGCTTCAGGACCAAGATATTTATCTCACTGATACCCGTGCTATATTCTATCCCACGGATTTTAAAACATGATTTGTGACGAATTCCTGGAGACAGAAAAACAATCCCCAATCACACACGTGGTATATTCATCCATTTGACAACTGTAGGCGTATAGAATCATCACCCCAATATAGAGTGTGTCTTTGTTGCATTTCCTGAGGGCGGATCTATGCCGAGATCATCTGGAATCGAGTAGACGTCTCAACCACATTTATATACGTGACTGGTGTGCTCTTCATGCGCCCTTCACACAATAGAACAGAGCACATACAAAATACCTATTCGATAGCAACGTCGACTAATGAGGAAATAGCAGCAGAAAATGCTGGAAAAACTCAGCAGGCCAGGCTGCTGTAGAAGGGTTTCGACCCGAAACGTTGACTCTATTTCTCTCTCCACGGATGTTGCCTGGCCTGCTGAGTTTTACCAGCATTTTCTGTTGTTATTTCGGATTTCCAGCATCCGCAGTATTTTGCTATCGACTAATGAGGAATTCAGAATGATCTACACATAAACAACACATTCCTGACTATATAAGAGTGGACAATTTCTGCTGAAACACCTAAAAGATCTTATGCAAATCGACGATTTTAAGGCGAGTTATAGACAAAATGTTAAGGCTTTAAGCTTGAAGGATGTTACAAGTGGGTCGGCGAACTTTACCTGTCCTGACGCCATATTTAAGCGTGTCCCGGCAGTCCACCAATATCTGCTCCAGAGATTCCGGATTGTCTGAAAGCTCCAGGTTGAAACCCTCTATTCCCTCCAAGAGCTGATGTGGGTGATGGAAGTCCAAAACTTTTGTGGACCTATCGAAAGTTTTCTTGATGTAATTGAGAAGAATGTCGACCACTTCCAGAAGGAATTGTGTGGTCTGTTCTTCTCCATTTTTGGCTGGTAACAAGTCTGAAAAGCAATACATTGTACAAACGTTGTCTATATTCCTGTATGACAAAAATGAAAGCAACACGGTATGATCTCCATTACTGCAGGGAAACAGATTAAGCCAGCGAAGTTTTATATAACACGCTATTCCCTCATAATAAAAAAACTTGTATCAATTCAATTTTTGGAATACAAACATTATAATGTTATAGAATGCAATGATACCATCCACTACTAAAGAATAAATGTAACCAATATTCACAAACGTCAAAAAACCCTCTTGAAAAGCATCTAGATTTAAAAAAAACAAAAATGTTGATACTTTTTCTAGGAAATGTGGTAACATGCTAAAGAACTCGAGATTAATACAATGAATTTAGCATTGCACGCGTGCTACACCAACGATTGAAAAATAGCCCGTTTCCATTGCCCATGATTATTATATTTACAGTTAAGCTTTCACTAAAGCAGTTTTTTAAATTCATAAATTACCTCTGGCGTAGAGATTGGAAAAATCAGTCTCCGTGCGCCTGAATATCGAGTCCCTCTCGCTGTTTTCACTGATGTTCAGGTTCTTGGAGGATTGGCAATCTTTCAGTGAACTTACGGTTCTGCTTTTATCCTCGATGCTGTTGGTCCTTTGTAAAAAACCTACATTATTGCAAGAAAGATCGGTTAGAGATGGTTTCTTTCCACTTCCAAACATATTGTATTGCTTTTGTCTCGTTTACAAGTAATACTAGTAGGATATTGAGTAGCAAGTAGGGAGATTTTGCTTATTAGATATCCACTGTGACCCACAACACAGCATTTATAAGGAGTGTTTGCCCGTAGGAGGGTGAGGTCACGATGTCGTCAGCACAAAACCAACCATGCAAAAACAAACATTCGTTATTTAGTGCACTGGTAAATTCTTGTTAAATAAACCCGACATATTAGACGGCCAGAAGCAGCCACGAGAAGAAAGCAACGTACGAATCAGAAAGAGCCTCCGGCCAAAGTTTCCAGTCTGTCAAAGTGAAAGGGGCAATGATGAATGAAAGCATCCCGAATCGTGTCTACTATCTTCTAAAATAAATCCCAGGCACTGGAAATCTCGAGATTCATTTCGAAACTAGCTCATTGTACAATTCAAACTTAAATAACCGATATACTTTGATTACAATTAGGGACTAATTCTCACCATAATTTGTCAGCGTAGTTGCTAATTCAAGGTACAAATCCATTCGGTCATGACCTTATTTTTTTAATCAGTTCTTTAACCTGAGCAAGGAATTCTGGCCTTTGATAATGATTAATATTGCAATAAAACTGTTTCAAACGTGGGTAATTTCAAACATTGTCAAAACGGTAGAAAAATGCTGCATTAAATGTGAAAGACCAGCTCCACGAGTTTTTGTTCCATCTTAGCCCTAGGGCCCGATTCTAATCAGAACTCGCTGAAACGGAATGAAATCGACCAATTTGAGACAGCGGAGCGCTGCTCTGGCTCAACCCCGCGCTCGTCTTTAGCGGATCCGCCAGAAAATTAACATGTATTTGATTTTTAACCATTGTGCATTTGACTAGTAAGCCCCCTGATTTAATCAGCAACGTGAAAACGTACTTTTTGATGTGGAACTTTCAGAGCGGATCGGCTCATGAGCAAGGGAGAATTGCATCATTTTCTTTCCGTCAAACAAAAATGCTCGCCTTTTATGAACGTGGATAATGATGTTCTTGCAAATAAAGCCTTTGCAACATACACATATAATTCAAAATACCCTTCTTTTCAGCTGCATGTTTCTCAGACTCAAGCATTAATTCTAACATAAATTTCCCTTCGCCAGTTTTCTGTTAAAAACGGCCATGCTATATACAACCCGTCTGCCTTAAAGGTGCCAGCCTATTCTGTTGAGAAATATTAACCCAACAGGATGTGACTAACCCGACAAGAACCAACAGTGCTCTTCATAATTTATCCAGGCTAGACTGCATTTATGTTGTAATTTGGAGAGTTTGTGCTCGCTGGCTGTGCTATCTCAGAAAACAGCGAGGTGACGAATAGCCTTTTAATAAGTTTCCCATTAATCTGTTCCCTGGAGGAAGGCGGTGCCTGGGCAGATAAGGCTGATGAATTCCGAGAAGTGAGGCACTGCAAATCCACGATACCAAACCGCACCTTTTTATTCTTCCCAACAATAAGGATTTTTTTTGTTCATAACGGTAGTATATTTGATCAATTCCGCCCTCAAAATAATAATCACTGCTGTGGAAGAGTGATTAACTCAGTGAATAGAATTTTCTATAATTAGACGTTTTATGAAAGGCTTTTTCGCCATTAAACAGCATAATGAGAGCATCTTTTAAAACCCCAGGCCGGTTTATGATATTCCCTTTGTAAAGCACTTGATCTACGGCTGTAAATTATAAAACCAGCAACTCGTCTCCGCAACTTAAATATTTGAGAACGTTGAAAATCGTTTTCCGAACCGGCATCACAGCTGAGGTCAACAAAATCAGCAGCGACTATATTAAATCACCAAAAGCACTGGCATAAAATAACACTAGAGTGATCTGGTTATATGCAGATTCATGAGATTGAATGCAAAGTTTGGAGATGCTGAGGTTTGCGTATGATCTGATTACTTCCAACCCATTAAAGTCATGGCGCATCTTGCCGCCAGATGGCGCAGTCTGTGGACACGCGGCTCCCTTGGCAGTCCTTACTCCCAGGACCGGACTGGCGCCGCTGTTGTTCTGTACCGCCAGTAACCTCATTTGTGTCCGAATTAATTTTGCTGAGGAGTAAAATCTTCCGCTCTCAGGTGCAAATTTTACAACGCTACACAGCAAAGCAATACAGTATTTGGCGGTAGGAAAGTCTGACGCCATTGAAGTGGCGCGTCAAGGAGAAGGATGGGGATAGAATAAAGAGCGAGATGTAAACGAGGGCTCTATTCCTCATGCATCATTAGACAAAGACGAGTAACACGACAAAAGTTTTTGCAATGAAGGCTTTGCAACATACACATATAATATCCACGTTCATAAAAGGCGAGCATTTTTGTTTGACGGAAAGAATAATTATTTTTGTAAGCCGATTGTGAAACAAACATTTCTAAGGGCCAGGGACGGTCATAAATCGTGAAGCTTAAAATATACAACTTTTCTGGGAGAGTGAAAGGAGAGTTAAACCATGGAGGTTACACCTGTGTGTTTGGAGTGAACTTGTATTGAGCTTCAGTCCAAAGCACAGACATTTCTTTTGAGCTTGGGGGGGCGGTGGCAAGGTTTAGCCAGGACCTTGCTTTAATTGAGGGGTAACGTGAAGAGCAACAACTCAGTCTCAGAACCAGATGAGGAACAGAGATTCCGATTAGCTAGTTCCGGAACATCACAGGCAGAGGTCTGGAAGAAAGTGATCAGGATGATGGACTGATGCAGGCTAGAGGGACACCCTAAAAGGGAGGAAAGGAGAGGGCTAAAATCTCTTTAATCGATAATGAAGACCCGAGACCGAGACAATTGGGCAGTTGTTACGGTGTAATGTAAAAGCCCCATGGTAGTTTAGGCAGCATTTTAACTATTTCCGGTGCACCATCATCGATCTCCCCACAGTTAGGGCATAATTACATTTATTGCTCCTGAATTAATTGTGGTAGATTAATTAGGTTGTTAACTGTGAATTTTCGGCTTGCTGAGGTCGAGAGTTCCTTTATTAATGATTTTAAAAATTGATTTCCTTCTCATTGTAAAACTATATTCACATGGTAGCCGCAAAATCATATTTATCGTAGCTTCGAAGCATACGCGGATTAAACATTGACACATTAACAGGAATGTCCACTCCGATAGCGGTGTTCAGATTGAAAACTTGTGTCTCTCGTTAGTGGACACAATTTGGTTACTAAAGCAGTGTATTTGCAAATTTCTCGGGTATAAACATAATTGTCTGTGCTTTGGACTGAAACTCATTACAAGTACACTCCAGGCACACAGGTGTGACCTCCACGGTCTAGCTCTCCTTCCACTTTGGGAAAAAGAATAATTTAAGAATGCATCAAATTGGTCATTTGGTATTACCTAGCAGATAAACGGATTTAAGGAATTGTAATTATTAACTCTGGGGAGTAGCATTTAGTCTGGATCGGAATGAAAACTCGCATTCGGAGGCTTTATTTTGTTTTCCAGTACTTTATTTCGCATCATTTTAGGTCGTTTTTTAACCGTTATCTGTGTCACACGCCATCTGCCAACTGAATGCTCACACAGCAACCCCGTTCCTATAGTTGCAAGTGTTAATCTTGTCCCATCCACTAGGAGGAGCACAAGAGTGACCAAGGTATTCTGTATTAACGCCTGAGTTTCCTATGGAGGGATCCACAAGTATTCACGTCTTTGCGCTCCACGACACAGCGGTTAGACTGCGAATGCATCATAAATAAAAATAGAAAACTTGAAATCTATCTTTCAACAGTCGTTGTAATGTGTTTATTTATGATGCTCTACCCAATTATTTTATAAATCTATTAAAAAAGAGAACGTTTTAATTAGATGTATTTTTGCCCTCTTCTGAGTGTGAATTGTGAGAATAAAAAGGTTGTGAGGAAAACATTAAAGTAGAACACGAAAAACGCGAGAACTGCAGCAAACTATAATAAAATGTATACTTTTCCTGTTTCCCTGTTGAGCTGGGAAACATCAGTTATTTTAATATACTTTTTCTATTTCCTTTTAAAAGTACAAGCAGAAAAATGAGGGGAATATCGCTCCGATAATTTAGGGTGAAATCGCAACCTACATTTCATTTATACCTACAGATATATACCTTGTTTATTTTTGTACAGCAAGGAAATTATTTTGAGAGAAAAGGCAAAGTAACTGTAGCCATAGGAAGGAAGGTATTTGATTCACAAAGTTACTTATGTGGGGTGGCCGGTGTATATATTCACTTGCTCCCTTTTATTTTGGAGCTGTTTTACTAATATTTGTCTTGTTAACGACATTTCATAGCTTTACTGAAATGGCCTTTGTATATTGTCCAGTCCTTTGATCGTTTGACAAATCAACTATTAAATTGGCTGCAGCTTTGCACCATTAATTAGCATATTTGACGAGTGACCTTTACCACTCCAGGGACTTGATAATCTCGGCTGGCGAGTTAGTGCAGTAATGAGGGAGTGCTACACTGCCACAGACGCTGTCTTTGGGAAGAGACATTAAAGGGAGTCCAATGTGTCTATTCAGATGGACCCAAAAGATCCCAAACCTTATTCCAAGAAGATGAAGGGAATTCCTGCCCCAACCAGCACCACCAAAACAGATAACTAGTCTTTAATCTCATTGCTGTTCTAGGCGTCCTTGCTGTGGGCAAGTTGGCTGCTGCATTTTGTCTATAAATCAACAGTTACTAAATTTACAGTTAATAGTGACTAAAAAGTGATTCATTGGCTGCAAAGCGTTTTGGGACATCCAGAGGACGTGATAGGCGCGATATAAATGTTGTTTTCTTGCCCATTGTATTAATCAGTCCTGTAAAGGAGCACCTTTTTAGTTCTGACAGAAGGTGTTTGCTCAAAACGTTAACTTCTCTGCCTTACTTTGGCAGGTGAACAGCGTGGCTACCTAATAACTGGGGCATGATTTCAAACAATTCTCATCAATACAAACGATTCTGTGTGCAGTGGATTCATTATATAATACGTGTATGTTATTTAAAGTTTGAATTTGTATCTCATGCCACTTAGGATTAGCAGTTACTGAATTGAATGTTTTCCGATCACTGATTCCTTCTGTAGTACGTCTTACAGGATACAAGAGCGGTAGAACTGGGAATGCCATTGACAGTAAAGAGGGAGCATAAGATACACGTTTTGTAGTCTAGAGTGGCGGTTTTATACTGTTTAATAAAGACAACACAGTGGAGAAGCCTCAAAGTCCACCAATGGGGCAACTTTCAGAGGGTACCCATGTTGGACAGAGCTTGGTTGTCCACCCTTTGTGTCGGTTTGCCCGGATATATCAATGTTACTCAAATGCCCTTTTAAAGATCTGTGTTTATTAATATCAAATACAGAAGTACTTACCGCAGATCTTCAGACCAAGTTTCCTTGTACAGCCGTGAGCAACTCCGCACCAAGAGTCATAGGCTGAAATAGGGACAATAGAAAGACCGTAAAACATACAAACCCAGGCTGTATTCTTTTGTGAAGTCTGTAAACATCACCATTTGGACACTTACCCCGACTTACTGTATTAAGCTTGCAATCAGATGACTATATACGTAAAATAATAAATCGCGCCAATAAAGCTTCCAAAATCTAAGAAAAGCAAAGGCTTATATATTTATATTAGTGCCCTGTCGTGTTCTCCGAAACCCCTCGAAGCGGTTCACGTTACATTAAATGTCTTTCTGAAATGCAGTGACTACTATTGTCCAGGCAATCTAAAATGAATGAAAATCCAAAATAAGCAGTCTGAGATCCTTTTACTGCTGTATTCATTAATTGGCACACTTGAATAATTTATGCAAACAAACGGTAGGTTTTTTAACAGTTAACGCCGCGAAAGCATTTCACAACATTTTGCTTTTCTCGTACTTTGTTGTGTTTCCTTAAATTCCAAATAGAAACATCAGTTCGTCCGAGGATTGAATATCTAATAAATGTTGGCACACTTCCGGCAAATTGGAAGCTTAAAACAAACCGGCGTGAAATGGGGTCGGAAGAGGAGTACTGGAATTAATTGGCTGAAAAATGGTATTTGACTAGCTCGGATTTGCATGACTAGCCGTCAACCGGCGAATATTGCCCTGCCTTGCACGAGTTTTAACACTCAACATATTTTGTTTTTGCAAATATCCACCTCTATTTTACATTTATACATTATCCTATTATTGTATACGTTTTTCGCATATCAATGATTCATGCAGCCGTTTATTTCAAAGTCTGACCAAGTAATAATATACGTCTATTACGCTGGCTGGGCAGTCCTGCGTAGTGAGTTACAGGGATCGTTGTGTACATTATACACTCGAGAATGAAATATATGAAATGAGGACATTTATAATCATTAGACTTCTCAAATATTACAAAAATGCTCTCCACGTAGTCCGCTTGCAGTATGCACGTATTAATAATTGCTAACTGCAGTATATATTTTTGCTTAATCTTAACGGCTGAATGAAACGGCAATTTGGAAGTCGCTCCCTAGTCTGACAGTTCCATAGCCTGGGTTTATGAGGCGTATAAACAGTAATAGTGTCACAAAGCCAGCACAGTAGCTACGCAACAAAAGAGAGCGCGAATAAAAAATAATATTAAAAAACGGCAAAACACGGAAGTAAAATTGATATATTAAACAAGTGATATTTGGAGAAAGTTAATATATATGAAGGAACATGTCCAACTTGCTGTAGGTTAGAATGGGAAGATTGTTTTTAAATCCAGATATATAATATCGTGGAAGGCATAATTAATTAGCATTACTAAAATACAAATGCTAATTACAATATTAGTTTCACTAGTTTCCTCTATACCCGTTGCAAATGCACCTTCGATAGAAGGCGATCCCATTTATCTACATTAGCAAGTAATTAAGATGCAGATTTCCGATCTGTCGATTAGTATCGGAAATAAAATATTTCTGCTTTGATTTCCTCGGTACTGAGGAAAGTGCTGCAGTGATGCATCCTCATTCCCCGGGATTGTCTATCCTAATTCCCCGGGATTGTCTATCCTAATTCCCCGGGATTGTCTATCCTAATTCCCCGGGATTGTCTCTTTCTAAGTGTAGTTGTGGCAGATGAGCACAAATTTTCTGCTCTGCTCTGTTCTTTTGGTGATTTCTGTGACTCTGACAGCCCGAGTAAAGCCTCCTCATGACACTTGCGTGAAAAAGCACTGACACACAAATGCGCCTCAGGTCAGTGACTGGGAGATAAAGCATGCCATGAGCTAATGATATAGGGCGAGGACAAGCAAGAAACACGATTACAGGCGAAAGGACAAAAATACATGCGGTGTGCGCTTACATTTACTGACTCTTAAATTCGCTACACCAGAGCGAGCATTTATTGACCCACTTACTTTCCTATTAATGGCGCCGTGAAATACAGTTATATTGCTCTGCATCGTCCTCCGATTTTAAATCTTATTTTAACAAGTAGAATTAAATTGGGTTAAATCATAAATTGTGTATCGGAATGGTTGCCACACACTTATTTCCTGAAGAAAAGTGCAAACATGTGAATTATGTCTAGATAACGTCACGACTGGGGAAGCTTTAATATATATACATATAATAATATATGTGTAATCAAATATGAAGATATTGAAATAAGGCGGTGAAGTATCAGCTCCACAATTCTAATGTTTGAAAATGGACTGACAAAAATAAAAGTGAATTCTAGGTTACTCCAATGTTTCTTGGCAGATGCAAAGAACAATCACGCCTGGGAGCATCTGAAGCCCCTTCAGGGCAGAGGCATTACACGTGTAATGATCCCAAGCCCGTCTTTATTTCTAGCAAGTTTTTCTTTGTCAGTGTCGATTATGTCATCGACTTGTTTTTTTACCTGATGTCAAAATTGTTGAGGCAATGTGGTAAACTGATTAGATCTACCAGTGCCATTCTCATCCTTGGCAGTTCAATAGCTCTCTTTCGTTCGCTGTATGTCGTCGCAGCTATTAGCGAATTCATAAGAGCTACAATTAGCTGCACCGGCCGCCTTCGCTTTCACTCTCCTATAATTACACTTTCACTCAGACTCTGCACTAAAAGGGTTTGTGATAATGAGCAAAGTGCATTTTCATAAATTGCTAAACCGCCTTGAAATGACTGCTGACGAGGTTTCTTGTTTTGCATTCAGCTGTATGCTTATTTCCACACGGTGTGAAAAAACATTGCAGCCTCCAGGTGTTGTAAATAAAAGAATAAATTAAAATGAATAAACTATCTGCACTTTATTAAACACGGCGCACTAAGCATTCCATTGTGATAAATTATAACTATTTAGGGAGCGGCATTGGTGATGTTAATGCCGCTTAGTATTACTTAGAGCACACTTTTATTAATTTACATTTTTCCTAGGACACGTTCAGGTTTTGATATGTTTTGCATAGTACTTTATGTCGACAGAATAACCACTAGCCCCTTCGGTAATCTGAATGCGCTGTCTAAACATCTTGGTGAAATTGGATAGAAATCGCTTACGTGTGCTTCTATCCCCCGGCCGTAAATTTGTTGAGTTGGAGTCTTGACTCGCACCAGAGGATGAAGGAGCAGAAGATGCCATCGGTTCTGACAGACGCGAAGTCCTTGGTCAAATTGGGCTGGCGCCTTCCTTAGAATCCTTTCTTTTCAATGTGAAGTCACAGAGTCACAGGTTTCTGTAAGGAAAATAATAATAAGACAGCTCTGTTAGTTTTTTGAAGCCCGTGTGTGTGTGTGCGCGCGCGCGCGCGTGAGGGAGAGAGCGATTGGATTGAAACCAGTCTTGCGCTTTCAAACATTTCACTTTATTAGCATTCAGGACGCTAAAGTGCTCTCATGGAAGGTAGGAGAAGCAATGAATCGCGCCGGCACAGTCATGTAGCACGTAATCGCAAGCAGCATTAAAATCAGTATCGGTGGAAAGGTATCAAACAATCAGGACTAGAAACCCCTTTAAAGGGCGAAGCTCGATATAGGACAGACATTTTAATGGGATAGCGCGACGAAATGTTTAGCACTTCTGATGTAGACCAAATATCTCATTGAAGGCACTGACTGAAATCATTTCTATTGCCTTTGTTTAACCGCTAGACATCCTACATTATGCACTTGAACAGTAAGAGTTCCAGTAGGGCAGTGTCACCCCACCACGTATATTACACCAATTGTCAGTCAACAATGGCCTTTGTCAATTTCAATCTATTTATGCAAAAAACTTCTAAATTAACCAACCGCAGCGACCGAGAGCAGAGAGCATTGTTACAATCTAATGTGACTCCTGTATTGTCCAAACGATTTGACCGAACAGTAAAATAAGCAGTGTAGTGGTCAAAAGGAGTCTTTCGGTTAGAAACCATTGCTGATCTGACGCAATGTGCAAGTCCCACTTATAATCAGCTACACCACAATTATATATAATTAATATTGTAATTATCCGTCCAAAAGCAGAGTAAAATTCGTGGTACAAGCGATCTTTCATAGAGTGGTCACTCAACATGTAATTCACATCGACAATGTTTGGACCAATCGATGGCATTGGGACACAGTGTGTTTCACATTCAAGTTCAATCCAGTCGGACTTTTCCATTTTTGTAATTAAAGACCTATTTCACTTACCCATTGGGATTTTAACCCCCCAAAATATAATCCCATCAATGCGGAGGAGCACGGGAAAGTTGGTAGTGGACTTAGTCAAAATAACTCGGACAGAAAAGGGAGTCGTTTCAGGTAAACGGCGCCGAGGACCTTACCGTTTGGTGAAGACGCCCAGGTAGCAGGCTCCGACCAACTGACTCCCATCAACTAAATTAGATCCTCAGACATGCAAGTTTCTGTCAGCATGAAGGGCGCTTATAATACTCCAAGGGAAACGACGTCTGAATATAAATCGTGTACAAAAAAATTCCATTCACCATGACCTTTTTTCAGAAGTACGTTTGATTTGCTGTTTTAAAAGTGTGAATCGCCCGTTTATCCGACACGACGCACGAATGAGTCACACACCACCTCCTGCTCCAAAATGTGTCATGCCAATGTTGACCAGGTTGCTTTGTCTGCAGAAATCTATCGCTCCGCCGCCGTTCTTCTGGAGTTACGTGACTTTCCAGCAGGTACTTTTTGGTGCCTTCAGGGTTTTCGTCCTTGTTTATGAATCCTGATCACGGAGCAGGTGCACCTCAGGAAGGTTGGAATATCTAATAATAGATACAGATCTTAGCGGCAGCATCCAGGGTATCTGACGTTAAAGGAACCCAAAAGGCAGACTTTATAGCAAGGAATTCAAACTTTGAAGTGATTTATTTTGTTTAATCAATTCACCGTTGGTGGTGTGAATCTCTGCTTCTCAATGAATATCTGTACCTTTGATTTTGTTTACAATGTAAGCTCGAGCAACGTGAAGCCACGCACATCTGCTTTACTTCATATATATCGCAATAGAATTAAAAACAAAAGATGTTCCTATGTCTATGACAATTTAGGAAGGCTTTGTCAAAAATTAAATGTACGACATTATAGCTTCATTTGCATTTGCGTTTTCGTACAAGGTAGTAAATAGAGAGCAAAACTGACCACAAGAGGGCATCCAAGATTGCCAAATCTCCAGTAAGGTGCACCTTGGAGAGGTGCTTCATCCAACAGCCACCTACATAAGTACATGTCTGGTGGAGTCTCGGCAGTCTTGAATCTGTCACATCTTTCACTACTTATACTTTCTGTAAAAAAAAAAGTAAGAACAGATCCGGGGACGGGGGGTTATTTGAGATTATTGACAGTTGGCAATGCAAAAGATGTAGCAGTCTGTTTAAAAAAAACAATGTGATGAGCTAAGTTTTAAACTGCGATGAAAAATGGGGAAGACACGCGAATGAAGGAAATCAAGGTGCTAAGAACAACGCTCGAGTCAGAATGACAATTTAAATGAAATGAAACAGCAAGTGCAAATAGCTTGGTGGTGGATTCGATTCTGAAGAAGGCGGAAAAGGGGCAATGGTTTAACAGCCGAAGTGTGTGCGGACAGTGGAGTTTGAACTCAGTCGCCCTGAAAAGCATGTGGCAGCTGATACAGAAGGCCACAAGACGAACGAACCATTGTCAGAAAAGAGTAAGATCAATTACTCGGAGAATTCCAATTTCATACAACGTTTTGCGGGAAACACAGAGTAATACATTGTTGTAGACAGGAATGAGTCGCTTTCTCAAATTGACAGCACAACAAACAAAAAAGCAGGATGCATTATTACATTCAGACTATTCCACCAAATCCATCAGACTAAAGGTGAATAGAAACGCAGGTTTAACGACTGCGCAAAATAAGAATTAACCAAACCAGAAAGGAAAGCAAAAGTTCGAGCCACGGAAGTCACCGAACACCTGTTATCCTCTCAAAGTTATTATACTAATACTTCACAACACAATACTATTTATTTTCTTTTACTATTTGCCGAGGAATATAATTATTATTTCATGTTAACAACGCAATTCAGACTTTTTCCAAAGTGAAATGACTCGGTCCAAAATAACAGTACCGAAGGTCTGATCTTAATATAAAAGCAGATAAGGAATACCTTGCCTCACTACACATATTTTGGGAAACATAGATTAGCAGTTCCGTGACGCAAACTTTGAATCTTTAAATGAACTGTTTCATTGCACAAATGCTAGCTCTTTTGTTCCATGTCTCGCTGCACAAATATTGAAATTATCTCGCGGCAAGAAACTGAAGCAAATCCAAACTATTGAATTCACAGGTTATAATGCTTAAGGTATTTGGATTTTCAATGAAGCAGTTGAGAGGTTGAGAAAATAATAACAGATTTGTAGTTTTACAAAGAATGCGAACAATTTTGATTTATTTAAACGCGCACAAGCATGAACAAAGTGATTTTGTCGGAAAATTGTACAGATAAAAAAATCAAGATTATGAAACTCAAGGGGGGGGGGTAAATTCATATTAGGAAAAATGCAATGGTTTGATTTTTTTAACAATATGTACTATATATATATACAACCCTGAAATCGAGACGCTATTTCCATCTTAAAAGATTGTTGAATTCAATGCAATGATTGTACAATTTAACAGAGTATCGACGCGTACCTTAATGGCATCTCATAAACCAGTGGCAGCACCGGGACCGCGTGCCATTACAAACAGTGATGTGTGTATTGTTAAAAGTATTTAAAAATATTAATTATCACTATAAAGACTTTTTGATGAAAATGTCATTCCGCTTAAAACAATTCCGCTCGCCGAATTAAGGATAGGGGCTGCTACTTGTGTCGCCCATCTTTGCATTTTGCAAGCCTGATATGAAATTCTAATCACCTACCTAGATCGAGGTTATCTGTCAAATTCTGTTTTAAATACCAGCACACGAGTACCAATGTAGTCAATATTTATACACTGGTAACATAAACCATTGACATATTTCTCTACATTCTGAAGGATCAGTGCCATTGTTGGCCTGCACGCAGGTGAATTACAATTTCCTGTTATAACACACAGCGGTATATCTCAATAACTGTCATTAATTTCTCAATATCTTGGAATTTCAAATGTTTCCCAACCGTAATAATTTTTTAACACAGTGCTAGAAGTCAGTCTATTATGTCCATAGTGCAATTCCAATAACAGAATCCAGTTTCATACTCTTAAGGTGGTAAGGTGATAACCCAACGGGAATTCAGGACTATTTGTAATCTATGTCGTAAAGTGAATGCTTTTTTACTGAGTGCAGGGGTTCCGAACTCAGGAGAAGAACACGTGTGTTGTAATTTTTAAATTAAAAGTGCTTTTGCAAATTTAGTTTTTCCTCTGATGGTTCGGGTAAAGATTTTGTTCTCTAGGAAATTAGTAATAACTCATCTGAAATCCATTCCATTGATTCTTAGGCCATCTGTAAGATTGCACATGCAGCTTCCACCTCCCATAACCAATAGGACAGCATTGATACCAATCTTAGTCAATGTCCAACGCAACATACATTTGAGATTTGGAGAATGTCGCTGTACGTGTTACTGATATCGCCCTTACAGATCTCTTGTGGAGGAACAACGTATTGTCAGTGTGACTGAGCAAAATGGCGCATAAATTCCTGACTACTTGTGGGTAGCTTGCCTTTATTACCGACGTTTGAATAGTGTCAACAGAAAAAAGAGTCCCACAGTTATTTAGGAGAATGTCCGTTTTTATATTGGCTGAGTATTTCGGTTAGCAACCGGTTTCCAGAAGAAGACAACACAGTTTGTATTAGTCTTACCCCCATCCTCACTACTTAAGAGTGCAGTTACACCAAAGCTACCTGTCTTGAGGCCGGCAACTGTGTAATGCAATGCTCAGCTGTTGAAACTGCTAATTCCTTTCTCACTGAGCTGAGCCAAAGAAGCTCCGTGCATACTCTTGCGCTTATGGCTGCTCCCTTGGTGGTTAATTTTATTATGAGAATGAGGGCAGGAGGCTTCACTTTTTCATGCCATAAAGAAAAAGATTGAAAAATTAGTTTATAAAGTTTCCAGAGGGTCCAATGGCACATATAGATGCAGATTTGCGCAGGGTTGGAGTTGGACTGCAGTGGGTGAAAACTTTACTCGAGAATGGCCCGGAATTTGCGGTCAGCAGCGAAGCAAAGGCGTTCACCACTGATCCCGAAGAAAGCTTCCCACAAAGATCTCCTGATATCAGGCGAGAAGTTTGGCTTTTTCGACATGCAGTTGAGATCAGTGCAGTGTAGTGGGAATTGTATAGCAGGATCTGCTGTGACGTCAACAAGCTGTCTAAGCAGCCAATCACAGTGCAGAATTCTCACAGACCACGAACAAGGAAGTCATAGAGTCATAGAGTTTTACAGCACAGAAAGAGGCCCTTCGGCCCATCGTGAAGAAATTCCTTTTATTCTGACCTTTTAAAAATGTTACAGAGAGCAAAACAGAGATTGGGTTCTCACATGGGGAAAAGATAAACCTGAAATAAATAGGAACAAACTTTAAAAAAATATAATTTTTAAGTTTCTTAAAAATTGTAATTTTTACTATAATGGAGAAATTTGACACTCCACAACATTAAAATTAGATTCTCAGGGCAGTCAATACGCTGCTAAAACTCCGGTTACACCTAATCCAAAAAGATCTAACTTTTAATGGGGTATTTAACAGCGATATTACCAAAGAAAAGCCCAAGTTTTCATCAGTTTCACTGATTTCCCTGATTATACTGCTTGCCAGCTATAGGTGGGGGTGGCACAGCGCAGCCAATGTCGGAGCAGTGAATGACTGTCCGCAACTTCAGGATTACCACGTTAGGATTTAATGCATCCGAACGTGGAAATCCTGAAGTTGCCGTCAGTTTCAAAGGGGTAATAACAGCGAACGCTGTTTGTTCACTGTTATTAGCCACCGCAAATTCCAAGCCACAGTCTCACATTTCCACTTTAGTTCTCCTGGAATTGCCAATCCGCTTCCGGAGCTACATTGCCAGTTTCACAATGACATCTGGCAGCGTGGGAAAACTGACTGCTGAGCAAGTTTTAGTGCACAGACCCATGTACTTCCATATAATAAATATAATGTAGACAAGCTCCAGTTATTGAAAATGTCTGTGATTGGAAGCTCACCAATTTGTGGTAAGTCTGGTGCTGCTGCAGGGTTTAAAGGCAAAGGCACTAAGGCCAGTCAGTATATCTCCTGTGAATGTTCAGACTGCCATCTCCTTAAAGCCTCTCCCCTGCCCCCTCCACCTTCATCTCCAACCAGTGCGTGGAGCTCAGGGACATTCTTTGTCACTAAGATTGAGGTCATCCATTCAGCTGCTTCTGTGCATCACCCCTTCCCCTTTTCCCCAAGCCAAATTTCCCGCCAAGCTCGCCCTGCTCAAGCCCTTTAGTTTCTCTCCCATCTCCCCATATGCTCTTTCTAAACTCATCTTATCTATGAGACCCATCTATTTTCCTTTGACCCCCAATCCCACTAAACTGCTAATCACCCAACTTCTCTTCATGGCTTCCATGCTAGTGACATTGTGAATGGTTCTCTCTCCTCAGGAACTGTCCCCCTCCCTTTCAAAACTGCTTTAATCATTCCCTTCTCAAAAACCCACCCTTGATGTCTCTGTCCTTACAAACTACTGCCATATCTGCAATCTTCCTTTCCCCTCCAAAATCATTAAACATGTTTTTGCCTCCCAACTCTGTACCCATTTCCCCAGCACCTCTGATCAGGCTTCTGTTACTGCCATGGCACCAAATGTCTCGAACCAATGTCACAAATAAAATCTGCTGTGGCCATGATTGTGGTGCACTATCTTTCCTCTTCCTTCACCACTCTTGCCGCCTTTCACATAGTCGGCTACACCATCCTTCTCCAACTCCACTCCTCAATTATCCAACTCAATGGGACTTCTCATGCTCGGTTTGAATCTTACCTATTTGTTTGATGCCAGAGCATCTCCAGCAATTGCTTCCATTCCCACCCCTGTATTGTTACTGCTGCTGTAATCAGTACATTGCCTGTCCCCCAAAGGTCTACCCTTGGCTCCCTCCTTATCCTCATCTACATGTACCCCCTTGGTGATATAATCCAGAAACATGGGCACAGATTCCACATGTACAGTGCCAGCTATACCTCTCCACCACCTCGCTCAAAATTTCCATTGCCTCTTTGTTGTCAGACTGCTTGACCATCCAGTCTTGAATGAACTTCAATTTCCTCCAGCTAAACAGCGGTAAGATCAAAGGCATTGTCTTCGGCCCTTGCCACAAACTCTGTACCGTTACCTCTGATTCCATTCCCCTTCCCTGCCATTGTTTCAGGCTGAACAAGACTGTTGGTAACCTCAACATCCTATTTGACATCAGGTTTCCAGCCAAATGAGTGAGAGTGGAGAGAGTGAGCCTGAGGGGAAACAGTGCAAGAGGCCAACAGATAAAAGCAGGAGAACCGGCGGCAGAGAGACAGAGAGAGCGGAGAGAGTGAGCCTGAGGGGAAACAGTGCAAGAGACCAAAGTCAGAGTCAGAACTGATAGAATTCAATAGGACCTAGCCAGGCTGGTGGAATGGGCGGACACACGGCAGATATTGATCCCTCAACTAACAGCACGAAAACAGATTACCTGGTCATTATCACATTGCTGTTTGAGGGACCTTGCTGTTTGCAAATTGGCTGCCCAGTTTCCTACATTACAACCGTAGCTTCCTTAGCTGTAATGTGCTTCTGAACATCCTGAGGTTGTAAAAGATACTAAGGACTTTCCTCAGAACACTGAGAAAGATATTCAAAAGTGACATCAGAGCTGTGGAGGGAGCGGATTGGTGGATAACAGCGTATAGATAAAACTTGCCGCAACAGCGAGTGTTAGCGTGGAGCAATGAGGGAGTCAGCGTGAAGCAATGAGGGAATCAACGTGGAACACCGAGAGAGTAAATGTGGAGCAATGAGGGAGTCAACATGGAGCAATGAGGGAGTCAACATGGAGCAATGAGGGAGTCAACGTGGAGCAATGAGGGAGTCAACGTGAAGCAATGAGGGAATCAACGTGGAGCACCGAGAGAGTAAATGTGGAGCAATGAGGGAGTCAACGTGGAGCAATGAGGGAGTCAACGTGGAGGAATGAGGGAGTCAACGTGGAGGACCGAGAGAGTAAATGTGGAGCAATGAAGGAGTCAGAGTGGAGCACCGAGAGAATCAAGGTGGAGTACCGAGAGAGTCAACGCTGAGCACCGAGAGAGTCAATGTGGAGCATCGAGGGAGTCAAGGTGGAGCACCGAGGGAGTCAACATGGAGCAATGAGGGAGTCAATGTGGAGCACCGAGAGAGTCAGAGCGGAGCACCGAGAGAGTCAAGGTGGAGCACGAGGGAGTCAGCGTGAAGCACCGAGAGTGTCAAGGTGGAGCACCAAGAGTGTCAAGGTGGAGCACCGAGAGAGTCAGAGCAGAGCACCGAGGGAGTCAATGTGGAGCAATGAGGGAGTCAACATGGAGCAATGAGGGAGTCAATGTGGAGCAATGAGGGAGTCAACGTGGAGGAATGAGGGAGTCAACGTGGAGCAATGAGGGAGTCAACGTGGAGCACCGAGAGAGTAAATGTGGAGCAATGAGGGAGTCAGAGTGGAGCACCAAGAGAATCAAGGTGGAGTACCGAGAGAGTCAACGCTGAGCACCGAGTCAACGTGGAGCATCGAGGGAGTCAAGGTGGAGCACCGAGGGAGTCAACGCAGAGCACTGAGGGAGTCAACATGGAGCAATGAGGGAGTCAATGTGGAGCACCGAGAGAGTCAACGCTGAGCACCGTGAGAGTCAAGGTGGAGCACCGAGGGAGTCAGCGTGAAGCACCGAGAGTGTCAAGGTGGAGCACCGAGAGAGTCAGAGCAGAGCACCGAGGGAGTCAATGTGGAGCAATGAGCGAGTCAATGTGGAGCAATGAGGGAGTCAACGTGGAGCAATGAGGGAGTCAACGTGGAGCATCGAGGGAGTCAATGTGGAGCACCGAGAGAGTCAACGTGAAGCAATGAGGGAGTCAGAGCGGAGCACCGAGGGAGTCAACGCGGAGCACCGAGGGAGTCAATGTGGAGCAGTGAGGGAGTCAATGTGGAGCACCGAGAGTGTCAGCGTGGAGCACCGAGTCAATGCGGAGTACCGCGAGAGTCAATGCAGAGCATCGAGGGAGTCAATGTGGAGCACCGAGAGAGTCAATGTGGAGCAATGAGGGAGTCAATGTGGAGCAATGAGGGAGTCAATGTGGAGTAATGAGGGAGTCAGCATGGAGCAATGAGGGAGTCAGCATGGAGCAATGAGGGAGTCAATGTGGAGCACCGAGAGAGTCAAGGTGGAGCACTGAGGGAGTCAAGGTGGAGCACTGAGGGAGTCAACGTGGAGCACTGAGGGAGTCAGAGTGGAGCAATGAGGGAGTCAACGTGGAGCAATGAGGGAGTCAAGCTGGAGCAATGAGGGAGTCAACGTGGAGCACCAAGGGAGTCAATGTGGAGCATCAAGTGAGTCAACGTGTTGCAATGAGGGAGTCAGAGTGGAACACTGAGAGTGTCAGAGCGGAGCATCGAGCGAGTCAGAATGGAGCACCAAGAGAGTCAATGTGGAGCAAAGAGGGAGTCAGCGTGGAGCAATGAGGGAGTCAATGTGGAGCAATGAGGAAGTCAGTGTGGAGCACTGAGGGAGTTAATGTGGAGCAAAGAGGGAGTCAACGTGGAGCAATGAGGGAGTCAATGTGGAGCAATGAGGGAGTCAATGTGGAGCAAAGAGGGAGTCAGCGTGGAGCACCGAGAGAGTCAGCGTGGAGCAAAGAGGGAGTCAGAGCGGAGCACTGAGTCAATGTGGAGCAATGAGGGAGTCAGAGCGGAGCAACGAGGGAGTCAACGTGGAGCACTGAGGGAGTCAACGTGGAGCATCGAGGGAGTCGATGTGGAGCAATGAGGGAGTCAACATGGAGCAATAAGGGAGTCAGAAAGGAGCAATGAGGGAGTCAACGTGGAGCAATGAGGGAGTCAACGTGGCGCAATGAGGGAGTCAGAGTGGAGCACCGAGAGAGTCAGAGTGGAGCAATGAGAGAGTCAGAGTGGAGCAATGAGGGAGTCAGAGTGGGGCAATGGCGGAGTCAATGTGGAGCAATGAGGAGTCAGAGTGGGGCAATGAGGGAGTCAACGTGGAGCAATGAGGGAGTCAGAGTGGAGCAATGAGGGAGTCAATGTGGAGCAATGAGGGAGTCAGAGTGGGGCAATGAGGGAGTCAACGTGGAGCAATGAGGGAGTCAGAGTGGAGCAATGAGGGAGTCAACGTGGAGCAATGAGGGAGTCAACGTGGAGCAATGAGGGAGTCAACGTGGAGCAATAAGGGAGTCAACGTGGAGCAATGAGGGAGTCAGAGTGGAGCAATGAGGGAGTCAGTGTGGAGCACCGAGGGAGTCAGTGTGGAGCACCGAGGGAGTCAGTGTGGAGCACCGAGGGAGTCAGAGTGGGGCAATGACGGAGTCAACGTGGAGCACAGAGGGAGTCAGCGTGAAGCACCGAGGGTGTCAGAGTGGGGCAATGAGGGAGGCAGCGCGGAGCAATGTGGGAGTCAATGCGGAGCAATGAGGGAGTCAGCGCGAAGCAATGAAGGAGGAGCTTGCCAGCACAAACACCAGGGGATTCTCGGAGTTTTAGGATTCTGATAAAGTGAAGTCACAGTGAGCAAGGAGGAGGAGCTCCGAGGGTGAGTATACAATAATTTGTTTTTTTTTATCAAAAGCAGCACACCTAATTTTAATTCAGACTATTAATAAACAAATAAATAAAAATGGCTAGAGATGGCAGGACACTGTTGGGATTGTAGTTTGTGGATAGTGAGACTGTTCCGGATTCCCACATCTGCAGGAAATGTCTCTGCCTTTAGGCACTCTTGGCCAGAGAAGGAGGTCCCGTAGACCCTGGTCCTGTCCAACTGGTATGATGCACTCGCTACCTGCGAGAACAAGGGGAAAGACTGTGAGGACAGCCACAATGCAGACCAAGGCACCATCATAGCTCAGAAGTCTGCCCAAGGCAGGGAGGGGGAAGAGCAGAATAGAAATGTGGTAGTGATAAGGGATTCTATAATTAGGAGGATAGTTAACGTCCTCTGTAAGCACGAATGAGAATCCCAATCGATGTGTTGCCTGCCAGTGTAAGGGATATCTCAAGGCAGCTGGAGAGGAATTTGGAAAGGGAGGGGGAAAACCTAGTTGTCATGGTCCATGTTGGAACAAACAACATAGGTAGGAACAGGGAGGAGGTCCTGCTGAGGGAATATCAGGAGTTAGGTGCTAAATTAAAAAGCAGGACCTCGAGGGTAATAATCTCTGGATTATTGCCTGAGCCACATGCAAACTGGCATAGATCAGATCAGAAGAGTTAACACGTGGCTAAAGAGCTGGTATGGGAAAGTGAGGTTCCTTTTCATGGGGCACTAACACCGGTACTGGGACAGGGATAGGCTCCACCTGAACTGGAATGGGACCAGTGTCCTAGCGGAAAGGGTGAATAGGGAGGTGGCAAAGGATTTAAACTAGTAAGATGGGGGGGAGGGATCTACAAGAAATGAAACAAGCTTAAATATAAATGAAACCTAGTATGTAAGAAGTCCAACAAGGGAGGATTCACGACTAGATCCAGTAATGGGAATAAACCAGAGCTGATAAAAGAAAGAAAAATAGGGGAACATCTAGGCAATAGTGACCATAATATAATACAATTTAAGATAACAATTGAGAAGTGCATAACCATGACAAAGACCAAGATAATAGATTGGAGAAAAGCTGATTTTCAGGGGCTGAGAATAGAACTTGGGAAAATAAAATGGACAACAATATTGGCAGACAGTGATGTAGAACAACAATGGGAAACATTTAAAACAGTGTTCAACAGAGTCCAGGAAAAATATATTTTACTAAAAAACAAGAACAAATTAAACACTAGTGAGACACCATGGATGAATAAAGACATAAGGGAAAAATTGAGGGTAAGGAAAGAGGCATACACTAAGTACATGGACAGCAGATGAGAGCAGGACAGGGAGAATATGAAGAGATTAGGAGAGATGTCAAAAAAATTTGGAAGGCAAAGAGCAACTATGAAATTAAATTATCAAAGAACAGAAAAAATAGTAAATTATTCTACAGACACATAAATAAAAAAAGGAATGTCATGATGGGAATAGGGCCACTAAAGGATAGACAGGCAATGATAGTAAAATGGCAGAAATATTAAATAATTATTTTGCTTCAGTATTTACCAGGGAGACGGATCAGGTGGACATGACATTGAAAGATGAGATTAAATTTGATATAACTACATTTAAAATAAAATAATAGAGTAGACAAACATGTAACAAAGGCAGAGTGGTTTTAATGGGGGATTTTAACTTTCAATAGATTGGGATAAGCAGACTAGCACCTGTCAGAAAGGAAGTGAATTTCTTGAGTGTGTCCGGGATAGTTTTCTACACAATATGTCCTAGCGGCAACACGGGGGAAAGCCATATTAGATTTAGTAATGAGTAATGATCCAGATTTAGTTGACAGCCTAACTGTGCATGAACATTAGACCACACCTGGAGTACTGTGAGCAGTTCAGGACACCACACCTTAGGAAAGATATATTGGCCTTAGAGGGAGTGCAGCGTAGGTTTACCAGAATGATACCCGGACTTCAAGGGTTAAGTTATGAGAAGAGATTACACAAATTAGGGTTGTATTCCATAGAATTTAGAAGGTTAAGCGGTAATCTGATAGAATTTCTTTTTTTATTCGTATATGGGATGTGGGCCTCGCTGGCAAGGCCAGCGTTTATTGCCCATCCCTAATTGCCCTTGAGAAGGTGGTGGTGAGCCACCTTCTTGAACCACTGCAGTCTGTGTGGTGAAGGTACTCCCACAGTGCTGTTAGGGAGGGATTTCCAGGATTTTGACCCAGCGACGATGAAGGATTGGCGATATACCTCTAAGTCAGGATGGTGTGTGACTTGGAGGGGAATTCCAAGATATTAAGGGAAACAGATAGGGTAGGATAGGGTGAAACTATTTCTGCTGGTTGGGGATTCTAGGACTAGGGGGCATAATCTAAAAATTAGAGCCTGACCTTTCAGGAGTGAAATTATGAAACACTTCTACACACAAAGGGTGGTAGAAGTATGGAACTCTCTTCTGCAAATGACAATTGATGCAAGATCAATTGTTAATTTTAAATCTGAGATCGATAGCTTTTTGTTAACCAAAGTTATTAAGGAATATGGGCCAAAGGCAGGTATATGGAGTTAGGTCGCAGATCAGCCATGATCTCATTGGAATGGCGGAACAGGCTTGAGGGGCTGAGTGGCCTATTCCTGTTCCTATGTTTCTAAACTAGATAACCAGATGAGGGAGAAGGAAATAGTGTGTTATGATGATAGAGTTAGATGAGGAAGGGTGGGAGGAGGCTCAAGTGGAGCATAAATGCACCGGTTGGACCAAATGGCCTGATTCTGTGCTGTATATTCTATGTAATTCTATATAATATTCTCCACCACAACAATTGACTACTTCTACCTCCATAACATTGCCTGCCCTTGCCCCTACTTCAGGCCATCTGCTGCTGAAACTCTCACCTATGCCTTTGTCATCTCCAGACTCAACTATTCCAATGCTCTCCTGACCAGGCTTTCATCCTCCACCCTCTCCTCTGTAAACATCAACTCATCCATAACTCTGCTCCCCATTTCCTATCTCCCACCAAGTCCCGCTCACCCATTACCCCTGTGTTCGCTGACCTACGTTTGATTCCGGTTTCCCAAAGTCTCAAATTTAAAATTCTTACCCTTGTGTTTAAATCCCTCAGTGCCCTCACTCCTCCCCATCTCTGTAACCTCCTCCATCCCTACACCTTACCCCCCCAAATCTCAATTCCTCTGACTCTAGCCTCTTGTGCAAACCCCTTCCTTCAGCCCACCATTGGCAGACGTGCATTCAGCTACATAAGCCCCACGCTCTGTTTTTGTCTCCCGAAACCCTTTTGCTTCTCTATCTCCTGCTTTAAGACCCTCCTTAAAACTCACCTGGTCAACCAAGATTTTGGTTACCCCTCCTAATATCTCCTTCTTTGCTTGTCGTCCATTTTTTCCTTATACCTCCGTGAAGCATGTTGGCGCATTTTTTTCTACATCAAAGGTGCTATATAAATGCAAGTTGTTATTATCATCAGTACATCTCCTGTAAATGCATGTGGGTAGGGCTAACACCATGCATGCGTATACTATGCAGAGTTGCAAACATAAGACTGTTGAGCAGGAAGAAGACCTAGATGTTATAATACATAAATATCTTAAGGGTTATGACTAGTGTCACAAGGCTAAAGCAAAAGGTAATAGAGTATCCAGATGTATTGCCAGGATACAAAACAAAAGCGGCATCTTAGCAGCATCGCAATATTTAACAGTAAGAGAACTCAATGTACTTAGCTCAGTATCATTAACTGATGGAGCTTATAAAGGCAGTTCAAGTGTATCACAGTCACTCAGCATCAGCTGGGTTCTACTTATTACAGTTGATATTGCAAGCTTAGTTAAGACTAAACTCCATGTATAGCTGATAAGTTGACAGCTTTGACTAGCAAGTCTATGGGATATTTTAAAGTATAGTTAGTTCAGTTTATTGCTGATAATTTCACAGCTTTAGCAATGATCCCAGCAGCTTTTCCACCTTCTTCCTCCTGAGTTGGTGTATTAGAGTTGCTTGTCTCACCTTTTTTTGTGATGCTTGGGTCTGCCTTCAGGACATCAGTGTGATGAGTCGCCATCTGTCGTCATAATAGTTCAGCCTTCTTCTAACATCTGTTATCTCTTGGTAACACTAACTTTGATTCTGTTATCAGGAGTTTAACTCTCACATGATCCAATTAATTATCTGGCCCATCCCTGGCTAGTGGAGTTCTTAATTTCTCTGAATTTCTGTAACGTCTCTCTTTCTGATCTTTCTCTGACCATTTGTATCAAAAATATTATCCTTTATACCTCTGGCTCTGAACCTTTGATAGGTTAATTCATATCCTTGGCCATCAGAGTAATACATCTCATGACAGGGATTTCCTTATGATAATATGTATGCATACATGAAGCAATTAGACTTAATACATTCCTAATTACATGAGAAAAGCCACATCTGCCCATTTGCTGCAAAACTGTTAACTTTACTTAGCTGTAAATACTCAGTAAAACAACCCAGATAAGCATTAGGTCCCTCAGGTCCATTTGTGAAGGATCCTTTCACTTTGTTTGGCTGAAAATCACAACAAAAAGACAGAACAAGATAAAGGGTAGTCACTCTAGGTATTTATTTCCCTGGAAAGCAAGACATAAGCTTCCATTCAACCTTTACAAGCCTGGGTCTGCCTAATTCCAGCCACTAACTGAAACCAGATGCTAACAGTGAAAGTTAATTTTCCTCATAGTGCACAGTGCTAGTTTGAAGTACCCATGGTTCTTAGCATTAACGCTTTCTGTTTCCCCAGAGTTCAGCAAGATTATTGAAAACTCAATTTTCAGAGCACTTTGCCAACTGTCTGCAGCCAGTCCATCTCAGCATCCAGTTGCCAGAAGGCAAAAGTTACCTCACTTATAGATACAGAAAAGCCACCCACCTCACCCACTCCTGCTACTAAGGTGCTGCTAGATGAAGCACAAGAATAGGTTTAAGAGGACATTTATTGCACACTATTAGCAAAGAGAAACACCAAAGCAACAACAACTTGTATTTTTATAACACCTTTAACGTAGAAAACTATCCAACAGTGCTTCACAGGGGAAAAATAGGGGGGGGGGGAACAATCAGTAGGAACTCAAACACATCAAAAGTAGGGTTACTGAAAGTTGGTTGTATTCAGTTTTTAATGTACAGAGTATTGTTGCTAATATGCTTGAGCACATGTGAGGAATGGGAAATTTGGGAGTTCAGTGGGAGAGTCAAGGCATTTGAAGGTATGTGAAGGTATATGTGTAGAGGGCATGGGGAAGAGGGACATAATTGTTAATGCAGTTCTTAATTTAGTTGCAAATATAGTACCATGTACAGTTTGGGTATTCCATTACAAGAAAGATATAAAAGCAATCAAAAAAGTGCAGGATAGATTCACTAGGATGTTACCTGGAATAAGGGGGTTACAGTTCTGAAGAATGTTGAGAAGGTAGGGCTTTTTCACTAGAGCTGTGAAGGTTAAGGGGTGAGATGATAGAGGTCTTTAAGGGTTATGATAAAGTATATAGCGATAGATTATTTCTATTGTTTGGTGATATGGTAACGAGAGGGCACAAATTTAACATAATAGCAAAAAATTAAAATAAAGTAGAAAAAAATCTTTATATAGCAGGCAGTTAGAATTTGGAATTCTCCGTCACATAGTGCATAATTTTTTTAAAAAGGGAATTGGATTGTTGCTTGAATAAGAAATATTAAATGGTATTGGGAGCAAACAGGAGATTGTAATTAAAGGGAGAAAATCACTAGTGCAGATTTGATAATATGGATGGCCTGTTTCTGTGCTGTAACATTCAATGATTCTATGATGTCCAAGTTAGGAGAAGGTCTCTTCTATGAGAGCTTGCTTAATAGTTTTTACAGCTGGGAATGTGCTGTCATCCACAGCCTCTTTGGGCTCTTCCTGGTTCTCTTGATGATTGCCTTACTGTTGTTGGATAGTTTTCTCCTTTGGGGTCAACCACAAAGTGCTTTTGCTGAACAATGTTGTGAAGCATGCAGCAAACTAACACAAAACTCAATACCTTAGTTGGGCTGTATTGCAGGATGTCCCAGTCATGTCTGTGCACCTGAATGCTGTTTCAACATGTTAATGGTGAGCTAAATGACTATGCTGTTTAGCATAGTCCTTGGTTGCAAAGGGGTCATATGTGCTAGCGCGCCACAGGGTAGCCTTCAAATTTTCTCTGTGGGTCAAATATTAGTGGCACAGTGGATTGCCTTAAAATGAAGGCATTGCTAAAGCTATTTGGAAAGCAAGTACTGACTTGCATATCTGGTGCTGAGGTCTGCTAATGAGATAAACATTCCTAAGAGTGGAAGATTTTCCGATTCATGTAGGTAATGGCATTGTGTAGTGGAGAATGCAGGGCTACAAGAGTACAATCTATAACCATAGAAATCATGACACTTTGTAAAATTGCACAGCCTTCTCATGAAGCTGGATTCTTCCCACTGCAATGTACTGTTGTAATGGGTATAATGGTCCCAGGTGGACAAGCAGTGGGAAGCTCATGAATGCTTTGTGCTAGTAAGCTGTGTGGTTTTAGCTGGTTAACTTACAGTAGTGCCTCTGTGCATATTTGGGAGTCCATAAACCTTGGCTCTGCCAAACTATACCTAAGTTCTCTGAATTTAAATAAGTGGAGTGCATTCCTTTTTTGAGGGATATTACGGGCCGTCGGCAGTTAAAAATCGCACCCCCCACCCCAGGTTCTGATTTGTGGTTCAAATCACACTTTTTATATAGATTGTTCACCAACTCAAGCAATCTTTTGTGAATGTATTAATGGCCTTCCTTTAACAACTTTTTTACATGCAAAATCTTTATTTCTGCTAATTTCCTGAACCCATTTTTGAATAGAGGAAATCCGCAGACCAGCACTAAAAACAAATGATGTCTATTATTGCTTTCTACTGGTATTGTACCACTGTTTATGCATATCCAGGGTAGTTTGCTCAGTGAATTTTTTTGTGAATGCTTGTATTAATTTATGTGAGGGACATTAGCACCTGAATGGAACACTTTCCTGCTTTGGCATCCAGTGTTAGCTCGAAGCATTTCGAGATCAAGTGCAGAATAAAGCTCCCCGTGTTTGTATTAAGAAAGTGTCATAATACTGGCCTCAAGAATTTTTCTACTGCACATAGCAATAATTGTTATTGCCTGTGTGATTTGTACTGAATGATGGGTATTTGTGTGTTATGGGCCTGTACCCACCAGGATCTGTTTTATGACTTCCCAAATGTGTTGCACAATGGATGCTTACATGCAACAGAAAGAGATGGCTTCAACCCAAGAGGCTAAATTGAATTTGTATCCAGGTGCCAGAAGTGCTAATCCATTGCATCACCCAGTTTCCCTCTTGAAAACAAATTGGGGTAAGTTGGTGATGGTGGAAAACAGGCGAGATCAGATTGGCTGCCCCCTATACCCTGCCCGATTTTCCTCTCTATTCAATGGAACGTAAAATTGTTCGGAGTTTATAATAGGTGGCCAATCTGATATCGCCAGTTTTACATCATCGCCAAAAGTTAAAATTATGCCCAATAAGTCTTGGTTTTAAGATTAATAACTAATTAGAAGCTACATTATAAATTTCACTTGAAACTGTAAAATGTAAGAAAAACCACACTTCAGGCATTTTGAGGCAGGTCTTACTGGTGGGAAAGCATTTCTTACAAATATATTGAAATATTCTTGTTCTCAATGCAAAAGCATCTTTTTGCACTAACTATTCAGGTAGTTACTGGGGCTACATAAGTTTCTTGCATAGAAGTCATCATAGAGATGGTCTGCACAGAGCAGAATTAAATGGAGTGCACTTAAACAGAATGTTTAATTTGGGAATTTGGAAAGAGTGGGAATTTCTGGTACGTATTAGGTAAGTAGAAACCGTAAATAGTGAAATTTAGTTTAACATTTTGATTTAAACCAAGAACTTTAAAAACTGCAGTTAACAGAAGCTGCCTGCCAGTGGTAGTTAACTGTCAGTCAGCTGTAAGTGTTTGTCTTGAATAAGTGCTAATCACAGGAAGCAGAGTCAACACTTGTAAATTGGGTGAGGCTCCTAAGAGTATAAAATTAAACAGTTCTGCACAGCACAGTGGTCTGCACAGAGCAGAATTAAATGGAGTGCACATAAACAGAGTGTTTCATTTGGGAATTTGGAAAGAGTGGCAATTTGGAGAAGAGGGGGAAGGAGTTGCTGCTTTTTGCCTACATTACTTGTAGTGATTGGTGCTACAGGTAGATATTTAATTTCATTACCATGACTTAATCTAGACCAAGTAAGTAGTCAAGAAACTAAATTGTAAACTAAGTTATTTAAATACAACTTTATTTAAATGTAATTAAATAGAACAAGGTCATATAGAGATGGCAGTGCAGGTGATGTGTTGCAACTGCAGCATGTGGGAATTTGTGGAGAGCATTGTGATCCCAGACAACCACATTTGCAGTAAGTGCCTGCATCTTGAGGAACTTCAGCTCCGAGTTGTTGAGCCGGTGTCTGAGGTGCAGACATTGCAGGGCATCAGGCAGGGGGAGAGTTACCTGCACACTTTGATCCAGGAGGCAGTCACACCCCTTAGGTTAGGTAGTAGTACAGGATTGGTTAGTGGTCAGGGACAGGACGTTGTGACTGCAACTCAGGCAGGTAAGGGGACCCCAGGTGAAGTGCTGGAGGAACCTCGGCATTTGTCCTTATCCAACAGAAATGAGGTTCTTGCTGCCTATGTGGATGAGAGAAAAGCCTGCAGGATGGATGAGCAAGTTGACCATGGCACTATGGTGCAGGAGGCTGTTCAAGTGGGGGGAGTGAAAAGGAATGTAGTTGTGGTAGGGGACAGTATAGTCAGAGGGATAGATACTGTTCTCTGCAGCTGCAACCGGGAGTTCCGAAGGTTGTGTTGCCTGCCTGGTGTCAGGGTTAAAGACAACTCCTCGTGGCTGGAGAAGAACTTGGAGTGGGAAGGGGAGTGGGTCAGGAAGAGAGAGAGAGAGAGAGAGAGAGAGACACACAAAGGTAATAGGGCATCAGTGACTAAGGTGACATCAGGGAAAAATAGAAAAAAGTCAAAGCTAAAGGCACTATATCTAAATGCGTGAAGCATTCGCAACAAAATAGATGAATTAATAGCGGAGATAGAAATTAATAGGTTGATCTAATAGCCATTACGGAGACGTAGTTGCAAAGTGACCAAGGTTGGGAACTAAATATTCCAGGATACTAAACATTTAGAAGAGATAGGCAAATGGAAAAGGAGGTGCGGTAGCCCTGATAATAAAGGATGCTAAACACGATTAAAATCACTAAGGAGATAGTACTCAGTAAAATAATGGGACTTAAGGTGGATAAATCCCCCGGACCTGATGGCCTACATCCTAGGGTCTTGAGAGAAGTGGCGGTAGGGATTGTGGATGCATTGGTGATCATTTTTCCAGAACTCCCTGGACTCAGGAAAGGTCGCGGCAGATTGGAAAACCGCTAATGTAACACCCTTATTTAAGAAGGGAAGTAGGCAAAAAGCTGGAAACTAGAGACCAGTTAGCCTAACATCTGTGGTTGGCAAAATGTTGGAGTCCATTATTAAGGAAACAGTAACAGAGCATTTGGATAAACATAATTTAATAGGACAGAGTCAGCATAGTTTTACGAAGGGGAAGTCATGTTTGACAAATTTGCTCAAATTCTTTGAGGATGTAACATACAGGGTGGATAAAGGGGAACCAGTGGATGTAGTGTACTTGGACTTCCAAAAGGCATTTGACAAGGTTCCACACAAAAGATTACTGATCAAGATAAAAAATCACGGGATTGGGGGTAATATACTGGCATAGGTGGAAGATTGGCTATCTAACAGAAAAGAAAGAGTTGGGATAAATGGTTCGTTCTCAGGCTGGCAATCAGTAACTAGTGGTGTTCCGCAGGGATCAGTGCTGGGACCCCAACGCTTTACAATCTATATTAACGATTTGGAGGAAGGGACCGAGTGCAACATATCCAAGTTTGCTGACGATACAAAGATGGGAGGGAAAGCAGTGAGTGAGGAGGACATAAAAAACCTGCAAAAGGACATAGACAGGTTAAGTGAGTGGGCAGAGATTTGGCAGATGCAATATAATGTTGGAAAGTGAGAGGTTATGCACTTTGGCAGGAAAAATCAAAGAGCAAGTTATTATCTAAATGGAGAGAAACTGCAAAGTGCTACAGTACAAAGGGATCTGGGGGTCCTGGTGCATGAAACACAAAAAGTTAGTATGCAGGTGATCAGGAAGGCCAATGGAATCTTGGCTTTTATTGCAAGGGGGATGGAGTATAAAAACAGGGAAGTCTTGCTGCAGTTATACAGGGTATTGGTGAGGCCACACCTGGAATACTGCGTGCAGTTTTGGTTTCCATATTTAAGAAAAGATATACTTGCTCTCGAGGCGGTTCAGAGAAGGTTCACTCGGTTGATTCCAGAGATGAGGGGGTTGACGTATGAGGAAAGGTTGAGTAGGTTGGGACTCTACTCATTGGAGTTCAGAAGAATGAGAGGCGATCTTATCGAAACATATAAGATTGTGAGGGGGCTTGATCGGGTGGATGCGGTGAGGATGTTGCCACTGATGGGTGAGATTAGAACTAGGGGGCATAATCTTAGAATAAGGGGCTGCCCTTACAAAACTGAGATGAGGAGAAACTTCTTCACTCAGAGGGTAGTAAATCTATGGAATTTGCTACCCCAGAGAGCTGTGGAAGCTGCAACATTAAATAAATTTTAAATGGAGATAGACATTTTCCTAGCAGATAAGGGAATTAGGGGTTACGGGGAGAGGGCAGGGAAGTGGACGTGAGTCTAGATTCAGATCAGCCATGATCCTATTGAATGGCGGAGCAGGCCCGAGGGGCCGTATGGCCTACTCCTGCTCCTATTTCTTATGTTCTTATGTTTTTATGATGGGATAAAGACTGTAGAAAGGATCTTAGCTCTGAAAATCAAGAAGTAGAATCAGTTTGGGTGGAACGAAAAAACAGCAAGGGGCAGAAAATATTGGTGGGAGTTGTTTATAGGCCCCCAAACAGTAGTTGTAATGTAGGGCAGATTGGGAAATTAGAGGTGCGTGTAACAAGGGTAATACAGTAATCATGGAGGACTTTAATCTACATAGACTGGGCAAACCAAATTTGCAGTAATAGTGTGGAGGATGAATTCATGGAATGTATACAAGGTAGTTTTCTAGATCAGTATGTTGAGGAACCAACTAGGGAATAGGCTACAGGAAACTCTTTTATATCTGGGACTGGCGTGGTGCTGGTTGATCAAAAAGTCCGGATTACAGAGGTATACTTACTAAGGTACGAGAGCCCCGTACACGGCCACAGATCCAGGCGTCCCTGTTGCATAGCAACAGGTGCAGGAACCACAGTTGCACGGCCACAGGTCCAGGAAGCCCGGTTACACGGCCACTAATATGAAGTAAAACTTACCTGAACCTACTCCTGAATTTTGCCGGTTAAGAGAGATTTCCGGTTATTTAGATGCCGGTAAAAAGAGAGTTTCCTGTATTTTAGATCTAGTATTGTGCAATGAGAAAGGGTTAATTAATAACCTTGCAGTAAAGGGGCCCTTAGGGAAGAGTGACCATAATATGGTACTTTATATTACGTTTGAAAGTGATTTAGTTAAATCTGAAACTAGGGTCCTCAATCTAAACAAAGCAAACTACGTACATATGAGGGGTGAGTTGGCTAAGGTAGATTGGGAAACTACGTTAAAAGGTATGATGGTAGACAAGCAATGGCTAGTATTTAAAGAATTAATACATAATTTACAACAAATATACATTCCTTTTGAGGCACAAAAACCCCACAGGAAAAGTGGTCCAACCGTGGCTAACAAGAGAAGTTAAAGATAATATTAGATCAAAGGAAGATGCTTATAATGTTGCCAAAAATAGCAGTAAGCCTGAGGATTGGGAAGATGTTAGAATTCAGCAAAGGAGGACCAAGAAATTGATAGAGAAAATAGAATGAGAGAGTAAACTAGCAAGAGACATAAAAACAGACTGTAAAAGCTTCTATTGGAATGCAAAAAGGAAAAGATTAGTGAAAGTAAATGTGGGCCCCTTACAGGCTAAGACAGGATAAATTATAATGGGGAATAAAGAAATGGCAGAGAAATTAAACAAATACTTTGGGCTGGATTTTGTGAATGGAGGCGAGTTGGAGGCGGGACTGCTGCTTGTCATGTCGATGTCCCGCCTCCATCCTCGCCTGACCATTCAGTGGGATTTTCCCATTTTGAGCTTGTTAAGCCCGCCCTGCAGGCCAATTAGGGAAGTCACTGACAGATCACGTCAACGTCAGACGTGCTATCTGTCAAGACTTCTTGAAAGAAGAAATGACAGCGTTTGACAGCTCTGTGAAGCTGTCAAACACCGACATTCTCTTTAGTTTGATGAGTCTTTGAGGTGAGGACTCATCCAACATTGCAAATTTGTAAATTTCAGATGTCTGATGGATCGGAGGGTTCATCAGCCATTACCTGAAATTGACAAGGAGGATGTCCTCTCTCCCCATCCAGTGCGGCTAAAGGCTATGGAAGGAAAACAAGATAAGTGAAACTTTTTAAAACTTATCACTCACCTTGCATCTTACCACTCCACACTTGCACCTATCACTCACCTCTACACCTTACTTCCAGGTGCCTCCAACCACCACAAACCTCCTTCACATCTCCTCCAACCCGGCGGGGTTCTTCGAGGTTGGGAAGCCTTCACCTGTGAAGGTAAAATGGCACTAATCCTTTTTTCTGCCTGTTAACAGGCAGTTAAAAGGAATTAAATGACTTTCCCGCCTCCAGGAGATGGGACCCGAAGTTGCACATCTTCCCGCCTCCTGGCAAATGGGCACGGAGGCGGGATGGGGGCGGGTTTGCCATCCGCCCCCAATTTCTCAGATTTTACTGGCTGTCCCGCCTCCATGGAGCTTAGAAAATCCAGCCCTGTGTATCTGTCAGATGTGGTACTGTTGGTAGCACACTTGCCTCTGAGTCAGAAGGTTGTGGGTTCAAGTCCCACTCCAGGGACTTGAGCACATAAATCTAGGCTGACACTCTAGTGCAGTGCTGAGGGAGTGCTGCACTGTCGGAGGTGCCATCTTTCAGATGAGATGTTACACCCAGGCCCCATCTACTCTCTCTCAGGTAGACTTAAAAGATCCCATGGCACTATTTCGAAGAAGTGTAGGGGAGTTATATAACAAAAATCATATTGCTGTTTGTGGGAGCTTGCTGTGCAGAAATTGGCTGCCGCGTTTCCCTCATTCCAACAGTGACTACACTCCACCCCCCCCCCCGCAAAAAGTACTTCATTGGCTGCAAAGCGCTTTGAGGTATCTGGTGGTCATGAAGGGCGCTATATAAATGTAAATCTTTCTTTCTGTCTTCACAGAAGACGACGCAAAAATCCTCCTGGAAATAGTGGAGAACCAAGGGTCTAGCAAGAATGAGGAACTGAAAGAAATTAGTATTAGTAAAAAAATCATACTGGAGAAATTAATGGGACTGAAAGCTGATAAATCCCCTGGACCTGAGAGGTGGTTATAGAGTTAGTGGATGCATTGGTTGTCATCTTCCAAAATTCCATTGATTCTAGAATGGTTCCCGCTGATTGGAAGGTAGCAAATGTAACCCCACTATTTAAGAAAGGAGGGAGAGTGAAAACGGGGAACTACAGACCAGGTAGCCTAACATCAGTAGTAGGGAAAATGCTAGAATCTATTATTAAGGATGTGGTAACAGGGCACTTAGAAAATAATAATAGGATTGGGCAGAGTCAACCGGATTTATGAAAGGGAAATCGTGTTTGACAAATCTGTTGGAGTTTTTTTGAGGTTGTAACTAGCAGGATAAGGGGGAACCAGTGGATGTGGTGTATGTGCCTTTAAGAGCAATTATGGTGTATGTGCCTTTAAGAGCCCCAGGTGTGCGTAATGCCGGTAATTGCCACTTGGGCTATATAAGCCTGTGTATTGTGTATATCCTTTAGAACCCCCCCCCCCCCCCAGACTTGCTTAGTAAATACCTATGAACCAACTCCTGTCTTCAGTGTCTTTATCTACACACGGACACTACATGGTGTATTTGGATTTTCAGAAGGCATTTGATAAGATGCCACACAAGAGGATATTAAACAAAATTAGGATTCATGGGATTAGGGGTAATACACTAGCATGGATTGATGATTGATTAATGGTCAGAAAACACAGAGTAGGAATAAACAGGTCATTTTTATGTTGGCAGGCTGTAACTAGTGGGGTACCACAAGGATCAGTGCTCGGGCCTCAGCTATTCACAATCTATATCAATGATTTGGATGAGGGGACCAAATGTAAGATATCCAAGTTTGCTGATGATACAAAGCTGGGTGGGAATGTAAGTTGTGAGGAGGATGCAAAGAGGCTTCAAGGGGATGTAGACAGGCTAAGTGAGTGGGCAAGAACATGGTAAGTGGAATATAATGTGGAGAAATGTGAAGTTATCCACTTTGGTAGGAAAAGTAGAAAAGCTGAGTATTTTTAAAATGGTGAGAGATTGGGAAATGTTCGGAGGGACCTGGGTGTCCTTGTACACAAATCACAAAGTTAACATGCAGGTAACAGCAAGCAATTAGGAAAGCAAATGGTATATGTTGGCCTTTATTACAAGAGGATTTGAGTATAAGAGTAAAGACGTCTTATTGCAATTATATAGGGCCCTGGTGAGACCACACCTGGATTATTTTGTACAGTTTTGGTCTCCTTACCTAAGGAAGGATATACTTGCCATAGAGGGAGTGCAACGAAGGTTCACCAGACTGATTCCTGGGATGGGGGGATTGTCCCCTGAGGATAGAATGAGTGGACTAGGCCTATATTCTCTGGAGTTTAGAAGAATGAGAGAGGATCTCATTGAAACATACAAAATTCTTACAGGGCTTGACAGAGTAGATGCAGGGAGGATGTTTCCCCTGGCTGGGGAGCCTAGAACCAAGGATCACAGTCTCAGAATAAGGGGTCGGCCATTTAGGACTGATGAGGAGAAATTTCTTCATTCAGAGGGTGGTGAATCTTTGGAATTCTCTACCCCAGAGGGCTGTGGAGGCTCAGTTTTTGAGTATATTCAAGGCAGAGGTTGATAGATTTTTGGATATTAAGCAAATCAAGGGATAGTACAGGAAAGTGGAGTGGAGGTAGATGATCAGCCATGATCTTATTGAATGGCGGAGCAGGCTTGAGGGGCCGAATGGCCCACTCCTGCTCCTATTTCTTATGTTCTTATAATCTTTAGTTAGGAATGTGGATATTATCCCCTTGCTTGGTACAGGTAGCAGCAATAACAAATCCCACACAGTTTAGTACAGCACACATCAATTTACGTAGCATATCCATTTGAAATGGCATGAATTTATTTACACTAATACAAGGTTGAGATACATACTTTTTGCCTTCAGTAGGGGAAAGAACATTTGCTGTTGTCAGAATATAAGCCAATTGACTTTGATAAGCAAATGATCTCTAGCACAGATGAGACCAGCTTTTAGTTTTTGGAAAAAAAAACATCAGCTGGTATAGTATGTTTTTGGTTGAGTGAGAAAAATTAGGTGATAGCAACATGATAGACCTTATAGGAGGATTCAATATTGTCACTGTGTACCTGACACCACAGATAGGAACGTTATAGCATGCTAATGTAATTCAAAGCTGTTAACAGGAATGCTGCAAGTTATTTGAATAGTTTCTTTGTATCTAAACAACTTCCCAGTTATGACAAACATTTCCCATTTTCACCGTGGATCAACCCAAAAGGATTCATTATCTTTTTCTGTTGTAATCATAAATAATTAAACTTAAAACTTCTAAGTTACAACTTTCACTAACATATTCATTAGTAAATGATATACAAGGATTCAAGATACATGTTTTAGCTTTCCTAAGTGTTAATAATCACAACTAATTAATCTTGAAATTTCCAAATTACATATTTGTAAACATACTGGCCAGCAGAATTTGTTCAGGACACCTTTTATCACATTACACCCCCACACACACTCACATGTATGTTTGTGTGTATATATATATATATCCCTTCCACGTTGAATTTTGTTCTTAGTGTCTCATTGGGGAAACCACTCGAAGGATTTATGCAGCAAGATTGTGCAAGGGAGATAAATTAACATACATTCAATTGAAGGGACACTAATTGTTGAAGTTCCTTGGGTTAATGGCTACATCTCTGCTGATATTAATTCAGGTCTTTCACACTGCTGGCTGCAATAATTCCTCCAAGTCGGTTTCCCTGACATTATTAGCATTCATTGTTGAAATACAAATAGTCAAGACAAAACAGAGCCAGAAATCTTTAAAAACAAATGACTGCTCTAAATTGAACAGGAGTGTTTCACTCTCCTTACATCTATTCTGATCCCATATTTGTCTGTGTATTGGATCATTACTTACTTTCCGGCTTAAAAACTGCACTTTGGGATTCTGGCATCTACCTTGGACCACATTATATCCATAATAGAAATGTGGGTGTGAGTTTGTGTGTGTGTGCGCGCACATGCATGTTTAGGGAGGGAGAGAAAGTATGTATATCGGGGAAGGGTATGTATGTGTTTGGAGGGAAAATAATGTGAGAGTTTCGAGGAAGTGTGTGTATTCGGGGAAGTGCGCGTTTCGGGGAAGTGTGTGTGTTTGGTGAAGTGCGCGTGTTTAGCGGGCAGAAGGGTAAACCTGAAAATCGGGAACTTTATTTAAGAACTCTGTCATTTGTATATTTGCCAGTTGTTGAGCAAACATAACATTCCTACATGGTATTTATTCAGTTAAATAATTCTGGGACGAAGAAACAATTGTTAATTTGCCATCTCGCACTTCAAGGTTGTGGGAGCTTTTTAAAAGTGGATTTTAGGACAACTTTGATAGACATGTCTTTGATTTAAAGGAACTGGAGGCACTACATAAGAGATGGAAGTTAGATCTGAATCGACTACATGTGGATGAATTATGGAAAGTTATGATGCATTGTTCAGATGTATATTGCAAACTTAAGATACAAGGATACAACTCAAAATCCAATATTGTTCATACAAAATGCTGCTGAGACTTCACTGGACTTTCTGGACATTTTCTAGTTTTGCTGTGGTGGGAGTAAAATTACACTATCACAGTGTCCACAAATAAGACCGATTGTGTGTGTGTGTGTTGTGAAGAATCTTCCCCTAAAAATGTCATATTAATAGTGGGAAAATGTTTAATTACAGTAAGCAAGTGCATTTGATGAAGTGGAAGGAGCCTAAGCTGTCTACCAAATGACTTAGGCTAAATAACCCGCTAAACCTATCTGCTATGGCGAGAGGTAACTTATACCTTATACTTTCATTCTTTTTGATTCTGGTTAAATTTCTGCAAATAATACATGGAAGGGTGTCTAGGATGGAAGCAAGACTTGAATTTAGTTCCTTAGAATAGAATCTTAAACATGATGAGTTGATAGAGTCAGCGTTGTCTACTAAAATGGAGGGGTAAGTGAGGTCTTGATATTTAATAATGCAGAAGGGCAAAAGAGTTGAAATGTAACATATCCTTGTTTGATGTTCAATGTTCTTAACATTGCTATTTTCTGTGTCACTAATAATCGAGTGATACATCTAATTTTACTTTTTGTAAAGAGTTAATCATAACTCTTTGTAAAAGGAAATTGGTGGAGAAACTTGCTGTTTTAAGTAAGATAGTACTGTGACATACTTTTTATGGAAATTGATGGTCTCTATGTACTTTCTTCACTTTCAGATGAATCAACGGACTCCTCATCTGATCTTTCATTTTCATCGCTGTCTTCATTATTGCTATCCTCGCTGTCATCTTCATCACTACTGTCACTCTCAGTACTATCTTCATCATTTTGATGAGTTGATGCAGCTTCATCTAAAATAAGTTGTTAATTCAGGTATAGTTAGTCAAATGTACATTTATTGTAAACTCAGTTTTTTGAATGCATTGATAATGCAGGGAAAAAGAGAAAAATAGGCAGCATCACAACACACCCACAAGCATGCATAGAAAGAACAGGCAAAAGAGGCCATTCATCTATTACTTGGAGGAAATATGGAAAACTACAAACAAGGTGAAAGAATATTTAGCTCAGAAGGTAAGAAACAAGGTGAAGAAGTTGAACAAAAAATAGAAAAGTATTTGCATGGAGTCTATACACCAATCTATAAAATAAAAAAGGTATAAAGCAGATTCACTAGGATGCTATGAGAGATGAAGAATTACAGTTATGAAGACAGATTTGAAAAGTTAGAGCTTTTTTCACTGGAGCGGAGAAGGTTAAGGGGTCATGTGATAGAGGTCTTCAAGATTGTGAAGTTATAAAGTAAATAGTGATGCATTGTTTCTATTTATCAGCAAGTTGATGATGACAGTGCACAAGTAAAGAATAGAAAGAGTTAAAAGGAAACAGCTGACCTATACTTGAAAACAGTAACACTAAAATATACAAATAGTGGGAGAAGGACTACACAAAACACAAATACCAGGAGACAGAAAAGAAGAACAAACAGGAAGAGTAGAACTTAAGAAAAAATAGGGTATTGTGGTATGGTAGGTGCAGACTTTCATCAATCTGACAAAATGAAGGTCATCGCTGAAGTACATACACTACATATTAAAAAATCAGGTTGAAGAACTATGCCATATATGGCAAAAGGAATGTACTTTCCGCTAGAGGTATGCTTTAGCTACTACCCATACACAGCTGAAAGCTGGTCCAGCATTACATAATTATATAATTACTAGATATATATTAGCTGCTCTCAATAATACTGTGAATGAAAAAGGTCTCCGATTCATATTTTGCATCTTATGAAAATAGAACAGAAGGGAATGACTGTGCTATCTATTGATAGTTAGGTAATGGTATAACGTTACATGAAGATTTCCTGGTGAAAGACTGTTACAAATACTTCAATAAAATCACTTGATAAAATTTGGAAAGGGGCCTTTTGAATAGAAGAGTTTTGCTTATGGTTGAGGTTAGTCTTGGTCCTAGTCTTAGTGAGAATCATAAAGCGAAGCCAAGATTATTTCAAAGAAGCCCTTGCCTTAACCAGCCTTTCCCTTGTACTTTTCCCATGGCTGACAACTAATGAAAAAGTCCACACACTCTTTACCTAACATGCACAGTCCTAACACCTTCAGACACTTTCTGCTGCCACTGACAGAGCACCATCTCTGCTATTTGCCAGGGCACTATGTCCTTCTGGATTTAGGAGCTGATCATTTATATTGTTCCAGAGAAGCAGGTGTGTTTACTTCACCAGAAGTGTACAAAAATAGTGGGTCACGCGTCGATACTTCAATGCTGTAATAGGCTTTCCCAGAATGTCAGGGATGATGGACTGTATCTGTCTGGAGATATGGATGCCATCAGTAAACCCATTAGTGGATAACACCTATAATGACTTCCACTGCTTCAAAATGGGTGGGTTTGCGATGCCTAAAAAATGAACCTGCCAGATCTCCAGAATCAACACGTAACTCACTCATCCTGATTTAGTTGTGTTTTACCTAGTTAATTGTGTTTTATAACTGACTGTAAAACTGACCTCTTAATAATATTGGGCTGGATTTTGTCATTTCCTACCCGCCTGGAACAGGGGGGGGGGGAAATCGGTAGAATGTGGGAAAACCGGAGTTCCGGGTTTCCCTGCACGCTGTTAACTCCACAACATGCATGCGACGTAATGGGCGGGTTCCCACCCGTAAGCCAGCCTGATTTGACAAAGGAATGGGCGGGGAATGCTGGCCAGGGACATTGCAGGACCAGGTAGGTGCAGGGTCTCGGGGTGGGCTCCAATCCCCGACCCCGGGGGTGAGATCAATTTCCGGGGGAGTGGGGCCAATATCCGACCCGGGTGGAGGGTGAGAATGATCGCTGGCAGGGGGGGAGTGGGGAGGTGGTGGGTGAGCTTGTGAGGGCCGGGAGGAAGCACTCCCGCTCCTCTCAGCCTAGAAGGATTGCTCCCCTCGCTGCAGCTGCCGGGAATCTCGAGCCCCAGGATCCCCGGATGCCTGCAGTTAAACCTGCACAACAGGTTAAAGCAGAAGTTTCAGGCCTCATTATAATATTTAAAATGCCAACCCGCCTCCTGCCAGCGGGTTGGCTGCCAGCCCCCCCGTCCCACCTGAGTAAAAGGTGAAAGTGGGCAGGTTTTAGATTTTTAAAACGATAACTCTCCCTCCCACCTCCAACCCACCCATTTTATCACGTGAAAATTCCCAATTGTTTCCAATTGAAAGCATAGCTGATGTTTCTAAACAACCCCGAAATGTCAGCTATTATTTTAACCAGGTACATGAAGCTACAAAATCTTTAGTGAAGCAAACCTTTGGTCTTCGGCATCTATACTTGGAATCGTGATAGGACCCAAAGTGCAGCAGGACCAGTTTAAAAGTAAATTTTACCACAGAGCTTTGCTGGTCTAAAAGGTTAAGTGGGCCTTCTGCCACTGTTCCAGGGACTACCCCTCTCTTAGTTGACTCTGGGTTCAGTGGGATCTGTGGCAGAAGGCATGGAAATTGGCCAGGTTACTGGGTGCCGCTTCCTTGTTGTCATTTAAATGTGTGGGGCAGTGAAGGGGCGGCAGGCATCTTTCCTTGCAGGGACAGTTGGAGGAAAATTTAGGTTGAGTTGGAATATGGCTGTTACCTCCCTAACTGATTTTACTGCATTTTCCACAGCGAAACACCTGATTTGAAGTGGTATAGCAGAGGAAAATCCTGGCTATATACTTGGATTTAGCAGCCTCTTCAAATCACTCCACACCAAGCTGCAGCTATGACATTATTAAAATCATGCTCTCCTTTGCCCTGCAGGCCCCCACTCAGGCTTTGGCTATGACGAAGTGCATCACTGCATTGTTGCTCACCTTCCAGCTGCACATATCAAGGCTCCACAAGCCATCCCATCTCCCGCAGCTTTGCATGGATTCTTTCTCCACTGCTGCAGAACTCCCAGCTCCTGCTGCAGAACTCCCAGCTCCTGCTGCAGAAGCCCAGCTCATCCTTAACCTGGCTCAGCACCATGGCCACCACACACTGTTGCAGTAAGGCAGGGGTCAGTGACTGTGCCTCGACCATGCTTCACTCAAGAAAATGGGCAATACTAGGGCTAATTATTTTTATTTTAAACTTTCCCATGGAGCTTTGTCGGTGGTCAAGAGAAGCAGAGCCAATATACTGTATATGAACTTAAAAGTACTCTTAAACCCTTTTACTTCTATAGCCTGTATGAACAACACTCCGTTTAGCAGGAATAATTTCACAAAAAACATCAAGTGCTAATATTTAATATCTTCTCACCGGATTTTTTACATTCCTATACCTCTTTTCTACCCCCCTCCCATCGGAACACCACTGATAGGGTGGTCTGCACCCTTGGTGTCGAACTGCTTTTTTTCTTCCACCAGACTCCCAAGCCATTAGAACCTGCTCTGCTTTTCCATTTATCATGCTTCCCTTTCTACCCCTCTTTAGCTATTCACACACTCAGGCCGTGATTTTGCCTACCTAGGCGGCTTCAAGGCGGGAGAGGGCAGCAGTGGGGGACGACCCCACCGCAGCGTTGATCCCGGCGAAAAAGATGATTTTCCCCTAATGGGCCTTCCCCTATTGTTAGACCCGCCCTGCGCGTTTTCCAGCCCAATTAAAAGGTGCGGGTCTGGTGACATCACCGGATGACACGATTCTTGCCGGTATATTTAAAGGGGCCATGGCCCCATTTGCTGTCACTTGCAATTTCAGACAATTCAGTGCTGGCAGTCTGTGCAGGTCTAAAGTATGAGCTTCCAGTGCCAAAGAGCAGCTCCTCACTTCTCTGATGACTCCCTCCACAAGATGAGAGCATGTAGGGAGGTTCTTTTCCCTATGGATGGTAGGAAGAGGTCGCCCCAACAGGCGAAGGCAGAGTGGCTGCAGATATCCCCGTTACCTCCTGCGCTGTCAGTGGTGGTTCGCACCTGGGTGCTGTGCCGGAAGAGGTTCAATGATCTTCTAAGATCAGGAAAAGTGAGTATAAAGCCACACTTATCTTGATGCTGCTGTGCCTGTCATCACATCCCCACTGCTCTGCATTGTCAACCCTACTCCTGCACGTTACTCACCCCAACATCCCTTGGACCTTCATCCATCCCCGGACAGTGATGGCCGAGTCTGCCCCTGCACAGTCGCAGCAGGAGCAGACTTTGGCAGGGTCATCACAGGCTCCAAAACCCAGAGGATGACCGCCAAAGGCGTCTAAGCAGGCGCAGCAGGGAGGTGTGGAGGCTGCCTCTACCTCTGCTGAAGCCACAATTATTTTCCATACACTTGCATGCCTTTCATCAGTCACTCATATGGGGTCTGATGTCAACAGAAAATGAATGCTCATCGTGTGGATAATGGTATGTGTCTGCAGTCGACATCTCGTATATGTCACTGATATTTTTACTCTCCCACAGATCCCCCCCACTGTCCAGGAGGAACAGCAAGAAGACTCCTCAGAGGAGCCTCCTGCCTCTGAGGGCGCAGCGTCACCTCAAACAACATAACTCGGCACCAGCGCAGAGACGCACACCTTGGTGTGTTCGTCGTGAGATAGAGTAGTGATGTCACCTGATGTCTCACAGATCACAAGAGCAGATGGTGGAGACAGTGACAGCAGTGGAGACTCCTTGTCGGAGGGTGCAGGAGTCTCCTAGCTCTGCTCAGCTGCATGCAGACGCTGAGCCTCGGGGGCCATCCAGGAAGAGGGTGATCCTGGAGCTGCAGGAACAAGTGCAGGAGGCTCTGACTGGTTTTGCGACAGCAATGACTGCGAGTGTGCAGAGAATGGAGGAGTCCTTCTCCAACATAAACAACATCGTGGCGCAGTCACTGGCAACTATAGCTTCCTCCATGGATAGGATGGCCACCTGCATAGAGGAAACAGTACGCCAGTCTCATGAGAACATATTTTCACTTCAAAATAGATGGGCATCTATGGAGGAGAGAAACCAGAGGCTCATAGACATCTTTTGTAGGAGGGATGTCAGTATAAACATGGGTCCTCATGGCTCCTATGAAGTGCAGCAAGGTGCTCTCCAGCTACTTGCTAGCAGAGCAGTGCAGGTGGCCCATGAGAGGGATGATGTTGGGAGGGGACATGGAAGTGGGGGCTCCTCTCCAAGCGCTCAGACTTCCACCCCCTTGCCAACCCCTCGGTCAGAGCCCCCAGATGCCTCCCTGGGCAGCGGTGGCCGAGTCTGCCCCTGCACAGTCACAGGAGGAGCAGACTTTGGCGGGGCCATCACAGGCTCCAAAACCCAGAGGACGACCGCCAAAGGCGTCTAAGCAGGCGCAGCAGGGAGGTGAGGAGGCTGCCTCTACGTCTGCTGAAGCCACAACTGTAGCACCACGTAGAAGCACCCGGAAAAGAAAGATCCTACACAAATAGTCACAAGGGTAGTCACTTAGGTGTCTTTTTCATTATCACTGTCATCTCTATATTATATGAAATAGTTCTAATAAATCATTAATTTGTCACACTTTGCAGTCGTTGCCAAATGTATGTGCTCAAATGGAAGTGGCAGAGTGAAGAGTCAGGGCTCATTTCAGTCAGCAATGGTGGTGAGAGTGAAAACAAGGGACTAGTCATTGTTTGACTGCTCTATGATGTTGGTGTGGGGGTGATGCCAACCTACTCACGCCTGTGGCAGCCACATGTCTGAGCTGCATAAAGTTAATTAAATCTGGCATTGATTAGGGCACCCCTGGCATGATGGGCAGCAACGTGCTCACGTACTGGTCGCAATGGCACCGCTGGCTCCTCCAGGTCTTCATCATCCTCGTTTATAACCTCATGGTGCTCCTCCTTGTCTTTCTCCTCTTCCGATGAGGCTGTGCGCTCTGCGCCGTCTTCCTCATCCAGTGCTAATCCTCGCTGCTGCACTATGTTGTGCAGGGCACAGCAGACCACAACTCTTCTGGAGACCCTGGCTGGTACACTGAAGGGCTCCTCCAGATCTGTCGCGGTATCTGAAGCGTATTTTCAGCAAGTCTATTGTTTGTTCTATGACACTTCTCGTCCAGATGTGGCTTTGATTATATCATCCCTCAGGCTCTTCTGTTGGTCTCCTCAAAGGTGTCATGAGCCACGTCTTCAGGAAATAGCCCTCGTCTCCAAGCAGCCAGACGGAAAGACTGTTTGGCGGAACGAAAAGCTGAGGGACGGTGGAGTGGTGCAGGATGCAAGAGTCATGGGAGCTATCAAGGAACTTGGCGCACACATGTATGATAATCTTCCTGTGGTTGCTGACCAGCTGCACATTAAGGGAGTGGAAGCCCTTGAGGTTAACAAATACTACTGGGTTCTAATGGAGTGCCCCGATGGCCACATATGTGCAGTCGATGATGTCCTGCACCCGTGGGAAGCCAGCTAGAGTGGCAAAGCTGAGCGCCCACTCATCGACACTGGCTTCATCAGTGGCAAAATGGATATAATTGGCGGACTTCGGCCTTGTTAAAGAGGGCATCAGTGAGCTGTGTGATGCATCTGTGGGCAGCTGACTACGAGATGTCGCAAATGTCTGCTGCAGATGCCTGGAAGGAGCCTGAGGCGAAGAAGTTGAGGGCAAGGGCGACTTTGACAGCCACTGGTAAGGGGTGTCCACCCCTCCTCTGGACTGCAGGTCTTGCTCCAGCAATCTGCAAATGTCGGTGATGACCTAGCGCGATAGCCTAAGCCTCCTTTGACACTGTTGCTCTGTCATGTTGAGGAAGCTCATCCTCTGCCTGTATACCCTGTGTTCGGGGTAGCGCCTCTGGCGAGGTGCAGCCCTGCGCGGATGCCCTGTGCAGCATCAGGTGGTTCAGGAGAAGGGTTGGCACTCTTGTTGCTGCTGCTGGTGTGGCTGATCGTCATCAGATTCTGAGGACCAAGGTGAGAGCATAAATCGTGCCGATTCTGATGTTGGATATGGCAGCTGAAGTTGAGATGACAGAAGCAATCTGTCAATGGTGAGATATGTTGTTCCAAGGAGGTGACAGTGAATAGAGAGTTTACTCCAAACATTTCCAAACTGCATAAAGCTGAAAAGTCTCTTCCAAATACTGAAGGTTCCAGCTTCTGAGATTGGAAAGGGAACAGCTGTGAAATGGTAGCTTTTGCAGCGGTCACCTATTCAAAGCAATGGAGAGTTGTTGAAAACCCAACACACTTACTTGACGTGATCCCCGAGCGACATGAACCTCGTGAAAAAGTTGGAAAAATGGTTAATAGATGATAAAATGCTGCTAAATACCTTTAAACACCCTCTTAAGTATTTCAATTGGCTTACCTGCTGCTTAGTGCCGGGTGTGCAGAGCGCAGGCAGAGCCGGCACTTGGGAAACTTACAAGGTGGCGGGTTCAGAGTGGGATATTGCCCCGCTGTCAATCTTTTAGATTTTGACAGTGGACCCACCTCCGAACCTGCCCTCTGAGCGCCAGCAAAACCCAGCCCTCTCTGTGTCTTGTGTATGTCTTTGATTTCTCTTATTAAGCCTCCTTTTGTCTCCTGCTAATGCCACCTGCCATTTACCATCTCCTGTTCTCCAGCTAAACACTTCACAAGTCATTCTTTTCCTCTGTGTGTGTGTGTGTTTTTCCCTTCCCCTTTCCCCTTGTTCTGTTCCTTTTTCAATGCTGTTCATCTGTAATATCTTCCAGTTCTGAGGAAGGACCTTAAGAGCAGAAACTTCAACTGACTGACTTCTATTTTTGTTTGCTGGGTGTGCCTAGGTCTGGTGACGGTGCACCCTCAGAGGCAGGAGGCTCCTCTGAGGAGTCGTTTTCCTCCTCCGGTTGTACAGTGGCGGGGGTCTCTTGATGGCCCTGTGGGAGAGTAAAGAAATGATTTAGAAATGTGATATTAAGAATGGGTAACGATACCATTATGCACATGATGAACATTCACTGGCACCAGGTTGTTGAGAAGTCCCCCTCTCTCCGTCTCCCACCGCCAGCTGCTTCGCAACTCCCGACACCTCCAGGGCGCCCTCCTCTGCTGCTGTCAGAGGCAAAGGATGGAGGGCCACACCGGTTCTCTCCCTCTCCGTTATTGTGCACTTGTTTTTCCTGCAAGGAAGGAAAGAAGAGAGTGATGGCATGAGTGTAAGGATTGTATGGGTTACACCTGTAGAGGGTGACTATGAGGGAGTTGGGTGCCAGTGCCAATGCCAAATGGCCTCCTTGTGTGTTATGATTGCATTAGGATGAGGGTGAGTGTGAGGGGTGGTTAGTCAGAAGGGGATGTGAGTATGTAGAGAGAGAGAGAGGGATGGGTGGATGTGCAAGGTATGTTGGTGTGAGTAATGATGTGCAGGGTAGACTTGGGAAGGCAGAGTGATGGGGATGTGATGACAGGCACAGCAGAATGAAGTTGAGTGTGGCTGTGCACTCACCTTTCCTGATATCATTCAATCATTGAAGCGGTTCCGGTCCTCCTCACCACATCCCTGCTGTTCACCTCCTCTGCAATTTGGATCGAGGCTCTTTTTGTCTCCTGGGGAGGTCTCTTGCGCCCATCAGCAGGGAAGAGGACTTCCCTACGTGCTCTGACCACCCCCCAACAAGAATATGTAGGGAGTCATCTACATTACAACAGTGACTCCACTTCAAAAGTACTTCATTGGCTGTAAAGAGCTTTGAGACGTCCGGTGGTCATGAAAGGCGCTATATAAATGCAAGTCTTTCTTTCTTTCTTCTTTCATCTGAAAACCTGGGTGCAGCCCTCTGTCTTTGTAAATCCATCTCTACAAGTGGTGTTCCCCAGGGGTCGGTACTAGGACCACTGCTTTTCTTGATATATATTAATGACTTGGATGTGGGCGTACAGGGCACAATTTCAAATTTTGCAGATGACACAAAACTTGGAAGTATAGTGATAGACATCAAGAGGACATAGACAGGCTGGTGGAATGGGCGGACACGTGGCAGATGAAATTTAATGCAGCAAAGTGCGAAATGATACATTTTGGTAGAAAGAATGAGGAGAGGAAATATAAACTAAAGGGTACAATCCTAAAGGGGGTACACATAGAGAGACCTAGGGGTATATGTGCACAAACGGTTGAAGGTGGCAGGGCTGGTTGAGAAAGCAGTTAAAAAAGTTTATGGGATCCTGGGCTTCATGAATAGAGGTATAGAGTACAAAAGCGTGGAAATTATGATGAACCTGTATAAAACATTGGTTTGGCCCCAACTGGAGTATTGTGCCCAATTCTGGGCACCGCACTTTAGGAAGGATGTGAAGGCCTTAGAGAGGGTGTCAAAAAGATTTATGAGAATGATTCCAGAGATGAGGGGATGTATAGACTGGAGAGGCTGGGGTTGTTCTCCTTAGAGCAGAGAAGATTGAGAGGAGATTTGATAGAGGTGTTCAAAATCATGAGGGGTCTGGAAAGAGTAGATAGAGAGAAACTGTTTCCATTGGCAGAAGGGCCGAGAACCAGAGGACACAGATTTAAGGTGATTGGCAAAAGAACCAAAGGCGACATAAGAAAAACCTTTTTTACGCAGCGAATGGTTAGGATCTGGAATGCACTGCCTGAAAGGGTGGTGGAGGCAGACTCAATCATGGCTTTCAAAAGGGAGTTGGATAAGTACCTGAAAGAAAAAAATTTGCAGGGCTACGGGGAAAGGGCAGGGGAGTAGGACTAGCTGAGGTGCTCTTGCAAGGAGACGGGATGGGCCGAATGGCCTCCTTCCGTGCTGTAACCATTCTATGATTCTATGAAGGCTGAGCAATAACCAGTTGGTGATAAGTCCTCCATGTACACTCCTAGATGAACCTTTAAATGCAATGTGACCAAGGCTGCTTTAAATATCGCCGCTGGAAATGAATCATCCAGGACATCATCAGACCCGCACCATTCAATAGGGCCAGATAATGCGCAGGCCTGCCTTAATAGGCGCCATTAACGTAAAGTCACTCTGAGGAGCGGGAAGATAAAAAGAACGCGGTTCCGAGTCGCCACGCCGACCGCCCGCACCCGACCCGCCCAGGTAATGAAAATTCCGCCCAGTATCTTTCCTCATCCTAATTGGACTTTAAAAAAGGCACAAGTGTTATATTTTGAAAGGAAACAAAGCCTCCAATTAACAACTGATTACCACTTGTGATTTGTTGATAGTTAGAAAATGTAAACATTCTGACACCTACTAGAAACAGAAAAGGAAGATAGGCACAGACACCGAGAAGTAGAGAAAAGGGGAGAGCAATAAAGAGAGGGGAAAAAAAGACACACAGATACAGTGGGGGTGATTTTAACCTGCCCAGCGGGAACTGATGGGATTGGACAGTTGCCAGTTTTACACTCCGTCCAATTTCTAATCTCACAAAATCAGGACTTCAATGTTAGTTAGTGTCACCCTCAGAATGTAGTAGATAGGTGAGCAATCTACACAGTGCAAATCTGTTCATGTCCAGCTGATTAATTTTACTAAATAATGATAAGAGCCAATTCTGCAACTTGAACAAAGAGCAGCACTTGCGGGGAGTGCACAGCCTGTGATTTTCCCATCCATTAATTTTAATGGAAGGAAAATTGTAGGTGGTGCATCCACGATGCACTCCCTGTGAGTGCCCCAGTGGGTGCAACTGTACTGGGAGCGCAGGATCACGAAAATTAACACTAATCATCTAAAATTTAAACCTTTCCATTGATTTGACCAAGTAACCCTTTTTTATGTTATACTGTTGATAATATCAGGCAATACTTTGGATAGCACAACTAAGTTTGAATTAAACAACGTTGCATTCCAGATTTAGAACAATGTACTTGTGGGGCAACTATAAAAGATATAGCATTGTGGTCATATTTAGAAAGAATGTACCATGTTCTTAATTGTCGGGATTACTTAAGCTATTATTATTGCATGAGGTTACCTCATCTAACAACTGATTCAGACCCTATCCCACTTAATAAGAACAGAACACTTTCAGAATATTGCTCTAATACTTTTATGTTGAGCATTATAATCGTGGCCTATTACTGCAGGAATTTAACTGTTTTCCTCCAGAAATAACATGCAGCTTTTTTATCAATATTTACCCTTTCTAAAACATCTAATTTAGCCAAATGGAGTACTATTTCTAAATTTGATTAGCTTTCTTTTAAAGAATCTATTCAAATAATCAGAATACAGTACTGTACAAGGATGGTGTACTAGTTTAGAATTGTAAACAGTTTTTAAAATTCATAGCCAATTATAGATTCTGAAAAACTAATTAAAATATGCAACAATTTAATCTAGTAATATTTTTCTCATAAAAATGTAAATTACTTTCTTTCAAGGCAGTTATTACAAAGCAAAAAAAACAATTAAAGATGGCAAGTAAAGCTTTTAAAGATCAAAAATCCGTATCAAAAGAAACAAAATGTATGATTTTTTAATACTGATTTTCATACACTGCAGAGCTTCTCACAAAAGATTCAATTCAGACCGACAAGGTAAAAGATGTCAAACAGTTTTCGCCTGGCTTACCTAACTGTATTTTCACTTCTAAAAGTGTCTTGAATTGATTGGCCTCTGGGTTTTCAGGCTCATAAATGAGAACTGCAAATAGGATTCAGAGAAAGAACAAAATGTAATTAATCTTCTCACTACTTTAAACAAGATGTTCAACAGCTAAAAATCATTGTATACTAAATATATTAATGATGCAACACAATTTCTGTTTCAAACTTCAATGCACCATTAAGTGGGGCTTTCAGCTCTCAACTGCTTTGAGTAAATTTAGGAGCAAAGTTAAAACATATTGAAATCAAAACATGTGTAGTATTGTGCCTCCATCGTACATAACTCTGAATTGATTAGCCAATAGTGACTAAAAAGTTTCTTTTACAATGTATATTCAATACTTAAAGTGTATTGGAGACATTGGCCTAGAAATTGGTTTGTGCCCAACTTCTCCTGCTCCATCTGGCTCCACATTCAGTTTAAGTCAAAACATTTTTACTTCCCTTTTTGGTGGTAGCCTCCAGCGATCCTTTTAATGACCACTACTGTTCGCTTGAGAAAACTGACCGCAGCATGCATGGCATATGCTGCGGTCAGTTGCACTCCAATATTGGATAGGTGCCTTAAATAGGCATTTGCATAGGCCATGGCCCAACGCATGTTTAAATCATCAGCAAAGTGATGGAAGGAGTCATCAACTGTGCTAACAAGTGGCATTTACTCACCAATAACCTGCTTACCGATGCTCAGCTTGGATTCCACCAAGATCATTAGGTTTCAGACCTCATTACCACCATGATCGAAACATGGAGAAAAGAGCTGAATTCCAGAGGTGAGGAGAGAGTGACTATCCTTGACATTAAATCAGCATTTGATCAAGTGTTGCACCAAGGAGCATTAGTAAAATTGATGTCAATGGGAATCAGGGGGAAAACTCTCCACTGGCTGAAGTCATACCTAGCACAACGGAAGATGGTTGTGGTTGTTTGAGGCCAATCATCTCAGCCCCAGTACATCACTGCAGGAGTTCCACAGGGCAGGGTCCTAGGTCCAACTATCTTTAACTGCTTCATCAATGACCTTCCATCCATCATAAGGTCAGAAGTGGGGCTGTTCACTGATGATTGAACAGTGTTCAGCTCCATTCACAATACTTGAGATAATGAAGCAGGCCATGCCCGCGTGGATCAAGATGTGGAGAACATCCGGCCTTGGACTGATAAGTGGCAAGTAACATTCATGCCACACAAGTGGCTGATAATGACCATCTGCAACAAGACAGAGTCTAACCACTGCCCCTTGACATTCAACGGCATTACCATCATTGAATCCCCCACCACCAACATCCCGGGAGTTGCCACTAACCAGAAACTCAACTGGACCAGCCACATAAATGCCCAGGCTACTAGAGCTGGTCAGAAGCTGGGTATTCTGTGGCGAGTGGCTCACCTCCTGACTCCTCAAAGCCTCTCCACCACCTACAAGTTACAAGTCAGGAGTGAAACGGAATACTCTCTACTTGCCTGGATGGGTGCCGTCAAGAAGCTCAATACTATCCAGGGCAAAGCAGTTCCCTTGATCAGCAGCCCATCCATCGCCTTAAATATCCACTCTCTCCATCACCAGTGCACCGTGGCTGCAGTGTGTACTATCCACAGGATGCACTGCAGCAACTTGCCAAGGCCTCTTCAACAGCACCTCCCAAACCCACGATCTCCACCACCTAGAAGGAAAGGAGCAGCAGGTGCATGGGAACACCTCATATCTAAGGTCCCCTCCAAGTTACACACCATCCCGACTTGGCTATATATTGCCATTCCTTCATTGTTGCTGGGTCAAAGTCCTGGAATTCCCTACCAACAGCTTTATGAGAGTACTTTCACCACATCGACGGCAGTGATTTAAGAAGACAGCCCACCACCATCTTCTTAAGAGCAACTAGGGATGGGCAATAAATGCTGGCCTTGATAGTGGTTATGCACTTTATTATGGTTATGTTTATGTAATGTATTACAAGCCAAATGTATGTTGAATGTTTAAATGTCTTAATCTAAATGTACACTCTCAGGAGCCGCAAGCCTACATTTCGTTGTACTGCACTTGTGCACTAACAATGACAATAAAAGTTGATTGAATTTGATTTGATTTTGATGCTCATATCCCGAGAATTTTTTATTTTTTTTATTTTTTAAAAGGTGGATGTCCTGGACAAACGCAGGGCGCCCTAAACAATATGCGGTGCAGCACATACCCGGCATGGAATAAGCACACATGCCACATTAGACACTTCAGCGCCCATTTTTCGTCTGATAACCGAGTGCTGCCCAATCCAATTTCTAGGCTATATAGACCTGTTTTGGTCATATTCTGTACTGGTATGTAGTAGCTAAAAGCAGAACTGAACCATTTGCAAAATTGCACTGTTTCACAAATCCCATTCTTCTTTGGAAAAACCTAGTTTGTAATATTCCATTTTTCAGTTCTGATGTCAGGGTCTCATGAGAGATGTAGACACTGATCATAAAAAGTTCACTTGTTAAAGCAATGCTAGCATTCTCACCCACAGAATTTATATTCTGGCCCAAAAAATCCACAGGCCTGACATTCTGGCTTAAGCATGGGTAACACCTGCCTTTGACTGTGAAAAAGTATGTGGGGTCAGGAGAAGCTCACCTCGGTTAAATATTGCCCTGGGAGTGCAACTTGGGAGCCCATTTGACCGAGATAGCCAGAAATTCCTGCGTAGTGTGCCCAGAAGGGATTGCAAGGCCCCCATGCAAAGATACTTTAATAATGCCCATCGGTTTCCTTTGTAAGAGGGTCATAGAAATCCCCAAACCTTTTTCTATCTTTAGGGGTCTAGGCCATAAGCCAGGCTAGGACTGCCCAGTGGGCAAGATTTACACTAGTTGGTGGATTAAATACTGCTGCTTTCATCTGGCATACCAGCCAACTGCCTGGATCAGGACAAGGAAGGAAACTTCTGGACCTATTATGGGTTTCATGCTGCCACTTTAGTATTACTGCATGTCATTTCAACATTTGGAACTTCTCACTTCTTTTGCCCCATTTGCAGGAAAAGACAGCCCAATAGTAACCATAAGAAACCATATACAGGAAACTTTTTTAAAAATCTGGCACCGACAGGACCGACGTGGTGCCGGTTGATCAAAAATTCCGGATAACTGAAAGCTATAGTAAAAGATACGGAGAGCTGACAGCTCCGTATAAAGCAACAAACCCTGTTGCTTAGCAACAAGTGCAGAACAATGGCCACAAGTTGCAAGCATCTCTGTAGCTTAGCAATAGCTGCAGCCACACCCTTGCACAGCAACAGATGGAGGAAGGCAAGTAGAATATGAAGTAAAACTTACCTGAACCTACTCCTGAATTTTGCCGGTTAACCGAGATTTCCGGTTATTTAGGTGCCGGTAAATCGAAAGTTTCCTGTACAGGAGAAGAACCCTCCCAATCTCAGACCACTAACTCTGTAGGGAAAATGGCAGAGGGGCAGGAGTAGCCTTAGTGGTTAAGGATGAAATCACTTCAATGATGAATGGATATAATGTGAGATAAGCAGGCAGTGGAGACTTTATGGGTAGAATCAAGAAATAGAAACGTATTTAAGCCTGTAGTGGGAGTTGTGTATAGGCCCTCTGGTAGCAGCTGTGAAGTGGTAGAATGTATAAATGCAGAGATTAGACAAGCATATAGTAAAGGCAGAGTGGTTTTAATAGGGGATTTTAACTTTCATATAGATTGAGATAAGCAGACTAGCTCATGTCAGAAAGGTAGTGAATTTTTTGAGTGTGTTCAGGATAGTTTTCTGCAACAATGTCCTAGAACCAACAAGTGAGCAGGCCATATTAGATTTAGTAATGAGTACTGAGCCAGATTTAGTTAATGGTGCATGAACATTTATCTAATAGTGATCATAGAGTTCAATGTAGTGTTTGAAAGGAAGAAACACAAAACAGCTACTAAGGATCTAGATTTAGGCAAGGCTGACTTCAATGCAATGAGACAGAGACTGTCCACAGTACACTAGGCAAATTTGTTAATGGGTAAAATGACAGAAGAGGGGTGTGTTCAAAATGAATTTGATGTGATACAGGACCAGTTTATACCACTAAGGGGCAAGAGCTCTACTTGCCAAAAAAGTGTGTCCATGGATGACTAAAGAGGTAAGAGACAACATAAAAATAAAAGAAAAAGCATACAAAAATGCAAAAACTAGCATAGATCCTGGCAACTGGGAGAGATACAAAGAACAACAAAAGGTGACAAAACAGATATTTAAAGCTACAAAAAGGGAGTATGAAAAGAAACTTACAAGGGATATTAAAATCAACACTTTTTTTTACAATTATATTAGGAAAAAGAGGGTGGTCAGGAGCAATGTGGGCCCCTTGAAAATTGATAACGGTGCTATTGTCAATGAAAATAAGGAAATGGCAGACATGTTGAATAATTAATGTGCGTCAGTATTTACAGTGCAGCATGCCAGACATCCCAAGGAAACTAATATTGAAACAGGGACGGGGACTCACTAAAATTAATGTAAGCAAAATAACAGTAATGAAGAAAATAATGGCACTAAAGAGTGACAAATCCTCAGAACCAGATGGTTTCCATCCCAGAGTTTTAAAGGAAGTAGATAAGAACATTGCAGATGCCCTAACTATAATCTTCCAAAGTTCTCTCAATTTGGGATCCGTTCCTTTAGATTGGAAAATTGCACATGTAACTCTGTTATTTAAGAATGGTGAGAGAGGGAAACCAGGGAATTATAGACCAGTTAGCCTAACATCTGTTGTCGGGAAATTATTAGAGTCTATAATTAAGGATAGAGTGACTGAACACTTTGAACATTTTCAGCTCATCAGAGAGAGCCAGCATGGATTTGTAAAGGGTAGGTCATGCCTGAAGAACTTGATTGAATTTTTTGAAGCGGTGACTAAAGTAGCAGGCAGGGGACAGTCTATGGATGTTATTTATATGGACTTCCAGAAGGCATTTGATAAAGTCCTTCATAAGAGACTGTTAGCTAAAGTTGAAGCTCATGGAATTTAAGGCAAATTATTGACCTGGTTAAGAAATTAGAGGCTGAGCAACAGGAGACAGAGAGTTGGGATAATGGGCAGGTACTCTAATTGGCAGGATATGACTAGTGATGTCCTACAAGGTCCTGTGTCGGGGCCTCAACTATTCACCGTATTTATTAACGACTTAGATGATGGGAGAGAGAGCCACATATCCGAGTTTGCCAATGACACAAAGATAGGCAGCATTGTAAGCAGTGTGGATGGTAGCATAAAATTACAAAGCGATACTAATAGATTAAGCGAATGGACAAAACTGTGGCAAATGGATTTTAATGTAGGCGAATGTGAAGTCATCCACTTTGGATCGAACAGAGTACTTTCTAAATGGTGAAAAGCCAGAAGCAGTGGAGGTCCAAAGAGATTTAAGGGTACATGTGCATAGATCATTAAAATGTCATGGACAGGTACAGAAAATAATCAAAAAAGCTGGGCTTTATATCTGGAGGACTGGAATACAAGAGGTAGAAATTATACTACAGCTATAAAAAGCTCTGGTTAGACCCACACCTGGAGTACTGTGTTCAGTTCTGGGCACTACACTTCAGGAGGGATATATTAGCCTTGGAGGGAGTGCAGTGTAGGTTTACCAGAATGATACCTGGACTCCAAGGGTTAAATTACGAGGCGAGATTACACAAAGTAGGGTTGTATTAGCTGGAATTTACAAGATTAAGGGGCGATTTGATCAAAGTTTTCAAGCTATTAAGGGGAACTGATAGCGTAGGTAGAGAGAAACTATTTCCACTGGTTGGGGAATCTAGGGCTAGGGGGCAGTCTAAAAATTAGAGCCAGGCCTTTCAGGAGTGAAGTTAGGAAACACTTCTACACGCAAAGGGTGGTAGAAGTTTGGAACTCCCTTCCACAAACGGCAATTGATGCTAGGTCAATTGTTAATTTTAAACCTGAGATTGATAGATTTTTGTTAACCAGAGGTATTAAGAGATATGGGGCAAAGGCAGGTATATGGAGTTAGATCACAGATCAGCCATGATCTCATTGAATGGCGGAACAGGCTCTAGAGGCTAAATGGCCTACTCCTGTTCCTATGTCCAATGTATCAGGAAGAACCACTCAGAATCCTGGGGAGGCCAAAGAGGGTACTTGAGATGGGGAAGTAGGAGACCAACTACCAGTCCAGGATTCATTACCAACAGTTGCCACTCACCCTCCTCATCCTATTCCCTCCTCATCCTATTCTCTCAGTCACTAAATACTATCAATGTACATATTGAAGGTATTACCCATGTCACTGCTTCTGAAAGCTATATGTGAATTCTGCTCATAAGGACACCAAAGCAAACTGTCTTCCTCTTCTCTTTCTCTACATGTGCCACAAGAAGACACAGCAGGCCCCACTACAAATGGTCATGCCAGCAGTTCACACACACACATATACTGTCACTTACTATCTCCCTCCCAACCATCAGATCAGTTACATCTATTCTAGAGGAATTTTGAAAACCAGTTAGAGGGACATGTAGTGGGTGAGACACATAGCATGAATGAGCAGGAGCAGGTGGTAGTGGGACAGGACGGGAAGGAAGCTGCAATCCAGAGGGCCAACTTGAATGCTGCCTCAGTTGATAAGCCTTCACTGGACTGGCTTTTAAAAGAACATCAAGCATCGGTACAGGCATTGGGGACCATGCCAAACACTGTGCTGCAGGTGCCAGCTTGGTGAAAGAGTCCACTAATCACATAAGTGGTGTGATGACTCTGCAAAACTGCAGTCCACCATGGAGTATGTGGCAACTACAATAATATGCAGCAGAGTCGCCATTGCCAGGAGCCCTAAGAGTAATAGGTGCTTCTCCCACAGATGCTTATACTGCTGCCATAGAGACCTGAGGTTATCTCTTCTGAGCTCTACATAATTGGGGATCTGTTACAGAGAACTTAGAGAGAAGGCTTAACTGATCTCAGTGATGCCATTAGATCTGCTATATTTTTTGATCAGAGGCCATGGTGAGCCAATGTCCAGTAGCTGAAATAGGCACAGATGACACATCCAGACATTCCCATTAGCCCTCTCTAGTGCCTCCACATATGGCAGAAAACGCGCACGGCCAGACTGCCCATATAGTAGTAGAAGTGGGAAGCTGGCAAGGGTCACCTTAATCCTAAGAGGCTTCTATGTGTACACAGCAGCCTATCACCTTAAGTATTCCTTTGACTCAGATTCAATGTAGAAGAAGTTCAAGGTTAGGATTTGAGCAATTGGTCCTGAAAATATATGGGCCTGCGATCATAGCAATTATCCCAGGATTATTGCCAGTTAGTTTTTTGGTACATCTGGTCTCACCAGGCTGAACCTGATTGGGCAGGAACACGGAGGAACATCCTCCTCCCCCTGTTTCTCTGTAGAATTAATTCAGCAGCCAGGACTAACTTGCATCAATGTGAATTTTTCTATTTTTCATGTAAACCATCTTTACAACCTCTTAGTGAGATTCCTAATTTAGATCCAAACTAGGCAGCTTTGTACAGTGAACTTATGTCCACTATTAACAGGGTTGAGACCATTAAAACTTATTTAATAAGGAACTATTATAGCCAGCAGAGAGCGAGAATTTTACTATCAGTCTGAGCTCTAGAAATGAAAGAATGGCACACTAACCTACCATAATAAAAATTACATGAGAGCCCTGATTTTCTATTCCAGCATGTATGTACCCATGAATGGTGCGGGAAGAGGGACAGGCCTGGCCCGATTTTTTTGCTCACCTGCAAGAAGCACTAAAATCGTATCACCTTATCTATCTTGGAAGCCACCTGCCAGTCAAGGGTATTTCGCGGTCAAGTGCAACAACCACTCTGGTACAATTGGCATTCCTTTAGAATTTCTCTGGGAACTGGAAGATATGGAGGATTTCCAGAGAATTTCTCAGAAGGATGTCTGTTTGTACTTGAGGTAGGTGGCACAAACCTACCATTACTAAGGTAGTTGGGCCTCAGAACCCACTGGACCTTCTTGTGCATGTCACAGGAGACTTGATGAGGGAGATCACTGTCCAGGTTTGGATTGAGCCCTAAGATTGCATATGGTTGTCCCAGCAGAAAAATCGTCTTGAGAGGTTGGAAATTAAATGATCACATGCACAGTGACAGACGACACAACTTGCATGCCAACCTGGAATTCAGTAAGTGACTGTGTATCACACAAGTAGGTTGTTCTAGAAATGACTTGAGGTGTTAGGGCCTTGAAAGATGTGACTGTGATAAAGTCAGCTTCTACATGTACACTGATGAAACCCGTCTCTACATGTCCATCACCTCTGTGTTGTTAGATAGCATGCCCGACATCCCGTCTTGGATGAGCTACAATTTCCTGCAGTTAAATAATGGGATGACCAAACTTGTGTCCCTGGCATAAACTCTGTACCCTTACCACCCATTCCACTTACCTCTCCAGCCACTGTCTCAGGTTTAATCAGATTGTTTGCAATCATAGCATCCTATTCGACCCTGACCTGAGCTCCTGACCCAATATACTCCGCCTACTTCCGCCTCCATAACATTTCCCGCCTATCTGCTGCCGAAATCCTTATCAAAGCTTTTGTCACTTACAGACTCAACAATGTTCTCTTGGCCGGTCTCCCGTCCTCCACCCTCTGTTAACTTCAGTTCACCCAAGTATATGCTGCCCATATCCTGTCGTCCACCACGTCTCGCTCCTCCGTTACACCTGTCCTTGCTAACCTACATTGGATCCTGGTCACCAACACCTTTAATTTAAAATTCTCATCCTTGTGTTTAAATTCCTTCCTGGCATCACCCCTGCATATCTCTGTAAACTCCTCCAGGTCTACAGCCGTCTAGGCCCCATGCTCTGGAATTCCCATGTTAAACTTCTTCACCTCTCTACCTCCCTCTCCTCCTTCAAGGCCCTCCTTGAAACATATCTCCTTTGGACAAGCTTTTGGTCACACCTCCTAATATCTCCTTTGACTTGTTGTCCATTTTTGTCTGATTATGCCTCTATGCAGCACTTCAGGATGTTTTTCTACGTTAAAGATGCTATGGGCTAAATTTTGCTGGCGTTCAGAGGGCGGGTTTGGAGACGGGTCTGCTGTTAAAATCAAAAAGATTGACAGTGGGCTGGTATCCTGCTCTGAACCCGCCTCCTTGTCAGTTTCCCAGGTGCCGTTTCTGCCTGCGCTTTGCAGACACGGCACTAAGTGGCGGGTCATTCAACTGTGCTTGTTAGGGTGTTTAAAGTAATTAAATCCCCATTTTCCCAGTTCCAAAGCATTTTGCCAAGTCTTCCACGAGGTTCCCGTCGCTCGGGGATCTCGCCAGGTAAGTATGTCGGGTTCTGAACAACTCTCCATTTCTTTCATTAGGTGACAGCTGCAAAAGTACTTTAAAACCTGCCATTTTACAGCTGGACAGTTTCTAATCTCAGAAGCTTCAGCCTTCAGTATTTAGAACCCACTTTTGAGCTTTATGTACATTTGAAGTGTTTGGAGTAATCTCTCTATCCACTGTCACCTCCTTGGAACAACCTATCTCAACATTGACAAATTACTTCTGTCATCTCAACCTGCCAACTATTCCATCAGCATTGGTACTCTTGAAAAGATCTCACCTTGGTCCTCAGAATCCCAACACGATCAGCCCCAACACCAGCATCACCGGGCACACCAGCAGCACCAACATCCACACCAACCTTCTCCGCAATCAACTGATGCTACACTGGACACAGGGCATCATCACCCGTGAAATTGCTGCCCAGGACGCCAGCGATGGCCTCACCATGTTCAGATTAGCTTCACTTAACACTGAACACCCTGGCTACCACATGATTTACCAGGTTGGCACCACTCCATACCAGCACCATAAAGCATCCCTACAATGTCCACACTCATCACCATTTGGGGGGGGGGGGGACGTTATGTTTGACCATACACTGCAACTCACTAAGGTGCACACAAATCTGTCCAAGAATGCAAAGTGTTGAAAATAAAGATTTCAATGTTTGACAGCACATTACCAGAAACTTCACATGAACATTGGCTAAACCACCCAAGTGCCTACCCTTGTGTGTTGTTGGTATGCTTGCAGTAGGATGAGGGTGAGTGTGAGGGGTGGCTAGTGAGATGGGGAAGTGATAATGTAGATAGAGAGGAATGGGTGGAAGTGCAAGGTACGTTGGTGTGAGTAAAGATGAGCAGGAGTAGGTTAAGGAAGGCAGAGTGATGGGGATGTGATGAGGTTGAGTGTGGCATGGCAGTAATGTTTTGTGATCTACTGAGATCATTGAAAGGTTTGCGCCACTGCAGCCTGGTCCTCCTGATGACATCCCTGCTTGTGTCCTCCTGTGTAATGTGCAACCAGGCTGTGTTGATGTCCTGGGGAGGTGTCTTCCACCCATTGGAAGGGAAGAGAATCTCCCTGCATGTTGTGACTCCCTCCATAAGTAGATGGAGGAAGTAATGGGAGAGCCTGGGTGCAGCCGTGTACCTTTGTGCAGTGCTTTTCAGTGTTTGCAGCACCTTAATGCTGCAGAACACTGACAGCAGAACTGTCAAGATCAATTTGGACATGGTCCCTTTAAGGAAACCGGCTGATGACACATCATCAAATGACGTCATCAGACCCGCTTCCTATTAATTGGCCGGGAACCTCGCAGGGCGGGCTTAACAAGGCCCATCATTGGAATATCTTGTTGGGAGGCCGGGATTGAGACAGATGCGAGGTCCTCACACTCCACCGACGGCGCCTGCCGCGGACCCGCCGAGGTTGGAAAAATCCAGCTCTATGTAAATGCAAGTTGTTGTTGTTGCTATCCATGTATTAAAAATGGTATATCTACAGCATGCAGACATCACATGCTGTTACAGAAAAAAAAAATCCTTAAAATACTGGGTGCTTCTGAGCTGCAACCTGAAACTGACAAACATGCTCCAATTTGCAAAGTTTCCTAACCAAACAATTAAACTGAATGACCTCTGTTCACTTAACAACCATTAAGGAGTGATTCAGTGGCCAGGTGCTCTCAGCACAGAACGGCACTTGCTGGGAGAAATCGCAGGTGCCTAACCACGGAATCACTCATTACGAGGAGTATATTTATTCAGAATACTTGCCCATTTTAAAGAATACGACAATTTTACAATAATTTTAATATTTTGCAAAAAAGGTCAATTTTCCCTGCCTTCAAGTTAAGACATCCTCCTTGTTAGTCCATTCTGGTGTCACCACCACAAGTATATCAGGGCTGCTCAATAGGAAACAATGGTGCTGGTGATTTTGGATTGATCCAAGTATTGTACTGGAGCTGGGAAACCATGACACTGACTGGGAAATGTTTACACTGTTAAATTGCTCTCCAGTTCATGCAAAGTAACAGCCCTGTTGTTTCCCATAGAGCTGCTCAGGGATACATGGGTCACTTCCCAGCAGTGCTGTCACCAGAGCAGGGATGGAAACCCGATTGCAGAAAATTTATATTTACTTCTTCGAGAAACTCAAAATATAACCATGATCGTACAGTATCTTCATAGGTGTTAAAGTATTCTGAAATATTATTTGGTACATGCCTAGTAATGGCTCACTAATTTTACATCTACCTTTCACAAACAGCAAGAGAACGTACAGAGTAACAGTAGTATTCAAATCTCACCTTGATTTTACTAACCACAGAGCCCTCTTTGAGAACAATAAAACGAATAAAAATACACCATACTAACCCTATTAGCTGACTTATTTTTGCCTAGTCAGTAATCTGATCCTGATCAGCTCCGAGTTTGAGATGAGCGAGTTTCTCCTCGCCAAGCCAAGCTTCCTCCCCACATCTAGCTGGCTGACTGACTGCCTCAAATAAAACAGGTTACCTATCCTCCCCATTTGGGGTATGAGTTTAAAGAGAACATTGCCTGCTATTTTCAAGATGAATGCAGGCTATCCTGGCTAATTGGCATGAGAAAAGAAAATTGGCCCTCACTGCATCAGTTGTGGATTCCACAAAATCTCCCAGTACACAATTTCAATTCATGCATCATGTGGGCTTTCTTTTTAAATTGATGTGAATTTATTTTGTTTTAAAACGCTTAAAAATAATTTAAACTTGCAATTCTTTCCATGAAGCAGAAAATAATCAAAATTTTAAAACATGACAAATACCCAAAAGTAATTTTTGTACTTACTCATTTGACAAAGCTTACTTGACAACTTGTAGTCTCGGTCCATTATTGCCTTCAAGAACTATGAAAACAAAAACACAATAAAAGCACTACATTTTTTGTGAAGAAATGTAATGACAGCTGCGATTTAAGGAAACAACTGTTCCATTTAATTATTGGTCTTTTTAATTATATCAACCAACACACAAGGATAGATTTGCCACACAATGCTGAGGTACTAATCAGATGGGCAGTGGCAAGAGGTATTCAAAAAAGGTTACAAAGCATACAAATGAAATTACAAACCTATTAATATCACTTCAATTCTCTGTAAAAATAATTCAATTATCAGGAGTAAATTCAATCATTATCTATACAACAATAATGTTGCAAACAGCAGTTAACACAGCTTCAGAAAGGGAAAATCCTGTCTGATAAACTTCCTTGACTTCTCTGAGGAAGTGATAACCTAAATGAACCATGGAAAATCCTACAATGGGGTTGTATCTAGATTTCCAAAAGACATTTGACAAAATTTCAGCTGAAAGAGATGAGTTAAACTCAAAGCTGTGGGGATTGAGGATAAATCTTGGGAATGGACAAAAAATTGGCTGGAGAGTAGAAAACAACCAGTACTTGTTACAGAATATATGGCAGGGTGGATTTACTGAATGGGGAGCCCTAGGGCTCAGTATTGGGATCACTACTGGTTCTAATTTACATCAATGATCGGGATTCATAAACTCAAAGTGAATTAGTCAATTTTGCAGATAATACCAAACTGGGAAGAGAGTGGAATTGAAGGAGGCAGCTAAGAAATTACAGAATTAGTTTGACAAAATATGTATGTGGGCAGAATAATGGCTGATGAAATTTAGTGTAGTCAAGTGTAAAGTACTGCACACAGGAAGGAAAAATAACACACATATCTCATGAATGGTTTTGAAATACCTAAGTATAAAGTTAAAAAAGATCTACGAGCCTTAGTAGTAAATTAGTGAACCTAATGTTATCCCCTACATGGCATAAACACCTTTATATTGTTATAAACCAGCAAATTCTCTGATTCACCATGACCAATGTCACTAGAGATCTAGTTATATATTAAAAACTAGCTGGAGTACCCGGCGTTGCCGAGGGAAATGAAGAAACCTCTGCAACTCCAAGTGTGGTTAGGAGAGAGAGAGAGAGAGGGGGAGGGAGGGGGGGGGGAGGAGAGAGAGAGGGAAGGAGAGAGGGGGAAGGGGAGTGAGAGAGGGGGAAGGAGAGTGAGAGAGGGGGAAGGAGAGATAGAGAGGGGGAAGGAGAGAGAGAGAAGGGGGAAGGAGAGAGAGAGAGAGGAAAGGAGAGAGAGAGAGAGGGCGAAGGAGAGGGGGAAGGAGAGAGAGAGAGGGGGAAGGAGAGAGAGAGAGGGGGAAGGTGAGAGAGAGAGAGGGGGAAGGAGCGAGAGAGAGAGGGGGAAGGAGAGAGAGAGAGAGGGAAGGAGAGAGAGAGAGAGGGAAGGAGAGAGAGAGGGAAGGCGAGAGAGAGGGAAGGAGAGAGAGGGAAGGAGAGAGAGAGAGGGAAGGAGAGAGAGAGAGAGAGGGAAGGAGAGAGAGAGAGAGGGAAGGAGAGAGAGAGAGAGGGAAGGAGAGAGAGAGAGAGGGAAGGAGAGAGAGAGAGAGAGAGAGGGGGAAGGAGAGAGAGAGGGGAAGGAGAGAGAGAGAGAGGGGGAAGGAGAGAGAGAGAGAGGGGGAAGGAGAGAGAGAGGGGGAAGGAGAGAGAGAGAGAGAGAGGGAAGGAGAGAGAGAGAGAGGGAAGGAGAGAGGGAAGGAGAGAGAGGGAGAGGGAAGGAGAGAGAGAGAGAGGGAAAGAGAGAGGGAAGGAGAGGAAGAGAGAGAGGGAAGGAGAGAGAGAGGGGGAAGGAGAGAGAGAGAGAGCGAGAGAGAGGAGAGAGAGAGAGAAGGAGAGAGAGAGAGAGGGAAGGAGAGAGAGAGAGGGAAGGAGAGAGAGAGGGGGAAGGAGAGAGAGAGGGGGAAGGAGAGAGAGAGAGGGAAGGAGAGAGAGGGGGGAAGGAGAGGGGGAAGGAGAGAGAGAGAGGGGAAGGAGAGAGAGAGGGGGAAGGAGAGAGAGAGAGAGAGGGAGAAGGAGAGAGAGAGAGGGAGAAGGAGAGAGAGAGAGGGGGAAGGAGAGAGAGAGGGGGAAGGAGAGAGAGAGAGGGAAGGAGAGAGAGAGAGGGAAGGAGAGAGAGAGAGGGAAGGAGAGAGAGAGAGGGAAGGAGAGAGAGAGAGAGAGGGGGGAAGGAGAGAGAGAGGGGGGAAGGAGAGAGAGGGGGGGAAGGAGAGAGAGAGAGGGAAGGAGAGAGAGGGGAAGGAGAGAGAGAGAGAGAGAGGAGAGAGAGGGAAGGAGAGGGAAGGAGAGAGAGAGAGAGAGAGAGGGAAGGAGAGAGAGACAGAGAGAGAGAGGGAAAGAGAGAGGGAAGGAGAGAGAGAGAGGGGGGAAGGAGCGAGAGAGAGGGAAGGAGAGAGAGACAGAGAGAGAGAGGGAAGGAGAGAGAGAGAGGGGGAAGGAGCGAGAGAGAGAGAGGGAAGGAGAGAGAGACAGAGAGAGAGAGGGAAGGAGGGAGAGAGAGAGAGAGGGGGGAAGGAGCGAGAGAGAGGGAAGGAGAGAGAGACAGAGAGAGAGAGGGAAGGAGAGAGAGAGAGAGGGAAGGAGAGAGAGAGAGGGAAGGAGAGAGAGAGGGGGAAGGAGCGAGAGAGAGAGAGGGAAGGAGAGAGAGACAGAGAGAGAGAGGGAAGGAGAGAGAGAGGGAAGGAGAGAGAGAGAGGGAAGGAGAGAGAGAGAGAGAGAGAGAGGAGAGGGAAGGAGCGAGAGAGAGGGAAGGAGAGAGAGAGAGGGAAGGAGAGAGAGAGAGGAGAGAGAGAGAGAGAGAGAGGGAAGGAGAGAGTGAGGGAAGGAGATAGAGAAGAGAGGAAGACACTCCGGGGAAGCGGCTGGACTCAGAGCCCGGCGGGTGAAGAAGGGCGGCCGCCATTTTGTGAGGTCGGCGGGAAGTTTGAATCGCGGCAGCCGAAGGAAGGAAGGAAGAAGGCAAGATTGTGGGTTTAAATTTTTTTAAAAAGGATCCGCCGTCGCTCACCTGCTCGCTTTCGGTCGGGCTGACCCCTGATGAGCTCCCGCTCCGGGCCCCTGACGACGGCGGGCTGACCCCTGATGAGCTCCCGCTCCGGGCCCCTGACGACGGCGGGCTGACCCCTGATGAGCTCCCGCTCCGGTTTTTCCCGCTCCCGCACTAACGGCAGGCTGTAGGATTAGGCCCCGCCCACTCACGCCATGAAACACCCCCCGTGACGCAGCGCGCTTCCCCCATAGGATTGGTCAGCCATCACGTCACTCAACGCTAATGAGCGGATAGTTTACTCAACGCTAATGAGTGGATTTTTACCGTTTTTTGAAGGTTTTTCCAAAAAGTAAATATGCCTGTGACACTCCCCTAATCATAAGCTTTCTTTTGATATAACATATGTGTAGGTACGGTCTATAACTTTTGAGTTAAGCGCAGACAGACAGACAGACACCACCATACTAGCTGGAGGGGGGCAGGGAGGGGAGAGGAGGGGGGGAGGAAGGGGAGGGGGTAGGAAGGGGAGGGGGGAAGGGGAGGGGGGGAGGAAGGGGGGTAGGGGGAGGGGAGGGAGGGAAGGGGAGGGGAGGGGGGAGAGGGGAGGGGAGGGGGAGAGGGGAGGGGGAGAGGGGAGGGGTGGGGGAGAGGGGAGGGGTGGGGAGAGGGGAGGGGTGGAGGAGGTGGGGGAAGGAGGGGGGAAAAAGGGAGTGGGGGAGCCAGCAGACCCTCTCCCCACTGCCGGCGATGGCTCTGCTGAGCTCCGTGCTGCCCCACGCACTAACATGCCGAGCGCAGCGCCCCGGTGAGCCCGAGCCCCGCCCTCCCGAGACCGGGCCTGAGACGGCCGATTGCGGCTGGCCGGGCCCGGTTGCCTTGGTAACCCTCCTCCCCTCTCCGCCTCCCGATCTCCGGGCCTGGGCCTGAGATGGCCAATTGCGGCTGGCCGGGCCCGGTTGCCTTGGTAACCCTCCTCCCCTCTCCGCCTCCCGATCTCCGGGCCTGGGCCTGAGCGGCCAATTGTGGCTGGCGAGCCTGGTTGCCGGGGTAACCCTCTCCGCTCCCCCTCCCCTCCTGAGCCCCCCCCCCGAATGAAGCGCGAGGAGGTTGCAGTGAGCCCAGCCAGCCTTTACCAAGATGGCTGGCCGCTGGTTCGGAATCGGGCCCAGCGGGGGGGGGGGGGGGCGGTGGGGGGTGAGGGGTGGGAGGAGCTTGCCACAAAACAATTGCCTAGGGTCCAGCATGGCTGGCAACAGACGCCCAGGCTTCGAGGCCTACCTGCAAAAACGGGGAATGGTAGGAAAATTAATGAGATTAGATAAAAGATTTAGAAAGTAATTCACTTTTTAAAAGTAACTTTTTTTTTTAAAGACGCAGAAAGCGGGAAAAAGAAATGAAAAGTTTGGAATCAAGATGGCGGCGACTCACCTCGGTTCAGAACGATAAGGCCCGCCCATACACGCACCGATTGGTGGACCGTCAGGTCACTGAAGCGTAGGATTGGTCAATCGTCCCGTCACTCGACTCTAGGAGGGCCCGCGCGCACGCGCCAGGAACCCGCCCCTGCCACGCAGCGATTGGTCAACCGTCGGGTCGCTCGACCGTACGATTGGTCGACCTCGACGTCACTCGATGCTAATTAGCGGATAATGAGCGGAATGTTGAACGTTTTTTGGATACCGCGGGCGCAATTTTTGTCTTGCCGAAACGTAAATACGCTTATGACGGTTCTGGAATCGTAAGCTTTCTTTTGATGTAACACACGTGTAGGTACGCTCTATAACTTTCGAGTTTATACAATACAGACCGACAGACAGACAGATGGAATGACAGACAGATAAGATAGATAGATAGGTGTGCTTCATTGCGTACTTTCTGTTAAAAAATCCATTAATATTTTCTATCAGGATTTTCTTTAACTGTCACATTGCTGCTGACATATTTTGACCATCACACTTTGTTGATCGGCTCAAAATATAAAAGCAGCAAATCAAAACTGAAGATTTAGCAGATCTCCCATGGCATTGTTTACGGTCACTTGCAGGATACCCTGTTTTATAACAATAGGGATGTTATCAACAGGCACATTTTGAGATTATTGCCTATTTGCCTTAGGAGGGATTTTGGGTTAATTTACATTACGATCTTGCTATTAAGTTAAATTTGGCCCCCAAGTGATGAACTCCCAGACAATGGGGTCCATTAGTACATTTTAGAAACACTTGCAACTAAACTGTTAGAATGGCACAGCAGGGATTTTGGCTGTATACAGTGTATCTGCCATGGGAAGGTGTGAGGAGGGGAGGGGGGATTTCTCATTCGAGATAGGTAAATGAGTGATTCAGTGACACATAGAACTGAAGGATGGTGGATGGTCAGATTGGTCATTTTTTAAGATATCAATGTGCAGTACTTTACATTTGTCTGCATTAAAGTTCACCGGACATTGTTCTGCCTACTTACATATTTTGCCCAGCTCGTTCTGTAATTTCTGAGCTGTGTCCTCCAATTCCACTGGCTCTCTAGATTGTGGGAATAGAATAGTAGAATTGAAAACAATGGGAATGTTTAAAAAGGACATGTTTAGGGACAAACTAGACTTATCCTACAAGAAAAGATAAGGTGGTGCAGTTAAACTTGGAGTTACTTGGATGAGTTGAGAAACTAAAATTCAAATGAGACTTTAAAAATAGGTATATGATAAATATAGAAATAATACAAAAAAGGCAACCAAGCAGAATATAGAAAATACAGAGGAAAGCAAAAAAATATATAGAGAGAGGCTATGTGAGGGGTTGAAATAAGACTGGCAGGTAACAAGGGGAAATGGTAAAGAATTTTAGAAACCTATAAAAAGTAAAAGGTTAGGGCCGGTTAGAGATGAAAAGGAAAATCTTATACAGGATGAAGGAACTGGCTGTTTTCACAGAAGAGTGCTGTAGTGGCAATGAAAGGGTACAGAAGGAGGAGCTGAAGCAATTAGATAGGATAGGCATCAAGGGGTATGGGGAGAGAGGGGGCATATGGTATTGAGATAGAGGATCAGCCATGATCATATTGAATGGCAGAGCAGGCTCAAAGGGCCGAATGGCCTACTCCTGCTCCTATTTTTCTACTTTTCTATGTTTCTAACTGTAGATAAGGAACTAGCATAAAGAAAGGTATAGCTTAAGGTAGAAAAGGCACTGGGTACTCATGTCATGCATCCTACAATGCTAAGAGAAGTCAAATAGGAAATAAAATGGCAGAGGCTCTGACCAAAATCTGTTAACCATTCTTAGCTATGGAAATTGTGCCAGATGACTGGAGGATTGTTAAGTATTCAAAAAGGAGGAAAGGAATAAATCAAGTAACTATAGAAGAGTCAGGCTAAGACTAGTAGTTGGTAAGCTTCCAGTGGCCATAATACAGGACAAAATTAACGCTGACCTAGAAAGGCATGGTTAATTAAGGACAGCCAGCATGGATTTTTAAAAGGCAAGTTGTGTTTGACAAATGTAATTGAGTTCTTTCGGCAATTAAGTAGTGTTTTGATAAAAGAAACACAGTGGATTTTACGTATATTATTTTTTAAGTGTGTTTGATAGTGTGGCATTAGACCATTGTTGATAAAATGTAGGCATACAGAATTAAAGGGAATATGGCATTCCATTCAACAGCAAGTAGTGTTCCATTCACCCACTGCAGCTTATAAGTAAATCTCATGTAAAGTGTTTGGTTTCTAAATTCTGAATGTAAAATGGAGATTGGATGGAAAATCGGTGGGGTCCATTACAGGCATGCGGTTTTCCCTACCTGATTTTCTTCTATTGTGCCCAAGCAATCCTTTGCACCCAAATGCAATAAGAGGAAAACTTTCCACATCAAGTCTAAGACGAGGCTTTTGAGAGTGGCTGAGGCCTTCAATTAAAAACATTACTGACGGTACTCAAAGAAAGCACGATCTGCCCGCGCCTTTTCAAAGTGGTGCAGGCAGCATGCAAAATTTGTGCTGCCTGCTCGTTTACGATTGGACCGCTGAGCTCAGCGCTAAACGCGCTGTTGGTTGGCTTAGCGCTCAAGAGGAGGGCTACTGACAAATAAAATGTTGCCTAGGCTCTCTGCACTTCTTAAAGGGGAGGTGCTTTATTGCAGAAGCAACTCATTACCACTCTGTATGCAGCCATGGCTCAACAGGGAAGAGAAAGGGCAAGGAGATTCTCAGATGCAGCACCAGAGGCCTTGGTCCTAGGGGTGCACAGAAGAAGACAGGTCCTGTACCCACAGAGGGGCTGGAGTCCTTCCAGGCAGCACACCAGAAGGCAGTGGGAGGAGATAGCAGAAGCTGTCAGTGCTACGTGTATTGCCCCCAGGACATGGATCCAGTGCCACAAGAAGTTTCCACATCAAGTCTAATGATGTCATACGAGTGGTCAAGGTAAGTGGATGCATCTTCAAATACCATATCCCATCAACTGCACCACTAGCCTCACACACTGCTCAATGCACCACACCACTCACCTACCAACAATCACGACTCATACCTCACAATCAAAGCTTCACCTCACCCTCAAACAATTACCACTGTTGCAAGCCTCACACACACATCTCACAACTTGCACACATTGCCAGCTATTTAACCATGACAGGCACATCACGCAAAAACACATTGCACCACACTCACTGACACACTTCCCTTTCTCTTGCAGGCCAAGGTGGCGCATAACAGACATGAGCAGCAGCAGACAGGCGACGGGGAAGCACGTCTTCAGAACCTCACTGTGCTGGAGGAGATGGTGCTGGAGATAACTGTAGGGGCCATCACTGAGGCCTTGATGAGCGGCGAGGTTAAAAGCATTGCTGATGATGGTATGCTCATACCTAATCCTTCTTCTCACATCCCATTTCCCCCCTTATGGCATAATCTCTTCTCACTTACAAGCTGCTGATGCTGTAAGCATACACATCTTGCTTTCCGCCCGCTCCTCACCACAACCTGACCCTTGCGCATTTCTCCTTTCAGATACCCAAGAACAGCCAGCAGCCCAGCCTGCCCCCACATAGCAGAGGAAGAGTGCGAAGGAGAAGAGGCATCGTCACTCGAGCTGACCCCTCCCTCCTCTGCTCTGACATCATTGAAAGAGGTGGGAATGGCAGGATGGTGTCCCCCACCAGAAATCTCAATAGATCTCTTCTCCATAGAAAGCACATCTTCAGGATGCAGGTGTACATGACTGAAGTCCACTTAAGTGGAGCCCACAGTGTCATTTTATTAATTCCTCCAGAAAGCAGCAAGTTTAAAATGGACAGCAACTTGAAATGTTTTGATGCCACTCTGAATTTCTGGCCCTCCTGCTTGTGGAGTGGTCGCCCAAGAAGTGGTGTAAATGATGCATACCTTTTATGTTAATGGTCCTGCCCCAAGGATCCGGCCATTCTTGCGACTGGAAATCCCACCCAACTGCACTTCCAGCACTGGAGTGGGGCTCAAGAAATTTCATCCTCATAATATTTGATCAACTAATACCAACAATCTATATTAATGACAGATGAAGGGACCGAGTACAATGTATCCATGTTTACTGACGATACAAAGCTAGATGGGAAAGTAAGATGTGAGGAGGTCATAAAGAGCCTGCAAAGGGATATAGGCAGGTTAAGTGAGTGGGCAATAAGATGGCAAATGGAGTATAATGTGGGGAAATGTGAGGTTATTCATTTTGGTTGGAAGAATAGAAAAACAGAATATTTTTTAAATGGTGAGAAACTATTAAATGTTGGTGTTCAGAGAGATTTAGGTGTCCTCGTACAGGAAACACAGAAAGTTAGCATGCAGGTACAGCAAGCAATTAGGAAGGGAAATGGCACGTTGGCCTTTATTGCAAGTGGGTTGGAGTACAAGAGTAAGGAAGTCTTACTGCAATTGTACAGGGCTTTGGTGAGACCACACCTGGAGTACTGTGCACAGTTTTGGTCTCCTTATCTGAGAAAGGACATATATGCATACAGGAAACTTCGCGATATCCGGCACCGACGGGACCGGCGTGATGCCGATCTATGAAAACTTCCGGACAGACCAGCGCTAATGTTGAAGGATACAGAGGTTTTCATCTCCGTATCTGACAACAAACACTGTTGCTTAGCAACAGCTTGTAAACAGTCGGCCTGTACCTTGGAAGCATCTCTGTAGCTTAGCAACAGCTTCAGAGATGCTTTCCAGAGACAGACTGTTTAAAAAAATGCTAGGAGAAGAAAAAAAAAGAAAAAAAACCTAACAAAACAGCTGCTGATTTCTGCCGTTAGATCGAGGTTTCCAGACATACAACCTCCGGATAAACCAAAGTTTCCTGTACATTGAAAAAAAATTATCAACCAAATTATTTTCAAGTCTTGTTTTTAGTGATTTTTCACTGGTTTGCCTTCTCCTTTTACTTATCAACTTGGTCTTGTGACTGATAATTGTTTGGCTGTTTTCATAAGTCTTTAGTAGATTTTCACTGACAGTTTTCTAGCCACATTGCTCACTTTTTTATGTGTATTCCCTGCCTTCCCAGTTCTGATTTGCTGCTGTTTTATTTTGAGCCATTCAACAATGTGTGATGCTGGAGGTATCATTTTTAATATATAATATTAAATATAATAGATAGGTAGAGGTTATATATTCTAATACAAATGCTCTCTGCAATAACACATTTTTTCATTGGGTAGTTGGCATGGTCTTTCAGAAGTTAAGACATGGCGTGTACAGGAATGTGTCTCACAATTCGCCACATAAAAAAGTTTGAAAGCCATTGTGGTCAAGATCAAAATGACCATGGGGGAGAATTGGCACGCTGATTTTAGCATAATTTCAGCATATAATTGCGGCAAGCCACCTTTCTGGCAGCAAAATAGGCAGAAGCCATTTCTACTAGATTGATTCCTGGGATGAGAGGGTTGTCTCATGGGGAAATATTGAGTAGAATAAGCCTAAATTCTCTGGAGTTTAGAAGAATGAGAGGTGATCTCATTGAAACTTATAAAATTCTTAGAGGGCTTGACAGGTTAGATGCTGAGAGGCTGTTTCCCCTGGCTGGAGAGTCTAGAACTAGGGGTCATAGTCTAAGGATAAGGGGTCAGCCATTTAGGACTGAGATGAGGAGAAATGTCTTCATTTTGGAATTCTCTACCCCAGAAGGCTGTGGATGCTCAGTCACTGAGTATATTCAAGACTGAGATCAATAGATTTCTGGGTACTAAGGGAATCAAGAGATATGGGGATAGGGCGGAAAGCAGAGTTGATGTAGAAATTCAGCAATGATTTTATTGAATGGCAGAGCAGGCTCGAGGCGCAGTATGGCCTACTCCTGCTTCTATTTCTTATGTTCTACCAGTTTTTCATCCCATCATCGATTCCCCCAAATTGCCACGCACTCTTTGGCTCTTCCTGTGATTTGCCCACTGAGCCTAGAGTGAGCTCATTCACATAAATGATAATGGGGGCCAGTGCTATTGCAGTTCCAGGTTTCCTGCATCTGCAATCACAAAATACTTGGGGTATGTTAAACTGAGAATTATAAGACATAGCTGTTGCCAGGCTCAAATGAGACAGGCAGACGTGAGGAGTGCCTGTGCTTGAAGATGATGGAGAGTTTCAGTTGCACTTTCTGCACCTGGGAATTACTTTTTGTAGGGACTTTCTTTTGCCAATTTGCCTACACAGACCTGGACTTGCTCTGACTGCTTCTGACAGTGTGAGGCCACGAGAAGATTTTCACCCCCACTTTCAATGGAGGCTTCTCTGCAGCAGGTATGGCATTCCTTTTGAGTATACCCTCATCTGTCAATATCCTGGAGGAGGACAAACAGCAGCACAGAATGGAGCACAGAAGAGTCAGGCAGCATTCAAGGAGGATGTAGCCCTGCAGATATTACACAATATATAGACAGCATGGGTCAGTTGAGGCCCGTACTGAGGAGAGTGTGCCACCACAGAGGTAATAGTGCAGCTCTGCCATCTACTGCATGAGGACCTGCAGCTGTTTGCCCACACTGCTCTCTCTTTGACTACAAGAGCACTCACATTTTATGGGACAGGCTCATTCAGGCAGCCATGGGGATTTCTGTAACATCAGCTAGGCTGCAGCACAGGCAGATATTCATCAAGTGACTTTAGAGGAGAGCTAGGGAATTCATCACCTTTGGCATCAAAACAAGGCTGCAGTGAGCTAGGACCATCCAGTTTTATGGGGTTGCTTGCTTTCCCAATATTACAGGGTTAAAATGAGAATTAACTGCTATTTAAACTTAATAGCACACCTTTCTTTTCACACCTAAAGTGGGCTGTGTGTTAAGAGGGCTTTGTGATCATAAAAGCTTATCTATTTTAACTCTTCTATCACATTGGCACATCAGCACGGTGGCATAGTGGTTAGCACTGTTGCCTCACAGCGCCAGGGACCCGGGTTCGAATCCGGCCTCGGGCGACTGTCTGTGTGGAGTTTGCACATTCTCCCCGTGTTTGCGTGGGTTTCCTCCGGGTGCTCCGGTTTCCTCCCACAGTCCAAAGATGTGCGGTTTAGGTTGATTGGCTATGATAAATTGACCCTTAGTGTTAGGGGGATTAAATACGTGGGGTTACGGGGATAGGGTGGGATATGTGTTGGTGTAGGGGTTACGGGGATCGGGTGGGATATGTGTCGGTGCAGGCTCGATGGGCTGAAATGGCCTCTATCTGCACTGTGGGGTTTCTGTGATTACTTTCTTTTTCTAATGTGTTTCCAAGAAAGCTGCATCAGATCATACATTACAGGATATAATTTAATGTATCTGCAGAAGATCTGCATGAACAAAAATTTTGCTTTGATCATGAGTACTATATCCTGTTTCTGCTCTGAAATGACAACTGCAAAATTTAAATAAAGGAGACACTTAACAAAAAGTGCACCCCTCAGGCCAGCAGGTGACACTGCAGAACAGCACCACTGTTCCTCAACTGCCAAGAGATGCTTATTGAATAAAAGGATTACCACAACATACCAATCTTGCTGTATACAATGAAAATATTTAATCCTGCAACATACTATGACTTCAACAACAATCCAAACAATGTGATTAGACTTGAATGTTGGCTAAGCTACCTCACGGGAGTGAGGAGTGCTACATATGTACCACATCAATACAGTACACAAAAATAAATATAAAAGGAGTGATTTTCCTTTTAGTTGCACCTGGGGAATGCCAATTTCCCAGATACAGTGGCCGTGATCTTGCCGGCGCTCAGAGAGCGGGTCAGGTGTCAAAATGGCAAAGATTGACAGTGGGTAGGGAACCCGCCGTCAACCTGCCTCCACGCGAGTCTCCCAGGTGTCGGGTCAGTCGGTGCAAAACAGACCCGACACCAAGCGGCGGGGGAGACAATTCAAATCAACTGGGTTGTTAGCATCCAATTGATTGCTATTTTAAGGCTACATTTCAATTTTACGTGCTCCCCACAGGTTACCCACTGCTTGGGGAACATGTCAGCTCACCATGTCGTGAGTTGAGTTTGCATTGCATTATCTGATTACCTGACAGCTGCAGAAGTTCTATGAAGGTTACCATGTTGCAGCTGCTCACTTTCAGAGCTCAGAAACTGTTGGTTACTGCATTTGGAAGACAAATACAGCCTTGTGCTGCTTGCAAGCGTTTGGAGCCAACTCTCTATCCAGTTCCACCTCATTGGAACAACCTCTCTCAGCATTCACAGGTTTGCTTCTGTCATCTCTCTGTCACCTGCCGTCTATTACATCAGAATGGGTATGGTTTACACTCTCTCACCTTGGTCCTCAGAATCTGACCACGAAGAGCCCCAACACCAGCAGAACCAGGCACCCCAGCAGCCACAACAACAGCAAGAGCGCCAACTTTCGCCTCAACCACCTGATGCTGCACAGGGCAGAGGGCATCAGCGCAGGGCTGGACTTCGCCAGAGGCGCTACCCCCAGCACAGGGTTTACAGGCAGAGGATGAGTTTCCTCAACTGGCTGGAGTCATATCTAGCACAAAGGAAGATGGTTGTGGTGGTTGAAGGTCAATCATCATAGCCCCAGGACATCGCTGCAGGAGTTCCTCAGGGCAGTGTCCTAGGCCCAACCATCTTCAGCTGCTTCATCAATGACCTTCCCTCCAACATAAGGTCAGAAATGGGGATGACTGCACAGTGTTCAGCGCCATTCACAACTCCTCAGATAATGAAGCAGTCCATGCCCGCATGCAACAAGGCCTGGACGACGTTCAGGCTTTGGCTGATAAGTGGAAGGTAACATTCGCGCCACAGAAGTGCCAGGCAATGACTATCTCCAACAAGCGAGAGCCTAACCACCTCCCCTTGACATTCAACGGTATTACCATCGCCGAATCCCCCAGCATCAACATCCTGGGGGTCACCATTAACCAGAAACTGAACTGGACCAGCCATATAAATACTGTGGCAACAAGAGCAGGTCAGAGGCTAGGTATTCTGCAGCGAGTGTCTCACCCCCTGACTCCCCAAAGCCTTTCCACCATCTACAAGGCACAAGTAAGGAGTGTGATGGAATACTCTCCACTTACTTGGATGAGTGCAGCTCCAACAACACTCAAGAAGCTCGACACCATCCAGGACAAAGCAGCCCGCTTGATTGACACCCCATCCACCACCTTCAACATTCACTCCCTCCACCACCGGCGCACTGTGGCTGCAGTGTGTACCATCTACAAGATGCACTGCAGCAACGCACCAAAGCTCCTTCAACAGCACCTTCCAAACTCGCGACCTCTACCACTTTGAAGGACAAGGGCAGCAGACGCATGGGAACATCACCACCTACAAGTTCCCCTCCAGGCCACACACCATCCTGACTTGGACCTGTATCGCCGTTCCTTCACTGTCGCTGGGCCAAAATCCTGGAACTCCCTCCCTAACAGCACTGTAGGATTACCTTCACCACACAGACTGCAGCGGTTCAAGAAGGCGGCTCACCACCATCTTCTCAAGGGCAATTAGGGATGGGCACTAAATGCAGGCCTAGCCAGCCAGCGATGCCCTCATCCCATCAACGAATAAAAAAATTTAAAAAAAATTAGGAATGGGCAATAAATGCTGGCCTTGCCAGCGACACACACATCCCATAAAATTTCTTTAAAAAAAAATGACTGAGCAGCAGTGCCAACCGAGGTTTAGGCTATCACGCCAGGACGTGGCGGATATTTGCAGATTGCTGGAGCAAGAGCTGCAGCCCAGAGGAGCGGGTGGACACCCCTTACCAGTAGCTGTGAAAGTCACCCTTGCCCTCAACTTCTTTGCCTCAGGCGCCTTCCAAGCATCTGCAGCAGACATTTGTGGCATCTGGCAGTCGGCTGCACACAGATGCATTATGCAGGTGACCGATGCCCTATGTGACAAGTCAGCAAATTATATAAACTTTGCAGCTGATGAAACCAGTGCTGCTGAGCTCGCGGTTGTCTTTGCGACTCTGTCTGGATTCCCACGGGTGCAGGGCATAATCGACTGCACACATGTGGCCATCAGGGCACCCCATCATAACCCAGCAGTGTTTATCAACGGCAAGGGCTTCCACTCCCTCAATGTGCAGCTGGTCTGCAACCATAGGAAGATCATTCTCCATGTGTGCGCCAAGTTCCCTGGGAGCTGCCATGACTCCTACATCCTGCGCCACTCCCACCATTCCTCAGCTCTTCCTAGCTCCAAACAGTCTTTCCGGCTGGCTGCTTGGAGACAAGGGCTATCCATTAAAGACGTGGCTCAATACACCTTTGAGGAGGAAAACAAACGAGGCTGAGGAACATTATAATCAAAGCCTGATCTCCACCAGAAGTGTCATAGAGCAGACGACTGGGTTGCTTAAGATGTGCTTCAGATGCCTGGACAGATCTGGAGGAGCCCTGCAGTACGCACCAACCAGGGTCTCCAGAATCATTGTTGTCTGCTGCGCACTGCACAACATAGCGCAGCAGCGAGGCTTAGCGCTGCATGAGGAAGAACGCGCAGAGCGCACAGCCTCTTCAGAGGAGGATGAGTTTGAGGACAACTATGAGGAAACTTGATGAACCGGCGGTACCAATGCCGCCAGTACACGAACACATTGCTGCCTGTGAGGCCAGGAATCACCCCATCATAGCCAGATTTAGCTAAGTTTCACGCTACACAGACATGTGGCTGCCACACGCATTGGCACATTGGCATCAGCCGACATCAACACCATTAACATCCCTACAGTGACCAGTCCTACCTTATCAATCTCACCACCATTAATAGAGATTAAAGTATCCCTGACCATCCACTCTGCCACTTCCAAGTGTCAACACACATTTGAACGAATTAAAGATTTATTCCACAAAATAAAATGAACAGAAACTTGTCATTAACATTGAAAGAAGCGCCCAAGTGACTACCCTTGTGACTTTACTTGTGTGTCATCTTTCTTTTCCGAGTGCTTCTATGTGGTGCAACCCCTGTGGCTTCAGCAGAGGTAGAGGCAGCCTGCTCACTTCCCTGCTGCATCTGCTTAGACGCCTTTGGTGGTCGTCCTCTGGGTTTTGGAGCCTGTGTGGGCCCCGCCAAAGTCTGCTCCTCCTGCAACTGTGCAGTGACAGACTCGGCCATCGCTGTCTGTGGAGGCATCTGGGGCTCTGACTGAGGGGTAGGCAAGGGGGTTGAAGATTGAGCACTTGGAGAGGAGCCCTCACTTCCATGCACCCTCCCACCATCATCCCTCTCATGGGCCACCCGTACTTCTGTTAGCAAGTAGCTGGAGAGCACCTTCCTGCACATCAGTGGGGCCATGAGGACCCATGTTTATACTGTCATTCCTTCTAGCAAGGACCTCTATGAGTTTCTGGTTTCTCTCCTCCATAGGTGCCCATTTATCCTCCATAGATGCCCATCTATTTTGAAGGGAGACCGTGTGCTCATGCAACTGGTGCATTAGGTCCTCCATGCAGGTGGCCATCCAATCCATGGAGAAACCAGCAGTCGCGAGTGCGTGCGCCACAGTGGTGCTCATGCTTGAGATGGACTCCTCCATTCTCTGCACACTTGCAGTCACCCTGGTTGCAAAACCTGTCAGAGCCTCCTGCACTTGTTGCTCCAGCTCCAGGACCGCCTTCTTCCTTGATGGCCCCCGAGGCTCAGCGTCTGTATGCAGCTGAGCAGAGCTAGGAGACTCCTGCGCCCTCTGATGAGGTGCCTCCACTGCTGACCCTGTCTCCACCATCTGCTCTTGCTCACGTGTTATGTGTGAGACACCAAGTGACAACTCTACTCTATCACGCGACGGACCCACCGAGGTGGTTGTATCTGTGCTGGCGCTGGCTTGCCTTGTCTCAGGTGACGCTGTGCCCTCAGTGGCTGGAGCCTCCTCTGAGGTGTGCTCCCCCAGTTCCTCATGGACATTGGGGGGGCTCTTAGTGGACCTGTGGGAGAGTAAAGACATCAGTTAGATATATGATATGGGCAATCAATTCCTGTTGACAGCAGCCCCCATATGAGTGACTGATGAATGACATATAAGTGTATAGGAAATGATTCTGGCACCAGGTTGTTCAGATGAGCCCCTCTCTCTGTTCCCCACTTCCGCCTGGTCCACCGCTCCAATGATCTCCAGGGCAGCTTCCTCTGCAAGAGTCAGAATGGCCAATGATTGAGGGCCACCTCCTGTTCTCTCCCTCTTGTTGTGGGCTCTCTTCTTCTGCAAGGAGGGAAAGAGAAGGTTGAGTGAGACTGATGGAATGAGTGTAAGGAATGGATGTGTTAGATCTTTATAGGGAGACTATAATGGAGTGGGGTGGCTGTAACAAGTCACATCCTTTACTGTTGCTAGTTGGTGTCATTACATTAGGATGAGGGTGAGAGTGAGGGGTGCATAGTAAGATGGGGATGCAATAATGTAGACAGATAGAGAGGGATGTGTGAAGGTCCAAGGGATGTTGCATCGAGTTGCGATGTGCAGGAGTAGGGTTTGGAATGCTGAGCGATGGGGAAGTGATAACAGGCACGGCAGCATGAAGGTAAGTGTGGCTTTATATTCACTTTTCCAGATCGTAGATGATCATGAAAACACTTGCGGCACTGAACCCAGGCCCTCATCACCACACACCTGCCTGTTACCTCCTCAGCTATTTGCAGTCAGGCTGCCTTGGTCTCCTGGGGAGGTCTCTTCCACCCACTGGGAGGGAAGAGAACCTCCCTGCGTGCTCGGACTCCCTCCACAAGAACATGGAGGGAGTCATCACTGAAAAGAGGAGCAGCGCTCTGCCTTTCTGAGGCCATTCTTGGAACAGAACAAGGTATATCTGTAATGCACGCTTTAAATGGAGCAAATGAAATGAAGTGGGGCCATGAGCCCATTAAGTATACCGGCAAAAGAAGCGTCACCTGACCGGCACCTTGCAATAGGGTCAGGGAACGCAAAGGGCGGGCTTAACAAGGCCCATTAACGGAAAATATTTTTTCTAGGCGGGATGTAGCTGGCAGCGGGCTCGTAGCCCGACAACCCCGGTTGGCAAGATCGCGGCCAGTGAGGAAGTGTCAGGTTGCTGCCCCTACTGCACTGCTTTGATATCTCATAACACCTTTTGATGGGCAGTACTGGGCACTTTCTTGAATTATGAATGCACCTGAGCCATGCAACTAGCCCGAGAGGGGAAATAGCAGGGATGACGGACAAATCTGGGCCAGAGACTAATTCAGGATTAGAATGGGGGTTGGATAGCATGGTGGCTGGTGCCATAAAGCAAAGTTGAATATGAAAACTAGTACAGAGATAGCATTAAGCCAGGTATATTCACACCTTTAACTTCATCAATTTCATTAGATTCTCTATCCCATGTATTGAACTGCAAGTAATTAAAAAACAATATCCAATTATCTAACTGCACAGCTAAAGGATTTCCACAATTTTAACTTATAGTGACAGTTAATCAAACAAACAGCAGATAATGGCCTAGAAATTCAATCACGCACGAAAACAGGCACACAGGGGGCGGGGCGTGCATTGCACGCGCCTGTTCATATTGTCCCAAGCAGCATTTAATATTCATGCTCATTATCATCACTCAGGTGTGCAACCAGCACCACCCGCACAATTTATTAGTAACTAGTAGCCAGCATCTTTGTGCAATGACAAACGGAGGACATATAAAATTCTAAAATCAACATTCCCAATGAATATATCAGGGGGTTACAATGCTGCAACAATCATAGTATTAATATTAAATCTGCAGTGATTTAATAAATAGTTAACAATTGCAGTAAATAGATTCCCCAACCCACTAAAAAAGTAGGGTACTCTCCTAAGTAGAACAATCTTAAATCTCTGAATGCAGGTCTACACATACAATGGGTTATGCCATGGAATCAACTGTCCAAGTTGAAGAAGATGTGCAGCTGTTCTTTGTAATTTGCAGTTGAGTACCCCAGTAATTGTTGTGATGTTGCACACAAGAGTCTCATAGAAACATAGAAACATAGAAGATAGGAGCAGGAGTAGGCCATTCGGCCCTTCGAGCCTGCTCCGCCATTCAACGAGATCATGGCTGATCATCTAAACCCTAGCACCCGGTCCCTACACCGACAGCCATCTCCTGCATTGCTTGTAAACCTCACTGAGCACCACGTATACTCATGTCCTGTTCTGATCAGAATCATTTTCAAATTCTTAATTACTTCAACTTTAATAAAACATTTGCAACAAAAATAATAACACAGTAGCACCTGTTATTTCAAACCACCTGTTCTGTCAGGAAACATTAGGGCTAGATTTTCGGGGAGCCATCAGGCGGGGTTTCAGGCGTGTGGGGGGGGGGGGGAAATCCCAAATTCAGGGTTCCCGACACCATCCCGCCCAAAACCTCGCCCCACGTAAGTTTCAGGGGCGGCGGGTACCCGCCCCGCACTGGGACCCGCCGAAACCAGGCGGGAAGGGATTAGTGCCAATTAACTGTCTGTTAACAGGTAGTTAACAGGCAGTTTTTAGCCTAATCCCTATTTTGAGGGGTTTCGTGTGGGTTTCCCGACGGCTCCAAACCACGCCAGGTTGGAGCGGCGGGCCGTCGGGTTGAAGGAGTTGGAGGGGTCGCGATGTCGGCGCTCAGGAGGGTGATGGGTGCATGAGTGTAAAGGTAAGTGTGTTTGGTGTGTCTAAAGTGTGTAAAGAACTTTTACTTACCTGTACTTACCTTAACAGCCTTTCTTCCTGTAGCCGTCGGGAGCTGCATCACTCACCCGGCACTTAAAGCTGAACGGCTGCGATCTGTCAAAAGTGACAACCTTCAGCTTTGAGTGCCGGTAAGAGTTCTAACTGAGTCTGTGCAGAATGACTCATGTCAGAACTCAGAGTGTCAGTGTTTCACAGCTTCAAACAGCTGTGAGACACTGATATTTCATCTGTCAAGAACTCTTGACAGATGAAATTGCAGTCTGTGACGGCATCTGTTGCCGGGTGGCCCTTAATTGGCCTGCTGAGCCCGCTGGGCGGGCTCAACAAGGTCAATCAAGGGAAAATCGCGTGGATTGGCCGGACGTCGAAGTAGGCGGGTCAAAAACCCGAAAGGGGAAGTCCCGCCTTCTTCCCAACAGTTTCGGCAAAATCTACCCCATTCTCTCAAAACAGGTGATTCCTTATTCGACAGATCACAGAGTCAAAACATCATAGACTGGTACAGCACAGAAGGAGGCCATTCAGCCGATTGTGTCAGCGCCAGCTCTTTCAAGAGCAATCCAGTTAGACCCACTCTCCCGTCCTTTTCCCATATCTCTGCAATTTTTTCTCCTTCAAGTATTTATCCAATTCCCTTTTGAAGGCTAATACTGAATCAGTATTCATCACCCTATTAGGCAGTGCATTCCAAATTTTAATCACTTGTTGCGTAAAAAAGTTTTTCCTCATGTCGCATCTGGTTCTTTTGCCAATCACTGTGCTGTCAGACTGCTTGTCCAATATCTAGTTTGTATGAAGCAACCCTGGGTGGTGCTTATAAATGCAGATTTTTAGAACTTAATAGTTGACTGAATAAAGACAAATTGTTTCCATATTATATAAGATGCCAGTATTTTCTCCACTATATTGGGACAATACTTCTGTTGTCCATTACTGAATTTACAGAATCTGCCTATGTCAGAATTTGGAGGATGGCATAATTCTTCCAGTAGAGATGATTTATGTTTGAAATCCAGAGCAAATCAGCATGAGTGGCAGCATGATCCACCCCACTGCTGTGCTGTTAGAATAGCAGAATGTCACTATTCCACTCATATCGGGATGCATGCAGTCATAAAACAATGTTTGTGAGCACTGCAGCTGGTGGAGATGAGAGGACAGCATAACTGAATGAATGTTTGCATGCAGCAGTTCCAGAAATTTCTCGGTGAGAAAAGGAAAGTCAGTTATAAGATACATTAACTGTAGGCAGTACATTTAATCAGCTGGTAGGTGGCACTGCATATTGGAGCCCAGTTGCATTATATCAGAGTGGCATTATGTTGAGTTGCGCTTGGCATAACCCACATGTTGCGCTCCTGGTCTCAGCCATGGTTCTGTGTGATAGTTAATTACATGTAGAGCCTGGGACACATTCAGCAGGTGATCTTTTATTGGAGGTCAATTATAATAGACAATCTTGCCAATCAAATTTTTATGGTCAGGGCCCCAAACACTCCTTCCAGGTGAAACAGCGATTTACTTGTACTTCTTGCAATTTAGCATACTGTATTCATTGCTCACGATGCGGTCTCCTCTACATTGGGGAGACCAAACACAGGTTGGGTGACCGCTTTTCGGAACACCTACCTTCAGTCCATAAGCGTGACCCCGAGCTTCCGGTCGCCTGTCACTTTAATTCTCTGATCTCTCCATCTTGGCCTCTTACACTGTTCCAACGAAGCTCAACCTAAGCTCGAGGAACAGCACCTCAGCTTTCGATTAGGCACTTTACAGCCTTCTGGGCTCAACATCGAGTTCAACAATTTCAGACTATAGCCTCGGCCCCTATTTTTTCTTCTTTCACATGGCAGCTGTTGATGATTCTGCCAGTGCCATTTACACTTCATCTAGAGTCATCTTTTGTTTATTAACTTGTCCCATTACCATCTGCTTTTGCCTTGCACCATCATCCCTTTTGTCTCTTAATCTCTCCTGCCTTCCATCCTATCACAGATCTTCCCTTTTGTTCTTTCCTCCCCTCCTCCCTATCCCTGCCCCTACACTTGCTTAGAAATCTGTTACATTTTTAACTTTCTCCAGTTCTGACGAAGGGTCATCGACCTGAAACGCTAACTCTGTTTCTCTCTCTACAGATGCTGCCTGACCTGCTGAGTATTTCCAGCATTTTGTTTTTATTTCAGATTTCCAGCATCCACAGTATTTTGTTTTTGTAACAACATTAATATGTCTGGAACCTGGTCATATTAGTAGATGTGAATGATATTTCAAATGCACTGGGACAATTGACTTTTTTTGGCTGAGAAACTATCAAATATATAAGGTGTAACAAACTGTACGTTATGTCATGCTTCATTCAGTTGAGAGGAATACTGATGGATGTTCTGTTAAAACTGGTTTGTTATTTCCTTCAGTTACGGTAAGTTCTAGTTAAAAGAAGCAATTTGGGAAGATCTCCTAATACCAAAAGAAAGCTTTGACAGAGCTTGAAACACAGGCATTAGCCTTACAAATCAGACCAGGGAAGTCCTTCATAGCTTGCTGGCTTTGCTGGTATTCAAAAAGGGCATCTGCAACCTGTCATCTCAAATTTTCAACATCAGAAAGGATGTTCACCACCACATTCCAACATTGAGCAGCATCCATAAACCAAATGATACTGCCCAACTGCCTTGCGAGGAAAGATTATCCATATCACAGGAACTGCATGATTCATATAGGATGTGCAAGTTAGATGTAGGAAAAATATTAAGCAGGAGTACCAGCATCCTAGCTCAAGACCTAAAATGCACACACCATCTTCCAGGGCTTTCTCACCAGCTGAATTTGGTCCGCTAACCAAGTATGTTTGTGCACTAGACACTGCCTGATATGACTCTCCCCTCTAATTTCTATTCCCACCTGCAAGGAAACACAACAACCTCTGCATGGTGTCTCCCGACTGCATTAAAGCTTTAAAACTATGTTGATCCTCATTCCATATCTTTGATCATTAGTGCTCTGCTGCTCCACACCACTGCATCATTGTTGTTACCTCAACAGGTTATGTACCATATCTGGTACACAAAACTACAAAAATGCTTTTTTTAAAAACTATAATTTTACCTCCCCCATCAACTCTATTGGTGCCCTTCTTTCTTCTTTTTTGCTGCCTTCATTATCAACATCATCATCCCCCTCTTCACCTTCATTTGCACCATCATCCTCTCCAGAGTCATCTGAAATTCTGTTAGTAGTACTGGTGGTTGCTAAGTTGTATGGTTCAACAGTGGTTACAGAGACTGCCAGTGCTTTTGCTTCCTTAGTAGCTGAAGAATTGAGATACTTTTTTGCATCTGCAAAACAGAAAAGAAAAAAGTGAAACAACTATAAACCAAGCTCAACTTTTAAAATATTAACTTATTAAAATGCAATTTATAATCTTGCAATTTTATAATTTATTTTGGCAAATACCAGTTAAATATTGTTTTACAAATTATCTCTCCTTTTCCCTCTCTTCTGTATGGTTGCAAAGGTGACCTCCAATGGCCAAGCAGCTGATCTTCATGTAATGGCCTAGACAATTAGTGGTTGCAGACAACTCCATCAAGCGAGTAGAAGAGCTGAGCCTGAACCTGCCACTGTCCCCGCGTGCCTACTTTCAAGCAGATGTCCAGATAGCAATCAGGAGCATGAACTTCAGCTGATTAGTCCAGGTGCACCGAGGCCAATTGCAGTCAACCTGGCTTAGATATTCTAATTCAAATACCTTAATTTTTAGTAATTCAATACTATTGACATGTCTTAAGCTTTCTTGATCATTTTTCCACAGAAAGAATTTGGAAAAAGAGTAACTTTAAAGTTTGCATTTTAAAGGAAAGTGTATTCATGCATATTTTTAAAAAGGGGGCTGAAACGACAGGTAGTTAAGATACTAATAAGACAGTGGTGATGTTGTTTACTCAAAGACTGTAAACTAGTTTGTCATGGCAATCGATTGACACCTCACCCACTGTATTGGGAAGTCTTTGATCCTTTTTTGGCTGCGAACAGATGAAGATATGACAGAGACTGGGATAGAGGCTGGCAAGGACGTTTTTGAACTGGATGCTGAGCTTTTTCTGAAAACCTTCAGCGTCTTTCCATTGAGTATATATTCCCACACCTCTCAATATGTAACTTGTATAACTTGTACTCTTGTTACTCTTATGTTTTTACCATATTCATGCTACCAAAATTGTAACTTCTATACAAAGATACTCCTACAGAGCTGTTACTGCAGTCTACTTCAACTATCTGGCTACCATTGAGACTGCCCCAAGTTAGTGCTCCGATAGTGGAATAATGTGTTTGGACAAAATTCCTTTGTGCTCTGCATTTGCATAAAAGTGCTTAAACCTGCATTTTATTGTAGCTGTGAACTTCTTTAAAATAAATAGATTAATGACCATTAAAATAGCAAATAAAGGAATTGTGTGTAAATGCATTGGCCAGTGTGCGACAGGAGGAAATTAAACCTCATAGGAACGGGAGTAGGCCATTTAGCCCTCGAGGCTGTTCAGCCATTCAATGAGATCATGGCTGATCTGTGACCCAAATCCATATACCTGCCTTTGCCCCATATCTCTTAATACCTTTGGTTAACAAAAGCTATCAATCTCAGATTTAAAATTAACAATTCACCCAGCATCAACTACCGTTTGCGGAACAGAGTTCCAAACTTCTACCATGTTTGCGTGTAGAGGTGTTTCCTAACTTCACTCTTGAAAGGCCTGGCTCTAACTTTTAGGCTATGTTCCCTAGTCCTAGACTCACCAACCAGCAGAAATAGTTTCTCTCTATCTACCCTATCAGTTCTCCTCAATATCTTGAAAACTTCAATCAAATCACCCCTTAATCTTCTAAATTCCAGGGAATACAACCCTAGTTTGTGTAATCTCTCCTCATAATTTAACCCTCGGAGTCCAGGTATTATTAATCTACGCTGCACTCCCTCCACGGCCAATATATCCTTCCTGAGGTGTGGTGCCCAGAACGGAACACAGTACTCCAGGTGTGGTCTAACCAGGACTTTGTATAGCTGCAGCATAACTTCTATCACCTTGTATTATAGTCCTCTAGATATAAAGGCCAGCATTCCATTAGCGTTTTTGATTATTTTTGTACCTGTCCATGACATTTTAATGATCTATCTACACGAACCCCTAAGTCTCTTTGTACCTCCACTGCTTCTAGCTTTTCACCATTTAGAAATTACACTGATCTATCCTTTTTAGGTCTAAAGTGGATGGCCTCACACTTGTCTATATTGAAATCCATTTGTCACAGCGTTGTCCATTCACTTAATCTATTAATATCTCTTTATAATTTTATGTTTCCATCTACACTGCTTACAATGCCGCCTATCTTTGTGTCACGGCAAACTTGGATATGTGTCTCTCTATCCCATCATCTTAGTCGTTAATAAATACAGTGAATAGTTGAGGCCCCAACACAGATCCCTGTGGGACGCCACAAGTCACATCCTGCCGATTAGAGTAAAATAAATAAGACTTGCATTTATATAGTGCCTTTCATGACCATCGGACATCCCAAAGCGCTTTACAGCCAATGAAGTACTTTTTGAAGTGTAGTCACTGTTGGAATGGAGGAAACACGGCAGCCAATTTGCGCACAGCAAGTTCCCACAAACAGCAATGTGATAATGACCAGATGATCTGTTTTAGCTGCTCGTGGAACAGCACCTCATCTTTCCATTAGGTACTTGACAGCTTTCTGGACTCAACATCGAGTTCAACAATTTCAGATCATAACCTCTGCCCCTATCTTTTTTTCTTCTTTCACATGGCAGCTGTTGATGATTCTGCCAGTGCCATTTACACTTCATCTAGAGCCATCTTTTGTTTATTAACTTGTCCCATTACCATCTGCTTTTGCCTTGCACCATCATCCCTTTTGTCTCTTAATCTCTCCTGCCTTCCATTCTATCACAGATCTTCCCTTTTGTTCTTTCCTCCCCTCCCCCCTATCCCTTCCCCTACACTTGCTTAGAAATCTGTTACATCTCTAACTTTCTCCAGTTCTGACGAAGGGTCATTGACCTCTCTACAGATGCTGCCTGACCGGCTGAGTATTTCCAAGCATTTTCTGTTTTTATTTCAGATTTCCAGCATCCACAGTATTTTGCTTTTGTAACAACATTAGTATGTCTGGAACCTGGTCATATTAGTAGATGTGAATGATATTTCAATTGCACTGGGACAATTGACTTTTTTTTGGCTGAGAAGCTATCAAATATATAAAGTGTAATAAACTGTACATTATGTCATACTGCACTGGAGTGTCAGCCTGGATTTTTGTGTTCAAGTCTCCAGAGTGGGACTTGAACCCACAACCTTCTGACTCAGAGGCGAGAATGCTACCAACTGAGCCACAGCTAGCACTTGCTGTGAGCAAACGGAATACCTGCCCATTATCCTTACTCTCTGTCTCCTGCCACTCAGCCAATCTCCTAACCAGGTCAATAATCTGTCCTCAATTCCATGAGTTTCAACTTTAGCTAACAGTCTCTTATGAGGGACTTTATTGAATGCCTTCTGGAAGTCCATATAAATAACATTCATAGACATTCCCCAGTCTACTACTTTAGTCACCACTTCAAAAAATTCAATCAGGTTCGTCAGGCATGACCCATCCTTTACAAATCCATGCTGGTTCTCTCTGATCAGCTGAAAAATGTCAATGTGTTCAGTTACTCTATCCTTAATTATAGAATCTACTAATTTCTCGACAACAGATGTTAGGCTAACTGGTCTATAATTCCCTGGTTTTCCTCTCTCACCTTTCTGAAGTAGCAGAGTGACATGCACAATTTTCCAATCTAAAGGAACGGTTCCTGAATCGAGAAAACTTTGTAAGATCATAGTTAGGGCATCTGCAATGTTCTCACCTACTTCCTTTCAAACCCTGGGATGAAAACCATCTGGTGCTGGGGATTTGCCACTATTTGTCACTTTTTTTTCTTCAAGTGTCAGCAATCCTGTAATCTCAACACCACCCAATTGGCCATGGTACATTATAACACACCATCAGTATCATAATTTATACTACATAAACTCCAACTCTTCGAAACTCCACTGCCAATATTAAGTCCCACTTGAGTAGTCTACGCCAGCAATAAGGTTTGTCACAGGAAGGGCAGAGGGGACCTAAACTTTCCTTGTGGAGAACTCCTGCTCCTCCTGGACCCACAAGAAAAGTAAACAAAAAAGTAAAATAACGTACCCGTTTGTGCCTTTTCTGACCCCAGATTCTCTTCCAGCTGTCTTCAACGAACAGAAAAACCACAAAGTCCTTCCTGCTTAGGCCACAGTTATAATTGCAGTCATTGGCTCCCCAACCCCAATATAGTAAACTAATATCCTTGTCCTTATTTATAAATCTTTCCACAGCCTCACTCCACCTTACCTCTGCAACCAACCTCCTCCAGCCTGACATGACAGTGTGTGCTCTATGCGCTTCCAACTCTGGCCTCTTGTGCATTCTGCAGTGAAAATGCCCGAAAAAGTGCCATAAGGGCAAAATGGAGTATTCAGCATCCTGGCTGAACTCTGGGAAATGGAAAGAGCTAATATTATAAATCATGGATGCTCAAAGAAGATAAAGGACTCTGACAGTGTTCTTGGCAGACCTAAGTGGTTAAGATCACAATTTAGAACTAGTGTGTCAAGAAACTAAAATAAATGTCATTTTTATCTGGAGTTGTTTAGCTCTTTTGTTACTGAAGGTTGACAAGTTATGGGAGTAAACCAACCACCAGACATGCCTGGGTTTTTGTTGCTCCTTTCTGAATCTGGGGTCATCACAATTCTTTGAGAAGCCTGTTGAAAGTGATTGACACCCAAAGGGATGAACACTTGCAAAACTTGTGTCCCTTCAGATTGGTTATCAATAAAATCAAGGATGGTTTATTTGAAAATTAAAGGTATAAAAGATGATGTTTGACATAAAGGGAGGGCGACAAAAAAATGCATGGCTGGGCTTCTCGAAGAGGCGAGAGAGCACGATTACAGAAGTTTCGAGACTTATGGACGATGTAAGCAAGATGCAGGGCGAAGTTTAATTGTGTCACTTGGACATGCAAGAAATTTTCCCGAGACTAAGGGGAGTGAGTTTTAACGGCTCTAATCAGAATGTAGCTGCCAACATGCATGGTGGATCTACTCAGGAGAGCCGGATAATCCAAGAGGAATGGATACTACATCTGTGGACAGAGATTCCCCACTCTGACATCCAGGAAGCCCATAAGAGCATCCCAGAGGAAGGCGAGGTAGCCAACTTTATTGCACTGACTCAGAAAGAGGAGGTTGTTTGTACAAGCTCTGTTGGATCAACTGAATATTGATAAACTATTTTTCCTGTTGATTTTTAAAGCTGTTAATTTATCAGTTCCATAAGATGTCTAACCATAAACTAAGATTGCCGACTTCATAGAGGCGATTTTAACCCATCGGAAACCGGGCGAGCGGGCAGTTAAATCATCTGGGTTATTTATTTGCCTTTTAACATACTCTTCTGAGCAGGCGACAAGGACACCTGCCTGAAGCTAGCAGGCCCTTCTTTAAATATGAAGATTAGGATATAATGACTGCAATTTTAACATGGCCAAAACAGAATAGCTGTTGTGGCTTTCCCGGCAGGTGAAGACATCTGGAAGAGGGTAGGGGTCAGAAGAGGCCAACTTTTTTTTACTTTCCTCTGGGGCCAGGAGGAGCAAGAGTGTTCCACAAGAAAAGTTTAGACCTCCACTGCATCAAACCCCCTACAAAAACCTCTACCTGCGACATACCTTGTTGTTGGCAACTGTTCCTTTGGTGCCATCTGGTGGCCTCCTGCTGTCAAAAATTCCGCTCCCGTCAACCAGCCAGCTGCTACTTCCCACTTGTTTCAGGCAGACAGTTGACTGTTGGGATGCAGATGAGAACCGGGAATTAAAATTGGCCAGCCCTCACGCTACCAAGGTCAGGGAGGTTTGGTGCTTCTCTCGACTCTGCCCACCCGATTTCTGGTCCCGGTTAAAATCGGGACTTATATTCATTTTGAATATTGATCTTAATATCAACTTACAATTAGTGAATCCTGGCTAATGTTGTTAGCGTTAATTAAGATCTGTTAATTCATGACTTCACGGTCTGATTTCTTCTTTGATGATTTGGCAAGGGGTTAATTCATTCACTGTAGCTTATATGTATCCTAATAGAGGGTTGATAGTGTAAATGTTAGTATAATCCAAACATGTTGATGTAAGATAGTTCGGCGAGGCAAATTTAGGCATCTAGTGCTTCTCTACATGAAGACTGGTGGTAAAACCCAGCCGGTTTCTTGACGAAGGGTAAAGGTAAAGTGGTTAACGATTTGTTTAGCGCTTTTTGATTTATATAATAATTTACCAATCCTTGTGTCCCTATAATTTCATTCCCATTCTAGGCAGAGCCTTGAACCTACACTCTGGAACTCTCTCCCCAAGGTCTTTTTTGACCATGCATTCAACCACCTCCTCTCATTCATCTACTGCTGCTCAGCATCCATTTAGTTTCTCCTCTGTTAAGCACCTTTGGACATTTACTACGTTAATAGCACTATATACATTCAAATTGCTATTGCTGTTGTATACTACTGACTTGGGAATCCAATGCCTTGGAGTAAAAGACAATAGACTGATAAATGCAGTCAAATACACTTGATGCTCTGGCTTTGTATGAAACTCAACAATACACAGAATAATGCAACATTCTTAAACTGTTATACAGATATTGTTACAGAGCAATAATATTCCTGGGGTTGGATTCCAACAAAAATCTTAGTACTACTCCAGAAGGACTACATAAAAAACATTTAATAAACCCCCTCTCTGAGAAAAGATTGTCTCATTTGTTCAGTCAAAGAACAATGTCACAGAGACCTGTCATATTTTGTGGCCCATCCAGAAAAGAACCTATCTAGCAGATAGAATTTGGTGCATGGCGAGGTCATTGAGGTGAAAGGGGATTAGCATCATACATGATGTTGAATCCCAAACCTAGGGCTCAAAGAAACTCAAAAGCTTGGTTATCAACTGGAACTTGAGATATGCTTCCTTTTAAAGTTCTAGATTTAAAAAGAAGTGCCTCATTACGACCTACCTCCCACTAGCTATCTGAATATGATGAGACAGCTAGTGGTACAAATTAAACCTATAATATGACCTACAAGGAAAATGGAGGGAGAGCTTTGTGAGGCATATAGGAATCTGCTGAAACGAGCTAAAAGTTATTAAACGTGGAGAAAGGGCCCAAGATTTGAGGATAACAAAAGATGTTAACATTAACACAAAAAACATTGGGCCAGAAATTCGCGGCCAGAAGCGTGAGTACGGTCGGGGTACTCACGCATCTGGCCGTTGGAAATGCCGGCGTTCAGCAGGAACAGCGCATGCGGGGAACGCCGGCATTTCCAGACCCGAGGTCTATTCACAGCGCGTGCGACTGCACAGGCAGCGCTTGCGCAGTGAACTTTGTGGATTTCAATGATGGATTCAGTGAGGGTAAGTCCTTAGAAGTTACACTTGAAAAAAGCAAGTGTAAAGTTGTTCATTGGCTGCGGAGGAAGATATATTTTATCGTGGAGCTTCTGAAATGCAATATTTTTGTTTGGGAAAGGGAGGGAAGTTATTTTAAGAAATTTTAAGTAAGTTTTAAAGTTAATTTTTTTTTTTTTTTTTTTTTAAAGGGTTTTCAGAACGGTAGGTAGAAGGAGCAATTGTGGCTGTGTGAGTGGAATGTGAGAATGAGTTATGTATGTATGTCCACATATATTCCTTTACGTATATGTATGTATGTTTTATATTCCTTTACTGTGTATGAATGTATGTTTTTAATTATGATTTTCCAATAAGTTACTTTCTCTGAAAGTCATAATTAAATAATACATTCATACACATAAGTAAAGGAATATATACATAACACGCAAAGGAATATATACAGACATACATACTTTCAGAAGCTCCACGATAATAAATATCTTCCTCCGCAGCCTCTGGAGCAACTGTACCCATGCTTTTTTCATGTGTAAGTTGTAATGACTTGACCTCACTGAAAGCATTAATGAAAGCGGCGAATTATACTGCGCACGCACTGCCTGTGCAGTCGCACGCGTTCTGCCTCTGAACTCCTTCGTTCAGAGGACAGGAAATGCCGGTTTTCCCCACATGCACTGTGCATGCTGAAAACCGGCATTTCATCCAGCCAGATGCGTAAGTACCCCGACCGTACTCGCACATTTGGAAGGGAATTACTGGGCCAACATTTTACATGTCAATAAAATGAAAAATTTAACAATTGCACGACTTGCCCCCTCGCATCTGCGACTGAGGGTCCAAGGAGGTGCATTGCGCAAGAGGTCATCATCGTACGTATCCTCACACTGTTCCCTTTGGGGAACTGTATGAAGTGGTGGAAGGATTTATGGCCGTGATTAACGCTCATTCTGTGACCGTAACCATCTTTGAACCAGCCATTAGGGTGGTTAGTCCTATGGCAGGAGGGTTTTACGGGCTCCCACAACCCATCTGAGGGGGGGGGGCCACCAACACCCACGGACGCAAGTATCCCGCTGGATGTCCACCCAGAATTTAAAGTTGGAGCTCCGACTCCACTTGCCGGGACTGTCTGGAGTGGGGTTCAAAACCCTACCCCTTCTGGCCCAGCGGCGGGGATGCTTACTGCTACGCAAAAGGCCCACTCCGCACAAAAGGTGACACCCATACGTTTCCTGTGCCTTTTCCCTCCCCGTGACTGGAGCCCTATGCTGCCATTTCACGTTGCTAATCGGATTGGGCCTTTGTCATAGCGGTAGGATCCCCGCCGCTGGGCCAGATCAGGGTAGGGTTTCGAACCCCGCTCCAGACAGTCCCGGCAAGTGGAGTCGGAGCTCCGGCTCTAAATTCTGGGTTGACATCCAGTGGGATATTTGCGTCCGTGGGTGTGGGTGGCCCCCACTCCTTGTATAGCTTGTGGGAGCCCGTAAAACCCTCCCGCCATAGGACTAACCGCCCTAATGGCTGGTTCAAAGATGGTTACGGTCACGGAATGAGCATTAATCATGGCCATAAATCCTTCCACCACTTCATACAGTTCCCCAAAGGGAACAGTGTGAAGACACGTATGACGACGACATTGCTAAATAAATAAATGGAATAAAAAAAATTCTTTTAGGGCTTTTAAAAGTCTTTAAATTGCTTTAATTCTCTTTAAAACTACTTCAGATTACTCAAAATAATGTAAACATTTTAAAAAGTTTATAAAAGTTACCAAAATCTTCAAAAAACTTCCAGAAACCTATTTAAACTGCTGCTTTGCATGTAAAAATGCTTAGCAGCTTGACAGAAACATTGGGGGCGTGTCCAGTGAAACTGAGACCTCAAGGGGCGTGTCTCACTTGCACTGCACGCTCCTGGCTTCGCGCTGGCTGCACTCCTAGGCGGCGTGACGTCATACGCTGCCCGGGATTCTTCTTTCTGTTTCAGCAAGTGCAGGCGTCCCTGGAGCTGATCGGCAGGAGCGCGGGGTAAGTGCAAAAACGGGGCTTGCAATTCTGGCCCATTGCAATTTTCCTTCTCGAGGAATTTGCTTATCTCTAAGCCAGGGCAAAATCCTCCAGATCCCTTGGTTGTCAAAAAAGGCTCAGAGAAAAATCTCTTTTTCTTGTAAAGCATCAGCAGTTTTTCAATGGTTCCCAAGTGTAACAGGAAGGAACTTTGACCAGGTGAGGAACACCATCTAAAAACAGCTATTTATCCAGTTGGCCTAATACATTGCAAACTGTTTAAAAGTTGAACAGTTGATTCACAGACTTCCAAACCCTGATTATTTCTTAACTTTCTGCTGAGATGAGCTCCAAAAATCACTACTGAAGTTTCAATTTCTCAAACCAAAGTAGACTAAAGCCAGTTATGCAAAAGCCCAAGAAAATCTATCTAGAATCTATGGTTAATTATGAATCATAGTGGACCTAGTTTGGAAAAAAGGGCAAATTAGGAATCAAGATTCGGAGAGGGTGGTCAGGTGAAACAGTAAAACAAACACAACAAAAGACATGAGCAAATGTCCACAACTTGACTGCAAGTGTCAATCTGAAACTTGTAACTTTTAAACTCCTACAAAGGAAATGTGATACCCATCAATACTCGAGAAGATTAAAATCATACATTATAATAAATATTGGTAATACAACTTGGAACCTACAGATCTGATTCACATTGCAAGGAAGCCTGATCATTACTGGTAAACTGAGAAGATATCTACCAAAATTGGCATTATTAGCAACTTGAAAGAAACAATTGAAAAAGTGCATTCTGAGGATTAGAAGGATTTAGGTTACTGTCCTTTGGATTCAAATCAAGTCCAGATACAAGGGATAAAACCTCTCTCAATATCCTCTCTCCTCAATTTTCCTAACTAAAACAGGTTTTTTCAGTCAATATGAGAAGTTTGTAATAATGCAGTTTCATTATTCTAAGAATGAAAACTGAATTGCATAGTTTGAGACCCTCTTCCTGCTCCCTCAACCCTATTGCCACCAAACTGCTGACCACCCATCTTCCCTTCCTGGTCCCCATGTTAGCTGATATTATTAACAGCTGCCTCTCCTCAGGTACTGTCCCCCTCCCCTTCAAAGCCCCCCTCCTCAAAAAACCCACCCTGAGCCCTCTGTTCTTGCAAACTACCGCCCCATTTCCAATACCCCTTTCCTTCCCAAAGACCTAAAACGTGTTGTCGCCTCTCAAATCCATGCCCATCTTTTCTGCAACTCCATGCTTGCACCCCTCCAATCAGGTTTCCGTCCCTGCCACAGCACTGAAACGGTCCTTATCAAAGTCACAAATGACATCCTTTGTGACTGTGACCATTGTAAACTATCCCTCCTCATCCTTCTCGACCTGTCTGCAGCCTTTGACATGGTTGACCACACCATCCTCCTCTAACGCCTCTCCTCCGTCCCCTGTGGCCATCCCCCTCTCAAACAGATATACCACTTTGGATATTGTTGAGGGAGATGGCTTATCAGGGGAAGGCAGCAGCAGCTAACTTCCTGGCACCATGAGTGGTTCTGCTGCACAGGACAGGAGGAGAAAGAGCAGGAGAGTTATAGTGATAGGGGATTCTATTGCAAGGGGAATAGATAGGCGTTTCTGTGGCTGTAAATGAGGCTCCAGGATGGTATTTTGCCTCCCTGGTGCAAGGGTCAAGGATGTCTCGGGGCGGCTGCAGGGCATTCTGGAGGGGGAGGGTGAACAACCAGTTGTCGTGGTGCATATAGGTACCAACGACATAGGTATAAAACGGGATGAGGTCCTAAAAGCAGAATATAGGGAGTTAGGAAGTAAACTAAAAAATAGGACCTCAAAGGTTGTAATCTCAGGATTGCTACCAGTGCCACGTGCTAGTCAGAGTAGAAATAGAAGGATATTTCAGATGAATACGTGGCTAGAGGAGTGGTGCAAGGGGGAGGGATTCAAATTCCTGGGACATTGGAACCGGTTCTGGGGGAGGTGGGACCAGTACAAACTGAACGGTTTGCACCTGGGTGGGACCGGGACCGATGTCCTAGGGGGAGTGTTTGCTAGTGCTGTTGGGGAGGGTATAAACTAAAATGGCAGGGGGTTGGGAACCTGTGCAGGGAGACAGTGGAAAGGGAAGCAAGGATAGAAACAAAAGACAGGAAGGAGAAAAGCAAAAGTGGAAGGCAGAGAAATCAAGGGTGTAAATCAAACAGGGCTACAGTAAATAATAATTCTAAAAGGACTAAGAATGTTAAAAAAACAAGCCTGATGGCTTTGTGTCTTAATGCGACGGGCATTTGTAATAAGGTGGATGAATTAGCAGTGCAAATAGATGTAAATGGATATGATGTAATTGGAATTACGGAGACATGGCTCCAGGGTGACCAAGGCTGGGAATTCAACATCCAGGGGTATTCAATATTCAGGAAGGACAGGCAAAAAGGAAAAGGAGGTGGGGTAGCATTGCTGGTTAAAGAGGAGATTAACACAATAGTAAGGAAGGATATTAGCTCTGATGATGTGGAATCTGTATGGGTAGAGCTGAGAAATACCAAGGGACAGAAAACGTTAGTGGGAGTTGTATACAGACCCCCAAACAGTAATGCTGAGGTTGGGGATGGCATTAAATGGGAAATTAGAGATGCGTGCAATAAGGGCACAGCAGTTATCATGGGTGACTTTAATCTACATATAGATTGGGCTAACCAAATTAGTAACAATAATGTGGAGGAGGAATTCCTAGAATGTATACGGGATGGTTTCCTGGACCAATATGTCGAGGAACCAACTAGAGATCAGGCCATCTTAGACTGGGTATTGCGTAATGAGAAAGGATTAATTAGCAATCTTGTTGTGCGAGGCCCCTTGGGGAGGAGCGATCATAATATGATGGAATTCTTCATTAAGATGGAGAGTGAAGTAGTTGACTCAGAGACTAGCATCCTGAATTTAAATAAAGGAAACTAAGATGGTATGAGGCGCGAGTTGGCTAGGATGGATTGGGGAACGTTACTTAAAAGGGTTGACGGTGGATAGGCAATGGCAAACATTTAAAGATCGCATGGATGAACTACAGAATTTGTTCATCCCTGTTTGGCATAAAAATAAAACAAAAAAGGTGACTCAAGGTGGCGAACAAGGGAAATTAGGGATAGCATAAGATCCAAGGAGGGCAAAGGGATTAATTAAGAGGGGGAAAATAGAATATGAGAGTAAGCTTGCAGGGAACATAAAAACTGACTGTAAAAGTTTCTATAGATATGTGAAGAGAAAAAGATTGGTGAAGTCAAGCGTAGGTCCCTAGCAGTCAGAATCAGGGGAATTTATCATGGGGAACAAAGAAATGGCAGACCAATTAAATACATACTTTGGTTCTGTCTTCACAAAGGAGGACACAAATAACCTCCCAGAGCAGCACGGTGGCATAGTGGTTAGCACTGTTGCCTCACAGCGCCAGAGACCCGGGTTCGAATCCGGCCTCGGGCGACTGTCTGTGTGGAGTTTGCACATTCTCCCCGTGTTTGCGTGGGTTTTCTCCGGGTACTCCGGTTTCCTCCCACAGTCCAAAGATGTGCGGGTTAGGTTGATTGGCTATGATAAATTGACCCTTAGTGTTAGGGGGATTAAATACGTGGGGTTACAGGGATAGGGTGGGATATGTGTTGGTGTAGGGGTTACGGGGATCGGGTGGGATATGTGTCGGTGCAGGCTCGATGGGCCGAAATGGCCTCTATCTGCACTGTGGGGTTTCTGTGTGATTCTGTGTGTGTGAGATGTCGGGGAACATAGGGTCTAATGAGAGGGAGGAATTGAATGAAATCAGTATTTGTAGGGAAATGGTGTTAGGGAAATTGACGGCATTGAAGACCGATAAATCCCCAGGGCTTGATAATCTACATCCTAGGGTACTTAAGGAAGTGGCCCTAGAAATAGTAGATGCATTGCTGGTCATCTTCCAAAATTCTATAGACTCTGGAATAGTTCCCATGGATTGAAGGGTAGCTAATGTAACCCCACTATTCAAAAAAGGTGGTAGAGAGAAAACGGGGAATTACACACCGTTAAGCCTGACATCGGTAGTGGGGAAAATGCTAGAGTCCATTATAAAAGATGTAATAGCAGAGCACTTGGAAAACAGTGACAGGATCGGACAAAGTCAACATGGATTTACAAAAGGTAAATCATGCTTGACTAATCTACTGGAATTTTTTGAGGATGTAACTGGTAGAATAGATAAGGGAGAACCAGTGGATGTGGTGTATTTGGACTTTCAGAAGGCTTTCGATAAGGTCCCGCATAAGAGATTGGTGTGCAAAGTTAAAGCACATGGGATTGGGGGTAAGGTACTGACTTAGATAGAGAACTGGTTAGCAGACAAGAAGCAAAGAGTTGGAATAAACGGGTTTTTTTCCCGAGTGGCAGGCAGTGACTAGTGGGGTACCGCAGGGATCGGTGCTAGGACCCCAGCTATTCACAATATATATTAATGATCTAGACAAGGGAACTAGATGTAATATCTCCAGGTTTGCAGACGACACAAAGCTGGGTGGGCGTGTGTGCTGTGAGGAGGATGCAGAGAAACTCCAGTGTGATTTGGACAGGTTGGGTGATTGGGCAGATGCATGGGAGATGCTGTATAATGTGGATAAATGCGAGGTTATCCACTTTGGTGGCAAAAACAGGAAGAATCTGAACGGCAATAGATTGGGAAAAGGGGAAGTGCAACGAGACCTGGGTGTTCTTGTGCACCAGTCGCTGAAGGTAAGCATGCAGGTGCGGCAGGCGGTTAAGAAGGCAAATGGTATGTTGGCCTTCATAGCGAGAGGATTCGAGTACAGGAGCAAGGATATCTTGCTGCAGTTGTACAGGGCCTTGGTGAGACCACACCTTGAGTACTGTGTGCAGTTTTGGTCGCCTTATCTGAGGAAGGATGTTCTTGCCATGGAGGGAGTGCAGCGAAGATTCACCAGACTGATACCTGGGATGGCAGGAATAACGGATGAAGAGAGATTGGGTCGATTAGGCTTATATTCGCTAGAGTTTAGAAGAATGAGAGGGGATCTCATTGAAACTTATAAAATTCTAACAGGACTAGGCAGACTAGATGCAGGAAGGATGTTCCCGATGGCAGGGGAGTCCAGAACCAGGGGTCACAGTCTAAGGATAAGGGGTAAGCCATTTAGGACTGAGATGAGGAGGAATTTCTTCACCCAGAGAGTGGTGAACCTGTGAAATTCTCTACCACAGAAGGCAGTTGAGGCCAACTTATTAAATATATTCAAGAAAGAGTTACAGGAAACGTTATATCTGGCACCGACGGGACCGAGCTGTTGCCGATCTATCAAAACTGCCAGACATACCAGCGTTAATGTTGAAGCATACGGAGGTTTTCATCTCCGTATCTGACAACAAACACTGTTGCTTAGCAACAGCTTCTAAACAGTCGGCCCGTACCTTGGAAGCGTCTCTGTAGCTTAGCAACAGCTTCAGAGAGACTTTCCAGAGCCTGACTGTTGGAAAAAAAAAGCCACGAGAAGAAAAAAAACCTAACAAAACGGCTCCTGATTTCTGCCAGTAGATCGAGGTTTCCGGACATACAACCTCCGGATAAACCAAAGTTTCCTGTAGATATATTTCTTAAGGCTAAAGGAATCAAGGGATATGGGGAGAAAGCTGGGACTGGGTACTGAATTTGAATGATCAGCCATGATCTCATTAAATGGCGGAACAGGCTCGAGGGGCTGAATGGCCTACTCCTGCTCCTATCTTCTATGTTTCTATGTCGTCCAGCTGGGTGGGACTGCCCTCGTCTAGTTCCATTCTTATCTATCCAGTCGTAGCCAGAAAATCGCCTGCAAAGGCTTCAATTCCTGCTCCCACACTGTTACCTCTGGAGCCCCCCAGGGATCTATCCTTGGCCCCCCTCCTATCTACATGCTGCCCCTCAGCGACATCATCCAAAAACACATCAGGTTCCACATGTACGCTGACAACACTCAGCTCTACCTCACCACCACCTATCTCAACCCCTCGACTGTCTCTGATTTGTCACACTGCTTGTCCGACAGCAGAAATTGCCTCTAACTAAATACTGGGAAGACTGAAGTCATTGTATTTTTTCCGTCTCAAATCATTTTTCAGGTAATGTAAGAAGTTTGTAATAATGCAGTTTTATTCTTCCAAGAATGAAAACTGAACTGCATAATTAATACATTTGCAGAACACTGCTCAGCATTCAGTACAGCAAGTGACAAAAAATACTGTGCAAAGTAATCTACTGCTAATATATAATTACCATTCATCTTGGATTCAACATGCTGTTTCTTAACATTCACGTTCTGTTGTTTCTCAGAAGACCTTTTTGACTCTGGTTTTGTTAACTTCTTCAGTTCACTATTTGACGATGCAAAGTGTTCTGAAAACAAAATTAGAATATAAATCATTAAAAACAAATAGGAAGTATCCATTTGATGTATTTGTTTTACTTTTCTTCACCTCACCACCATTCTGAATCTTGATTCCTAATTTGTGCTTATTTTTTCTAAATTAGCTGTATATGAAGTAAAATTTTCTTCTGGTGCAATACAAATGGAAGCAATCAAGTTAATATGGTAAACAAGATCCTACTACAGAATTATACTACAAAGAAATTTAACAGAATATTTCAGAACCATTGTAAAAAAAAATAATAATTTGATCACACTTGCAATAAACACTTTGTATATAGGTGTCTTGGAAATATTATTACTGTTTTTGGGCAGTCGTTAAAACAATGTTTCAATGCTTTTTCAGTGTGCATAGTAACACAAAAGTGTGGAGGTTTGTTCTTCATTTTATTTGATTGCTTGTTATAAGGCCTCTGATGATACATTAGCTCATAATCTAGATAGATATTTCAATGCAGTAATGAGGGAGCATTGTGATGGAAGTCAGGTCCTTTGGATGATGTGTTAAATCGTTAAAGATCTCATGGCACAATTCAAAGAAGAGTAAGATTTCTTATAATTAATAATAATCCTGGAGATGCAGAAAACCTGTTGCATATGTTGTCACTGTTGTTCATTGATGGGGTCCTCAGAGTGTTGCAACAGCTAAACAAAGATAAACAAGCAAGTGTTGTTTCCTTAAACAAGAACGCCTGATGTCCTGGGTCAATCTCAACATGAAAATACATTCAGGAGGTGAATCAAGGCCTACCAATCACTTAGGAAAAATGTCTGAGATTGTGTAATGCTCATGAACTTCTCCTTCTCGAGGAATTTGCTTATCCCTAAACTAGGGCAAAATCCTCCAGATCCCTTGGTTGTCAAAAACGGCTCAGAGAAAAATCTTTTTCTTGTAAAACATTAGCAGTTTTTCAATGGTTCCCAAGTGTAACAGGGAGGAACTTTGACCAGGTGAGGAACACCATCTAGAAACAGCTATTTATCCAGTTGGCCTAATACATTGCAAACCGTTTAAAAGTTGAACAGTTGACTCACAAACATGGGCTTCCAAACCCTGATTATTTCTTAACTTTCTGCTGAGATGAGCTCCAAAAATCACTATTGAAGTTTCAATTTCTCAAACCAAAGTAAACTAAAGCCAGTTATGCAAAAGCCCAAGAAAATCTATCTAGAATCTATGACTAATTATGAGTCATAGTGGCCCTAGTTTGGAAAAAAGGGCAAATTAGGAATCAAGACTCGGAAAGGGTGGCCAGGTGAAACATCCTAGGGTTTTGAAAGAGGTGGCTATAGAGATAGTGGATGCATTGGTTGTCATTTTCCAAAATTCCATAGATTCCAGAACGGTTCCCACGGATTGGAAGGTAGCAAATGTAACCCCACTATTTAAGAAAGGAGGGAGAGAGAAAATGGGGAACTACAGACCAGTTACAGCCTGACATCAGTAGTAGGGAAAATGCTAGAATCTATTATTAAGAACATGGTAACAGGGCACTTAGAAAATAATAGGATTGGGCAGAGTCAACACGGATTTATGAAAGGGAAATCGTGTTTGACAAATCTGTTAAGAGTCTTTAGAGGTTGTAACTAGCAGAATAGATAAGGGGGAACCAGTGGATGTGGTGTATTTGGATTTTCAGAAGGCATTTGATAAGGTGCCACACAAGAGGTTATTAAACAAAATTAGGGCTTATGGGATTGGGGGTAATATACTAGCATGGATTGAGGATTGGATAACAGACAGAAAACAGAGAGTAGGAATAAACAGGTCATTTTTGGGTTGGCAGGCTGTAACTAGTGGGGTACCACGATGATCAGTGCTTGGGCCTCAGCTATTCACAAGCTACATCAATGATTTGGATGAGGGGACCAAATGTAATTTATATCCAAGTTTGCTGATGATACAAAGCTGGTTAAGGATGCAAGTTGTGAGGAGGATGCAAGGAGGCTTCAAGGGGCTATAGGCAGGCTAAGTGAGCGGGTAAGAACATGGCAAATGGTATATAATGTGGAGAAATGTGAAGTTATCCACTTTGGTAGGAAAAATAGAAAAGCAGAGTATTTTTTAAATGGTGAGAGATTGGGAAATGTTGGTGTTCAGAGGGACCTGGGTGTCCTTGTACATGAATCACTGAAAGTTAACATGCAGGTAACAACAAGCAATTAGGAAAGCAAATGGTATGTTGGCCTTTATTACAAGAGGATTTGAGTACAAGAGTAAAGACGTCTTACTGCAATTATATAGGGCCCTGGTGAGACCACACCTGGAGTATTTTGTACAGTTTTGGTCTCCTTACCTAAGGAAGGATATACTTGCCATAGAGGGAGTGCAAGAAGGTTCACCAGACTGGTTCCTGGGATGGGGGGATTGTCCTATGAGGAGAGATTGAGTAGACTAGGCCTAGAGTTCAGAAGAATGAGAGGTGATTTAATTGAAACATACAAAATTCTTACAGCTTGACAGGGTAGATGCAGGGAGGATGTTTCTCCTGGTTGGGGACTCCAGAACCAGGGGGTCACAGTCTCAGAATAAGGGGTCGGCCATTTAGGACCGAGATGAGGAGAAATTTCTTCATTCAGAGGGTGGTGAATCTTTGGAATTCTCTACCCCAGAAGGCTGTGGAGGCTCAGTCGTTGAGTATATTCAAGATAGAGATCGATAGATTTTTGAATATAGAGGGAATCAGGGGGTATGGGGATAGTGCAGGAAAGTGGAGATGAGGTAGAAGATCAGCCATGATCTTATTGAATGGCGGAGCAGACTCGAAGGGCCGAGTGGCCTACTCCTGCTCCTATTTCTTATGTTCTTAACACTGTTGTGTCGGTACCTTTCTACCTAGACACAATTTAGGACTCAGAACTCAGAGATTCAAACATGAAGTGCTTTATTGGAAGGAAAGGAAGTTCTGGCAAGTTCCGAACAAAGAGAGCTAAGCTTAACCGAGAGAATACCCAACCATTTATCTCCTGTGACAGCGCCACCACAGGTGGGAGGAGAACACACAATAGAACACACAATACATAACATTTCCTCCCCTCTTAAATGGAAGGTCCACATTATTCCTCAATAGGTAAGTTACTTTCAATACACTCAACTAACCTAGGGTAGAGGTAGACTGCCTGAAACCCTGACTTTACCCTGGGGTTTATTCTGCCTCAGTCTTGTGGGTAAGTCACTAAGCCTACAGATCCAAGCGTCTTGGAGGCCGACGCTCTCTGACAGGATACCGGCGGTCATCGCTGGCTTCCACAGCAGTAGGCATTGACACAGGCCTGGATGGAGAAGGTGCCTGTGTCAGTTGAAAGTCAGGAGTTTGCACAGGTGGAACAGTCTCTTTGACTTCCTGTGTTGGAGAAGAGCACTGTGGCAAAGGATGCTGGTTTGCGGTATCATTCAGAAACAGTTCAGGCCAACCAGCCGTTGGAGCCTCTGTGGCTGTCTCTGCTCCTAGCAACAGTTGATCTGTGTGTCTTCTCCAGACGACATCCTCAGCAGTCTCAACCGTGTAAGACACAGGGCCCGTCTGTGCGATCACCGTAGCAGGAACCCATTTCGGTCCAGTGTTGTAGTTTCGAGCTAGGACGTGCTCTCCCGGATGAAACCGTCTCTCCTTGGCTCTTTTCTCTCTCTTTTCAACTTGAGCTTGTTGTTGACGATGGACAACCTGCTCTGCCCTTGGAGGTTTGAGTAAGTCAAAACTTGTCCGCAACTGCCTCTTCATCATGAGCGAAGCGGGGGAAGTTTTGGTTGTGGCATGCGGCTCGTTCCTGTAGGACAACAGGAAGCTGTTCAGGCGTTGGTGGATTGAGCCCTGACCTTGCGATGCCTTCAAAGCGTGCTTCAAAGTTTGCACGAACCTTTCTGCCTGGCCGTTAGTAGAGGGATGATAGGGCGCAGACCTGATGTGTTGGACACCATTCACATGCAGGAAGGTTGCAAACTCCTGTGATACAAATTGTGGACCATTGTCACTTACGAGTTGTTCCGGTGAGCCATAACGGCTGAACATCTCACCAAGTTTCTCAATTGTTTTCTCTGCCGTGGTAGACCTCATCACAGCGACCTCCGGCCACTTGCTACGAGCGTCCACAACCACCATAAACATCTTCCCTTCGAAAGGACCGGCGAAGTCCACATGTACTCGCTGCCACACTTCTGCAGGCCAATCCCAGGGGTGTAGGGTTGCCAGCTGTGGAACATTCCGGACCCTTTGACATGGGGAACATGTTTTGGCTTTCTCCTCAATATTCCCATCGAGACCTGGCCACCAGAAGTAGCTTCTTGCCATTTCCTTCATCTGAACCATCCCACTGTGGCCTGTATGAAGTTGTTGCAGTATAGGTTCCCTCAGAGGTGGCGGAATGATGACACGGCGTCCCCAAAGAAGACAACCTGCCTGGACGGAGAGCTCATTTCTTTTTGAAACGTAAGGTTTCAAACTAGGAGAATCTCCTATCGCTCTCCCTCGAATGACATCGTCCATTACCTCAGACAGGACTGGATCGTTGCGGGTGTACCTTCGCACCTGAACTGCAGTGACAGGTGCTCCCTCCACTTGTCTAAAGTAGAAGATGTCTATCTGACGAGGCTCTGGGGGAGTAACAGGCAAGGGTAGCCTCGAGAGACCGTCTGCGTTGCCGTGCAAGTCTGATTTGCGATATTTGATGTCGTATGTGTGTCCTGACAACAGTAAAGCCCACCTTTGCATCCTGCTTGCAGCGAGAGACGGAATTCCGGTGTGGGGCCCGAAGATTGAAGTCAATGGACGGTGGTCTGTCAGGAGTGTGAACCTTCTCCCAAACAGGTACTGGTGACATTTTCGAATTCCAAAAACGATTCCCAAGGCCTCGCGCTCGATCTGCGCATAGTTACTCTCGGCCTTGTTCAAGGTGCGTGATGTGAAGGCGATAGGTTTCTCTTAATCCGAAGGCATGATGTGGGATATGACTGCTCCCACACCATATGGTGATGCATCACATGCTAGCTGCACGGGTAGCTTTGGGTCGAAGTGTGTCAGGACCTCCGAATTCAGCAATGCTTTCTTTGCTTGGGCGAAAGCTTCGTTGCACAGTTCAGTCTATTTCCATATTTTGCCTTGACATAGCAACTGATGTAACGGCTTCAGCAATGTTGCTATGTCTGGAATAAACTTCCCATAGTAGTTAAGTAGCCCCAGAAATGAACGTAACTGGCTCACATTCTGGGGTGCTGGGGCCTCCACGATCACCTTGACCTTTGGCGGCGCCTTATGCAGGCCAGTAGCATCAATCACATGCCCCAGGTACTCAACTGAAGACTGAAAGAATTCACATTTGTCTTTACGAACTCTGAGTCCGTACTCTTTCAGTCGTTGTAGTGTCGCATCCAAGTTCAGAAGATGATCCTCCTCATTTGTCCCAGTGACAAGGATGTCGTCCAGGTAGCACTGGACTCCTGGCAGTCCACTCAAAATCTGATCCATTGCCCTTTGGAATAGAGCTGGGGCCGACGTAATTCCAAATGGAAGGCGGCAGTACCTGTATAGCCCCTTGTGTGTCACAATTGTCAGCAGCTCCTTTGATTTGTCATCGACATGCATTTTTAGATAAGCCTGGCATAAGTCTATTTTGCTGAACTTTTGCCCTCCGGCCAGGCCCGTAAAAAGATCATCAATGAGGAGAAGAGGGTACTGTTCCACAGACAGCACCGGGTTAATAGTCACTTTAAAATCCCCGCAGATTCGAACAGATCCATCCTTTTTCAGGACAGGAACAATGGGTGTGGCCCATTTGCTCACGCTCACAGGCTCCAGGACTCCATTCTCGACTAAGGCCTCCAAGTTAGCCTCAACTTTTGGCTTAATTGCATAGGGTACAGGTCGGGCTTTGTGAAACTTCGGCTTGCTGTCAGGTTTAATGTCCAGTCTCACGCTGATCTTTTTCATGCTCCCAAGTTCCCCATTGAAGAGTTCTGCATGTTTGTTTAACACTGCAGTCAGGCCTGACTCCCCTTTTGACATCATGCGGACTGCAGGCCAGTCCAGCATGATTTTCTCTAGCCACGCACGTCCCAGTAGTGATGGGTAATTTCCCTTTACCACATATAGTGGCAGTTTTGCAGTCTGTCCGTTCAATTTAACTGTCACCTCAATGACGCCTCTCATGGCCACAGGTTCGCCGGTATACGTCTTTAGCACAATGTTTGTTGGCTGAAGGGTAAGATGCTTTAGCATTTTGTTGTAGACAGTGTCTGAAACAAGGGACACAGCCGCGCCTGTGTCCACCTCCATCTGCACTGATTGTCCCTCCACCAGTGGTGACACCCAGTAGCCATTTGAACCACCTGCAACCGTCAGTATATGCACCTCTTCCTCCTCAGAGGTGTCACTCCCCTCTGTTTTGCTTGTTCCATCATACTGCACTGAATGAACACTCTTTTTCCTCTCTTGTCCAAATACAGGCATTTTGCTTCCATGCTTCCCAGCTCTGTCTGTTCTTTTTTTACCTCTACAGGCGCGTTCAATGTGACCCTTTTTGCCACAATTTCGGCATTCCAGCTCCGTACACCAGCAGTCATTAGCGTGATGGCCCGTTTTCCCACAACGGTAACATGTGCCGTTCCGCGCATCTTTAGGCTCAGACGACACCTTGTGAACTCTCCCTGTTGAACTCAACTGGTGAGCCTCCTTTTCCACCATCTCCATGGAGACACTAACTTCAATGGCCTTTTCAAGAGTAAGGTTGTCCTCAGTAAGAAGGCGCTTCAGTGTGGCTGCATTTTGCAGACCACACACAAGTCTGTCTCTAATGGTGTCATTCAGCACCTCCTTGAACTGGCAGTGTTCCGACAACCTTTTTAAAGCAGCAATAAACATCGTCACTGATTCCCCCTCCTCTTGATTCCGTTTGTGAAATCTAAATCTCTCAGCAATAACCAGAGGTTTTGGTGAAAAATGTACTCCAAGAATTTCCACTAGTTGCTCATATGTTTTAGTTCCTGGCTTATCTGGCTACACGAGGCTGCGAAGTAAATTGAAAGTCTTCGACCCGATTACACTCAAAAAGGTAGGCACGACCTTTTCATTTGCCACCGCATTCGCCAATACAAAATAGTCAAAACATTCCGTATATGCGCTCCATTGCTCCACATTTTCATCAAAATCACCGATGTTTCCTAATATAGTAGCCATCTCACGTTTCAAATTAAATTTTCTGTTTACTCACTGCACCCGTAACGTATGCAGATTCATCCGCTCCTCGTCGCCACTTGTTGTGTCGGTACCTTTCTACCTAGACACAATTTAGGACTCAGAACTCAGAGATTCAAACATGAAGTGCTTTATTGGAAGGAAAGGAAGTTCTGGCAAGTTCCGAACAAAGAGAGCTAAACTTAACCGAGAGAATACCCAACCATTTATCTCCTGTGACAGCGCCACCACAGGTGGGAGGAGAACACACAATAGAACACATAATACATAACAAACACAAACACAGCAAAAGACATGAGTAAATGTCCACAACTTGACTGCACGTGTCAATTTGAAATTTGTTACTTTTAAAATCCTACAGAGGGAATGTGTTACCCAGCAATACTCTAGAAGATTAAAATCATGCATCGTAATAAATGTTGGTAATACAACTTGAAAGCTACAGACCTGATTCACATTGTAAGGAAGCCTGGTCATTACTGGTAAACTAAGAAAATATCTACCAAAACTGGCATTATTAGACAACTTGAAAGAAAGAATTGAAAATGTGCATTCTGAGGATTAGGATGAACTGCAGGTTATTTCCCTTTTACCTTTGAATTCAAATCAAGTCCAGATTCATGGTGAGGTGAGAGTGGCTGCCCTTGCTATCTAGGCAGCATTTGACCATGTGCGGCATCAAGGAGCCCTAGTAAAATTGAAGTCACTGGGAATCAGAGGGAAAATGCTCCACTGGCTTGAGTCATACCAAGCACAAAGGAAGATGGTCGTGGTTGTTGGAGGCCAATCATCTCAACCCCAGGACATTGCTGCAGGAGTTCCTCAGGGCAGTATCCTGGGCCCAACCACCTTCATCAATGGCTTCATCAATGGCCTTCCCTCCATCATAAGGTCAGAAGTGGGGATGTTCGCTGATGACTGCAGTGTTCAGTTCCATTCGCAACTCCTCAGATAATGAAGCAGTCCATGCCCGCATGCAGCAAGACCTGGACGACATTCAGGCTTGGGCTGATAAATGGCAAGTAACATTCGCACCACACAAGTGCCAGGCAATGACTATCTCTAACAACAGAGAGTCTAACCACCGCCCCTTGACATCCAATGCCGAATCCCCCACCCTGGGGGTCACCATTGACCAGAAACTTAACTGAACCAGCCACATAAATACTGTGGCTACATGAGCAGGTCAGAGGCTGGGTATTCTGCGACGAGTGTCTCACCTCCTTACTCCCCAAAGCCTTTCTGCCATCTACAAGGCACAAGTCAGGTGTGTGATGGAGTACTCTCCACTTGCCTGGATATGTGCAGTTCCAAGAACACTCAAGAAGCTCAACACCATCCAGGACAAAGCAGCCTGCTTCACTGGCACCCCATCCATCACCCTAAACATTTACTGCCTCCACCACCAGCACACCGTGGCTGCAGTGTGTACCATCTACAAGATGCACTGCAGCAACTCGCCAAGGCTTCTTCGACAGCACCTCCCAATCCCACGACCTCTACCACCTAGAAGGACAAGGGCAGCAGGCACATGGGAACACCATCACCTCCAAGTTCCCCTCCAAGTCACACACCATCGTGATTTGGAAATATATTGCCATTCCTTCATCGTCGCTGGGTCAAAATCCTGGAACTCCCTCCCTAACAGCACTGTAGGAGTGCCTTCAACGCACGGACAGCAGCGGTTCAAGGCGGCGGCTCACCACCACCTTCTCAAGGGCTATTAGGGATGGGCAATAAATGCTGGCCTTGCCAGCGACGCCCACATCTCAGGAATGAATTTTTAAAAAGGGATGCAACCTCTCTCAATCTCCTCCCCTGAACTGTCCTAAGTGAAACAGGTTTTTTCAGTCTCAATTCATTTTTCAGGTAATTGGAGAGGTTTTTAATAATGCAGTTTCATTCTTCTAAGAATGAAAACTGAACTGCATAATTAATACATTTGCAGAACACTGCTCAGCATTCAGTACAGCAATGAGATGGTTGAATTAGGCATAAGCAAGTGACAAAAAATACTGTGCAAAGTAATCTACTGCTAATATATAATTACCATTCATCTTGGATTCAACATGCTGTTTCTTAACATCCACGTTCTGTTGTTTTTCAGTAGACCTTTTTGACTCTGGTTTTGTTAACTTCTTCAGTTCACTATTTAACGATGCAGAGTGTTCTGAAAACAAAATTAGAATATAAATCATTAAAAACAAATAGGAAGTATCCATTTGATGTATTTGTTTTACTTTTCTTCACCTCACCACCATTCTGAATCTTGATTCCTAATTTGCCCTTATTTTTTCTAAATTAACTGTATATGAAGTATAATCTTCTTCTGGTGAAATACAAATGGAAGCAATCAAGTTAATATGGTAAACAAGATCCAACTACAAAGACATTTAGAAACAAAATATTTCAGAAGCATTGTAAAAAACAAAAATTATTCGGTCACACTTGTTTAAAAAAAACACTTTGGCAGCAAAATTTTATTAGGCCCAAAAACAGTTGCAAGGATTGCGATGAGTGATCTGCCCACATCTCTTGAAAGTAGTGCAGGCAGCACGTGAAATTCATGCTGCCTGCTCATTATCATGATTGCAGTCCTAAGTTCAGCGCTAAACACGCTGCTGATTAACTCAGCGTTCAACAGTATTGTGTGGTCTGCTCTCTAATTAAAGAGTCAAAGGCTGCCTGCACTTCTTAAAGGGGAGTTGCGCTGATACAGAAGTACTTCATTGTAGCTGGAGCTGGAGCAATATGTCTCAACACGGGAGAAAGCGGCACCTCAGTTCTCAGATGCAGCACTGGAGGTCTTGGTGCAGGGATGTACAGGAGGAGACAGGCTCCTCTACCCGCAGGGGGGCAGGAGGCCCTCCAGACACAGTGTGTGAAGGCAGTGGGAGAAAAATCAAAGAAGCCTTCAGTGCCAACAGTGTTGCCCCCAGGACATGGATCCAGTGCCGGAAGAAGTTTAATGGCCTCACTCGAGTGGTCAAGATGAGTGAATGCATCTTCAAATGCCATAGCCCACCAACTGCACCACGAGCCTCACACACTGCTCAATGCACCACACCCCTATCATTCACCTACCAAGAATCTTTAGCAATCACGAGTCACAGCTCACAATCATAGCTTCACCACACCCTCAAACAATTACCACTGCTGCAAGCCTCACACCCACATCTCACACATTGCACACAATGCCAGCTATTCAACCATGACAGGCACATCACCCAAACACATTGCACCACACTCACTGACAGACATCCCTTTCTCTTGCAGGCCAAAGTGGCTCATAACAGAAGAGAGCAGGAACGATGGGGGAGTTGGGGGCATGCAAGCACAGCTATACAACCTGACTCAGCTGGAGGAGACTGTGCTAGAAATCATTGATGGGGTCGTCAGTAAGGCCGTGGCACTGGGCGAGGTTGAAAGCATTGATGATTGACGGCATGCATATCTTGCTACCCTGCCCCCCCCTCACCACAACCCGACCATTGTGCTGCCCAAGAACTGACAGCAGCTGAGCCTGTGCAGCAAGAAGTAGAGGAGGAGAGTGACAGAGAAGAGGCACCGTTACTCGATCTGACACTCCCAGGCACCAGCTCAGAAAACGGCACTGCGCGCACTTTAGAGGGTAGTATAGAGGCCGGATCTGCACGTGGTGTGTCACCGGGCATGAGTGGGTTGCAGCCAGGCCAGGGGGAAAAGGGTAGCGCAGGCACCAGCTTCCCAGAGGGCGGATCGCACACAAGTACTGCTGCACAGGACTCAGACGATGAATACGATGGGGCAGCTTTCAAAAGAAGGGTGATGGGCATGCACACAGAAATGCTTAGTGCAATGGCAGGATTGCTATAGAGCCTCGTCACTGTCAAGGAGCATGGGTGAGTCCGGCTCCAACATTTCACGGGGCTTTGCGCGGAGCTTGGCACACATGATTTCCAGGATGGAAGTGATGGGCAAGTCCAGTAGAGAACTTGTGGACCTAACCATGATGCTGGGTGTGATGGGCAATGTCGCAGCTTCCATTGCAGCACTAGCGGAAGGGACCCAACGTCTAAGTGCTGCAGTGGAAGCTCAGACTGCTGCCATCGTGGCTGGGTTTAAGAGTGTGGAAAGGGGCTTGCAGGGACGCACAGCAGTCCAGCAATCTGTCCTCCAACAGATGGCTAGGAATGCTGAAGCGTCGCCGCAGGGAGTCGTAGTGGCTCAGGATGGCAGAATTCGTACTTCCACCACTGCCACTCTACCAGTGCCCTTGCTGTTGTCTGTCAGCCAGCCAGCCAGCCCAGATTGCTGCCGCCCATGCCGAGATGGTGTAGTCTACAGCCAGGCCTTCTAGGCCCAGAGATGCTCAAGGTCGTCCTGCAAGGTCATCTGTAGAGTCCCCCTCGGAAAGTCAGCAGCCTTCCACCAACCATGCTGCAGCCACTGGGGTAGCACTGTGTAGGAGCACTAAAATAGGCAAAGGAACAACAAGACAGACACTAAGGGAATGTACAAGGCTGATTAGTTGACTTTGTAAAGTTATATTGGGATTAATCAGTTATAAATTATGTTTGGAATATTTGTCTTGTGGTGGCTTTCATTTCAGCATTGTTCCCAAGAGGACGCCGTGATGTTCCGTAACAGAGGGATGGTAAGGTGGGGAAGTGTTGAGCAACGGGGATCTGGGGTTTCAGTCAGGGGAACCGGAGTCTGATGATATGCGCACAAACAGCCCACCACTCCCAGCCAGTGTCGGAGCAAGTGAGAGCGGAGCAGGAAAATCTATCCTGCTATCTTTTGGCGTGGTATCTGCCCCCTGGTATAGACACTGGCATTGATACCAACAACACCTGCCTCAACTGATGTTGAGAGCTGAGCTGAGCTGATGTTGGTTAAGAAACTGCCCGATTATTGGCTAACACAAAAGGTACACTAATCTAATATTCCTCCTCAGATATCAATCTCTACTTGCAAACTGGTGTGCATCAAAGTCATATAAATAGCTGGAGATGGAATATAGACAATGATCCGAATCCACAGGCTAATCTAGACCAATGTCCTGGGTGCTCTATCAATTTCAAAAAGCGAAACAAAATCAATTTTTTACTGCAGAACAAAACCGTTGCATTTTTCTTAGAGAAGAAGGGTAAACAAATGAAACTGAGTTCCTCATGGTCTTCCTAAATTAAAATAGTCTTACCACAAAATCTTCAGACTCAAACATGAAGCTCAATTTGTTCACATTACTATACTTTTTAACAGCCCAGGGAAGTCTCAAGATTTATATGCAACTGGTTTTCAGTTACATACCGTTGCTTAACCTCCAGCCAGTGCCGAAAATCATCATATGCAAATCTAACCCTGTAATAGGATCCAAAATGAGACTGTGTTGATGCAAGTTGGAAGGTGAGGATGTAGGGCACTTAATTACAGATGAAGGACACCATTTGCTCGATCTTAATTCAACCATCCAGAAGCACCCGACAGTTCTCCCTGCAGCATCCTGTTGTCTCTTCAATAATTCCACAGCTTTTGCATTCACTCATCTATCTAGGAGTCCATTCCATACGTTTATCTCTCTTTGTGTGCTAAAGAATTTTCTTGTATCAGTCCTCAATTTGCCTTTTACTTTGAACCTATAGTCTCTCGTCTTACTTTTACACTTTAATTTGAAGTAACATTCTGGATTTACCTTCTTGCATCCTACCTTGCTGGTCATTCTGCCTGGCCCTCTTGAACCCAAGGATAAGTCCCTTTTTTCTGGAAGCACTAATACTTTGGTTTCTTGGATCTACCCTGACAAAGTTGTATGGTTTGAAGGACTAGGCTCCTAGATGTAATGTTAGAATGGTCAGACAAGCTCTGCGCTATTTATAACTGCCCAAGGTAGTTTGGACCTGCTCACCAAATAGCTTCTTTTCCCTAAAACAATGCAGTCTCTTCTACAATGAAAGCAGAAAGCCTGCAATTTTTATCCAGGTAAATCTGCACATGGCTAACCACTGCAAAAATGTTGCTGTCTGTACTCATATACATTGGTTTGAGCCATGCTCCCAGTATGCAGAAATAACTGCACTAAAGCTGCATCCATCTGTTTATGAACAAATTTCATCCAACAAGATTTACATTGGAAGTGTTTCACAGCATATACTCAATTACCTCAAGAATCAAAATGTTTTAACGCTCTCTCAGGCTGTGGCTATATTATATCTTACAGGGGTCAGGGAACCCTGGTCAGGGAACAGTGCATTTCAATTCATTAAATATATTCAAGAAGGAGTTAGATATATTTCTTAAGGCTAAAGGAATCAAGGGATATGGAGAGAAAGCAGGGACAGGGTACTGAATTTGGATGATCAGCCATGATCTCATTAAATGGCAGAACAGGCTCGAGGGGCCGAATGGCCTACTCCTGCTCCTATCTTCTATGTTTCTAGGGGAGACTTCATGAGCACACAGGCTGGCACAGCATGTTGTCCAATTCAAAAAGACACAAGGCAGTAAGTAATATTATCCTCTCTTCTTCTTTTCCCACCTCGACCAGCAGCTGCCACCCGTGTGAACCAGCGAGGGGGCGATAAACTGTTCCGAGTGAAGCAGAGGCGACTCCCGAGAATGACTGACTGTTCTCGGTAGTTAGTGGGGTGGTGGCACGAGGTGAGGGAGGTAAAACCCAGTCTGGCATGGGGTGGGCAGGCGGCTTCCGATTGTAGCGTGGGAGCCCAGAGTACTTGAAAAAAAAATCTACAGGGCTATTAGGATAGAGCAGGGGAAGTGAGATTAATTCGATAGCTCTACCAAAGAACTGGCACAGGCACAATGGGCCAAATGGCCTCTTTCTGTGCTATATAATTCTATGATTCCCATTTCTCAGCAAGAGACTGCACAAATAATGTGTCTCAAGATTTGTCGTGGTCTGCTACATGCTCCATAACCTCGCCATCACGAGGGCACAGCCCTTGCCACCAGGCATATGGCAACCAGCTGAGGAGGAGGAAGAGGCGGGGAGGAGGAGAAAGTGGAATAGGAGTAGGAGGCAGAAGAGGAGGAGGAGGAAGCGAAAGGGAGGAGGCAACCGACAGCCCCTTTTTGCCCAGACTGTCCGTGATCAACACATTTGACTGCAGAATCAGTGACCCCAATTCCCCATTCAACAATAGTCCCACACCTTACCTTCCCTCTGTTACTGACCATCACAGCATCATCTTGGCCACAATGCTGCAATAAAAGTCACCACAAAACAAACATTCCAAATCAATTTTATGAATCACATCATTACAATATTTCAATCAAAAGTCAACTAATCACCCTTGTGCATTCCCTTAGTGCCTGTCTTCAGTGTGCCTTTGTCTGTTCTAGTGCTCCTATGCAATGCTACCCCAGTGGCTGCAGCACGGCTGGTGGAAGGCTGCTGACTTTCAGTGGGGGAGACTG